>NC_133760.1:2507583-3153346 GCF_036562045.2 Rhinolophus sinicus
TTCCTAGTTCTTTAATGGCACTTTCACTTTCTTCACTCGATATTGTTATGGTGTACTGCCAGTTACACGTAGCTCCAATTAAGTCAATCAGATTTTTTATTCTTTGCAAAGTTTTTTGGCTGTACAGGGACAGGAGCAGGGCTGATATTCGGCTTTATATATGGCCCTAATGGGTGTTTTCTTTCAGTCAGTATTCATTTTGATTGGTTGGGGTCCTCATTGTACCAGCTGTTAAGTATGTGGAATGTCACTCCTGGACTGGAAGTAGTTGGAATTGAGTCATACGTTGGCAGCAGCCTAAACATTTCTGTCTCTCTACCTATCACTCTGATCCATTAAAATAATTTCTGCTTTCTCACATCCTAGTTTTGTTCCGTTCTTTAAATCTGCAAGGCACCTGGTATTATTCCAATATTTAACTTCTAATTTTAAGTAAGAGTCATCATCTGTCAACCAAAGAAAGCTAGCCCATATAGGAATTCACACTAGAGTGATTGTCGGACTGTAGAGAAGCAGAGTGTTAAGGATTGATTTTTGAATGAGATAGATCAAAAGACAGAGAAACTTGTCATCCTGGCTTGTACCAGAAGAGAGTGTTCATCGTGTACCAGGGTAAGCCTCTTTTGCATTAGGGGCTAAGTCCTCTTACCAAAAACTAGAGGTGATGAGGAATGCTAGTTCCAAAAGTATATGTGATGCTTCTTTGTAATGAAACTAGATAATTACAAGTAAAAGTCCACTTGAAATTCTGACCTTAAGCAAGAAATTGAAACCAGGGCATTTTTATTAGTGTGTTGGGAATCATGTTACTGCTTCTGATCATGGGGTTGCCATTCCTGGAAGCCAGATGCAACAGTAGATCCAGTTAGTTGCTGAGGTATGAAGCTTCACTGAGTTTCCAGCATTACTACTTCTCTTAAATGAAATTGAAGTCTTGGGGAAGATTTGAATCCACATTACTGGGATGAGGCTGTCACGAAGGATTTGAGCATCTCAGAAAACTTTTAACTCTCAGACCTTAAGAAACCTCCCTACTAATTTTTTCCATACCTCTTGTGACTCTTAAATTTTGAGTCAGCTCTTATAGTCCCACCGATATTACTTAGTAATGAAAATCTGAATTCAATATGACCTATAGTTTGAAAGGCAAAAAGATAGGGAAGAGATTAATCTCATCCAGAAATATGTAATATCCTTTACTAATTATACCATCAAAAATCTAGAGAATGCTTTTGCAAATGTGTTTTGAGAGTTAGGAATTACTATGCGCAATATAGAAGGACAAAAGTTCATGATGGCAGATTGGATGAGTTAAGTCCATGCCCCTGACTCATCTTTTGCAAGGTCCCCTGTCAGGGTCCAGTAGCCTTTCCACTTTTTTTTTTTACATGAAAAACACACCAGCATCTTAAAATGTCTTATCCTCTAGGTACTGGGAATTATGAGAGCGGTTGCATTTGGAAAGGTATTGAACTATGGGATGTGTAGTAGCTGAATTATGGGGCAATAGTTAACCATGAGAAACTGAAATGGCCATAATAAACCTCAGAACTCCAAGAATGTTCTGATAATATTTCCACTGTACTTAGTGATTGATCCTCATGGTTGAAACTACACCTGGGTTTTGTTTTAATTGACAACACGCCATGGCATGGTATCCAAGTCCCACATTGACTTGAGTCCATAGAAAGGGGACTGAGTACTCTTGAATGATTGTAATTAAAATCACTGTGAACAGTTCCACTGGAATTCCTAAAAGACTTGACTTTATGTGGAGTGAGAGCTTATGGGGAAATTCTTACATAGTGTAGCATATAGCAGGTCCAGCGACCACAAACCCACACTGTGGTTATTTTCCAAGGTCCTGAGTATGTATTTGTTAATTCTATGTATAATATAGCTAGATGACCACCAAACATTTGTGCTTTCCTTTCTGTTGTCTGGAAATGATCCTGGAACGTGACTGTCCAGACAGCCTACATTACTCAACCACTACTGCTTCTAGTTGTGGCTATTAGGTTCATTTTCTTCAGTGTGGTTTGAATAGGGGTGACATATCACTCAAGGCTCAGTTATGAAAAGAGGTTATACTCTCCAGTGGGGAAAAGAAGACTCTTAATTGTATGGAATGGCAAAGCTGCAAGATGGAAGAACTCTGGGTCCTAAACCACTACTTGGAAAAAAGCCATCAGTCACCCAGGAACACCAACAACGGAGTGTTATATGAGTGAAAAATAAACATATATATGAAGGTAATAACACTTAGGTTTTAACCTTAATAGTAGCTATTGCAATTCTAGTCAATGTGGTATCTTTGACTACTGATAGAATACCTATTTTAACTCCCTGATCTTGGAGTAAGAGCTGTGATGGTGTGTTAGCTAGCTATTGTATAACAAGTTACCCTAAAGCTTAGTGGTTTAAAACAAACATGCATTTATTATCTCACAGTTTCTTTTTGTAAGGAATCCAGGCATGGCTTAGCTGTGTGCCTCTGGTTCCCAGGGTTTCTCACTAGGCTGTAGTCACCTGAAGTCTTTGTTGGAGAATCGTCTTCCAAACTCATTTAAACTGACTCATCTCAGGCCCTCACTGACTTGGCTGGACATGTTAATTCCTTTCCACGTGGGCAGCTCACCTCATGGCAGCTGGCTTTCTTGAAAGTGAGCAGGCAAGAGAGGGTACCCAAGATGGAAGTCAGAGTCTTTTTGTAACCTAATATTACAAGTGACATCCCCTGATCTTTGGTTCATTAGAAATGGATCAGTAGACCCAGCTCACTTCTAAGTGGAGAGGATTATGAAAGGGATGAGTTAGAGCAAGCAGGAATCATTGGGGAAACCATCTTAATGACTGCCTATTACAGTCTGCCCTGTGTTCCTTAATGATTCGTGTCCCTTCCACGTGCAACATACACTTACCCATAGGTCCTCCCAAAGTCTCGTCTCATAGCATTAGCTCAAAGTCAAGAATATTATCAATTAAATCAGGTCTGGACGCTGATGAGACTCATAAGCTGTAGTTTCTTAAATACAGTTCCTCTTGATTTGTAGAACTTTGGAAATAGAGAAGAAATTATCTACCCCAACCCCCACAGCAAGCAGAGTGAAGTCACTGGTGCACAGCAATTCTGAAATCTGGCCAGAAAAATATTTTAAAATTCCTTGATTAGGTCCCAAGGCCCGGAAATAATTCTCCACCCTCTGAACGCTTGGTTCTGCTGTGTGTTTGCACTCCAGTAGTTTTCTAATCTTGCTGACTGGCATTCGAATTTTGGGGATCCATTGGTCTCTTCATTTTGTAGTCTCTGTCCCTGTCACTCCAAGTTGGCAGTTTTCCACTGAGCTAATTCTCTTGAAAATTTTGTGGACTTTGTGTGAATCTCATTAGATAAAAGCCACAGCCATGAATCTCATGAAGGTAAGCTTCTTAGACGTCTTGTCATGTAAATCAAAGTATCTGTGAGTGTCCTCTTTAATCTCGTACCAAAGCCTTTTTCTGATTAAATCATACTCTGAGACAGGAGCTTTGATTTTTCTAAGGTTCTAACAAAATATTTTACAGTTATACCCTTAGTTTTCTCTCTAGACCAGTTTCTTAGCAGTACCCTGGATTTTGTCTTTGTCTAGAAGGCTTTTATTGATTTTAGTATCATCTGCCATCAGTGGAGGCTACGGATTTTCAAAACCATCAAGTTCTTACTCGTTAAGTCTTTCCCTCAATTTTTATTTCTCCTTTTGCCTGTTTCTGTAAGCAATTAAAAAAGAAATGGTGAAAGTTTCCTTAGCTAGATCACCCAGTTCTATTTGCAACACTAACTACAAATAATAGGGTGCTAAACTTTCTGCCACTACTTAACAAGAGTCCCTTTCCTCCAATTTCTGATAAGGTTTTTCTCACTTTTCTTTAAGCCTACGCCAGCACTTAAAGTCCAAAATTTCTGACTAATCCTGTATATATGCAAGTATTGGACAAACTCCAAGCTTTCCAGCTAAGACTGAAAGAACAGTAAAGGCTTCAACTTCTACCTGTCTCAGGAGAGACACTTTGGAGATTGAGTTCAACCAAAAGAATAGCCTACTAAAACAAAAGTCAGTATTCTTCACAGGAATGTTAACAGTCTCTCTACAATGTATTCACAACATATATAATGCAATAAAAGTTATTAGATATATGAAAAACAAGAAAACATAAGCTACATTCAAGAGAAAAAGCAACTTGGACAAGTCCTGAGATAACCCAGATATTGATGTTAGCAAACAAGAAACTTAAAGCAGCTATTATAATTATTCTGAAGGATATAAAGGAAAATGGAATTAATGAATGAGCAGATGGGAATTTCAGCCAAAGAATAAAAACAATTTGGAAATGGGAGTTGTAAAAATTAGAAATACAATATTTGGAAGTAAAAATTAACTGGATAGGTTTAACAACAAATTGGAGGTAGAAGAAGAGTCAATGAAGGTGAATATAGATATGTTAAAATACAGAGAAGAAAGTCTTAAAAGAGAATGGATAGTGTTTCAGTGACGTATGAGAATATCAAAAGGTCTAGCAAATGTAATTAGAATTACAAAAAGGGAGGAAAAGGGATGAAATAGAAAACCTGTTTGAATAATGTCCAGAAATTTCCCAAAATGGTGAAAGATACATATTTCCACATTCAAGAGTGTCATAAAACCCCAAGCAGGATAAATACAAAGGAAACCTCACCTGGGCACATCATTATGATATGCTGAAACCCAAAGATTAAAAAAAATCACCTGGAAAGTATCCAAACAAAATGATGCATTACAGGTAGGAACAATGATATGAATGATGGCTGGCTTTTCATAATCAAAAACAGGACAGTGGGATGACACTTTTTTAAGTGCTGGGAGAAAACAGAAAACCTTTCAACTTAGAATTCCATATCCAGAGAAAAAGTCCTTCAAAAATGAAGGTGAAATAGACCTTTTTAGATAAACAAAAGCTATGAATTTGTTGCTAGCAAATCTACATGACAAGAAATGCTAAAGGGGCTCAGGCGGTTGGAGCTCCATGCTCCTAAAGCTGAAGGTTGCCGGTTCGATTCCCACATGGGCCAGTGCCAGATGGTTCAGTTGGTTGGAGTGCAGGCTCTCAACCACAAGGTTGCCGGTTCAACTCCCGCAAGGGATGGTGGGCTGCATCCCCTGCAACTAACAACGGCAACTGGACCTGGAGCTGAGCTGCACCCTCCACAACTAAGATTGAAAGGACAACAACTTGACTTGGAAAAGTCCCGGAAGTATACACTGTTCCCCAATAAAGTCCTGTTCCCCTTCCCCAATAAAATCTTTTTTTAAAAAATGGATAAAAAGGGTGAGAATTAGACTTAAACACTACATGGCTGAAATTGTGGGAAAATGAAGTTTTAACTACGTTTATCATGAAATTAGAAAACAGGTTAAGAACAAGGTGTGTATTCAAGTAAAGAGCAATTGGACATACACAGAGACAAGAAGAGAGAAAATGAATGAAATGCAGGTCATAGAAGATTAACAGTACCTGAAGTTCTATCTTTGGAAAGGTTCATAATATATCAAATTTTCTGATAAGAGACTACAAGAGGGGAAATTTTTTTTTAACTAACTGAACAACAAGAGATAAACAAAAATGCAGAAAAGAAAAGGCAACAACTTTGGACACAACAGAATTAACCAACTATATATCTAAATGTAGGGGATAAATTCATTGAAAATGTGTAATTGCACAAGGAATATAGAGAATAAATGAGGCAAAATGTCAGAGACCTCTTATCCTAGAAGAATACCATTCAGAATGCTTTAAAGGCGAGCTCTACGAAACTACCAAGAAATGGTTTATTTCTATCTTATAGAGGTTATAACACCCCCCCCCCAAAAAGTAAAAGTTGCCCAGTTCATTTTATAAGAATCTATAATCTTGATTCCAAAATAAGACAAGAACAATATAAGATAATGAAAAGGTCCATTTCACTTATGAACATAAATGCTAAATTTTTAAATAAAGTATTAGCTAACTATATGTTCACCAGTTTCTTAAAAATTAACATATAGTGCTTTTTCAGAAAAGGTAGGGACGACTTAACAGTAAATCTATCAGTCCATCACCACATTAATAGAATAAAAGAGAAAAATCATGATTACCTTAATGTAGAAAAGCACCAGGTAAACTACAAGAAAACATTATACTTAATAATACAATGTGCATTAAGTACAGTGGTTCTCCACGCTTTCACTTTGATACTAAGAATAATCCAGTGTTGTTACTATTTGACATAGTGCTGGAGGTCCACTACCCTCTGGAAAGAAAAGGAATTAAGATATAATGATAGGAAGAGAGTAAATATAATTGTCATTATTGGTAGATCGTATGAACACTTACCTATAAAAACCAGCTAGAACCTGTAAGAGCAAGATTGCCAGATTGCCAGTCAATTTACGTAATATTTTGTTTCTCCCTCTATGCCATCTCTGATTTTAATTGAGAATTTTATATTCTGGGTTTGGTTTATTTTTTTTCTCTCTTAGGTTCCCTCTCTCTCCCCTCCATCTATACCCCCAGACTTCTTCAAGATTTTCTTTGTGTTTGATTTTCTCCATCCTGAAGATAATATACCTAGGTTTATATTTGTATATTTATATTTGTCCTGTTTGGTATTCTCTACTTCCTGGATCTTTGGTTTGGTGTCTGTCATTAACCTTGGAAAATTTTCAGCCATTAATACTTCAAATATTTCTTTTGCTTTCTCTCTTTTTCTGATATTCCAGTTGTGCATAAGTTAACGCTTTAAAAAAAAAAAAGATTTTATTGGGGAAGGGGAACAGGACTTTATTGGGGAACAGTGTGTACTTCTAGGACTTTTTTTTTTTTTTCCAAGTCAAGTTGTTGTCCTTTCAATCTTAGTTGTGGAGGGTGCCGTTCAGCTTCAAGTTGTTGTCCTTTTAGTCTTAGTTGTGGAGGGCGCAGCTCAGCTCCAGGTCCAATTGCCGTTGTTAGTTGCAGGGGGCACCTCTCACCATCCCATGCGGGACTCGAGGAATTCAACTGGCAACCTTGTGGTTGGGAGCCCACTGGCCCATGTGAGAATCGAACTGGCAGCCTTCGGAGTTAGGAGCATGGAGCTCTAACCGCCTGAGCCACCGGGCCAGCCCCGGTTAACACTTTTAATTGTCCCACAATTCTCGCATATTCTGAGGCTTTTGTGTGTGTGTGTGTTTGTTTTTCTCTGCATAATTTGGGAAGTTTCTGTTGACGTGTATCTTCAAACTCATTCTTTGTTCACCTGTGTCATCTATTGATAAGCCCATCAAAGACGTTATTTCTGTTAGAGCGCTTTTAAATTTCTAGCATTTTCTTTTGGTTCTTTCTTAAGGACTTCCATCTTTCTGCTTACATTACCCCTCCATTTTTGCACGTTGTCTGCTTTTCCCATTAGTGACCTTAACATAACAACTATAGTTATTTTAAATTCCTAGTATGAAAACTCTAAAATCTGTGCTGTAGCTGGGCCTGTTTTTTGATGCTCGCTTTGTCTCTTCAGACTGTTTTTTCTTGTGCGTGTCTTGTAATTTTTTTGTTGAAAGCTGGACATGATATACTAGGTAATAGAAACTAACGTAATTAGGTTTTTAGGTGAGGTCTTATGTTAATCTGGCTAGGCTCCAGCTAGGTTTAATGTTTACTGTAGCTGGAGCTGCCAGAGGCTTTGGTTTCCTCTAGATCCCTTGCTTTTTTCCTTCCTCTGTTATCTTTGGGTCTCCCTGAGACCTCCTTCAATAGAATGTGTCCTGCTGCTTGTTGTAATCTGCTGTTGTTATACTGAAGCCCTGTTATACTGATGTGGTGGTAGTAAAGAATTCAGAAGAATAAGCAGTCTGAAATCTTATTAAGTCTTGGTTTGCAGTGGGCTTGGGCTGTGACCTTCAGAAGTCCTTAGCCCTTACTAAGATAGGAAGGCTAGAGAAACTAGAGCTGCCCAACTGGCCCTCCTCCAGGTCCAAAAAGGCTCTAGTATGTAGTTTTCCTTGGAATGCAGGAGTTTGTTATGGACAGTGCTCTGAGTGTAGTTCAAAATGTTTACTTTAACCCTCCCTCTGCCCAAAAACAGGAGGAGGTCCCCCCCCCTACACACACCCTGATCTTTAGTGTGAGAACTCGGAGTTCCTGGAGGTAAATTCATGCATGTGGGGGGGCCCTCAAGAATTTTTAACTCACGAGCTAGTCTACACTAAGCCACCAACACTTCACCAAAATTACCAATTAAGAATTTGTATCAGTTTATGGCTCTCGCAGCTTCTGCTTCAGGTAAGCTGATATTTGCTATGACTTTCTGTATTCCCGTGATTCTCCAAACATTGTGGTGGTATTTCCTTTGTAACCTCAATTCCCTGATGGATTTCTTTTAAAGTTTTTGATTGTCAGCTGGTCGAATGTTTTTCTTATTGTGAAGATGCGAGTGAAAGTCTCTAAGCTCTTTACATGTTATAAAACGGAAAGTACCAGTATTGTTTTTATCCGACCCAAATAACCAACCACAAAATGTTAACAAACACTTAAGATTTCATTTTCAATTCCGTGAGACAGCATCTTCACAGCTACAATTAGCTTGATTATGGAGTACATGAAGTCTGAGAAATTGGGTCCTGGGAAGGCAGAGTCCAGAGGTGACTTTGTGGCTTTGATTGGTTATGTCTGAGTGACTTAATTTTTAGGTGACAAATAGTAGACCAGTTTCTGTAGCTGTGTCACAATGAGACTGCTAATGCTAAAGTAAGTAATTTTTTTTTTTTACTGAGCACTTAGTATAGTCATGTGCCACGTAATGACATTTCAGTCAGCGATGGACCCCCATATACAACAGTCCCATAAGATTATAATGGAGGTGTAAAATTCCTATCACCTAGTGACATTATAGCACAGTGCGTTACTCATATGTTAGTAGTGATGCTGGTGTAAACCTGTGCTGCCAGTCGTCTAAAAGTATAGCACCTATAATTACATATAGTACATTATACTTGAGAATGATAATAAATGACTGTTACTAGTTGATGTATTTACTATAATTTTGTTATTTTAGAGTGTACTCTTTCTACTTATATATAAAAAAAAACATTTGCTATAAAACAGTATGCCATGTTATGCCGGCAGTTTCATATATCTTGTGTTTATTGCATCTCTTGATTGCATCATTTTCTCTTGTGCTTGATTTAATCTGGTGTGTTTTGTTCATCATAGCCTCTAAGTATACAAAGTCTGCCAATGTTGCCAGTAAGAGGCCATGTCGAGCAATTTACCTAAAAATGAAATTAAATGTGAGTAAGGACTATGAGGTAGAAAATCAGTGATGGTAATTAGCTCGCCCGTCAGGTATGTCCCACTCCATCATAGCAACAATCTTGAAGAACAAGAACAAAGTGACGGAAGCTGTTAAAGGACCTGCTTCATTGAAGACAATGAGACTAACAAAAATTCGAGAAGGGCCTATATCAGACATGGAGAAACTTCTAATAACCTGGATTGAAGACCAGGCACAGAAGCGTATCCCTCTCAGCACCATGCTGATCACGGCCAAAGCAAAAAGTTTGTTTGCAATGTTGAAAGAAAAGGTTGTACCCAACTACAATGTTGAATTTACTGCTAGCTCTGGGTGGTTTAAACGATTCAAGAATCGTTATTCATTACATAACTTGAAAGTAAGTCGTGAGTCTGCTGATGTGAAAGCAGCTGAACAATTCTTGGAAACTCTAGATAAGCTGATTGTGGAGGAAAATTACTTGCCAGAGCAAATATTCAATATAAATGAAACCTCCCTATTCTGGAAACAAATGCCTGAAAGGACTTGTATCCATAAGGAGGCCAAGTCAATGCCAGGTTTCAAGGTTTTTAGGGACAGGGTAACAGTCTTACTTGGGGGCAATGTTGCAGGCTACAAATTGAAACCCTTTGTGATCTGGCACAGTGAGAACCCCAGGGCCTTCAAATATGTCAGTAAGTGTACATTGCCAGTGTGCTACAGGAGCAATAGGAAGTTATGGATGACACAACTCATCTTCCTAGATGCCCTCTTGAATTGCTATGCCCACGAAATGGAAAAGTACTGTTTGGAGAATAACATACCTTTCAAGATTTTGCTTATTGTTGATAATGCTCCCGGACACACTCCTTTTATATGTGACCTTCATCCCAATATCAAAGTGATGTTTTTCCCTCCAAACACCACCTCTTTGATTCAACCAATGGATCAAGGAGTTATAGCAGCTTTGAAGGCCCACTACCTGAGGAGGACCTTTGCCCAGGCTATTGCTGCAATTGAGGAAGACACTGATGCAGTTCTGGAAGTATTTATGATTGCAGCAAGAACCTTGCTTGGGCTTGGGGTGATGTCACCAAGGAGGGTATGAACAGCATCTGGAAAAAGACACTCAAGAGGTTTGTCCATGACTTCAAAGGATTTGCCAAGGGTGAGGAGGTTGCAAAAATCAACCAGGCTGTGGTTGAGATGGCAAACGCAGGACTTTAACCTGGATGTGGAAGAAGGTGACATTGGGGAGCTCCTAGAGATGGTTCCTGAGGGATTGACTAATGAGTTGTTGGAACTGGACAGGAATGCATGGCTGAAGAGGAGGCAAGAACAAAAGAAGAACCCCCAAGAAAATTCACAGTGAAGGGTTTAGCAGAAGCTTTTGCAGACCTCAGCAAGCTCCTTAAAAAGTTTGAAAACATGGACCCCCAACACTGAAAGGTTTTCATTAATAGAGAGGGATGTTCATGGTGCATTATCTGCTTACAAGCAAATCTATGATGAAATAAATCAAGCAAACCACCGTGGGCATATTGCAGAAAAGAGGGACACCTCAAGAAGAGCCTCAGGCAAGTCCTTCAGGAGGCGTTCCAGAAGAAAGCATTGTTACCACAGACAACAGCTCCACACGTTATTGCCCCCGAAGACCTTCCAGTGGGACAAGATGTGGAGGTGGAAGTCAGTGATGCTGATCAACCTGACCCTGTGTAGGCCTAGGCTAATGTGTGTGTTTGTGTCTTAGTTTTTAACAAAAAAGTTTAAAAAGTAAAAAAAAAAAAAAATCTAATAGAAAACTGATTTATACAATATATAAAGAAAACATTTTTGTACAGTTGTACAATGTGTTTGTTTTAAGATAAGTGTATTACAAAAGTGGAAAAGTTGTAAAAATGTTACAGTAAGCTAAGGTTAATTTATCATTGAAGAAAGATAAATTTTTAAAATAAATTTAGTGTAGTCTAAGTGTACAGTGTTTATAAAGCCTACAGTAATGTACAGTCATGTCCTAGACTCTCACATTCACTCACCACTCATGACTCACCCAGAGCAACTTCCAGTCTTGCAAGATCAATGGTAAGTGCTTTATACAAGTCTGTCATTTTTTATTTTTTATACCATACTTTTACTGTACCTTTTCTATGTTTGGATATATTTAGATACACAGATACTTACCATTGTGTTATAGTTGCCTACATATTCAGTACTGTAACACACTGTACAGGCTTTTAGCCCAGGAGCAATAGGCTGTACCATACAGCCCAGGTGTGGGGAAGGCTAGACCGTCTAGATTTGTGTAAGTGCACCATCATGTTCCGACAACGACGAAATTGCCTAACAACACATTTCTGAGAATGTATCCCTGTCGTAAAGCTACGCATGACTGTATATGCCAAACACTTTTTCACTGAATGGGTATACAACCCTAGTCAGGATTAAGAAACTGTGTCTTTCTGGGACCCTGGTTCCATCAAGGAGCGATAAAATGGGTTAGGGGAGTAGATAGTATTAAAGAGGGAGAAGTAGTAGGTATAAAATAAGGCAGTTACCCCACACACACAGATTTAGAAAGTCACAAACCACACAGGCACAAAACAGGCGAATTCTAAATCACTCCAATCCTAAAATCTCCGCCTCACTAAGCCCTGCCCATTGCCTTTTACCTGCAGGCACAATGCCCCAGGGCACTGATGGCCTCCTGGACCCCAGCGGAGTAGTCCCCTGAGCCCGCTTCCAGTTTGCCGAGCTTGCTCCGATTGTCAAGCCGGACAGCTGCGTCTGCGCACTGGGAACCTGGCGAGGGCTCTCAGAAGCCCCCGGGGTGGGCTGGCTTGGAGGTGGTCTGTATTTCTGGGACCCAGAGCCAGGCCTGAGAGGCTTCTAGGCTGCTGTGTTCCCGACCAGGTGGCACCTATAAGGGACAGAGGACAGTGATCACCCGTCGGGGAAAGGAGCTGTGCCTGGCAGTCTCACCGCCTGATTTCAGGACGCCATTGCTGCCCCTGTAGGAACTACATTTCACAGAGGCCGTTGCGGCAGGACACGCCCACTTCCGGTGAGGCTTTGAAGTGCGGGCGAGTGGGGCGGGTTCTGAGGAGGAAGCCGCGAGGGGCGTGGGGCTTGGCTGGGCAGCCTGGGAAAATGCGGGGCAGAACGTGAACGTGTGCGCGTGACTTGGCGACTGTGACCAAGGGTACGAGGGTGCGTGGTATATGTGTGTATAAGAGGACGTGGCTGCGTGGAGGAGGCGGGTGCGTGTGTGATGGGGAGCGTGTGCAAGTGTAGGGTGTGACTGGTAGGGAGGGCGCGGCCCCTAAGACTTGCGCGCGTTTCGGTGCGTCTGTGCCCATCCCAGGAGCATGTGAGAGACGGTGTGCATTGAAATGAATGAGGGGTTTAGGGGGCTGAGAGCTGGAACCCTCCCGGAGGATATCACCCCGCACCAACCCACACACAGACCCAACCACCAAGAAGTTAGCGTGGGCCAAAGTCTAGAGTCTTGGACAAGTGCCCGATTGGGGCGGGGCGGCCAACACGTCTTGCTGCCCCACCTGGAGGGAGCAGAACTCCGCACATGTCCAAACATCCATGGGACTGAGTACGGAGGTAAGAGTGACAGGTGGCAGGTGTGCGGCTGCAAGAGTGGAAATTAAGATTTGGGGGTGCTGTGCCTCGGGGCCCAAGTGTTTGAGGAGGATGTCCCTGGCCTCAGAGACTGGCGGACCCAGGAGTCCAAAGGATTGGAAGGTCACCTTGGGCTAGAGTATAGAGCTGAATTCAGGGAGGGATCTTATGAGACACTGCCCTTCCCAGTCTTCGTGGGTATCTCCAAGAACCCAGGGGAGAGAGCATTCCCTTACCCATTAGAACATCACCCCTGGGTGCTCTGCTGCTCTTCAAGAAGGACCTCGGTGTTTATGGTTTTACGTGTCAGAGTCGTGTCCTGCATATCACTGTGGAATGGGACTTGGGAGGAAGGCGAGATTCACAGCTTCATCTGGCAGTGCTGAGAGATCCCAGCTTTTATGGCTTAGTCACCTACCTTCTAGTAAGTAAACCAAAACGTTCCGGTACCTCCCTCACAGTTCTCTCTCTTTACGCCCTAACCCCCTCCCCCGCGCGCAGTGGGTAAGGGATGGGAAGCAGTGCTGTAGTACATAGTGTTCCTGGCTTGTTTCACTGCATGCCATAGCAATAGCTAATGTTTCCTGCCTGCTTATTGTGGGCCAGAAGCAGTTCTAAGACCTTTGGGGCATATCAACATGAAGCCTCACAACGTTATGAAATGGAAACTATCTTACCTCCTTTTCAAAGATGAGGACCCTGAGGCATAGAGAGGAGGAGTAATTGCCAGGAAGTAGAGGAGTCAGGATTCAGATCCGGGACAGGCTGACTGCAGAGTCCCTCTCTACTGGCTGTCATGTAATCCCCTCAGCAAAGGCTTCAGATAGGTATTCGTACCCACTTTTTACTGTTGAAGAAACCAACTCTGAAAGCGTTAAATAACTTCAAGAGTACATATCACAAAACCTCCACTGAGCAAGTTTTTTTTTTTTAATTTTCTGACCTAATTTCTCTTATGTAAAATGGAGTAACATATACCTCATAGGGTTGTTACAAGGATTAAATGAACTCATACCTATAAAGTAGTTGGTGTAGTCCCTGCCACATACTAAGTGTTCATTCTTATCATTATCATGATCATTATAATAATACTTTCAGAAAGCAGTGGAGTTTATAGGAAAGAAACCAGAATTAAGTCAAATACTTGTATCCTCTTCCAAATAGAAGAAACTTGGCTTGGGGGGCAAGGGACTTCTTCAGAACTGTCGTTTGTCACAAAGCAAAATGAGAAACTGGGTCTCCTAATGGTTTTTTGGTTCAGTTATCTGCAAGTCACGTGGACTCTCTTTAGGGAAGATGGCTTTTTCCGAATCTTATTGAATCTGTATGAATCCTGGCGAGTTAGGGGACATATTTCCTGTTATATTCTGGTGTCTGCTTGAGCAAATAACTTGGGTACTGGAGTCAGGCAGACCTAGGGCGGTGACTGGGCTCCGTTATTTGCAAGCAGTATGACTTATACAAAGGCTTCACTTCCCAGAGCTTTCATGTATGAAATGTTAATAGTAGTTCCTATTTTCACTGAAGATTGTGAAGGTTAAGTCAGAGTAGTAATGATATCTGTAGCATACCTGGTTCATCTCTAGTTAATGAGTGGTGGCTTTGATGGAGAGGGGTGTGCTCAGCCTGAACACCCAGAACAGAGCAGAACCCCAGCTATAAATTGTGGGTCTTACAGCAAGTGCCTGGACTGTGAGGGGTGGTTGGGTAGGTGGGAGTGGGGGAGTGAACAGGGAGCTGAAGGGAAGAAAGAGTTCCCAGGTCGTGATGCTCATGTCACTACTCCTTTCTCCTCCCCCAGCTCTGCCCTCTCAGGGTAAAGCCTTCAAATGAGGGGCCAGGAAGAGGAGGAGGTGATGGGGATCGAACTCTTCAAAGCTATGTCCCTGGTGAGTTAGTAGTCCCTCTCTCCTCCTCACAATACATTTTGCTTTTCAAGGTTTGGTAATGTTTGTTTCCTTCTGAGAACTGTCTGCTTACGAGTTCTACCCTGTGACCTGAGTCCTATTTCTTCCCTTTCTGATAAGTGGTGGGGTCACAGGGAGAGACTCAAACGGCTCAGTGATCTATCAGAGCTTGTGCTTCTTCCTGTTTGGTGTTTACTCTTCATGCAAGAAATGATCCACACAAGCCTTTCCCTCTGCTCAGTCTTTTCATAATCATCAAACTATGCAGAAATGCAGTCCTTATAGTAAATTTGAGAGCCATGATTTGCCTGGTCCCTAAGTCCCCCTCCTGGCTCTCAGAAAGCTTGCAGTCTGTGATCAGTGCTGCATGTGGAGAGTAGGCTTCCTGTGGAGTGGTGGGGGAGGGCCATTAATAGCTCATATGAGCGCCTTTGGGTGAATTAGGAAAAGGTGCCTCTTCCTGTTGACTGAAGCTCTGTGACAGGCCACAGTGTGGCAAGAGGAAATCTTTATTTGAGCTCCTTTTTGCCTCCTTGGCGAGAGATCCTTGTACAGGATGTAGGCTGCACAGTCATACTCACTGTTGGAGGGGGGTGGGTGGTGGGAGCAATTGAATCACAGAGGAAGTGATTTCTGAGTTGCATCTTGAAGGAAGTGCAGGGAATCAAAAATAATTTTAAATAGTAAAATTGTTTTTATTTTATATCAAAAACACAATGAGCAGTTTATATCAAAACCAAACACCTTTTCTTAGCAAGATATAATGCCATAAAACATGGTCTACCAGTAGAATGTGTTCCTTTGAGCATTTAAACATTTGCTACAAAAGCATTATTGTTGTCAGAGGAAAGAGTGGCAGAATATGGCATAAAGGTTAGTAACATGGACTCTTGAACCAGATTGCCTGGGTACAAATTCTATACTACTGTATGCTAGATAAAGCATCTTAATCTCAGTTTCCTCAGCCATAAAATGAGAATAATACTAATTTATAGGATTTTTGTGAGGAATTATGTTAATCTATTTTAAGTGTTTAGAGTACCTGGCACATAATAGGGATCACATAAGCATCAACTATATATGCCACTATCTGCCTGTGTAGCTACTGTTTGCCTATGTGCCCATGTAGTTAAACACACACACACGTACAGGTTGAAGAATGCAATATGATGTTTAATGTACAAGCAGCACTGAATACCAGGACGCTTTTTATTTCCAATGAAGTATTAATTTTAAAAACAATAATAATTTACACTGAATTTGGGAGAGTCCTGGTTCTGGGTAAGATGGGCTGAGCACACTCCACTCTGTCTTCCCCAATGAAGCTTCTGTAAAACCACAACATCCCTGGAGAAGCAGTTAGAGGCCTCTAAAAGGTGAATAGTAGCAGGCAGATTGGCGAAGAAGCCCAAAATGTGGAATGCCGCCAAACATATGGTGTGTTCGCATTTTCCCCTCCCAATAGCTCATAGCATGGATTCAGCAAGCATAAAACATAGAAGTGGTATTGGCATGGATAGAAAGAACTACAAGAGAAACATTCTAATTTCAGGCTCAGGAGCTGGATAAGGGATCTAATGCTCAGAGAGTGGCAGTGGGGGTGTCCCTTTAAAAAGATTTTTCTCTGTTTTTTGTGCCCTGACAGTGGCAGTGGGGGTCTTCAGGAGTCTAAAACTCGGAGGGAGGAGAAGTTTTCTCTGTGGTTGGAGAACCTGTGTTCCCCAGAGGGTGGGAGAAACCCTCACTGCTTTTTTTCTGCTTCTGTCCTCACCCTGCTTGGCCCCAGGGGCTGGGTACAGTCATGGCAAGTACACAGTGGAATGGAATAAATAAGCTCCCAGTTACCTGGCCAGAAGACTAAAAAGGGGAGCTCATGGGAAATGGAAAATACTGGAGAGATCACAGAGAGGGTGGAGTTTTGGAAATCAACCACATGAAGTTGTTTATGAACTCCGAGGCTTACTCTGAGCTGCTCATGCATGTATCTGACCCTAAAACTAAGGATTAGACCACTGTTCATGAGTGGTACACAGTAGCACAGGTTAATATCATTGCAAAGTCTTTGAAAATGCAACTGCTTTTGAAACACAGCTCACAGAAGGCTATTTAGAATGTGTACCCTGAACACATCAACATTCTCCATAGAATTTAAATAAGACATAGAGTCTTATAACATCCAAAATGTCAAGGATACAATCCAAACTTACTTAGCTAATGAAAAACTAGGGAAATTTCAATTCACAAGGGAAAAGACAATCACCAAACACTAACATTGATGAGACACAGATATTGGCATTATCTGATAATGACTTTGAAGCAACTATTAGAAAAATGCTCCAACAAGTAAGGGTGAACACTCTTGAAACAAATGGAAAGATAATCTCAGTCAAGAAATAGAAAAGATCAAGAAATGATAACTATAACAGCCAAAATAAGCTTACTGGATGGGAGCTTATTGTCATGTCAGTGGACATGACAAAGGAAATAGTGAACTTGAAGACAGATAGAAACTAATCTGAATAACAGAAAAAATATTAAATAGAGCCTCAGGGCCCTGTGGGACAATACCAAGATGTTTAACATTCATAACATTGAGTCCCAAAAAAGAGGAAAAAGTGGAGTGTAGAAAAAATATTTGAAAAAATAATGGCTAAAAAATTTCCAACTTTAGTGAGACATAAACTTGTGGATGCATGAAGCTCTGCAAACTCCAGTGTGATAAACTCAAAGAAATCCCCTCCTGAAAACTTTGTAATCAGACTGCTGAAAACTAAAGACAAGGAAAAAGAAATTCTCCAAAGCAGCCAGAGAAAAATAATGCTTAACATAAAGAGCAACAGGATTTGAATAACTGGATTTCTCATCAGAAACCATAAAAATCAGAAGGAAGTAGAAATACTTTTTTAAAGCACTCAAAGAAAAGAACTGTCAACTTAGAATTCTATGTCCAGTAAAAATAGCTTTCAAAAATGAAGGTGAAATAGTTGCTCATATGAAGGAAAACTAAGAATTTTCATTGACAGATTTCTGAAAGAATTGCTAAAGGAATTTTTTCACATAGAAATTATACCAGAAGGGAACTTGAAACATCAGGAATGAAGGAAGAAGTGCAGCAGAAATGGTAACTGTGTATATGTAAATACAAGAGACTGTTCTTTTGAGTTATTTAAAATATCTTCAACAGTTGAAAACAAAACTTATAACTTAGGTTTCCTGAACAGAACAGGATTTGAGCATAGGTGGTCTGGCTTCAGAGACCATGTTCTTAACTACTATAGTATACTGGAATTAGATAAAATATAAGTGAAACATATTGAAGTATTAACCCAATGAAATGTTTCACCCATCTCAGCCTCCCCCTTTTTCTCTTCTTTTCCATCCCTCCTTCATCATTATCATAGGTAACAATTCTTGAGCACTTAGGTGGGTACTGTGCCTGTTAATTCATTTAATTCTCACAATGCTGCTACAAGGTGGGTACTAAAATCATTCCCATTTTCAGGTGGGTAAACTGAGGCACGAGGGAGTTAATTAACTTGGCCAAGATCACCCAGCTGGTCGGCACCAGAGTCTGAATTCTTTAGAGTAATCTGACCTTTTTCTCTAGTACTTATTTGAAACTCTTCCTTCGATGTTGATATAAGTGAAATCACAAAATAAGAAATGGAAAATCTGCCAGCAACCTCAGAATGGATGCCTGATATACCACTTGCTGGTTGGTTAGGAAATTCAGCCCATGTAACAAAACACAGGTTGCTTGACATGTGCTTAGCTCATATGATCTCTCCGAATAGTTTTTAGCAGATCATCAAAAACCAACTATCCAAAGGTGTTCTCTCCTAATCCAAATATATTTTTATTTCAAAAGAAAAGAATGTTGTTAGACATTTTTCTCTCATTTTTCTAGGCACACCTTTTTTTAATTAAAGTTTATTGGGGTGACAATGGTTAGTAAAGTTACATAGGTTTCAAGTGTACAATTCTGTAATACATCATCTATATATCACATTGTGTGTTCACCAATTTTATTTTTTAGAGCAGTTTTAGTTTGACAGCAAAATTGAGAGGAAGGCATAGAGATTTCCCATGTACCCTTTCCCATGTACCCTTTATCCCATGTACCCTTTAACACACGCCCCTAGTTGATCTATAAGCAGACAGTTGACAAATCTTAATCATGATCCCATCCTGCTGGTATTGTCATTGTTTTTAGCCATTTTTGAATTTGGCAAGCTTATTCTAACAATACTATCAAAATGCAAAAAATATAGAATATCTAAACCCATCTCGATAAACAACTAATTGAATGACTTGCCATACATAATATTCCTATGATTCAGGGTTACCTTTTCATCTCTTTTGTGAATTTTCTCTTTATTCTTTTGCCCAACTTCCTATTTTTTTGGCCTTTTTCTCAATTTTGAAGAATTCTGATGCCATTCCTCTTAACTGTCCTGTGTTAGGTACACCTCTTAACATCTCAAAAACACTAAGATTTTGTAGAATATATTGTGGAGATTGAAATCATGTTCATCAGGTCAGCGTCCTTCCTTGAAACTTTCCTTCACAGTACCAAAGCTCTTTAATTTCTCCATGTGGAAAAGTGACATAGCTCCTAACATAGATAAAATAATTTAGTACTTGATACTGTTTTGAATGCAGTCAACATTTTTTCATAAATGCTCATAAATTTCATAGAATTGTAAATACTCCAAGAGCAGAGAGCATCTGTCATATCTTTTTTCTTAATATGTATGTATAACTAGGCAGAAAAGTTGTCCAGTAACTACCTCACCTGGATCATTTAGACCCCCAGTACAATTACTTGCGCACAATGTTTGTTTTTTTCCCCAAAGTGTGAATAGCATAATCCTTTACTCTAGGTCCAGCTAAATGGGGGCATAAACACTGTTTGAGCAAAATTATATTTGTGTCATTTCAGGATTCAGTGACTTTCACAGATGTGGCCATAGACTTCTCCCAAGATGAGTGGCAATGGCTGAATCTTGCTCAGAGGACTTTGTACAAGAAGGTGATGTTGGAAAACTACAGAAACCTAGTGTCAGTGGGTAAGAGCATCTTTCTCCTTCCACCTCCCCATAGGAGTTTTTCCACCTCAGCCATTGTTCCTGCCTGTACCAGCATTTTCCTACAATATCCCTCTTCTCTCAATAACATTTGGACTGGGTCGTAGCTCTGGAATTGCCACAGCATAGCCAATTTTCTTATCTTAATTACAGGTCTTTGCATTTTAAAACCAGATGTGATCTCCTTATTGGAGCAAGGTAAAGAGCCCTGGGTAACGAATGAAGAGATGAAAGGAGTCCTGTGCCCAGGTAAGTACAGGATTACTGGAGCTGGGAAGACTATTTTCAAGATGTTTCTTCTCTTTAAGACTTATTGGAAAACACCTCTCAAAATCCCTCCCCCCATTTTTTTTTTTTTTTTTTTTTTTAAATATTGGGCTTTCTGAGCATGTGGGCCTGCCCATGCATGATGAGATTGGCACTGTTTAGCAAATGACTTAGTTCTCTCAACATGATCCCTATGACTCAGACGGTAGAAACAATTTGTTTCTTTCTCTTGATTTATGAAAAATCTTTCCCAAATTGAACCGTCTTGTTCTAACATCATTTTTAAATGGACCTTCTCTTCCCCACTGGTATGACCTACCACCTTTACCTTTATTGATTTCCTACAAATCCCATGGAACGTTTCTGAACTCTGTTATTGTCCATTGATATTTACCTAGTTTTGCTCAAGTACCATACTGTTTTAATCATTCCTGATTTTCAACATTTCTAAATTCTTTAGACAAATTTGTGTTTAATTTTTTGAACTGGTTTAAATATTTTCCTTTCTTTAAAATGTGAGTTTATTGGATTAACAAGTTTTATAGCTATATTCTTCCCTCTGCTTTTCATTATTGTTCTCTTTAGTGCTTTCTGTTGTTGTTACGTATTCTTGCTTTGTTGTTTATGCCTGTTTTTCCCCCCTCACATCATCCCACCCCTTGAATTGGAAAGGTTGTTAGTCCCACAAGTTTTTACCTTTACGTCTTTACATATTTAAAACTTCGTATTTTGAAGTTTATCTGCTTGAGTTTCAAAGCATCATCTTTTTTTTTTTTATCTTTTTAAATTTATTGGGGTGACAATTGTTAGTAAAATTACATAGATTTCAGGTGTACAATTCTGTATTACATCATCTATAAATCCCATTGTGTGTTCATCACCCAGAGTCAGTTCTATTTCCATCACCATATATTTGATCGCCCTTACCCTCAACTCCCGCCCTCCATCCCCTTACCCTCTGGTAACCACTAAACTATTGTCTGTGTCTATGAGTTTTTGTTTCTCAATTGTTTGTCTTGTTCTTTTGTTGTTTTTGGTTTATATACCACATATCAGTGAAATCATATGGTTCTTTGTTTTTTCTGTCTAACTTACTTCGCTTAGCATTATACTCTCAAGATCCAGCCATGTTGTCACAAATGTTCCTATATCATCTTTTCTTACCGCCGAATAGTACTCCATTGTGTATATATATCACAACTTCTTTATCCATTCATCTATTGAAGGACATTTTGGTTGTTTCCATGTCTTGGCCACCATAAACAAAGCTGCAATGAACATTGGAGCACACGTGTCTTTATTTATAAATGTTTTCAGATTTTTTGGGTAGATACCCAAGAGAGGGATTGCTGGGTCATATGGTAATTCTATTCATAATTTTTTGAAGAACCTCCACACTGCCTTCCATGTGGCTGCACCAGTCTGCATTCCCGCCAACAGTGTATGAGGGTTCCTTTTTCTCCACAGCCTCTCCAACACTTGTTACTATTTGTCTTGTTGATGATAGCCATTCTGACTGGGGTGAGGTGATATCTCATTGTGGTTTTTCTTTGCATTTCTCTGATGATCAGTGATGTTGAGCAGTTTTTCTTATGTCTATTTGCCATTTGTATGTCCTCTTTGGAGAAATGTCTCTCCAGGTCCTCTGCCCATTTTTCAATTGGGTTGTTTGTTTTTTTGTTGTTGAGTTTCATGAGTTCCTTGTATATTTTGGATATTAGCCTCTTATCGGAGGCACTGTGTGCAAAAATCTTCTCCCATTCAGTTGGTTGCCTCTTTATTTTGTTGATGCAAAACATCATCTTTTGACACCCATATGAAAGATGAAGAAATTAGCTCACTGATGTTACCTCCTTCCTCTTATCATTTATAATCTCTCCACTTTTATTGCAGTCATTAAGATTTTTGGCCCAGTTTATTTTTTTCAAATATAATTTTTTTTTCCCTGCCTTGCTTGAGAGCTGTTTTTCTAGTTTAGGAAACAAGTTAACAGTATGTTGCAGGGAAATGAGCCTCACGTGAGATGGTTGGAGTTTGTTCTGTGACTGCAGTGTGGCCTACTCTTAGTTCTCATATTTTCAAGAAGAGGATTGTTGGTAGGTCACTGAAAGCCCTAACGATGTACATTAATAAATAAGAAATAAAAAATAAATGAAATCAGTATCCAATTCAAGATATTAGGAAAAGACCAAAATGAATCTTAAAGAAAACCCAAGTAAGTCATGTATAGTGATTTATACTGTTAGAGAAAAAAATAGGAATACATGAATTAGAAAATAGGTACTTAATTAAATCAAATAGGTGCTTCTTTAAAAAATCAATAAAATATATAAATTGTCAGGACAAATGAGAGAAAACAAGAAGTAAAAGGATAGTAAATAACCTCTGATGCATAAGTACTTGAAAGAATCATCAGAGTCTGTTTTTATCAACTTTCTGTAAATAATTTGAAAACTTGTATGAAATGAGTGATATTTTAGGAGAATGTAAATTACCACAACTGACACCAGAAGAGAGAAAGAAAATTTCAACAGACCCATTACCATTGAAGGAATATAGAAAGTTACCTAAGAATTCTCTCCCTCTAGAAAAGTAGCAATACCAAATATTTCACAAATAAATTCTGTAAAACTTTTAAGGAAAAATGTTGTCAGCATTGTTTAAGATGTTTTGTGACAGAGAATTTTAAAAATGTGTTTATCAAGACAGCATAACACTTGATACCAAAGTCTTACCAAAACAGCACCAAAAAAAGGAAATTACAGACAAATCTCAATTATGAATGTTGGTGTAAAATCTTAAATTAAAAAATCATGTTGAAATAACATACCATAGCCAAGAGGGTTTATTCCAGAAATACAAAGGTAGTTGCATTGCCTACCTTTGTCTGAAAACTGTAAAAAACGTTAACCTCTGTGGCCTTCAGTAAATGTTTGAGTCCCATGGTTTTCTTTTGGAAGTATCCATTATTCTGGCATTAAATAAAGGAGACATTTGCCTTCTTAATATCTTACAGACATGGAGTATGTGTGGATGACCAAGGAATTATCTCCAAACCTTGACATTTATGAAGAAAAATTATCCCAGGCAATGATAATGAAAAGACTTACTACCTATGACCTTGAATGTTCCACATTAGGGAGAAACTGGAAATGTGAAGACCTGTGTGAGAGAGAGCCGGTAAGTCCAAAGCCACATTTTAGTCAAGCGACAGTCACTCATATAGATGCACTTATTGAGAAAAGAGACCACTCTAACAAGTCTGGGACAATTTTTCATCTGAATACATTATCTTATATAAAGCAGTTATTTCCCATTGAAGAGAGAATGTATAATTTTGCCATAGATGAGAAAAGCTTAAAAACACATTCATTTGTAAAAAAGCAGAAGCAAGTCTGTGGAGCAAAGAAACTTTTAAAATGTAACGACTGTGAGAAAACTTTCAGCAAAATCTCAACCCTTACTCTTCATCAAAGAATTCATACTGGAGAGAAACCCTATGAGTGTATTGAGTGTGGGAAAGCCTTCAGCCAGAGTGCCCACCTTGCTCAACATCAGAGAGTTCACACAGGGGAAAAACCTTTTGGATGTACTGAATGTGGAAAAGCCTTCAGCCAGAATGCTCATCTAATTCAACATCAGAGAGTTCATACTGGAGAGAAACCTTATCAGTGTAAGCAGTGCATGAAAGCCTTCAGCCAGCTCGCACACCTCACGCAGCATCAGAGAGTCCATACTGGAGAGAAGCCCTATGAATGTATTGAATGTGGGAAGGCCTTTAGTGATTGTTCTTCCCTAGCTCATCATCGAAGGATTCATACTGGAAAAAGACCCTATGAATGTGTTGACTGTGGGAAAGCCTTCAGGCAGAATGCTTCTCTCATACGTCATCGGAGATATTATCACACTGGAGAGAAGCCCTTTGACTGTATCGATTGTGGAAAGGCTTTCACAGATCACATAGGACTTATTCAGCATAAGAGAATTCATACTGGAGAGAGACCCTACAAATGTAATGTGTGTGGGAAGGCTTTTAGCCATGGCTCATCACTGACTGTACATCAGAGAATTCACACAGGAGAGAGACCTTATGAATGTATGCTCTGTGGGAAAGCCTTTAGCCATCGTGGCTCACTTACTCTTCATCAAAGAGTTCATACTGGAGAGAAACCCTACGAGTGTAAGGAATGTGGGAAAGCTTTTCGGCAGAGCACACACCTCGCTCATCATCAGAGAATTCATACTGGAGAGAAACCTTATGAATGTAAGGAGTGCAGCAAAGCCTTCAGCCAGAATGCACACCTTGCACAACATCAGAAAATACACACAGGAGAGAAACCTTATGAGTGTAAGGAGTGCGGTAAGGCCTTCAGCCAGACGGCACACCTTGTTCAACACCAGAGGGTCCACACTGGTGAGAAGCCTTACGAATGTGTTGAGTGTGGGAAGGCCTTCAGTGATGGCTCCTATCTTGTTCAACATCAGCGGCTCCACACGGGCAAAAGACCGTATGAGTGTCGTGAATGTGGGAAGGCATTCAGACAGAGGGCCTCCCTGATTTGTCATCAAAGGTGTCATACGGGTGAGAAACCTTATGAATGTAATGTGTGTGGGAAAGCCTTTAGCCACCGTAAATCCCTTACTCTACATCAAAGAATTCATACTGGAGAGAAACCTTATGAGTGTCAGGAATGTAGCAAAGCCTTCAGCCAGATTGCCCATCTTACGCTACATAAGAGAATCCATACTGGAGAAAGGCCCTATGAATGTAAGGAATGTGGAAAAGCCTTCAGGCAGAGTGTACATCTCACTCATCATCAGCGAGTTCATAGTGGAGAGTCGTCCTCAATTCTTCCTTCCTCCTCAGCACTGTACCACCAAGTCCTCTAGATTCAATCTTCTAAATACCTCTAGAACCCATCCACTTTTTCCCATGTCCCACTGCCATCATCCAAGATGCAACCATATCGCTTGAATTTCTGCAGTAATATCACAGCCATTTTCCCTCTGGCTCCCCTCCAGTTCCTTTTTTACACGGTAGCAGCTTAATGTCTTAAAAATTTATATTCATGTAACTTTTCCATTCAAAGCACATAGGTTGAAGAACATGTTAGATAATCCATTTAAGGGGCTTAGCACATAATCCTTGGCATATCATTAGTGCCATTAGGTAAAGTTTTCCTCACAGTTGTTCACCTGTAAGTACAGTGAACCAGTAGAGGTCAAGACTAAGAAACATACAGATTTTAGAGCAGACAGAGGACTCTACTCTCCCAGTAAGTAGGACAGACAGATACATTCAGAGTTGAAGGTGTATGATATGCAGGGTAACATGGTGGCTTACAAATCCCTCTGTGAATAAATATAAGGACACAGAGCACTGTTGATGAGGAACTCTCCCTCTACCTAGCACCTAGAAGTGAGAATTGGCCAATTAGAACAAAAGAGTTTGGCAGGATGTAGGACTAGCCAGAGGACAGTATTAAAAACAAAATCTAGTAGCGCTTCCTAGCTTGTTTACTTTAATAATAGCCATGAAATCAACTGAAAAAGGTACTTCAGTACTTTCTTCTGTAGACACACACCACAGACAATTCCTGTGATATTTGTATTGTTCCAGAGCATGAAATACAGTAAAGCTTCCCTTCTTGTTCAGAAACTGAAGGCTGATACCAAAACAAAACCATAAGTACTGCAGTTAGCTTACGAATGGACATGTTAAAACATACTTAAACTTATTTTTTAACTATTAAAAAATAGAGTAAATGGAAGGTAGACATGTCTTTGTATAGAAGGACTCTGTCTGGCAAAGGTATTTCTCCCCACATTAAATATGTAAATTCACTAATATTCCATAAAAATCCCAGTGTATTTCCAAGTTGACAGTCTCATTCTGAGCATCTGTAGAATTGTGATACAGCATGCCATTGGGAAGGTAGCACTCATTCAATTAACATTAGTTGAGCATTTACTAATGTGCCAGGCACCGTTTTAGGTATCAGAGAGACAACAGGGTGCAAAACGTGCAAAAAATTTTGCTCTCACAGATCTAGTGGGAGAAGACAAAAACGGGGAAATCCATGCTGTGTGGTAAGTACATGATATGTATCATGACGAGAAATGATTTCAAAATGGAGCCAGGGAGTTCTGGGAGAGTGCCTTACCACCCCCAGGATACGTGGGCAATGGAAATGCGGGAAGAACAAGAGGTAAGCAGGGTGTGAGGACAAGTGCTGGTAGGAGAAGTCCCAAGGTCGGTAGTTATGACGCTTTCAGTGTGGCAGAAAGAGAGAACTGATGGTTTAACAAGGGTCATGAGACTTCTGTTCACTGTTTATCAATAGTGATCTAGAGGCTGGTGGAGGGTATCTTTTTTTTTATATAACAGCCTTATTTGAGGTATAATTCACATATCATACAATTCACCCATTTATAGTATACGAGTCGATGACTTTTATGTTCAGAGTTGTGCAACCATCACTACGGTTAATTTTACATTTTCATCACCCAAAAGGAAATCCCATGTCTTTTAGCAGCCCCTACCCCTGGAGGAGTACTCTAACCTGAAGCACCAGAGCTCTTGGGTTCTTCTCATGACCGCTCCGGTGGCAGTATAGAGGACCACATGAGAGGGTCTCTTGACCAGAGGACACGACTGCTAGACAGTGGAGCTTTGGGGCTCCATCTTTCCTTTGGCATAGAAGCTAGGAGACGGGCAGTCTTATTCAGAGTATGTGGAGCTTCTAGACTCTCCTTATATATGACAAAAAGCATTCTTCATTGCATTGGGGAAAGATGGAGTGATCAAATGGCATTAGGAAAGCTCTGGCTCGATCCCTGGCACACTGAGGAAGCTCTGACAGATTAAAGATCTAAACGTAAGATGTTAAGGTACAAGAAAAACTCCGAATGTTTTTATAACCCTGGCTTGAGGCAGACCTTCTGAAGCATTACACATAACCAAGGAGCTGACATTAAACTAAATAACATTTATGTGTGGAAAACATCAGAGTCAAAGTTAATAGACAACGAGAGACTAAAACAAAATGTTTGCAACAAATAAAGGATAATCCCTGATATTCAAAGTACTATTACAAATCAGTAATAGTAACATCTGCAACTCAGTAGAAAATTGGACAAAGCTAACAGGCAGTTCAAAGATGAAATAAAAACAGCTAATGAAAATTACTGAACATCACCAGTAATCAGGAAAATGCAAAATAAAGTGATGATATATCTATTTCTACCCCCCCCCCAATAACTTGGTTTTAAATCATAGAAGAGTGATAATATCCAGTTTTGATGAATATGTGAAAAATGAGACAATTTATTCCATTGTCATTTATATAACTTGCCTTATGTATATACCATTTGAATCAATATTCCTCAGAATCCAAAGTATACAAAGGTAGGTAAATGTATAATGGCAAAAATTTTTTTTTTTCTAATGGTAAACTATTAGGGGTAATGGGTCAGTGGTAAGTTAATTATGATGTATTCACTTCATAGAATTATACATAGTTGTTGAAAAAAATTATAAATGTGTGTATAGCCATAGAGAGATGACTGTGCTATAATAAATTAAAAATTTTTCAGACCTGTATTCTAGTTTAAATTCATAATTGTAATATCAAAAATAAAACCTAAAGTATATTTTTCTGTTTTTCCCTGTCCAGTTTTCCTTGCCTCTTCCTTTTGAGGACACCATCTCTTCTTTTCCATTGAGTAACTGGCGTATGGTTTTGATGGACCTGGCCAGTCAAATTCTCTGGAATTTGAAAGGCAGTGGGTCTGTGTCATCCAGGGACAGCTCCCTGAAAGGGATGACGCTGGTGTTGTCGTGGTTGTGATCTTTGGACCCTCCCTAGATTTTGTGCTTTCCTCAAACTGCCCGTTATCCTTCCAGTTCTTCATTTTGGGCTTATGTTGCTTATTTGCCAGCAATTAAAGAAACTTAGCCAGTACAGAAATAGGTGTGAAGATTGGGTGATAGGCAATACAATCTTGGGAAAATCTGAGGTAGTAGGGATTGGTTTGGGGTGAGATGGGGCAAGTAAGACTCCTGTTTCTTTCCTGAGGAAAGAAACAACTCGTGTATACTGGGCAAACGAACAAGTGAGTTATTAGCTGGAGTCACCTGAGGGTCCTGGATAATGACAGTTTTAAGAGGAAGAGGAATGCCAAGTCCAAAGAGAGTATATGATGCTGGTATCTAACTGCTTTGGGTAATTTAAAATTCTAATCATGAACTTCTAGCATCAAGGCAAAAAATTTAAACTAAAGGTCTTTGTATTGTTGAGGGATGTCTTATACTGTTGAAAGTCGTGGGGTTAAGATTGCTCAAAATCAAATTGAGAGACTCCTTTTATGGGTTGCTAATAAAATAGGGTGCTTGTTAAATTCCATATTTTATCATGGAATTGGTTGTTGTGGGCTGAATTGTACCCTCCTCTCAAATTCATATGTTAAAGCCCTATACCCCAATGTGACTGTATTTGGAGATGGGGTCTTTAGAGAGGAAATTAAGGTTAAATGATGTGATATGGGTGAGGTCCTAATCTGATAGGACTGGTGTCCTTATAAGAAGGGGAAGAGACACTAGACCTACTGAGAGAAGTTGTGACAACTGAGAAATGTGTCTGGCGATTTTTCCCAGAAGGACTGTCCTTTACAGAAAGTTGGTCTGGAGACGTGGGATAAGTTGAGGGAGTCAGCATTTCTAGGTCACAGCAGGAAGAATGCCCATTGCCCGCTGCAGATGCAGCCTTCACATGAGTGTTTGTGTTCCCTGTAGCCAAGGAACCTGGAACTCAGAAGGCATGTACCTCACGGAATGTTCTGGAACACTCCTCATAAGGGCAGTAAGTGGTCTCTGGGGACTGCTCTTCTTGCCACTAAACACTATGAATATGATTCCCAAAAGGAGACAATCTGATTGACAAATGATACAGAGTAATTCATATCGGGACGGGCACCATCCCCTGAGTTTTTAATTAATATCATTATTGGCATTTTAAAATGTGGTGTTTTTTAAATAAGAGAAATAAGAGACTTTAATCAAATTGCAAATAATGTTAATGGAAAGGTGATCAAAAGAGAGAAAATTGACTCAACAAGTTAAATACCGTAGACATAGTGGCTTAAAGTGAATGTTAATGTCGAAAAATCAAAATAATGTAGAAAGAACACATTGTTTTGAAAATGTGAAACATGTAAGGTTTTCTTGGTGGGGGGGGGGGCGTCCATAAAATCAATCAACTATGTAAACGTATCAGTTGAAACTATTTATTTTTTAAAAGCTGCTCTGAGTATTTCCTTTTTGAGGGAACAAAAATATAGGTATCCTGAAACCGTTGCTTCAATATGTAGAACAAGGGTCTTGAGAGCAAGACTCAAGATGAAGTGACGAAATGATCTTTTAAAATGCATGAATATTTTGTAAATAGCTAAATGCATAAAAAGTTGCCAATCATTCCAGACTTCCAGAAAGTGACAAAGGAAAAGAAATGATCAGAACTTAATTTAGAAAGAAGAAAAAGAAAGAAAGAGAGAAGTGTGTGTAAAAATAGGGTCCCAACTGGGCTCCTGGGCCTGAGGGTGGGGGATGAGGTTCAGCCTGGCTCCTACACTGTGCCTTGCCGAGTCTCTGCCTCAGGAGAGGTCACAGAGGGGCAGTTGGTTACTGGATGCAGGCACACAGGTCCTAGCTCTGAGATTTGGAAGGCTAGAAAGAGTCCTAGGGAGGGGAAGGGTCTGCTTATCGGGTGTAGATCAGATGGGCTGCAGGTGACAAAGAAACCAGACCGCTGAGCAAGGTGAGGACCTGGGGCCACAGGGACAGTGCTGTGGACTGGGTGTGTCGCCCCCAGATTTATATGTTGAACCCTAATCCCCAAAGTGACGGCATTAGAAGGTGGGGTCTGGGAGGTGGAGAGCCCTCATGGATACCAGTCCAGCCCACAAAGTGGGGGCCATACTCCATGCCTTGTACCCTCCCTGAAACCAACTGCATATCTGGGACATGCACTGAAAGCCCATCATATTGGTAATGCTACATGGCAGTAGGTCCTCTTTCTGTCTCCCTGAAAGTAGTATGTCCCCATATCCCCCATCTGGGCATCCCTGATGCTTGGGGGTCCCCCAGCAGGCAAATTGGTTCTGGGTGTCCTCCTGCGCTTTGGGGGCTGGGTCATTTGTGGCCAGTGGATCATTCAAATAAAAATGAGGCCCATCACGGAACCAGTACTCATGTGCTGGGCTTGGACCAGTCAAGACATCTTGGGGGATGCGTGGAGATGCAGGACACCTGGACACACAGACCTGCCTCCGGTGCCACCCAACTCCCACACCGCCGGCTGCAATTTTGGGTCCTGAGCCAGGTGCTCTGGGAGAAACAAGCCTGAAACCCCTGTAGCCCCTCCCTGTCCACTCTCCCTTGGGCCAGACAGACACAGCAGTGGGCCTCTATGTGGGAGGAACCAGGTACTTACCTCGCTACCACCTGGTTTCCAGAGGAGTGGCAAAGAGTGAAAGCCCAGCTGGAAGCTGCTGGGTGAAGTTGGGGTGGCGACTTTGCCCAGAACAGGAACTTCAGTCCCATGGGCCTCAGGGGTTGGGCAGCTCTGGAAGGCCCCTGGTCCCACCTCTCCAGGTGCACCAGCCTGAGAGGCACTGGTCTGCCATCACAAAATCCCACAGCATGGGTGGCTTAAACACAGATCTGTCTTCTCGTGGTTCTGGAGGCAGGATCAAGATGTGGGCAGGTTGGTTCCTCCTGAGACCTCTTCTTGGCTTTTAGACAGCCGTCTTCTCCCTGTGTCCTTACATGGTCATCCTCTGTGCATGTCTGTGTCCTAATCTCTTAAGAGGACACCTCAGATTGGATTAGGACCCATCCAAATGGCCTCATTTTAACTCAGTCACCTTTTCGAAGACTTTATGTGCAAACAGGGTTACATTCTGAGGTCCTGAGGGTTAGGGCTTCAATATATAAATTGGGGGGTGGGATGCAAATCAGCCCTTAACACCAGATTTCAAGGTCTCTGAGATGTCTTGGATACAAGTTAAGATCCCAGTAAAAGTTGATCACAGCCAACAAGGGCTGGGGACTCTGCTTCACTCACTCTGTCAGGGATGCAGGACCCATCCATCACTCTCCTGGGACTAGGGATTCTCACTTGAATCCTCCACATTTTGTAGGCAGAGACAACATGTGTCTGATAAAGGACGTTTATACAAAATATACAATGAACTCTAAAAACTCAACAATAAGAAAACCCAATTGAAAAATGGGCAAAGGATCCGAACAGACACCTCACCAAAGAAGATACACAGATGGCAAATAAGCATAGAAGATGCTTCCCATCCCATGTCATTAGAGAACTGCAAACTACACACCTATTAAAATGGCAAAAATCCAGAAGAAACTGACAACACCAAATGCTGGAGAGGATGTGAGGCAAGGAGGTTCTCATTTGTTCCTGGTGGGAATGCAAAATGATGCAGCCACTTTGGGTGACAGTTTGGCTGTTTCTTACAGGGCTAATCTTACCATACTGTCCAGCAATCACGCTCCATGTGAGGTATTTACTCACATGAGTTGAAGACTTTTGTCCACACACAGAAAGCTGCACATGGATGTTTATAGCAGTTTTATACAACCACCTAGATGTCCTTTAATAGATGAATGGATAAACAGGCTGTGGAACATTTATTATTATTGTTATTATTATTCAGTGATAAAATGAAATGAGCTATCAAGTAAAAAAAAAGGAGGAAACATAAATGCATATTGAATGTTAAGTGAAAGAAGCCAGTCTGAAAAGGCTATGTATTGTCTGATTCTAACCATGGGACATGCTGAAAAAGGCAAAACTATGGGAGCAGAAAGTGGCTGAAAGGGTTGATGAAGATGGAGGGGGTTGAGCAGATGGAGCCCAGAGCATTTTCAGGGCAGTGAAACTATTCTGTGTGCCACTGTGGTGGTGGGTACAGATTATTATGCATTTATCAAAACCTACAGAAGTTAACAATGCAAAGAGTAACCTTAGTGTAAACTGTGTTGTTTAATTAGTAATGATGTATCAATGTCAGTTCATTAATTGTAACAAATGTAACACACTCATGCAAATGTTTAATAATAGGGGAAATTGTGTGCAGGGAGGTGGGTCTGTGAGCTCTCTTTGCACTACCTGTTCAATTTTTCTGCAAATTGCACTACCTGTTCAATTTTTCTGCAAACGTAAAACTGTTCTAAAAAAATAAAGTCTGCTAGTAAAAATGAAAACAAAACAAAAAACTAACAATGAGATATCACTACATAGTCAGAGAGGATAGAATAAAAGTATATATAATAACATCAAATATTGTTAAGGATTTAGAGAAACTGGATATCTCATAAGGGCTGTAGGAATGTAAAATGGTACTGTCACTGTCAAACAGTTTGGAAGTTCATTTTAAAGAAACAAAAACTAAAAAAAAAAAAAGAAGAAGAAGTAAATGCCATCCCACCTGTAAACTGCATCTCTGAGCATTTGTCCCAGAAAAATAAGGTTTGTGTTCACACAAAAAAATCTGTGAAAAGGAAACAACAGTGAAAGGGCAACCTATGGAATGGGAGGAAATATTTACAAACCAAATATCTAATAAGGGGTTAACATCCAAAACATGTAAGGAACTCCTTCAAACAAACAAACAAACAAACAAACAAATAAATAAATAAGCAAAGGACTTGAATTGAATAGACACTTTTCCAAAGAAGACATATAGGTGACCAACCGGTAGGTATGTGACAAGATGCTCAATGTCACTCATCATCAGGGAAATGCAAATCAAACCACAGTGAAATGTCACTTCTAACCTGTTAGAATGGTTATTATATAAAAAAAAACAAGTGTTATACAGGATGTAGAGAAATTGGAATCTTTATACACTGCAGGTGGGAATGTAAAATTTGAGTGTAGGAGGGAATGCAGCCACTATGGAAGACAGTACAAGGTTCCTCCAAAAAATTAAAAATAGAACTACCATATTATCCAGCAATCTCACTTCTGGGTATTTACCCAAAAGGACTGAAATCAGGATCTCAAATAGATATTTCCACTGCATGGTTCATTGCAGCATTATTCACAGCCAAGACGTGGAAGCAACCCAAGTGTCCATCAACGGAACCTGGATAAAGAAAATGTGGTTCACACATACAATGCAATATTTTCCAGCCTTAAAAAAGAAGGAAATCCTGCTACATGCAGCAACATGAGTAAACCTTGAGGACACTGTGCTAAGTGAAAGAAACCAGACACAGAAAGACAAATACTGCATTTATATGAGGTATCTAAAATAGTCAAACACAGAAATAAAGAGTACTGGTTGGCAGTGTCTGGGGGGAGAGGGTAAGTGGAGAGTGATTGTTCAATAGGTATAAACTTTCTGCTATGCAAGATGAGTAAGTTCTAGAAATCTGTACAACATCGTGCCTACACTTAATACAGTATTGTACACTTAAAAATTTGTTAGGAGGGTAGATCTCATGTTCAGTGCTTTCACTACAATGAAATGAAAAGAAACCTGGAATAGCCCTAAACTGGAAACATCCTAGATGAGGTACCCAAATTGTGGTACATTAATACTGTGAAATAGCCCTTAGCAATAAAGTACTGGACCATTGACACATGAAACATCTTGGGGAAATTTTGAGAATTGTGTTCAGTGAATAAAATGTCTATAGTATAACATTTTTGAAATGACAAAATTATAGGTGTGGAGGACAAATTGGTGACAATTGGGGATTGAGGAAGGATGGGGTCTGGGGGAAAGTGGGTGTAGCTGTGAAAGGGCCACATGAGAAAGCCTGGTGGTGATGGAACTGTTCTGTATGTTGACAATATCAATGTTAACATGCTATTTGTGGTATTGTAAGATGCCATTTTTCGGGGGAACTCGCTCAGTGGCACATGGGGTCGCTCTGTATAGTGTCTATTATTTCTTACAACGGCATGTGAATTTACATTTGTCTCAAAATAATTTAAAAATCATTAATCACCACCTGAGGCAAGCTGCTGTTTGTGTTTTTTGTGGTCACTCATGCAGCAGATGCTTTTGAACTCGGCTTTGTGGTTTATGGTGTAAGAAGGCTCCCTGACCGCCCACTTTCCTGTCTTGTGACCTCTCTTGTCTGCACCACTTTCCTCAGCTGGAAAGTAGCTTGGTTGGTTACGAGGATTAAAGGAGTTTGTACACCATAAGATGCCAAGAACAGGAGTTGGCATGTAGGCAACTCATAATACGAGGGGTTATTTTTTTCTTATAATGATCATTCGCTTGTTGGCATGTCTGTATGCTTTGCCAGTTTTCTACAAATCAGCATGATTATCAGATTCAAGCAAGTTGCCCGGTTGCCTTGGCTGGACTGTAGAATGTCTGGAGACGAGCTATAGCTTCTTTTCTCCACCTCCACCAGCAGCCCCCTCCTTTTCTGGAATTTTCCCTCCTCCCCTCCTTCCTCCCTAAGTAGTCCTCCCTCCCCTCCTTCCTGCCCCTCCTCCCACCCCAACCCTATTTCTACTCTCTTCCTCCTCTGACCCTTTTCTTCTTACAGTTCTTCCTTCCTCCTCATCCCTCTTCCCACTTGTTATTTCTTCCAGCCCCCTTCCTCCTCCCACCCTCCCTCCCTGTCCCTTCTCCCCTCTTCCCTTCTCATCCCTCTTCCCCTGTCCTCCCCCTCTCGTCCCCCTTCCATTCTTTTCCTTTACTCCCTCTCCATCTTCCCTCCCCTCCCTTTCTTCTCAGCTCCTCCCTCCCCTTCCTGTCCCCTTCCCGGACCTCTCTCTCCCTCCTTCTTATCACCCTCCCTGTTCCTGCCCCTCTCTCTTCCTCTCCTCTCTCCCCCATCCTCTTGCGCACACTTCCCCGCCCCCTGGGCCGCAGTGCCTCGGGGGCCTCTGGGAGATGGAGGCGCGGGTTCGGGTCCGCTCGGTTGGAGGCTGCGGCGCGCGGGATTCTGGGAAGTGTAGTCGGCCAGTCGCGCGGGCGCAGTGTTGCCGGGTGGGCCTAGCGGCACCGGTCCTTGTCCTGACAGAAGCGTGCGGTGAGTCCGGCTGCGGGCGGGGCTGAACGGGAGGAGAGGGGGAAGGGGCGGGCTGAGGGGTGGGGTGTGCGGGCCCAAGTAAGGGGCGTGCGGACTGAGGGGAAGGTGTGCGCCTCAGGGAGAGAGTTTAAGGGCTGCGGAGAGGAAAGCTGTTTACAGACCGAATCTGACTGGGTGGGGAAGATGGTGAATGTGTGTGTGCCTGGGACTGTGTGTTTGTGTTGGGCTGATGCTCCAGGTCTGTCTCTACTGTGAGTGTGTGTGTGTGTCTGGGTGGCCTCCTGTACCCTGGCGTTTGCGTGTGTGTGGATGCCACCTGTCTTGGTCCCTGGGGGTCTGTCTGTGGAAGGTGTCCACCAATAGGTTGTGTTTGCCTGTCTCTGGGAGGTCTCTCTGGGTGACTGCCCAGTGTCCATGTCTGTTGGTACACGTGTGTGCGTGTGTGTGTATGTGCCTTTATTTCTGTCCATTGTGTCTCAGTGTGAGGTGCCATTCAGGTGTCCACCTGTGTCTAGTCTTTTCCTCTGTATGTGTCTCTGGGTGTGAGTGTGTCTGTGAGCATGGAGGTGTGTCTCTCCTGTCTGTGTCTACCTGTCTCTATGTGTCCACCTGTGTCTCTGTCTCTGGCTGTTGCTGAGTGTTCGTGTGTGACTGTTGGGGTGGGTGTAAGCATATGGGTGCATCTGGGTATGCTCTCCCAAAAGCATGTGCAAAAGACTGTGCACACGTGGACAGGTGGGCCTTTCTTCTTGCCCCCAAATCCCCCAGCTCCTTCCTGCTCTTCAGAGCCCTGTCTGGTGACAGGGTATGGGGCTTCCCACAGGGCCTTCTTAACGGGGGAAGGAAAGCCAGAGACCTTTATCCCGTCCTGACCAGGGGTTGATTTGTTGAAGGCATGTGTGTTGGACACTCACAGACTACCTCATTTATAGACCTCCCAGTAACTCTGAGGCAGTGACTCTCATTATCCCCATTTTGCAGATGGGAAAACTGAGGCTCAGAGACTTTGAAGTGAATCACCCAACTCTACACCCAGGTATCCAGGTTCCAGAGCCCCCACACCTAACCACCCTGACAGATGGGAAATCCTTGTTTCCTTTGGGCTCCTCTGATACAAAGCTGTAGGATTTTTCCCTGTTGGGATTTCCCCTTAGAGACAATGGAAGGAAGCAAATGCCAGAAAGCTCCAATGGAGGAAGAAGAGGAATGAGGGAGCTCCTGACTTTTCAGCCACACAAATCTCGGGCCACACTGAGTTCAGTGGTCACCAGTCCCATGCACATGTCACTTCCAGGGCCACTGTGCTTCCTGGCCTCTTTTCTTAAAAAATAAAAATTAAAAAATAAAGAAAATTAAAAATTATAGTTAGCGATTACATTGCTATAAAGGCAAATATAAGCCAGCCTGGATTAGATTCACCATTTTTTCTTATAATTTTAAAAGAAATGAAGACTTTCTCATGGGGCCACTACAGGTATCAGGGGCCCGGGGCCGCTGTGCCTCCTGGGCGAGTCAGCTGTGGTCGCTTCCACATAGGTAGGGCAAAAGGAGTGGGTGTTGTTGACCTTAGGCTGCAGGGATAAGAGTCAGAGACTGCTAGTCCAAAAAGAATACGTTTTTAAAAATTAAATTGTGTTTAAAAATTATGAAATAATGTGAAGTCACTGCACCCAGGGACACGAATACAAAGGGAAGAAAATTTACAGCCCCTTTGCAGTCCCACTTCGTTCCCTCGGGACACCACCCGGTGTTTGTCATTCCACAGCCTTCTTCAGGCTTGGAAACACTGCTCACAAGCACACACAGCCACGCATGTTAATTGTTTTCACTTAAGAGGCATTAGAGTTATGTACACAACTGTGCAACTTGCTGTCCTCATTTAATGACGTCACAGACACGCCCGCAGGTGCACAACTAACTCCTGCCCCCTAGAGGTGACCTGGCATTTAAGACTGGATGCCCTGCCATTTATCTGATGAGTACTGATTTTGTCTCCAGGGTTTTTTCTGTTGGTGGATTGGTTTGTGCTTTGCCCCGAGGAGCAGTGCTACAGTAAACGTCTCTGGTCCCTGCGTAACCTTTCACGTGGAGCTGTTGTTGCCACAGGCAGAGTCCCGGCACCAGGGTCGATGGGTGACGGGTCTGTCCTTTGCCAGCTCACTATCTGGAAAGGTTGAGAGGCAGTTGTTCCTTCATTTTGTTCCTTTGCCAGCGCTAGAAATTGGCTCATTTATTCATAATTTATTCATTTATTCAATGTGTGGGAATATCCGGTGTGCTGGACATTGTCCTAGATGCAGGGGACACAATCCAAAATGATCATCTCAGTTCTGCTCCTGTGAGCCCCCCAGGTGACTGCATCCCACGCGAACACACTCCACTAACAACAACAGTCATAATAACAGTGGCTATGTATTGAGTTCTTTCCGTGTGCTCCTCATGTGTATCTGTTAGTTGAACCTCGCAGTGACCCCATGAGATCTGGGGAGGGGTGGGGACAGCGTTGGGGCATCTGGTGGGGCCTTGGGCCAGTACTCAGATCCAGGGAGTGGGCACAGGGTCCTGTTGCTCCCTCCAGCCTGTGGGACTGGCAGTGTGTGCGTGCATGTGTGTGTTGGGGTAGTATCAGTGCCATGGGAGTCTGGGCGTGCCTTGGAGAGACAGCAAACGCGAACCTGGATGTTCTCAGCCCATCTCCAATCCCAGCTCTGTAACCTTGGGGAACGGCTTATCTCTTTGGGCCTCCATTTCCTCATCTGTGAAATGGGGTGGTTGGAAATAGCACCCACTCTGTAGGGTGTTAGGAGAATTCAGTGAGACGTTTGTCCAGTGCTTGGCATGCGATAAACCCCTGATAGGCCCCTTATGTGTTTGCTACTAACGTGTCTGCATTACCCTCTCTGCCTCTCTTAGTGGGGTTGTGTCTGTCTGTCCTGCCCGCATTGTGAGGCAGGCCTAGGCCTGGTCTCTCACTGTGCCTTCCTCTTTCTCCCCCCACCCCACAGCCCTCCCGTCCCCCGGTCACTGTTGGCCCTTGAGGGATGGCCGCCCAGCCGCTGACCGACAAGGCCCTGGTGAGTCATGTCACTCTCTCACTCCCTTCCTGAGGCTCAGACCCAAAGGATCGAGCTTCTGCCCAGGGATGACCCACTGCCCATCCAAGCCCCCGACAGGGCCCCCGACCCAGTCTCCTGTGGACTGTGTCTGCCCTGAGGAAGGAGGGTAGTGCCCTGACACTGGCTCAGTCAAGCAAGGGGGACAGGGCAGCTCAGGAGTGACTTGTCCTGCCCCGGGGCTGTCAAGAGACACATATTGGCACCCGGGAAGTGGTGGCTTAAACACGTTACATCAAGTGTGGAAAAGGCCCATGCAGAGGGGCCCAGATAGCACAGTGCGGGATGCGTGACCTTCAGAAGTGACAGACAGCACTAATGTCCCAGGAGAAGGAGGAGGATGCCTGTGGGGAGGGGCACGTGCGCGTCCCCAGCTTTCGCTGTATTTTATGATGTTTTAGTGGGTGGTATATATGTGTCTATTTGTGGTATTTTTCTCTAAACTTTCTTTGATACAAGAAATATTTCGTAATAAAAAATCTATACATGGCTGGGCATAAATCTTGCCCTGCATTTTATATGAGTTCTTTAGGAGTGATTCGTGAGTCTTCACAGTTCTTTCCCAGTAGGTGGGGCAGTTTATACTCCCACCAGGGTGCAGGAGAGGCTAGCACTGGTTTACACTGCGGCCGTTGTCGGATGTTTCTTCTGCTCACTGGCTCTGAGTGACAAATGGTATAAACCTGGAGTACGTGACAACTGGCATCGCGTGACCTCTTTCTGAGTAGCACCCTTTGTATTATTACTGAGGTTTGATTTTGAGAAAATGTTTCTTAGCCATTTATGCAGGTGGATAAATTATCCTGTGCTTTGCCAGTCTGCAGAAATCTTAACATTCTCGAAGGTTTTAAAGAAGAGTGTGTGTGTGTGTGTGTGTGTGTGTGTGTGTACATATTTGTGGCAAATATTCTTCCCGGTTTGTTTTTTGTTTCTCAATTTATTTTATTTGTATTTTGTAAGTACAAAAGCATTGCATGTTTTTAAAATCCAGTCTTTCATTCTCTCCCATTCTGGTGCTTCCCATTGTCTTCAATCTGTAAAAGGGTTTCTCCATCCACAGGTCGCACGTCACCGATGTGTCTTCCTTTATTCCACTTACCATTTGGGTGTTAAGAGTCAACTTTTGAATCTTTCGTATCCACGTAGAATTTGTCTTGCTGTGTAAACGTGTCAGTTCACTTACCCATGAGATTTGGTTTGTCGTGTCCTCATTAACACCTGTATTGCGATGCACCCCACGTCACAAAGCGTACGCCGCATTCATTTTTGGTATAGTCACAGAGTTATGCCACCATGACCACGGTCAATTTGAAAATATTTTCTTTACCCCAAAAAGGAATCGTATACCTTTCACCACTCACCCCCATTTCTCCCCCAATAACTTCCAGCTCCTGGCAACCACTAATTTACTCTTTGTCTCTGGATTGGCCTATTCTGGACATTTTGTATAAATGGAATCAGACAATATGTGGTCTTTTATGTCTGGCTTCTTTCATTGACCATCATATTTTTGACATTCACCTCCATTGTAATAAGTATTGGTGCTTCATTCGTTTTCATGGATGAATAATATTCCATTGTGTGGATAGAGTGCGTTTTGTTTATCCATTCACCAGGTGGCAAACATTTGGGCTAATTCCACTTTTTGGTTATTAGTAATACTGCTGTTAACATTAGTGTACAAGTGTTTTGTTTGAGCTTGTGTTCTCATTTCTCTTGAGTGTAAGTGTGGAATTGCTTGTCCTTTGATAACTCTCTGTTTAACCATTTAAGGTTTATTTTCCAACTTGTCTGCCCCTGGATGTCTTGATTTTTAACTTCTGTGATTATTGCCTTGATTACTTCTTTTACCGACATTACTCAGCAGGATTTGTCAGTTGTTGTTTCAATATGGTTGGGATTTGAGGGTCATTTTTTCCTTAATCACTTCCAGTGTAATTACATTGTGATTTTTTAAAAAACAGAGCCTATCTGATTTCAGCTCTTTGGAAGTGGGTGAGGTTTTCCTTGTGGCAAAGTGGTTTGTGTGCCATTAGACAGGAAACCAGAATAGATGAAGCCCTAGGGTGAATGGCCTCAGACACATGCACACAGAGACCTCAGGTGCAGCTTACTGGGGGTGAAGCCCCACTCTTACGGGACTCTCCCTGGACTCTCCCCGACCCTTACAATCAAAGCTGGCAGTCTCTCCCTCTCTGGTGTCTCCACACCTCTGCGTCTGCCCTGCCACATCCTTGCTGTACAGGGTGGGCTCGAAGACTTCCAGGACCACCTGTTTTGGTTTCAGTCCATCCCCATGCCAGCCCATGGAGCCTGCTCAGTGAGTATTTCACTGCAGTGGGACAAACTCAGGGGAGACTTTCAGAAGAATTATATTTAAAAAATTAAAACAAAAGGGTGTCAGAGGGAAACTTTAGCAGATGATGGGTGAGTTTGTGGCCTCAATTGTGGTGATGGTTTCAAAGATTTGTACTTACTTTCACATTTTCTAAGTTGTATCCATTAAATGTGGGCAACATTTTGTATGCCTGTCATACCTCAATAAAGTGGTTTAAAAAAACAGAAATCATTAGCTGGACTGGCCAAAGGATGTATGGGGCCAGACACTCAAATAATAGTAATAATATAATGTAATAAGTATTATTAATAAATAGATATGATATGTATGAAATGTCAAATTAATCAATGATGATAGCAATAGTTGATATTTATTGAGACTTTACTCCAGCCATGCCTTATAGTGCTGGACTCATATATGTATTACCTCATTTAACTCCACAGTGGCTACAGAGGGAGACATTGTTATTGTGAAGTCCATAGAACAAACAGGCTCAGAAAGGTTAAGACAGTTGCTCAAGGGAACATTGCGGGGAGTGGCAAAGCCAGGATTTTGTCGCAGGCTGCCAGGCTCCCAAGCCCACACTCTTAAGCACTGCCCTCTGTTTCTCAAATCTGTGAATTTCTGCGCTAAACAGTCTCATATTTGTTTTATTTCTCTGCCAGAGGACCACCCTTGGTGCCTAAGTATGTCCTTGGTATACTTAGTCACCAAGAACACTGTGAGTGGTCAGGCCCTTCAGAATCCGCACTGTGTTGAAATCACTTCAGATACATCCCGTCCACCTTCCCTAATCCCCTCAGCCCTTCTGGCCATTTCTGCAGACCTCTGTGAGAAGGGCCCTGCAGTGAGTGGTTGTGGGTTTCCTCTTTCAGGAGTCAGTGACATTCAGGGATGTGACTGTGGACTTCACCCAGGAGGAGTGGCAGCAGCTGGAGCCTGCCCAGAAGGACCTGTACAGAGATGTGATGTTGGAGACCTACAGGAACCTGGTCTCGCTGGGTAAGGGGGCAGCTTTGCTGAGTTACCATCAGGTTGTCACTTGAGGACTGCAAAGAAATAAGAAAAAAGATGGACAGATCTGACTATGTAGAAAGTTTAAATTACTCTACTTGAAGCTAAAAATAAAGCAGCTTCAAGTAGATGATAGGTGATGGTAGGTGATGAAATGGGAACAGTATTAGCACATGTGTAACAGTCAAAGGATTATAACTGTATAAAGAGCTCCTAGGAATAAGTAAAAAAAAGCGAATGATAGAAAGATGGACCAAACTTATGAGCTGGGAATTCATAGATGCAGAAATACATGGAGTTCCACTTTATAAAAGATTTTACTTTTTTAAAAAATTTTTTTCCTTTTTTTAAATTGGGGAACAGTGTGTTTTTCCAGGACCTATCAGCTCTAAGTCAAGTCATTGTTTTTTTTCAATCTAGTTGTGGAGACCGTAGCTCACTGGCCCATGTGGGAATCTAACAAGCGATCTGGGTGTTATGAGCACTGTGCTTTAACCAACTGAGCCAACCAGCCGCCCCTATAAAAGACTTTTAAACCTTACTAATAGTCAAAGAAATACAAATTGAGGCAAAGAAATACAGTTCTTGCCCATGAGACACACAGAGATGAAAAAGGATAATAATTGCCTGTATTATGAGGGTGTAGGGAAAGGGACTCTCATTTTAGGAGCATAAAGTTGGGACATCTCCTTTGGAAGATGGTTTGGTATCATCAACCAAATTTCGAACAATTGCATTTTGCGGGATCTGTCCTTTAGAAATCTTCCTGTAAGTGTGCAAAGTTTTTCACAGGATGAAAAATAAAGAGAAACAACCTAGATGCCCACCTCTGCAAGCTGGACTGAGCACGTCAAGGTGTAACAGTATGATGGATGCAGTGCAGCTCTGCAAAGATGAGCACTCTTTGAAGGCACTGACATGAAACGATGTCCCTGGACAATACTGTTCAGTAAAAGCACGTAACTTCCAAACCAGAGTAAGGTCCCACTTGTTTAACAGCTTTTGTGGAGGTGTAATTGACCTACAGTTAAGCCCATATTTAAAGTTCGATGCATTTTGACATCTGTGTATGAGTGCACCTGGGAAACCATCACCATGATCCAGATAATGAGCATACCCATTAGCCCAGAAAGTTTCTTGTGCCCCTTCTTAATACCTCCCCCCCCCCACACCCATCCTCTACTCCTTATATCCCTGTGCTTTAGTTTCCATATTGTAGGATTTTATATACATGCAGTCATACAGCATGTACTCTTTTTTGGGGATCTGACTTCTTACACTCAGCATCATTTTCCTGGTTCACCCATGTTGCCCCTGGGTATTGATAGTTCACTTCTTTTTATTGCTGAGTAATAGTCTACTTCATGGATAGACCACAGTTTGTTCATGCATTCACTTGTTGACGAATATTTGAGTTGTTCCCAGTCTGAACTATTACAGATAAAGCTGCCATGAGCATGCGTGTGCAAGTTTTTCTGCAGGCGTGTGCTTTCCTTTCTCTTGAGTGAACACCAAGAAGCACAGTGGTTGGGTCATAGGGTAGGTGTCTATTTAACTTTTTAAGAAACTGCCAAACTTTTTTCAGAGAGGTTGTCACATTTTACATTTCCACCAGCGGTCCCAGTTGGTCTGTGGGCTTCTCAGAACAGAATATTTTAGCCATTCTCGTTGGTTGCAGTCTTATCACATGGCAGTTTTCATTTGACATTGAGACTCTTTTCATGTGTGTATTTGCCACCTGTTTATTTTCTTCAGTGAGATATCTGTTCAAGTCTTTTGCCTGTGTTTTACATTGGGTTGTTTGTTTCCTTATTGTCGAGTTTTGAAAGTTCTGTATATAGTCTTTTTTTTTTTAAGTTCTAGACCAAAGTCCTTTATCGTATAGATGCTTTGCAACTATTTTCTCCCATTCTGTGGGTAGTCTTTTCTATTTCTTGACAGCAGCATTTGAAACACAAATGTTTTTAGTTTTGACGTGGTCCAGTTTATTTATTTTGTTGTTGTTGCTTGTGCTTTTGGTGTCATATCTGAGAAACCATTGCCTGACCTGAGGCCACAAAGAGTTACTCCTGTGTTTTCTTCTAAGAGTTTTATACTTTTAGCTTTTTGTTCCGGTCTTTGGTCCATTTTGAGTTTTTTTTTGTTTTTTTTTGTAAACGATGTAAAGAAAGGGGGCTAATGTCACTCTTGAATGTGGATACCCAGGTGCCAACACCATTTGCTGAAGAGTGGATGTTTTCAATTTGATGAAGTCCAGTTTATCAGTTATTGTCTTTGGGGATTGTACTTTTGGTGTCACATCTAGGAAATCTTTGCATAGCTCAAGGCCACAAAGATTTTCTTCTAGTATAAGCTATAGAGTTTTAGGTTTTATATTTTTGTTCTGACCCCTTCAGAATAATGATGCAGAGTGTTCATTCAAGTCCATTTTTTAAAATCAAATGTTATTCCATCATTTGTTGAAAAGACTAAATTTTTCCATCAAAAAATTCCCCCGGAATTTTCTCCATTGAATTGCCTTTGAGCTTTTGTCAAAAATCAGTTAGTTGTCCATGTATGTGTGGCTCTGGTTCTGGGCTCTGTTGTGTCCATCCATCCATTTGTGTGTCTTGACACCAGCATCATGTCATTCGATCTGCTCTCAGGCTTTGCCTTTTGACCCACGCTCAGTGTAGGATGACTTACTTTCCACAAGACCCCCTGGGTATTCTGTCCAATGACCTGAGTTTACCTGGTGCAAGTTAAATGGCTGGCCAGTGTAAGAAGGTACCGTTTCCGGCCCTGCGTCAGCTCAGGGGACCTTTTCCAGGTCCTTTCAGGAGGTTTCCCCAATTTCACATAACTCTTATCTGGAAACTGGAGGCAGGATCTTACCGACCCCCAGCACATTCTGTGAAGGGCTTCCCTCTCCAGCGCTCTGGCTCTGTCTGGTGAACTCTGCCTGCCCTGCTCACTCGGTCCCATCTCCTCAACCCAGAGTCTGCTGGGCTTTGCCTCAGCTTCCCCTCTGGGCCACGGCCTGCAAACTTCCCAGGTTGTAGGGCCTCTTTTGAATCCCACCTCTAGAAATTAGTGCCCTTCGTTGCCTGATGTCCAGTGTCTTGAAAACCTTTATTCTATATATTTTGTCCCCGCCCCCCACACTGCTTTAGGTTACAGGGAAATGTTATCCCTGATGCTGTGTCTTGGGCAGAAGCCTCATTTTAGGGAGGAAAAGGTGTGTGTTCATGTGTGGGTGCATACAGACATTTTTTAAAAAGGTATGCACTGTGGAAAATATTCTAAAAATATACAACAAACTGTTAACTCAAATGGGAGAGATTGCAGGAGACTTCCATTTTATAAATTATTTTTTGATGTTGGATGTTTTAATAACAAGCTTGAATTACTTTGTGATTAGAAACAATTGTAGGAGCATTTGAGATCTTGCCCCCTGGCCTATGTGGTCAGTTTGGCTCAAATAAACTCTTATAAAAATTAAAAAAAGAAACAATCATAGAAATTGGTACAATATGGAGAAAGAAACACAAGAAATCTAGCACCATGAAAACAAGCCTCATCCACATTTGGACCAAAAAGAATGAATACCATTTTGCACATTCATAGTTTTTTGCCAAAATGGCCTTTCTGGACCTTGTACTGTTGACATTTCCCTGGACCTTGGGCAAGAATGCCAAGTATGTCATTAGATGCTTTGCTCCTTGCTGATCTGATTGGTGAAAAGCTGCGTGGCGGGGTCACTTTAACTTGGCTGATGCGGAGCTGTGTTTCCACAGCTTTTCAGGGTGAAGAGCTGGTGTTTGCTTTTTCTGCAGATGAAGGATTTTAATCCATGAAAAGGAGGCTGCCTCCTTTCCCCCACCCCTTAATTACGGGTTCTGCTGGCATTCTGCCTCCAGTTCTCCTGACTTTTGGGGTTAGTTTATTCCAAAAGACTTCCAACCATATTCACAACCCAGACTGTGCCCCCTCTGACGTCTGTAACCACGTGCCGGTTTATGTCCCTAATGTGGCCCCAAACCAAATCTACCATTACCTTTGCTTCCCTCCTCCCCGAGAAGTTACCCTCACCTGCCCCAGGGCCTTCACACCCCACACCACCAGCTGCCCTGACATTTGAGTGTCACGCCCATACTAGGGTCATTCTCTCACCTTGCGTAGTTCTCAAATCCTTTCCTCTGGAATGGGACAGCGAGACAGCCAAATAGTGACTCAGGGACCAGACGGCCTAATCGAATGTGCTGTGTGACCTTGAGGGTGTGACTTCATTCTCAGAGCCTTGGTTTCCCCGACTGTAAAATGGGTGCAACCTTAACAGCACCTACTCACGTTTGGGCGCCAGGGTTGCATGAAATGACCCATGCAGGCTGCTTGGCACCATGCCGGGCACGTAGCAGATGCTGTCGGGTACCTTCTGTGTGCCAGGCACGGCTGAAGGAACTGGGGACCAGCGAGGCCCTTGGCTTCATGGAGCTCACTTTCCACTGGGGGAGCTGGTAATGCGCACTCACAATGAAGCAGGCGAGAGAACCATGGGATGGCTCTTCCTTTCCACTGTAGGGTGACAGCCTCCTGTGAGGGGTAAATGCTGAGGCCTGAAGGATGAATGCCCATGGTAAGGTATGGGATAGCAGATGCAAAGGCCCTGGGGCAGGAAGAACTTGGCACAGACAAGGGAACAAAAGGGCGAGTGTGGGTGGATGGTGGAGAGGAGTCCGGAGAGGCCGCCCACAGACTGGGAAGGCATGGGCTCTTACCCCAGGACATGGGGAAGCCCCTGGAGGGTTTGCTCTGACTCTTGAGTCCCTTTTCCCGCTGAATGGCGGGTGCGTTGTGGAATAGTGAGGGTGGAGGCTGTTGTGGCACTTCGGGCACGAAATCCAGGGTGCGGCTGGATTGTTGGCAGTGGTGATGGAGAGATTTGGGCCAGTTCAAGCGGTTTTGCACATCCAGTGGCACTTGTTAATAGGCTGGACAGTGGGAGGGAAGGGGTGAGTCATAGATGACTGCTGAATCATTTTTTTTCAATAAAAAATTTATTTTTAAAAAATTATAAAATATACATAACAAAATTTACTGTTTTAACCATTTTTAAGTGTATAGTTCTGTGGTATTAACTACATTCATATTGTCATGCGACCGTCACTTCATCCGTCTCCAGAAGTCTTTTCATCATCCCAAACTGGAACTCTGTCCCCATTAAACAGCTCTCCATTCCTTCCTCCCCCACTGTCCTACTTTCTGTCCCCATGAATTTGATGACTCTAGGAACCTCATATGAGTGGAATCATACAGTATCAGTCCTTCTGTGTCTGACTTATTTTGCTAAGTTTCTCTGATGAGCCTTTCTTTCTATCATTTTTTGGGGTGGCAGGGGTTCCAAAATCACAAGTTTCACATCAAATGTGTTAGGTCTGCAATACCAAGAGGGACACCCAATAGACTTTTGAACATTCCTCAGCAGAGCACAGAGAGGAGGTCTGGGCTGGGGTCTTCAATTTAGGGGCACCAGCATAGAGAAGAGACTGAAATCCAGGCTCTTGTACGCTGGCAGTGGGAGCTGGCATGGCTTAGGGGAGCAGTCTCAAACTGAGGGGTCAGAGGAGATGGTGGGAGCTTAAATGCAGAAGGGAGAACAGCTGTTCCTCTACTGCTTTTTGTTGCCTCATAGGAAGAAGGGCTGGATTTTCACATTTTTTAATGAAATTTTTGTGTAAGATCTCACAATTTTTAAATATTTGGGATAAAGCCATTAGGTCCATGATACAGAGTCTAAACTCAGGCGAGCCCCCTAGACTGGAAATAGAGATTGAGAAATTCACAGGACACACGTAGAAAGGGATTCGAGCTGCCATATGACTGTGATCAGGGAGGGATGGGTGTGCAAAGAGAAGGGGGTCTGCAGTCAGCTGCAAGGGACAGCGCCGCTCCAGGACTAGACAGTGAAAAAAGGTCAGTGAGGGGCGCCCACTGGGAGAGGTGGGAAAGGAGGGAGCTCGGCTGGCCACTGGGGAGATGGAGGACAGCCAGCACACACCACATGAATGTCAGCTCTTATTTGATCGTTTCTGATAAAAATCAGTGCTGCGAGAAGCATAGCTGGATGAGGGTATACAGAAGGAGCCCTGGAAGGGAGGAGCCCGTTGCAGTAATCCCTTACTCGGGTTTGTGAGAGACTTCAATCCACCTCCAATCCGATCCTCTCAGCCTGCCATCCTCCTGTTGTGCCTTTTCAGGGGTCTGTCCTCTGAGCTCCGGCTGCTGGCCACCTTTTGCACCCCCTCCCGAAGGGACCTATCTTGTCCTCTGCTCACCTCCTTAATCCACGCTTGTGTCAGCTCACTGCTTCCCTTCTCCCTCCTGTCCCAGCGACAGGCTGCCACTCTCTCCTCAGTCTGTGCTTTGTCCAGTCTTGGGAAGTTCCTCCCTCCCCTTGTTAACTACGTGTGTTTGGTCTTCTCTTTCCCCTCCCCACCCAGACTTGGAGACTAAACCTGACGTGAAAGAATCGGACCTAAAGGAGGGCATTTCAGAAAGCAGACCATCCGCTGGAGTGGTCGTGGAAGGACCCACGAGGAATGGTGCCTGGCGTTCTGCCTTTGAAGAAGCGGGGACACAGGGTGACTGGGTGGGGAGGCCGCAGGGGGAGGCAGGGACCTGCCTGGAGCGCTTGGAGATTTCCCAGGAGTTAGCCTCTGAACGTTGTGCATTTAAGGCTTTCGTCCACCAAAGCTCCAGGCCGATCCCACCGAGATCAGAAGGGCCGAGAACAGAGGGGACCCACCCGTTTGCCATGCGTGGGAAGAACCTCTCAGGTACTGCAGACCTCAGCCCACCGGCTAAGGTCTGCGCGGAGAAGAAGCCCTACCACTGCAGGGAGTGTGGCAAGGCGTTCGGCCGGAGCTCCTCCCTGATGAAGCACCAGCGGATCCACACCGGGGAGAAGCCCTTCGCGTGCGACGTGTGCGGGAAGCACTTCATCGAGCGGTCTTCCCTCACCATCCACCAGCGCGTGCACACCGGGGAGAAGCCCTATGGGTGCGGGGACTGCGGCAAGGCCTTCAGCCAGCGCATGAACCTGGTCGTGCATCAGAGGACGCACACCGGAGAGAAGCCCTACGCGTGCGACGCGTGCGGGAAGGCCTTCCGGAAGACGTCGTCCCTGGCGCAGCACGAGAGGATCCACACGGGGGAGAAGCCCTACGCGTGCGGGGACTGCGGCAAGGCCTTCAGCCAGAACATGCACCTCGTCGTGCACCAGCGCACGCACACCGGGGAGAAGCCGTACGTGTGCGGCCAGTGCGGGCGCGCCTTCAGCCAGAACATGCACCTGACGGAGCACCAGCGGACGCACACGGGCGAGCGGCCGTACGCGTGCAAGGAGTGCGGCAAGGCGTTCAACAAGAGCTCGTCCCTCACGCTGCACCTGAGGAACCACACCGGGGAGCGGCCGTACGCCTGCGGCCAGTGCGGCAAGGCCTTCAGTCAGAGCGCCTACCTCATCCAGCACCAGCGCTTCCACATCGGGGTGAAGCCCTTCGAGTGCAGCGCCTGCGGCAAGGCCTTCAGCAAGAACTCCTCGCTCACCCAGCACCAGCGCATCCACACCGGGGAGAAGCCGTACGAGTGCTCCGTCTGCAGGAAGCACTTCACTGGGCGCTCGTCCCTGGTGGTGCACCAGCTCGGCCACACGGGGGAGCGGCCCTACGCCTGCGGCCAGTGCGGCAAGGCCTTCAGCCAGAGCGCCTACCTCATCGAGCACCAGCGCATCCACACCGGGGAGAAGCCCTACAAGTGCGCCCAGTGTGGCAAGGCCTTCATCAAGAACTCCTCGCTCACCGTCCACCAGCGGATCCACACGGGAGAGAAACCGTACAAGTGCGGCGAGTGCGGGAAGACCTTCAGCCGCAATACCAACCTCACGCGACACCTGAGGATCCACACGTAGCGGGGCGTGGGACCTCAGAATCCACACCAGGCGCGCGGGACCCTGAGCGCCTGTGACAGCCCAAGAAGTTCTGATACTGGGGACCTGGTAACGCAGTGTCAAGACAAGTCCTGCCCAGACGGGTCTTGGGAATGTGGGCGTTGGGGACAGGCCTCGCTGTTCCCAGGAGCTCCTTTCTGCAGCGTCTGCGCAGCCACAGTAGAGAGCAAGCCCCTACAAGTTTCGTATCTGGGGACACGGTGAGGTTCACTGTGGCTCCAGGCACCTCGGACGTCAGGGCTCCAGACCGAGCTCTGCAAAAATTGTCTTAAGAGCTTGGACAACAGATTCACTGTCTCTGGGTCTCTGTTTCCTCAATTGTAAAATGGAGGAGTGGGAGAAGACTCAAGTGAACATGGGGACATTCTCCCTTTGTCACACGTATCCTGGATCTAGTCCAGAGGTCAGGTTGTCACCATCTGTGAGTTTCCAACCGTCCCACATCCAGCCCCCAGTCTCCCTACAACACCTGCTGGAAGCCCCCAAGCTAATAAGTGGTAGGAGTTGGCAAGTTGTTCGTGGGAAAAATAGTTCTTTTTCAGAGTTAGCACATGACAGTAATCACTTCAGATGCCAAAGTGTCTCGTAGTGATCTGTTAATTTTTTAAATGAAACTTTTTTTTTTAATGCAACTTAATTAAGGGAAACCAGTGTCCTTTTAAACAGTTGTCAGGTGCCAGTTGTCCTGTCAAAATCAGTGTCAACACTTGTGGGGCGAGGGAGAGAAGGGGAGGGTGTACAAATACAGCAGGTTTGATATCCAGGTTTGAATACTTCCTGGATTTGGTAAGTGTGCACATCTGAGCACGGAGCGTCTGCTTTGTTTTACTTTTGCTGTGAAACCGGAAGGTAGCTCCAGCTGAGTTTCCTAAGGCCAACCTGAAGCTTTGTTTCCACATAGTTTCCCCCAGACTCTCCTTTCTCTGGGGCTTTTTACGCCACCCTTTTTATTGTAACACTTGATGCTCCTCATTGCTAAGGCCCTGGTGTTCCTGAATGCTGACACGGGTATGCACAAAGAATAAATTGTTTTCAAAATCATATATGTCGGTAAACACACCTGTGTTGTAAGTGGGGACAACATCGCTTGGGCACGCATGGACAGGACAGGTAGATTTTCCCGTGTCTGGCAGCCGTGTGGGAATCAGGGTGGGTTTGATCCAGGCATGGCGTCAGCACCATAGCTCTGGCTCTCTGCTCCCTTTCGTGTGCCAGTCTCTGCCTCAGCTGGCCTCCCTCATCTTTACAGGGTGGGCTCCAGAATCTCCTCTCGATGGCACGATTTCTGTCACATCCTCCACTCATTGACAAAAAGCCCCAAGCTTCATTCTGTTGGCTCACCCACGAACTGATCTCCAGGACCCCATAAGTACCATGTGCTTAGGGCTGGGTCCTGCCCTTGTCCCTGAAACAGCAGCTGTGGAAAGGGAAGGGCAATGACTCCCCAGCTCAGCCCAGAGCTGCTGTACACCCTTGACGGGGTATGGAGTTGATTCTACCCAGATGGCAATCGGGGAGAGGTGGGAGGAGATGGAGAAAGCAGCACTGAGGGGTTAACATGATTTAAAATGAGATGGCTGCTTGGATTTCATCCTGAAAGTGAGGTCTTGCTGCATGTGACATTATCTTTGGGAAGTCCCGTCATTGTTGTGGTCATCCCCTGTGTCTTCTGTACTCCCTCAACCCAACCATGGGGTGGGGACAGCAAAGGGCCACAGGCCAGGGTTCCCTGGGGCTGGCCAGAGGGTGCCCAGACTTGCTGAGAGGTCCCACCTCATGTCTGGTTGTACCGACATGGCTACTGTGCCTTCATCTTCACAGTCCATTCCTGTCATCAAAACATGTCAGCCGGGCTGCCTGCTGGGGGGTGGCTGGAGAGATGATAAACTTTGGTAGTGACTGAAATCCACAGCAGCACATGCGAGGACTTCATGGTAAGTGATGACACGTGTGAAAGGTTGGACAGAAGGTGAGCCCCAGCTGTGACCCTGAGCATGTTTCATCTAACCCCTGTGTGTGCTGTGGTTTCCTTACCTTTAAAATGGGGACAATGAGAGTTTATGGATAGGTTACTCAGTGAAAGCTAAGCTGCTGTCACAAGTGGACCCAGTGACACAAAAACCTACAGAACTAAACCCCTCTTCCCTTCTCTCTCCCATTCTCTCGAGAAGGGGCAGGAGACATGGGTCATTCGATAAGATAAGCACGTGGAAGTTTGTAACCTTCCAAGCACTTCTGAGAGCTAAGGGTCCACATCTCCGACGGCCTGTCCAGCAGCCAGTCTCCACCTGCCTGTGCTCCCTTTTCTTGTCGCCTGAGTCATGTCCTGCGTGCACCTTCTGCTGGCATCTTCAGCCTTACTCCTGAGGTGACACTCTCTGCTGCACCTTCCACGTCCTGCCCAGGTCTCTCTCCTCAATTCGGAATGGACAGGGAGAGAAGGGGTGAGATGGGAAGGGACGTCAGCTCCTGTGTCACTCATTGCCACCTGATCCCTAGGAAGCTGGGACAGGATGGGGGTAACTGAGACCGGGCAGAAACATGCCCGGGGGAGTGCCCAGAGGCTCCAGTGACCAGTCATCCAGCAGCATTTACCAAGTACCTGGAAACAGTTCCAGAAGCTGGTGGTGGGGGCTCAGTGCCAAACAGAAGCAAGTGAGGGTCCTCTGTGGTGGAGCTTACATTCTAGTGCCAGGGGACAGGCAAAATGAGGCAAGTGAGTATAACATATGGGCCATCGAGCCAGGTGTGGCCTGAGACTCTGAGGTTGGGTGGTCAGGAAGGCCTGGCAGGAGCAGACGTGTGGACAGAGGCAGAAAGAAGTGAGGGGGACAGTTCACGACTGGGCGGGTGGGTGGGATTCACCCCAAAGGCACCAGGAGGGTTGGTGGGAAGTTCAAAGCCATTCTTCATAAGGGGGTTGGAAGGAAAACCTTATCACAGCAGTTACTGAGTGCCTAGGCGTGCAAGGACAGTTGTGTTTTCTTCCCACCATCCGTATCAGGGATGGGGAAACTGAGGTTCAGAGAGGCTCAGAGACCTGAGCAAGGTCACACAGCGATGGGGGCTGGGATTGGAGTGTGGGGCTGCATCTTAACGTTATTAAGAAAATCATAAGAAAAATACATTTACTGTATTTATTGAAAAAACCCCGCATGTAAGTGGAGCTGTGCAGTTCAAACCAGTGTTGTTCAAGGGTCACCTATACTCAATAATCGATCATAGTGAGTACGTGCCTTTACTCTTACTACTACAACCAAGGACGATGCCCTCATTCGATAAATAAAGAAAAAGGGGCAGGATATGGAGCCAGTAAGAACAGAGGCTCTGGAGCCAGACTGTGTTCAGACCCAGACTCTGACCGTACTTGCTGTGTGACTTTGGGCAAGTTTCCTAACCTCTCTGAGCCTCAGGGTCTGTGATGGTGAGTTTTACATGTCAATTTGGCTGGGCTCTAGTGCTCAGTAATTTAATCACACCAGAGTCCAGGGCTGGCTGTGAAGCTAATATCTACCAACAGCTGACTATAAAGATTATTTTCGTTAATGTGGGTGGGCCTCACTCAATCAGTTGCAGGACATAAGAGTAAAGAACTGAGGTTTCCCAGAGAAGAAAAAAATTCTAGTTTAGGATTACAGCATCAACTCCCACCTTGGTTTCCTGGTTACTGGCCTGCCCTATGGATTTCGGACTTGCCAGACCCACAATTGCAGGAGCTAATTTAAATAAACAAAATCTCTAGGACTTATACTAGTACATAAGTATACTTGAATAGATGTACTTATATGTGTGTGTGTATATATATATATATATATATATATATATATATATATATATATACACATATACACATACATATATATATAGACACATAGGACATATATGTATAAATAAGATATTTATACAAGATATATATTAGGATATATGTGTAAAGGAAGATATAGCTTGTTTCTCTGGAGCACCCTGACAGTCTGTTTAAGGTTTGTATTTAAACATTTCCTTCTCCGATCACACTCTGAAATTGCAGCCTCCCCCCCACCACACACACACACACACACACACACACACACACACACACTTCATATTTCGCCAATGTGCAGACTGCAGGCTGTCTGAATACTGATCTTTCTTTGTCACCTGTTTCCTTCATTAGAATGAGAACCGACCTTTGGACCGTGTCAGTTTGGCTCACTTGGTTTCCCGAGGACTTACAAGAGCACAGTAGTGCTCTGTACGTGTTTTTGAATTAATGGATCAGCAGCAGGGACTCCATAAATGCTAGCTGCCTGGATTATGAATAAGCCAGTGGGCTTTCCCAGGCACCAGCCCGTTACATTCCAGACCGAACATATTCCATGGTGACCTGGATCTCACTTGGATCCCTCAGCCCCCTACCCACAGCCCCCGGGAATGGGGAGGCAGGGTGAGCAGGCTTAAGATTGGCAGATCTCAGGGCTCTGGGACATAGGGACTGCCCACAATTGTCTGGTACCTGCCCAGGGAGGATGGGTGGGTGGAGGGGGACAGTGGCTGGAATGTGAGACAGAGGAGGTGGGTGGGCTGTGGGTTCTGGATGGTTTGGTTTGCATCTGAAAAGTGTGCTTACAGACAGTTGTGTGGATTCCTATCTCTAGGAATTAGCCGGCCCTGGGAGGGGAAGTCTCTCCAGGATCAGCAAGGCCCCAAAATGCCAAAGCATCAGAAAGTAAAAGCCACTGTTAACACACCATTGTCCCAGCCTGAGCCTGTCTTCCCCACTGGCCTCTGTGGGTGCCTGGAGAAGGCTCCCCACCAGCGTTTGGCCAAGCAGCAGCCCCAGGACACTCCTATTTGGCTGCTGTCCCACCCATGGGAACCGTGGGAACCCCAGGAACTCAGTGCACCGGCCCCAGAATATCAGGCTACCTGCCCCTCACAGCCCCAGATTCCTGGCCTGGAAATGGTTACACCAGGAGGCTGGGCCCCAACCCACAGCCTCAGGGATGGGGAGAAGGCCCCTCCTGCAGAAACTCAGTAAGACAGCAGGAGCCTCTCAGGCAGGGCTGTTTAAGAATTACAGGAGAAGGGGCTGGCCCGGTGGCTTTGGTGCTTGGAGCTCCTAGCTCCTAACTCTCGAAGGCTGCTGGTTCGATTCCCACATGGGCCAGTGGGCTCTCAACCACAAGGTTGCCAGTTCAACTCCTGCAAGGGATGGTGGGCTCTGCCCCTTGCAACTAAGATTGAACATGGCACCTTTAGCTGAGCTGCCTCCCAGATGGCTCAGTTGGTTGGAGCGCGTCCTCTCAACCACAAGGTTGCTGGTTCGACTCCCGCAAGGGATGGTGGGCTGCACCCCCTGCAACTAGCAATGGCAACTGGACCTGGAGCTGAGCTGTGCCCTCCACAACTAAGACTGAAAAGAAAACAATTTGAAGCTGAACGGCACCCTCCACAACTAAGATTGAAAGGACAACAACTTGACTTGGCAAAAAGTCCTGGAAGTACACACTGTTCCCCAATAAAGTCCTGAAAAAACAAAAATAAATAAAAGACTGTTAAAAAAAGAAGAAGAATTACAGGAGAACAATACTGCCTTAGATCACAGACCAATCACTGTACCTCCCCCCCATGCTAGGTGGAATTCTTGTGAAAATAAACTGCTTCAGTCAAGCAGGCACATTATCCAATTATGCCTCACCACACCCTTAGTAATATTTTTCTTATTATTTTACTATTGATAGTATAATAGAGCTCTATTATCAATAATGAATAGCAAATAAATATAATGATGGTGCTCTATTATTGTGAATAATAAAATAATACATAAAATGTTAATTAATAAATAACTAATTAATCATTACTCAGAGCACTATTAGCCAGATTTTCATCTGAGGAAATCAAGGCTTAGAGCATTTTGCTTGAGATCATGGAGGTGGATGGCCAGACTTCTTATGTGCAATGTCTCTGTTTTCTAAACAGCACCAAATTCCCATATTTATTAAAGAAATGTTATTTGGGGTGGGCCCAGTGAGGCCACACAAACTACAGTTGCATGAAGAAACAGATTTGATTCGACACCTGGTCTGCAGTCTGCAGAATCACAGGCTCTGGGATCAGTGGGTCCTGGGTTCAGTCAGTGGTTCTGCCACTTCCCAGGTGGTGATCGACTGAGCTCCTCGGCACCTCCTTGTCTGTTACATGGGGATGATGCCTGTCCTCCAGCCAGGGGTGGAGACGATGGGTCAGGTCACAGACCTGGGTCAGCACAGACCGAATGCGGTAACAAACCCCACAGACCTGGCGCTTTATTCCAGCCAATCAGCAGGAGTGTCTACTCCATGGGGTGACTCAGGAATCCAAGCTAACCCTGCCAGCTTCAACCCACCACTTCTGGAGATGCCTGGGGGGTCGAGAAGGGCAGTGGCAAAGGCTCAACCATTTCTGGATCATCCCTCCCCTCACTTTCTGTACGGTCTACACCCCCTCCTAGATGGAAGTGGGAAATGTGGTCTCTGGCAGGATGGCTGCGTCCCAGGACCAACCACACCAGGAAGGTAGGACAGTGAGGCGTTTGGGGGGCGCTGGCCCTCCCTGCCACTGAAACAAAATGCATAGTGGGAGCTCAGTTTATGCTTGCCAAACCACATAGACATCGCTACAGTTATAAAAGGTCAAATTTCTAGACATTTGGGGATGTCATAGATTGAACGTGTTCCCCACAAATTCACACCTTGAAATCTTAACACTCAGTAACTTCAACATGTGACTGCATTTGGATATAGGGCTTTTAAAAGGGGTAATTAAGGTTAAAGGAGGTCATATACGTGGGCCCTAATCCAGTGACTGGTGTCCTTATAAGAAGAGAGACCCCAGGGGTGCACTGGGCACTAGACAAATGCGTGAAAAGGCAGTGAGAGGGTGGCCATCTGCAAACCAAGGAGAGAGGCCTCAGGAGAAAGCAACCCTCCTGACACCCTGACCTCAGAATTCCAGCCTCCAGAACAGTGAGAAAAATATGTCTGTTGTTTAAGCCACCCAGTCTGTGGTATTTTGCCATGGCAGCCCGAGTGAACAAATACAGTGAACAGAGTAAGCTACAAAAAGGTCCCGATGGGCAAACCTTCCTGGCACGAGACGCCCAGGTCGTGTAGTGAACAAGCAGCCACTGAACAGAGAATCACGTTTATTTCATTCTCCATAAATGCCAGACACACAGATCCCGGTGGCCCTGAAGCAGGTGGGATTCAGGACCAAGGACAGTGGCTGGTCTGTCTGCGCCACCTGGAGATGAAGAAACATGGAGCCTTTCTATCCCAGAATCCCTCCACTTAGCACAGAGGAGCCTACCTTGATGGAAGCACAGAGGGATCATGAGACCACACAGGGACTTTGCCAGCGCTCTCCAAGAAGAATGGAATTCCCACAAATAACGGCTTGTTGATGGCTAGGGTTGGCAAGCTTTTTCTGAGAAGGGCCAAATCGTAAATATTTTATGCTTTGCAGGTCACACCACCTGTCTCACATTCTTTTCAGTTTATTTTATAACCCTTCCAAAATGTAAAAACACCCTTACCTTTCAGGCCACGCAAAAGCAGGTCTGGCCCTGTGGGCTGTGGTTTGCCCGCACCTGATTCAATCTCTACCACTGGAACCCACAACAATTTTAGGGGCCTGATGAAAAACGAAAATATGGGGCCCTTGGTTCAGAGATTAATTTCAAGAGGGTGACAGCAGAGCATGAAAGTGAGTGGGCCCTGTATGGTTGTCCAGCCTTGAAGCTGTCTGTGCTGCTGTCTGTCCACACCGAATTCTGAGGAACATGGCACCAGCCTGTGGGCATCTCATGATGTCCCTAAGTACCTCTCAGGAAAGTAAAGGCTGAAACTTGACCACGACCTCAGGCCCATTATCCACGGCTCCGTTGGCAGTTATCTGGGGGGTTATGTGGGTGGGGGTAAGGCAGTCTCCCCGCACTGTGCCCCGGGGGGGGGGGCACCTCCTCAGCCACGTGGGTCTTCTGGTGGCAGGTGAGATTCCCCATGCGCCTGAAGACCTTGCCACATGCCTTGCACTCGTAGGGCTTCTCCCGTGTGGATCCTCCGGTGCGCTGTCAGCGTGGGCTGGTGTCCGAAGGCCTTCCCGCACTGCGCACACGTAGGGCTTCTCCCGGTGTGTATTCGGCTGTGCTGGACAAGCGTCGACTTGCGCACGAAGGCCTTGCCGCACACGCCACACTGGAAGGGCCTCTCGTCACTGTGAATGCCTGATGCTGGAGCAAAAAGGACACCTTCCGGAAGGTTCTCCCACACTCGCTGCAGTGGTACGGCTTCTCGCCCTTGTGGATCCGCAGATGGATGGAGAGGTGCGCCTTCTGGCGGAAGGTCTTGCCACACTCGTGGCACTCGAAGGGCCTCTCCCTGGTGTGGGTGCGCTGGTGCACGGTCAGGTAGCCCTTCTGGCTGTAGGACTTCCCCCAGGTGCCACGCCGGGAGGGCTTCTCGCCCGTGTGGGGGCGCCGGTGCACGACCAGCTGCACGTTCTGGTGGAAGGCCTTGCCTCTCGCCGGTGTGGATCCTCTCCTGCAGGATCAGCGCGGATGACTTTGGGAAGCGCTTCCCGCAATGGTCGTACGCGAACGCCCTCTCCCCGGGTGCGTCTTCTGGTGCTCCACCAGCGTCTTGCTCTGCGCCAAGGCCTTGCCGCAGTCGTAGCACTTGAAGGGCCGCTCGCCGGTGTGCGTGCAGTGGTGCCCAACCAGCTGCATGTTTTGCACGAAGGAGCGGCCGCACTCCGCGCAGCTGAAGGGCCACTCGCCTGTGTGGATGCGCCGGTGCACCGTGAGGTTGGCGCGCTGGCTGAAAGCCTTGCTGCACTCGGCACACGCGAACGGCTTCTCGCGGGTGTGGACGCACCGGTGCAAAGCTAGCGTGGCATTCCACCCGAAGCGCCTCCCGCACTCCGCACACGCAAACGGCTTGTCCTGGGCATGTTCGCCGTGGTGCTGCGCCAGCGCGGCGCCCCGCGCGGAGGTATCCCCACACTCGCCGCACACGCAGGGCTCCTTGCCGCCCCCGGAGGCTCTCCCGGGGCTCTCCCCATCGGGATTCTGCGGGTCACACTTGTGGGGTCTCCTCCCTTCTGCAGTTCCTGACTGGGGGGGCTCTAGGGACCCTTCCTGACCGCCTTCCGGCCTTTCCGGACGCAGAGCGCAAGGGGGAGCCACCTCGGGGCTCTTCCAGGGCCAGCCCACGGGGAGCTCCTGCAGGAACAGATTCCGCTAGGTGGTCCCACTCAGGCCTGGACTCCAAATCTGAAAGAGACAAAAAACAGGACTCAACCCTCGTCGCCTGCTCTCGGAGCTGGGAGAGATGAGGGCTGGAGGTTGAGAATGCAGAGAAGCCCCTCAAGCACTTCCCGAGGGCTCTAGACTAAGGCCTGGTGCTACAGACTTCCGTCACCCCAAATTCATGTGTTGAACTCCTAACCCCCAGGTAATGTATCTGGAGGTGGAGCCTTGGGGAGGTCATTAGGGTGGAGCCATCATGACGGGAATCGGTACTCTTATAAAAGGGACCCCAGAAAGCTTCCTTGCCCTTTCCCCCATGTGAGGACAGAGGAGAAGGCTAGGGCTGTGAACCAGGAAAGGGACCTCCCAGAGCCCCACCTTACCCCGGGAACTCAGGTTCCTTAAGTTCTCTAAGTTCTCCAGCATCACTTCCTGGTACAGGGCCCTCTGAGCCGGCGCCAGCTGCTGCCACTCCTGCTGGGTGAAGTCCACCGCCACATCTCTGAATGTTACCAACTCCTGCCACCACAAAGATGCCTGGTTTACCCAGGTCCTGGACTGAAGGAGCAGGGGAGGGGTCAGGGAGCCAGCTTCAGGGGGTCACCCCAGGGAAGAACCCCCACCCATCCCCAGCACAGCTCCCGGCACATAGTAGGTGCTCAAGGAACATTGGCTGTGATTATGATGACCGTCACTTTACAGGACTGAGTCTGATTTGGTTCGGGGTTTAAGGGCTATATCGGGGCCCCCAAAGACACCCCAGGTTCAGTGATTCTCAATGAGGATTGCAGGATAAAGTCTACTCACAGCTGTGACTTATTACAGGGAAGGGATACAAAGAACCATTAGCAAAGGGACAAAGTGCGGGGCAAAGCCACCAGAATCCTCTCCCAATGGAACAGTGGGAACTCTCCCGAAATCCAGGTCCCCAGATGCCAGCCAAGGGTCAGCCTCTCAAGGACAAGCAGTCTCAGGTCTAGGCATCAACCATCTTCTGCACAAGGGCCAAACCCCACCAGGGCACAAGAAAAGTAATAATGAATGTTGCGAATAGCAGCTACCACTGACTGAACACTTCCGCCACACTGGGTGCCATTCCAGGCCACAGGTACACATTCACACATTGTATTCTCCCAACAACCCTATCAGGTGGGCCCTATGAATTTCCCCATTGTACAGATGAGACCCAGAGAAGTGGCTTAACTTGCACAGAGTCCCACAGCAGGAAGGTGGTGGCATTGACATTCAAAGGCAGGCAGCTGGTCTGGGTGGAGTCATGCTCTGAACCCCTACACTACAATGCTTCTCTGTGGAGTAAATACCTGTGGGCTAAAGCAGCCCATCCTGAGGCCCCTCCCCACATTTTCTTTTCTTTCTTTCTCTCTCTCTCTCTCTCTCTCTCTCTCTCTCTCTTTCTTTCTTTCTTTCTTTCTTTCTTTTTTGTTTTTAAACACACAAAGACGGTGACATGTAGGAGCTGAGAACACCAGCTCTGGGGCCAGGCTGCCTGGGTCTAAATCTAGTGACCTAACTTCTCTGCAGACGGTCCAACAAAGGGTTATCCGCAGGCTCCCAGATGCAGTGGTATGTCCTTCCCTCTATAGGATGTTTTTGATACCCATCCACATCACTGAGTATGTGGCTTGTTGGTCCTCATTGCTATGGGTCGCTCCGTTGTGTGAAAAGACCACCACGCGTTTGTTCATACATTCTTTCTGCTCTTGGTGAGCGGCTGCGTGATTTCTATGAGCCCTCCCATAACAGAGGTAGCAGGTGCACATCAGCCTCCAGGGAGACATACCTACCAGCCTCTTTGGGCCTCAATTTCTTCATCTGTTCAGTGGGGATAACAGTACCCACTGCAGCTGGCATGTCCCATACTTTGAAACACAGCAGATAAATTGTAGACATTTAAAGGCATATGCAGCCTTTAATAGAATTCTAGATAATCTTTTATCACAACAAGACACCCATATAATTATTTAAACAGATTGGACAGCTGCAGCAGCAAATTTCAATTATTCTAATGCTTTAATAAATGTGGTGCATGTGTATCAAATTCAAGCTTCTTAATCCAAAAATAAATAAATAAAGGCATATGCATACACTGTGTGTATAGAGTCCATGCACATTAAACCAATGGATAAGTAAATAAAGCTAAGAAAGAAGCACAGAGCTAAACAAACGGGTAACCAGGCATAGTATTAAACAATCATATTTGTAAGTAAGAAAGGAAGGAGAGGAAATAAGAAAGCAAATAGCAGATAAGTCCAGTCCTATGGTTTTCTATGGCACTCTTCTCCCAAAAGGGGAGGCTGAGCCCAGAGTTCCATACGTGATGACGGAGTGAACAGCATGCCTCTGCTCTGTGCCTGTGGAAGCTGCTGTAGGCAGCTTCACCATTGCTTTACCAGGCCGGATTTTTTTACTTCTGGACCATTTCCCAGTTCTCATTTCTATAAATGAGAAATTGCCTGAGGACAGATCTGTGTTTGGACCTTGAATCCTGTCTGAGGATGACTTTTCACAACTAGGATATTAATTGGTACATTCGTCTGCATTTTGGTTTCCTTCCATCAGGTCTTAGAAGGGAAATTATAGGTTAGAACAGACAATGGCTGTTAAGATTGTTGTTTAAATGTGTATTTTGAGATCACTGTTTTTAGAAATATTACAGAGAGATCCTGTGTACCCTTCTCCCAGGTCCCTCCAGTGCTATGCAAAGCCAGTAGGGTTTCTGACACATGGAGTGTGAAAGTGACCTTTTGACTCCATTATCCCCAGATCTCCTTCTCAGAGATCTTGGCTAATGGGAGAGTGGGAAATGGGTCACACCGGTTTGTTTCCTTATGTTTTGTTGATTAGAAGTAAAAGAAATTCTTTTCAAATGTGATTCGAGTTTTCAGCATGTCCATGCCCTTTCCCCCACTGACCTCTTGGTGCTCTCCACTTTTCATGTCCATTTTTATAAATTTGTGTGTATGGTGGAGGTTAACCCAGCCTCACTGGTTGTGGATAAATTTTTTCCATTTTGAGGGGACCTTCTGTTTCAAGTCAGTAGGTTTCAGAATTATAAACCTGCTGCTTGTGATTTGATTTTGTGATATTCCTCTACTTTTAGGCTGAAAACACTTGAAGTGTCCAGCAATTGGATCAACATTTACCAATGTTTGTCTGTCTCTAAGTTTAGGCTTTGCTGTCTTGTACTGAACCCCACCACAACCAACACACACACACACACACACACACACACACACACACACACTCCAGGTGACAGGGCCTGGAGGGAACTCGGGCAGGAAGAGGCTCATTCTACTCTCTGGCCTCCAGCCTGAGCCACCCACAAGGACCAGGGTATGACACTACTCACCAGAGCCTCATCAGCCAGCAGCTAGACTGCCATCCTTCCACTGCCCATGGTGACTGGGAGACAGTGGCCGAGCCTGGGGGGGGCAATACGGCTGAGGAGGGAAGAGAGATACAGAAAGAAAGGACAGTGAGGGACCAGGCCTAGCCCTGCCTCTGGATGTTTGCACAGACACACACGCACACACACACACACACACACACACACAACCTCCCCCACACCCCACCGTTCTCATCCACAGAAATACAGAGACCAGCAGACATACCACATGGGCTCACACCACCTACTTACCCCGGTGTGGCTGAGGAAGTGGGGAGTGGGGTGCCTCTCCCAGGTGGGACCAGACCCAGGCCCACTCTGCCTACATAGACACACCCACCAGGCCTGGAAACAGGATCCATCCCCAGGACCAAGTGGCTGAGTCCCTGCCACTGCCCCAGGGCCCAGCTTACACTTGGGGTCCAGCTCCACTACCAGATGAAAAGTTCCCTGCAGACAAAGGTCCAGCAACAGGAAAACCAATTCCCAGCTGGGGAATCCACTCCATGATGCCTCAGCTTTCTGGTCGAGATGTGGGGTGACCGTCATCCCTGACCCAGCTTTTGGGGCTCTGGACAGAACAAAGTCCTCTTTCCTCTGTGCTGACCTGGGGCTTGCCTGTGACCATCCTTTGACACTTTTCACCCTGGGCTGGTGAACTGTGAGGCTGCAGGAGCCAGATACCTGGGTTCTAATCACAGCTCTGCCACTTAAATGCTGTGTGGCTTTGGACAATTGACTTAACCTCTCTGTGCCGTTTTCACACCTGGAAAATGCGGATAAGGTACCCACCTCATGGGGATGTTATAAGGTTTCAACAAGTAAGTATAAGTAAAACACTTAAAACCACACCTGCCATATGGTAAGGTTTTATTATTACTGTTATTTTTTACTGACAGCCTCTGTATTTTGATGTTTCCCCCCACTAAACTCCGGTTCCCTTTTTTTAGCCTTTATCTCAAGATTCTGCATGGGATTTGGCCCATGACAAGCCCCCCTCTTTTCTATTATGGTCAAATACACATAACATAAAATTTAGCATTGTAACCATTTTGAAGTGTGCAATCCAGTGGCATTTAGCACAGTCACAGTGTTGGATAACCACCTCTATCTAGATCCAAAACTTTCTGATCACCCCAAAAGGAAACCCCATACCCATTAAACACAGACCTTCTCCATTCCCCATCCCCCACATTCCCTGGCAACCACCAGTCTGCTTTCTGTCTGCATGGGTTTGCCTGTTCTGGACATTTCATACAAATGGAATCATATACATGTGGTCTTCTGTGTCTGGCTTCTCTCACTGAGCACATTTTTGAAGTTTATCTGTGTGGTAGCATATCAGGGCTTCCTTCCTTTTCATGGCTGAATAATATTCCACTGTGTGAACAGGCCACATTTTATTGTCTATTCATCAGCTGCCGGATGTGTGGGTTGTTTCCTCCTTTTGGCTACTGTGAAGAACGCTGCAATGAATATGTGTGTTGAAGCACTTATTTGAGTTCCTTTCCAGTTGTTTGGGTTCTAGACCTCTGGGTGGAATTTCTGGGTCCTGTGGTAATTCTGTGTCAACTTAGTAAGGAAATGCCAAACTGAGTTTCCATAGAGACAAAAGGCCCTTTTAAGTTACAAAAAGAAACTGGAAATACAAAAGTCGAGGGGGACAGGAACTTTTAGGGTACCTGCCCCATCCCAGTCAGATTTGGGGTCTGAGAACCTTCATTTTTAACTATACCCCTTCCCGCCAGGGACCCTGATATGGCTCCAGGTCCCCGTCAAACTCTTGTGATCACACACCCCAATTTAAAAAAAGAAAATGGAGCCCAGTGGCAACTTCTGGGTGTTTATTTCTAAGTGATATACAAGTACCACAGTAGAAAACACCATATGCTCATGATATAAAATAGAGAACATATCTATGTATAAAATGTGTGTACCCCATATGCATGTACTAGATACTAAATACCGAATATACAGGTATATAAGGCACACATGTGCGTGCACACACACACACACAGTATAACATGTTTACAAGTACACACACGCTAAATGCCATATATATGTGTATATGAGATGTAATCACACACTAAACGTATATACATACTTGTACATATAAGATACATGTGAACTTATATACATCACTGTATATAAGATGTACACACACTAAATATCATGCCCAACCACACACTAAATACCACATATATGTGTATATAAGATATATGTGATCTTGTATCTGTGTGCTATGGTACTAAACACAGTGTAGTCTTGAACCCTAAATATGTAAAGTGTAGCCTTGAACCCTAAATATAATACTATATATATACACATGCATGAAAGATATACGTAAACAGATTATACATAAATTAACATTCTGGATATTATATACATGGGCATACAAACTTTACACATGACAAATACCATCTATAAATGTATATGAGGTGTGTAATCAGTAAATACCGTGTACCCTTGTAAATAAAGTATATATATGAACATATACTAAATACTATATATACCTGTATATAAGGTGTATGTATACACTCATATTAAGTGCCATAATTACACTAATACACGTAACGACACCAAGAACTGATATATACCAGTCCTCTACTAAATACTTTGTTTCATTGACTCCAAGAGACCAACGATTGAAAGAAACCATGATTTTAGCTCACTAAGGAAAAAATAATCTGCCAATTAAACCACAACATACCATTAGTGGTAAGACACATCCTAATTTCGGAGATGTTAAACTGTGAAAGAAATGCATCTCAGAATTAAGGAGTAAAGTTGAATCACAGCTCTTTCAGTTCAGACCCAGAATCACAAGCGCTAACATTCCCTGGTTCCCCCTCATTGCATGGCCTTGGTGACCACTGTTCTGTCAGCGCCCAGACCGTGGATCCCTATTGCCTGGGTTTGAATCCCGGCTCTGCCACTCCCCAGCTGCGTGTCCCTGAGCAGGTCACTATACCTCTTGGTTTCCTCATCTGTAAGGTGAGCTTGTGGGGTTGTTGTGAGGTCTTACTAAGTTGCACTAACTCTCCCACAGGTGTGGGGCCTTTTCTTTTTGGTGCCTCAGTTTCCTCATCTGCAAAAACGGGGTGGGGGGGCGATCGTAGCGCGTACCGGATGGGGCTCCTGCAAGGGTTTAACGAAGGGGTGGGAGTGGGGTCTCTGCAACTTCAGCACCACCCGGCCCAGCCTGTGAATCTGAGCAGTCTTTCCGGGGCAGCCCGGGAATCTGCATGTGACGAGCTCGGGCGACGCTGGCAATGTGGGCGCGGGGTGGACACAGTGACCCGGGCTCCTGTCCAGCCCCCGCAGAGGAGATACACGCTCCGAACGGCTGTTACTGCCGTTACTGTTACCTAAAACACAGCAAGAGCAAACGCAGCTCCGAAGGTGGAGTCCCGCGGACCCACTGTCCCGACAGGGAAACTGAGGCACGGAGGGAAAGGGCGGGGCTTCAGCGCCCTCTGGGTGCCCTCTCCGCGATCTGGGATGCGTGGTCCTCCCCCACGACGAACACTCCACAGGCCAGTGAACCCGGCGTGCGCGGCGGACTCACCGGCGGCCATGCAACTGCAGCTTGATTCGGACCGTGGTCAGTCCGTGGTCGGTCCCGGAGAGAGCACAGTCTGCGTCTGCGCAGCCCGGAGGCTCCCGCCCCGTACCCTCGCCTCGGAGGCCACGCCCACCTCAGTGCTCCCAGAAGCCTCTGCGCACGGGGGGGGGGGCGGTGTTAAAGGGGGTGGGAACCTAGGGAGAACAGGGGAAGAGTGGGGAGGAGGGAAGGGGAAGAATGGGGAGGAGGGAAGGGGGTGAGTGGGGAGGAGGGAAGGGGAGGCGGGAGGAGCTTGGAGAGAGGAGTGGGAGGAAAGAAAGACGCGAGGAGGAAAATAAAGAGAGAAGAGGGGGTAAGGGGTGAGAAAAGCTAGGAGAGAGAAGGAAGGAGAAGGGGAAGCAAGAAAGGATAGGGTAGAGGAGAGGGATGAAAAAGAAGAGAGAGGGGAGGGTGAAGCAAGGAGGGAAGAGGAGGGAGGAGAGGGGAAAAGAGGAATAGGGGGAAGATGAGCGGATGAAGAAGGGGAATCACCTCAACAGTACTGAGAAGGTCAATAAGTAGAAGGTGATTGGTTAGAACTGCTTTGAGAGCAGAAACTCTGCCGCCAGTTCTTCCGTCGTTCCAATCCCAGCTCTGTGTCCTTGGACGAATGTGGTAATTTTCTGAACCTTGGTTTCCTCATCTGTAAAGAGATTGCAAGGAAACCGGTCCCATAGAGTTGTTGTGTGGATTACATGAGTTAATTCACATAAAGTTCTTACAACAGGAGTTGGGACCCTCTAAAGGAGCACTGTCCAATATGGTGGCCACTGGCTATGCGTGGCTGTTGAGCACTGACATGTGGCTAGTGTGGCCACGGAACTGAATTTTTACTTCTGTTTAATTTTAATTAATTTAAAAATTCATGGTTACCTGTGGCTACTGGCTGCTGCATTGGATGGTGCATCTCTAAAGCCTTAGCTATTTACTTTATATACTAAGCTTCCATTGTATTTTCTAACTGTGTGATGCATCCTCTTAAAAGCCACAGCAACAATAATAGCACTAGCAGTACTTATTGGGTCTTTTTTAAGTGCCAGGGCTGTCCCAAGTACTTGGCGTGGATTAGCTCTGTGAATACTCGGCCGGCATGCCCTCTCACTGTACGTAACAATGCTTACTGTTACTAGCATTTATTGAGCATGCACTATGTGCCATGCCCCCTGAGAAACTCTTGACTCACATACTATGTCATTTAACTTCAGGAGGAGAGAAAGGCCACAGGACAGGGTCAGTACCATGGGGTAGCACGTGGATGCATTTTTGTCTCTACTTGGATCTGAGCTAGAAAATCCTGCAGCTTGTGGAAAAGGGATGGCCAGAGCAGAATGTGCTATCCTGAGGCTGCAGCCACCCCCTGGGCCGCACCACCGATGTATAAGCTGGTTTTGTTCTGTTTTTCTTTGTCACTCCTCTCTCTTCCTTTCCCCTGCCCACTTTCCTTTCACTTTACAATTTTTTCTCATTTTGGATATTAAAAATGATCACGCGTTTTTTGCAGCTCCTGCTCTCCGGAGCTGCACTCTGTATTCCCAGTCCTTGAATCTGTGTTGTCCTTGTGGCTTGTGTTGACGAATAGAAGAATATGGCAGCACTGATGTTGTAGGATTTTGGAGGTTAAATCTTCTGATTCTGATGCCAATTCCACTAAGCAATCCTTCGACACCAGCTGGGTGGTGGAGACACTACCTACCCGGAAATAGCATCAGTTATTAGCAACAGCTAACCAATACACCTTCCCTGATGACCTTCCTACTGGCGTTACCACTACCAATGTATAAGAGCCTGTCTTAACTGCTACCTGGCCCATCATGGGGAGTGTCTGTGCACTACTGAGTTTGAGGATTTTAGCTATATGAAGAGGGCTCATCGTTCCCCCAAACTTGCCTGCTCTTCTTCCATAGCTCTAGAACCCCTAAGTTCAGCTGCATTTCCCAGTTGCCCTTGCAGCCTGGTTTTGCCATGTGACTAGGTCCTGACCAACAAGGCGCAAATGGCAGCACCAGGTGATAGCTTTCAGGGGTGGACTGCCACATCCAAATTCTGCTTTGGCCATTCCCATCTTAAGGAATCTTGGGAACGTGACTTATGTTCTCTGCACCTCAGTTTCCTAATCTGTGTAATGGGGATAAGGACAATATCTTCCTTATAGTGTTGTTGTGAAGAACACACGAACTAATAATACACGGAAGCATTTAAAACAGTTCTTGGCACATAGGAGGTTCTACTATGTGTCATCATTATAATAATTTTATAATCACTTCCTAAGATTGATGTGAGGTTTAAATACAACCATCCTCCAGGCCTGTGATCAGAACAAATTTCCCTGGGGCTTGTTGGTCTCCCAAGACCAGGGAGAAATATTAGCAGGAAATTATATCCATCCATCTCCCCCTAACCCCACCCCACCAGCCCACCAGGAGTCTCAATAGATTTTCCATCTTCATCATTGATACTCATTAGCCCAATAAACATTTTCCAAGGCATGAAAATTCATAGGCAGAATTTTCTTTTTGCCTAAGTTTCTGTAAAGAGCTGCCTAGATAGAGAGAATGCTTATTTATAGGCGGTCATCTGCTTTCCAGAGAGGTGGAAAGAAGTGGAGGAGAAGGGGAGTGTGGGGACAGAGCCAGGAGTGCAGTTTCCAGGCTCTTGGCCTCAGATGGAAAGGTGCTGGCTCAGGTAGTAAATGACCATCAACTGTGACTGGATGGCCATCAGCTGTGGCTAGTTGGCCGTCAGCTATAACCAGTAAGCCATTGGCCACTAATATAACTGCTGTGGCTACATTAACAGAAAATGGGAGCTAGCAAGAAGATGGTGGCTAAGCTGGCAAGAGCGGATTACAGTTAGCATGGCGGATTGCAGCTAGCAAGTGAGGTTGGCAGGGACAAGTGGGCGGTGGGTTTCGGATTGTGTTGCTCCTGGTTCCTGCGTCTCCAACCCAGCTGCCAGTGAGAGTATAGTAGTATGGCTTCCTTACCTATGGCTCCGTGGGTGTTCCTTTTTGGCCTCACCGTGTCCTGCGTTCTTATGTGGGGAGCGGGAGCAGAGACCCCGCATGACGCCCCGTACGACAAATGGCACAGAGAGCAGGGTCCCCCGCAAGACAGGGAGACAGGTGTGAACTTGGTGTTTTTTTCACTGCTGCATTCAGCATGGCACAGGGAGGTTGATGTGACAGATGTGTGGAAAGAGGGAAGAGGGAATTCGGTCAAGAAGGAGCCTGAGTTGTTTCTTTTCTTCCCCCTCAGTGGTGGGGAGAGGCTGTCCTAAGAAATAAGAAAGTGGATGCCTCATATGTGAACACCTAGAATTTCTGCATCCTTTGAGAAGCAGGAATCTCAAGAGACAAGAGGCTTCAGGGTGAATAGGGAATCATTCATTCAATAAATATGTGAGTGCATCCTCTGTGCCAGACACTGTTCCAGGTGTTGAAGAGCCAGCAGTGAGTGAACCAAAGCCCCTCGTGTCATGGAGCTCCCACTGCTATTAATAACTTCTGAGCATGATCAAAGGCAATGAGGTAGAGAGTGAAAGGAGAGGCTATCTCAGCTTTGGCAGTCAGAGAGGACCTCTCTAAGCAAGTGACATTGGAGCAGAGCTCCAGCTAGCAAAGAGAAGACAGCTGTATGGATATCGGGGAAGAAGGACATTGTCCTCTCAATCCAGGGCTTATGGAACCTTGCTTAGAAGAGAAGAAAAATTGGCAACACCCACAGATCTGTCCTTAGAAGGTTGGCTAAAAGTTAGGATTCATCTGGTAAAAAGTGGTAAGGAAGAGTGGGACAACCAAGATGGCACAGTAGATAAACACTGTGCTTACCTTCTCTCACAATCACATCAAAATTACAACTAATGGACAAAACAACCATTATTAAGAATCACCTAAAATCAAGCTGAACAGAAGCCTTTCAACTAAGGATGCATAGAAGAAGCTACCTTCAGACTAGTAGGAAGATCAGAAGTGCAGAATGGGCTGGTCCTATACCCACATGTGACCATTAAAGATCGGGAGGGATATTTTGCCTGTGGGGGTCTCCCCACCCCCCAGAGGAGTGAGAGGTCCCAGCCCAGGGTTCTACTGCCAGGGAGAGAAGTCCCCATAATTTCTGATTGTGAAAACTAGCAGAGATTGTGACTGAGTGAGACTGAGGGCCACTGCATTCCCAGGCGCTCCTTATGTGCAGACTTACCCACCAACAGAATCAGTCACGTTGAGCTTCAGCACTGGGGCAGTGGCTGGAGAGGCAGCAGGGACAGATGGTGGGGAACTGAGTTGTCTGGCTTGGGATGGGGGCTGGAGAGGTGGCTTTCTCCTGGATGGAGGAGCTGACAGAATCCATTGTTTCTTTGTTGAGCCCTCCCCCTTCTCAGCGTGTGAACACAGATGGCCTCCATATCTGAATCTCTGCTGTTTGTTCGCCATGCCCTGTCAGTTGGAGACCTGGCCACACCCAACTTTCGGGCTCACCCAGGCCGCTTCCTGTGGCTTTTTCATGCAGACCACCTGCCTTGGCTCGAGCTGCAGACTCTCCTAGGGTCTCTCAAAAGTTCACGGAACCCAGACAAGCAGCATCTGGCTTGGGCATGTCCACTACTTCTGGCTGAGCAACACTAAGTGCGGCAAATGGCAGCCAGCATTGGTTCACGGCTTGGCCACTCAAGGTGCTTCCAAGCACAGAAAGCACAGCAGCAGCCATCTGCGGATTTCTTTGTGGCTCCTGCCGGGTGGCCCCAGGTGGGGCATAGGCTGTGGCTCTACTTGACCTACAGCAGATCCCCTCCAGCGTAGTCCTGGGGCTGGCACCCTTAGTGGCCAGCTTCAAAATGAGCTGGCGGGGTGGCCAGATGGCTCAATTAGTTAAAGTGCAAACTCTTAACAACAAGGATGCCGGTTCAATTCCCACATGGGATGGTGGGCTGTGCCCCCCTGCAACTAAGATTGAAAACGACAACTGGACTTGGAGCTGAGCTGTGCCCTCCACAACTAGAATGAAGGCCAATGACTTGACTTGGAGTTGATGGGCCCTGGAAAAACATAGTGTTCCCCAATATTCCCCAATAAAAAAACATTTACTTTTTTTAAAATGAGCTGGAACATTACCCACCCGTGTCCAAGTATGACACACCCAAGGGGCAGATTGGGCAGACACCAGAGTCCTGCTGAGGCAGATCCAGCTCTGTAGGGTCAGCCCCTGCACAACTCTTCCACTGTAGTCAAGGCCAGTCCTCACAACCAGTGAGCCCAAGTCCCTCCCATTGATGTGCAATTATCAACCAAGGCTCAACTACAAGAGGAGGGCACACACAACCCACATAAGGGACACACCTGGAGTGTGTGGCTCAGGTGACCAGAAAAACTGCGCCACTGAACCCCACAGCACACCTACTACATAAGGCCACTCTACTAAGACTGGAAGACAGCCCTACCTAATACATAGGAACAAATAAAGGGAGGCAGCCAAAGTGGGGAGACAAAGAAACACGTCCCAAATAAAAGAACAGAGCATAGCTCTAGAAAAAGAACTAGACAAAGTGGAGATAAGCAATCTATCAGATGCAGAGTTCCAAACACTTGTTGTAAGAATGCTCAATGGTCTTAGGGAGAACTTCAATAGAGAGACAGGAAGCATGAAAATGGGGATGGAAACCATGAAAAAGAACCAGTCAGAAATAAAGCATACAATAATGGAAACAAAGAATATATTATAAGGAGTCAGCAGTAGATTAGATGAAGCAGAGGATCCAACCAGAGATGTAGAAGATAAGGTAGCAGAAAACACCCAATCAAAACAGCAAAAAGAAAAAAGAATTCAAAATTTGAGGAGAGTTCAAGGGGCTTTTGAGACAATATCAAGCGTACCAACATTCACATTGTAGGGGTACCAGAAGGAGAAGAGAGAGAGTAAAAATATGAAAACCTATTTGAAGAAATGATGACAGAAAACTTCCCTAACCTGGTGAAGAAAATGGACATACAAGCCCAGAAAGCTCAGAGAGTCCCAAACAAGATAAACCCAAAGTGGCCAACACCAAGACACATCTTAATTAAAATGCCAATGGTTAAAGAGAAAGAGAGAATCTTTAAAGAAGCAAGAGAAAAGCAGTTAGTTACCTACAAGGGAGCCCCCATAAGATTGTCATCTGATTTCTCAACAGAAACTTTGCAGGCAACAAGGGAGTGGCAGGAAATATTCAAAGTGATGAAAAGCAATGACATACAACCAAGATTACTCTACCCAGCAAAGCTATCATTTAGAATTGAAGGACAGCTAAGGAGCTTCCCAGACATGAAAAAGCTGAAGGAGTTCATCACCACCAAAGCAGTATTACAAGGAATCTTAGAAGGACTTCTTTAAGATGGTAGGGGGGTTAAGGATGGGTGAAAGGGGAAGGGATTAAGCAGTATGAATTTGTTGTTACACAGTAGTCATGGTGATGTAGGTTATAGCATAAGGAATGTAGTCAACAATATTGTAATAACAAGGTAGGGGGCCAGATAGGTATTAGAGCTATCAGGGTGATAGATAGGAATGGGGTTGGGGGCAGGGTGAAAAAGGTGAAGGTAGTAAGAAATACAAATTGGTAGTTAATGCAGTATGAGGAATATAACCAACAATGTTGTAAAGATCATGTAAGGTGCCGTATGAGCACTAGACTTATCAGGGGGATCACTTCATGGACTGTGTCCAATGCGCTATGCATCTGAAGTTGAAGTAGAATAATACTGAATGTCAACTATAACTAAATATATGAGTATATGTAGTCACGGGATGTGAAGTGCAACATAGGGAAGATAGTCGATGGTATTGTAACAACTATGTAAGACGTCAGAGAGGTAGAACTTGGGGGTGGTTAGCACTTTATGAGGGGTTTAAATGTCTAACTATTATGTTGCTTTGTACACCTGAAACTAATGTAAAAATTTGAGAGAAAAAAAAGAAATGTTAAGAAAGAGTTTAATATACTGACATGGGAGGAGCTCTGAGTTATAGCATTAAATAAAAAACAAACAACAATTGACAACAGTATATATTGTACATTCTCATTTGTGTTCTTTAAAAGTTATACACACACACACACACACAGTAGTATAAAGAACACTACTACTTCTGTATGTTGTTAATCTATTGAGGTGTTTCTGTGAAAGTTCGTAAATGGCTGCTGGCTGAAGGCCCTGACCCCTATCATATCCCCTCCTACATATCACTAAAAGGATGCTAGTTGTTGGTGATTACTTGGAATGGCTCCTACTTCTGTACAGGTTGCTAATTTATTGAAATGTTTCAGTGGGAGAGACAGAGCAGACCTGAAACTGAGAACTTTCAAAAAGGAATGACAAAACACTGCAAGCCTACAGGACAGTATAGCAAGTAAGACAGCTTGCCTCCCATGTGTTTAACACTTAGAGCTATTTGATTCTTTTTAACTACGTGGGTACATGACTTCTGATTTTAAAAAGAAGTTTTAAGCCACTGTACATCTCATGTTAACATTGTACCCCAATTCTTTTCCATTTGTTTGTTTTATCCTTATCCTTTAAAAAATTTACCCATTTCCCCCCTTTATTTATTCATCATTCACTTAAGAGCTTATTTCATACAAGCACTCAAAAGGGACAAAAGAATATACGACAAAAATAAGTGGTTCTCTTCTGGCAACCACAATTATCAGTCTCTTTTGGAGCCTTCAAGAAATGCTGTAGGTGTTCACACACACACATGCACACAAACATGCACCTCATCTGATCTTAACAGGGCTAGCAAACAGGGAAGGGTGGAACTGTCTTTCCTCTTGGTGGTGGTCTGGATCCATAGGAGGGCAGTGTGGGTTTCCCTGGCAATCAACCATCTCTCAAGGATGTTAAGAAAAGACAGTTTTGCCTGCCCTAGAATGGATCTGGATCCTCTCAGAGAAGAGGAGTCCAGTGGCCACCAGGGAACCGGCAGAAGGAATCTGGCACTGCCTCCCCAATCCCTCCTCCAGCCCCTATCTCTGACTGGGATGGGGAGAGATGTCTCTCCTGGTGCTGAGAAGCCTTCAGAATTCAGCTGCCTGCCCGCCAAGCAGGACAAGGGCAGGCTTTAGAACCAGTCGGTCTCAGGTCTGAATCACAACTGCTCACACTGGCTGTGTGGATGGTGCCTGCTGCCTGCCAGCCACCGGGAATCAGCGGTGAGCAAAACAATTCACATCTCACCTCTCAGAGGTGGGCTAACCTGCTTATCTGATTCCTTTTTAAAAAATTAATACTTTGTTTTATTTCTCAACAGTTCATAAGTAAGTACATTTTCTTTGTCAAAGGTCAAAACAAATCGATAAAGCAAGCTTTCTTGCCGATCTCAGTGTTCAACTCATCTCTGCTCTAGAGGTGAGTGACTGTTGTGGATTTGGGGTGTTCTGGGGGGCACTTTTCCTTTTCATTTACATGTGTATCTGTGCCTGTAGAAATAGAATTAATTTGTGTCTGCACATCTGGAAATGAATGCATTGATACTGAGCCCCACTTTTCTTATCCATAGAATTATCCCAGCTAATAGTACCCATCCCATAATTACAATACCATATGTGTATGAGCCTCTTATTGTGAAATCTCCATTATTGTTAATGAATAAATGGTAATAATTAAATCTATATGTCATATTTCATTGATGCTAAGGTGTACTTTTTATTTTATTTTTTACATTCTAACCTCTCTGAAATATGTTTTAAAATCATCAATATCTTTGGATTTTTAAAGTTTGTTTCTTCTTTAAGATTTTAACTACAGTGGTACCTTGGTTTTCGAACGTCTCTGTTGATGAACATGTCGGTTTACAAACGCTGTAAATTTTATAGATCCATGGTGTAATTAGATAGTAAAATTCATGCTAAATTGGCAGTTTTAGGGGTTGATTTTAAAGGTCTGGAACGGATTAATCCATTTTGCATTACTTTCTATGGGGAAACCCTGCCTCAGTTTTCGAACGTTTCAGAACTCAAATGATCTTCGGGAACAGATTACGTTAGAAAACTGAGGTACCACTGTATATTATATAAGCAATACACATGGAAGCAAAATTGTCACATTCATGCATGCCATAGTCAGGAAGATAAATTAATTTGTACCTTGAGATGACCCAAATATGACAGGGCCACTCTGCCTAGTCCTGGTTCCCAAATGATAAAACATTAATCCTTTTCTGTAAGCCTGTAATCCTTAGCAAAACCATCTTTATCCATGAGTTTTACCATGCTGAGATTTGAAGATGTGTCATGAACTTTCTGGCTGTGATAATCATTCAATATAATTATTGGTTTTGCATCATGAATGAACAGATGCAACCTTGATAAATTTGGTAATCTGTGAGCTTTTTATTTTAAATATCTTTTGCATTTTTAATTGGTAAGCCTTTACACATACATCTATGGAAAGTATCAGACATTTCTTTTTTGTGATGCTGGGTTTTCCTGTAAGTGATGTCACACTACATCAGTGTTTTTACAAATTGCCTTTTTTCGTGCAATGATGTGTCTTGGAGACCTTTCCTTATCAGTTCATAAAGATCAATTTTGTTCTGTAAAATGAGGATAATGACATTACCCACCTGTTGTGAGGACACAACAGACTCTCAATAAAAGTCACTTAATTAAAAAGATTCTGTCTTTAGAAAGTTAACTCCATCAATCAGACAACAGAAAAGCCCTGTGGGGTGGGGTGGACAGGAAGGTATGTATTTCTCTAAGCAGACTTGGCAACTCTCTGCCCTCTTATGATTTTACTTCATACACTCCAACTGACTGGATGCTTCAGGTTTTAGGCAACCAATTAAGTTTTCTTAGTTTAATCATCCTTCTTTACTTTTTTCCCTGCAGAATAAACTGAAGAATTTTCAGTAGTAGTGAAACAAATAGGTCTTTGGCGACTAATTATCCTGAGTAAAATTTTGACAATGCCATTTCCAAGTTGAATTTGGACCTCTCTCAATGGGTCTGAGGCTCCCAAAAGATCACCTTTTGGAAATAACTTAAATGTCTGCCAGTTGGGGGAGGGTCACAATAATAAGTTGCATTCACACAGTGGGATTAATTTTCAATAGTTTAAGTAGATTCTTCTCCTTGTGGGATCCTTACTTAATGGGAGTCCTTGTTTGGTGCCACACAACTCCATGAAAGGATAGAAAAGTAGGTAAGAGCCAGATTTCAGTGGATCTAGCTAATCAAAGAGCTCAAATCAGAGCCTCAAACCTCCTGACCCTTGAAGAGGTGTGGAAATCATCCTCTTAAGGGAAGGGGGTATGCCTCAGGCATTCTGGGTGTCTCTTACAATATCCAGCACATAGTGGGTGTTTTATCAATGTCTGTATCTTGAGTGATATGGTATCCCTGGTGACCATATCTTTGGGAAGAACATACTCACTTATCCATTCATCAATCCCAGAGTGGTTAGATTTTATGCCAGGAGCTCATTCTTGAAGACCTTGCATTATTATAGTTCAAGACTAATCCTAACAAAAGATGGTTGGCACGTCTCTTCACCAGCTAAAATGATACTAAGATAACAAACACAGTTTATAATTTACACAATTGATCATATTTTAAAGCGTGGATTTTTGAGGAATTTTTAAATTGCAAAGCTTGTCATTTCAAAATGTGCCACCCAAATCTCATGATTTCAAATGTTTATAAGTCAAGTTAGCATGAAATATAGCCATGCTATATTTATATAAATCTACAATGACATCTTTCTTGTGACCCCCACACCTCGCAGAATAAAAGCGAGAGTCTTGCCAATAGCTCACATGTACATATATAGCACTCGCCTGTTTCACCCAACCCAAGGCAACCATCATCCTGAATCCTGGGCATACCTTTCTCTTATGTTCCATTTTTTTGTACATTTCTCCCGTCAGAGATGTTTTGGAAACTCTGTGTTAATAATTTCAGTCGGATTGTAGTTCTAAGAGACAAACTAAGAGACAAACATGCCTCTTAAAAACGACTCTGCAGTTTTTACTCTCATCTGCTTTCATCCCATAGTCCCCATAGTCCAGATAGTTTTGTTTCCAGGCAACAGCAGGACTTTTCCCAGGCAGATGGGTAGAGAGAGAGAGAGAGAAAGAGCATGCTCACCATCTAGTCTGCCTAGATATTCAGAACCATGGACAGGTCAGACTGGACTCGTTCAGCACCACAGACAGATCTATTCGAACGGACTCGGCACCGTGGACAGGTTTATCTGAACGGGGTTAGGCACCATGGACAGATCTATGTCAATTGGGTTCAGAACCACGGACAGTACCAGGAATCACCTTTTCCCATGGCCTCTGCTAGATGTATGTTCTCTTCTGAGAAGATTCCTGAGCCCCCTCCCTGACCTGCCTCCCCTAGGATCTCCCAATGCTGGCATCTCAATAATCCAGGCTCTCCTGGTTTTAACCTCAGAAACGCAGGCATTGAATACTTAACATACCCCAAAGGGAATTCTGGATTGTCTCCATACACACAAAAACACTTGACCCTACTCAGTGCACTACAGGACACTCAGCTGCTCAGGCTCAAAGTCCAAAAGTCTTCCATAAGTCTTCCCTTCCTGTCAGCCCTCACATCCTGTCCACCAGTGAGTCCTCTCAGCTCCATCTCCAAAGTACAGAGGGTGCCAAAAAAATGTATACACGTTTTAAGAAAGGAAAACTGTATTAAAACTGTAATACTCAATATATATTGACAACAAAAGATGAATACAAATCACATTTGACTTCTGCAATTACAAGAGGTGCTTGAAGTGGTTACCATCAGCGTTCAGACATTTCTGATTACGGCGAACTACTGCTTGAGCAACGTTGACCAGAGTGTCCACTTTTGTACCTGTTTTTGGTGCCCCGGTGTGTTCTGAACCTGTCCACGGCTCTCCAACCCCACTGCCATCACCTCACTCCCTGCCACCATCAATCTCACTTGGTTTATTGCAACAGCTTCTTAACTGGTCTTCCCATTGTATCTATTGCCCCTTCTAGAACACACCGACACTGCAGTTTCAGTGATGACCTGAAAATGTAAATTAGATTAGATTTACACCGGTCCATGGCTTCCCAACTCACCTGGAATAACATTCAAAAATGTCACTGTGGCTTTCAGGACCCTGGGCGTCCTTGCCTGACCACTCTGGACACACAGGCCAGGTGAAAATATCTGCCTCAGACAGAGAAGCAGGAGAAGGATCACTACCCAGAATATATAAAGAAAGCCTAAAAGTAAGCTATAGAAACAAATAGAATAATTCAGGGAGGGAACAGGCAATTCACAGAAGAGAAAAAAACCCTGATCCACAAACACGTAAATTTGCTCCCCCTCACCAGTAAGCAGGGAAATGACAATATGACTGAAAAGGGAGATGTTTTTTCCCCTTCATCTATGGTTTTGTCAAAAATTTAAAATTTTGATGTAGCCTCCACGAGGGCAATTTGGAGGTAGTCACATTGTCAAAGTGAATTATAATGATAATAAGAGCAGCTATTAGCTAACAGCTGTTAATCAGTATATAGGCATTATTTATTTTTCACCTTCACAGCAATCTTGGAAGGTGGTTTGCATATTATTCCCACTGAACAGAATGGGAAACTGAGGCACGGAGATGCTAAGGACACACTAGTGGCAAACGGCAAAGCCAGAATCTGACTCTAGGGTCTCCAGGCTGCCGCACCGCTGCCCAGCTCCTTCCTCCTCCCTCACCCACCCCGCACACCGGTTGTGGACCACAGAACCGCCTAGGAGTCTGTGCGAAGGCGTTGCCTTAACGAGACGTGGACAAACCTCCATGCCCATCAGCGAGGGATGGAAGTCTCCTCTCCCACTGTGGCCAACCTCACTGAGAGCAGAGCACCACACCCCCGCCACATGACTGCAGGCGCGTCGTCATTGTCGCCCCACCGCTCCCCTCCCCACCTTCCAGCAGGCGCAGGCTCCCCTGGGCATGGGGGGAGAGAGGGGAGAAGGCCGCCCACCCTCTCCTACTACCTCAGCCTCCTCCCCGACCTCCCACCCGCAGCCTTCGCGTCTGCGCAGCCGCAGTTGCTGCGGCGCCAGCTCTGCAGTGCCCCGACTGGGTCTGGTTGGGGAGGGTGAGTCCTTCCAGGATCTCCGCGGGCGGAAGGGGGCGGGAAAATGGGGCTGGGGGAGCGGGCGGTGATGCAGAGACGCGCACGACAGTGTGAATATGTGTGTGTGCCTGGGATGAGGGAGCAGGAACGCTATAGGGACGAGGGTCTAAGGATGGGTCTCCAAATCCATCCGGTGGGCGAGGGCTGGGCTGGGTCTGGCCCTCCATCAAGCGCGGTCTGTCCACCCGCCAGTGGATGTCACTTGAATTTCGGCCTTGGCGCGAGGAGAGCAGGATGACCCTGCGCTGAGCATCCGTACGTGTGTCTGCTCGCTCCTGTGGGTCGCTGTGCACAAGTGTGCTCTGGTCTCGCGGGGGCTCCGTGTCTGTGGGCGCTATGTGTGTCTGGGCACCTGTGTACCCTCCGCAATGGCTGGGCATAAAGGCGCTGAAGTCAGATAGGGTTCGCCCCCCTACCCAGCTGCAATTAGCCGTGTGGCTTGGATCAATGGCCTTCCTCGTCGGTATGGTGGAATTATAACCGTATCTACCAGCGGAGAATTACGGCAAGGGTTAGATTAGAAAAGGACGCGGAGCGCCGGGCGGTCCCTGACACACTCGAGCCCTCAGGAAACAGTGGCTACCGGTGCTGTGATTATTATTGTGTTGGTCGTCGTTGTTGTCACTGTATCTCTGTCCTTTTCCCCCAGCCGATGACCTGCTTGCTTTTTCACCAAGGACACTGAAGCTGTGGTGTCGATTCCCTCACACAAGCATCCCTGTCACACCCACAGATCTCTCTGTCCCCTCCTTTCCTCCCTTTTCCATCCAGACAGATCCAGCTTCTTCTGACCTAGATACCTTGGCTCTCGTCTCTTCCCTCTGCCATCTGCATTTTCTCCTCTTCCCATGCCTTCTTATCCCTCTGCCTAATTAATTCTGATTAATTCTGTCTCATGTTGAAAATAAAACAAAAAACAGTAACCAAAACAGCATGCCCTACCAGTGCTCACTCATTAATTTCCATGAAGGCCATTTTATTTTTTCTTGGAAACTGTGCTTTATGCCCCCCTTCCACCCCTTACCTCCTTCCCAACCCACATTGAAATTGCAAACTGGCAGCCCCAAGGTCTGACCCAGCCCCATCACCTGTGCTATTTGGCTCACATAGTGCCTTCCTTGTAAACATTTGAATAATTATTGGCATTTTGAAAAGCAGATGTCATCTAAAACCACAACTTTCCAGTGTTCTTGAGAAATCAGAACATGAGACACACTGGGCCCACGTTTTTATATGGCAAATGTTGGCTGGGCTGAATAGGGCAACTTCATCATACAGGGCACCAGATCTCTCCACAATGCCCACTATTCCCAATTGCCTTTCCCCATACCATGCATCATTTGCTGTTGGTTCATGTTTTCCCTACAGTAGAGAAGTATTTCTCTGTTTAAAGTCAGCACTTTATAAAAGTCCCAACAATAGTGTTTACAATCCAGCAGAACCAGGTTCAAACAACACAACAAAATTCACGCAATGTGCAATTCCCAAAGGCAACATGTATCTTCATATATATTGAAACAGACACACGCAGCAAACCACGTAAAATTACCTGAAATTGAAACAATTTGTATTTTGTTTCAGTGTTCTGTTTAGTGAGGTCTAAAATACACAGAATAATGGGCGTGAAGTATCCAGTTCAATGAAGGTAGAGCTCAATGAATTTGCACAAAGGTCTTCACCTCCAGAACCACCACTCAGATAAAGATACAGAACACCTCCAGTCCTGTCCCCCAAAAGTTCGCTGTGCCTCTCCCCATGTCTCCAGCCAGGCACAACCACTGTTCTGACTTCTATCAACATCGATTAACTTTGCCTGGACCAGACTTTGTTTTTCATCAATAAAATCACACATATGTACTCCTTTGTGTCTGGCCCTTTTCACTCAGTCTAATATGTACTTTGAGATCCATCCATGTTGTTGCATGTATTCCTTTGTTTGTTTTTTTAGTCCTGAGTAGTACCCCTTTATATGAATAAACTGTGGTTCACTTATCCATTCTCTTGTTGAAAAGCATCTGGGTTTTTAATGTTTTTATTATTAATATGAGTAGCTTTGACTGAATATAGGCAGTTTTGTGTTACAAATACAGCTGACAGCAATATTTGAGGACAGTGTTTGTGTGGACACCCGTTTTCACTTCTCTTGGGGGCGTGTCTAGGAGTGGAACTGTGCAGTGGTAGGGTGCCTGTGTGTTCCACCTGAGAAGATTTTGCCAAATCGTTTTGCCAAAGTGTTTATGCCAATATACACTTCAACTAGCATGTGTGAGTCAGCCTGCTTTTACAATCTATCTCAATGATTTCAAAGGGAAACTTTGTTACAAATGGAAATCCAGTACCACTTTTTACTTTATTTAATTTTATTTACAGTTATTGAGGGTAACCAATGAAAATAAATACAGGGAAAGTAAAACAATATCCTTACATCCTGGCTGGATACTTTGCCTACCTGAACGGGGGTGAGGGGGTCGGGGGGATAGAGAGATGAAAGGCATGTCAGCATCAAGCTGGGACTTTCTCCTTGAGGTAATCAGAGGGCTAAGAAGCGTGCTGAAACCACTTCACATCCATTAGGAAAATACTACTATCAAAAAACAAAACAAAATCAATGTTGGCAAGGATGTGGAGAAAAGGGAACCCTTGTGCACTGATGGAGAGTCCTCAAAAAATTAAAAATAGACTACCTTATGACCCAGCTATTGCACTTCTAGGTACATACGCAAGAGACATAGAAGCAGGGTCTCAAAGAGCTATTTGCACACCCATATTCATAGCATTATTCACAATAGCTAAAATGTGGAAGCAAAAAGTGTCCATCAACCAATAAATGGATAAAAAAAATGTTGTCTATACATATACAATGGAATATTATAGAGGTTTAAAAGGAAGGAAATTGTGCAATACGCTATAACATGGATGAAACTTAAGGACATTATACTGAGTGAAATAATACAAATATTGTGTGATCCCACTTATATGAGGTACTTAGAATAGTCAGAGTCATAGAGACAGGAAGTAGAATGGTGGGTGCCAGGGGCTGGGGAGGGGAGAAGTGGGAGTTGTTTGATGGGGACAGAGTTTCAGCTTTGCAGGGTAAAGAGCTCTGGGGATGGATGGTGGCAATGACAGCACAACAGTGTGAATGTGCTTAATACTGCTGAACTGTAACCTTAAAACTGGTTAAGATGGTCAGTTTTCTATTATGTGTATTTTAACTCAATAACAAAAAGGGTGCTGAAGAGGGAGTACTTTCTCTCACTGGGACTCAGCATTACCTAACCCAGGATGTGTCTACAACGGCCTCCTGGGCTGACCCAGGGGGTGGATGAGTGCAGGGACAATGGCTATGGTGGCCTCGAAGCTGCCCGAGGAACCTGGCCTCTGCCCGTCCAGAGGCATTGAAAGCATCTTGACCTCCGGGGGTCTGGAAGAGAATGAAGCTAGTGGACTGGGTGTGGGGTTAGGAGACTGATTGGCGGGGTCAAGGGTAGAGTGGCTCGTGGGGGCAGACTAGAACCAGAGCAGGGGCAGCGCTTCCTGGGGCAAGAGCAGGTGGATATAGTGGTCATTGGATGTGGGGATGAGAGGCAGGTGGACAATAATGCCTGCAGGGTGGGGACCCAGGAGCACAGGACATGCTTGGGGTGGGGGAGCAGGCAGTGGTGTCTGGGAAGTGAGTTTGAATTTCGGTTTCAGGGGCCTGTGTGACACCCCTCTCCACGATTGGTCATGTAGGAGAAAAGAACACATATTAAATATCCATAATAAATGTGTTGGTTTCTATTATGAAAAAGTTTCACATATACTTACAAGTGCCAAGATAGCACTGTGACTCACCATCTTCCCGGATGCAGCAATCATCATTTGCGTGTTGGCTGTGACCCTCTTTCATCCATTTCTTTTTAATTAAATGATTGGGGTAACATTGGTTAATCACATTATATAAATTCAGGTGCACAACTTTATACTGTGACATCTGTGTCCTCCCTTGTGTGCTCAGTCTAGTCTCCTTCTGTCACACCAATTCGTCCCACCATCGACACCCTATGTTAATTGCAGTTCTATTTACAATACCCAAGACCAGGAAGCAACCCGGATCCATCGTCTATTTCTCTTTATGTCACCACAGAAATATTTTAAAGTGCACCTCAACCATCACATCAATTCACCCCACACACTACAAAAATATCTCTTTTTTAAAAAAAAAGTGGATATTTTCTTATCTATCCATGAGGCCATTTCAAAAACAATCGGTGACAATTCCTTGGTATCATTGAATAATCCAATCCAGAATCAAATATCCTTGAGTGTCTTAAAAATGTTATTTTTCACAGAAGGATTCTTTGAATCTGACACAAAACATGGTCTCACATGCATTTGATTATTGAGTCTCGAACTCCTTTTTGAAGCCCTATGCTTTTAAAAATCTGATATAACAATTTATATTTGCATAACCCTTAGCAAGAAGAAAATGCTTACAAGAGCTTTTTTTTTTTCCTACACCAAGAGAATTTACTCCTTTTTCTTTTTCTTTTTCTTTTCTTTTAATTACTGCTCACAAGAGCAGGCAGTGGATTATACATATAATGCCAGGTTGGTAATACAGACAATTTCCTAAAACCACCTTTAGAATCTCAAGGTAAAGGGCTGCATAATCATGGCATTATAGTTCAGATATCTTCTTGCAACAACCTCTGAATTTCAGGTTGACAAGATATGGAATAGAATGAGAATATTAAATAATATTTAATTTCAAGTTAGACTTTTAACCTGTACATGGCAAATGCTTTTTTTGTTTTTGACAACAAAACAGAAGGTTGGGGCTGCAGGAGTTGAAGGGAAAACGGATCCTTCCCTCTGTAGCCAGAGGGCTGCTGGGGGTGACTGTCACTTTCTAGAAACATCTGGCTATATATTTTAGGACATGGAATGTGTGTGTGTGTCTCGTGTGTGAGTGTGCACACATGTGCCACTCTCTGGCCCCTACCTCAAAATGCTATACTCCCTTCCGTGGTTTATTTGTCTCTGGAGCACTTATCCCCATTTGACCTGCTGTCTGTCTCTCTCCCTCCACTAGAACATGGGCTCCACGAGGGCAGGGAGACCTGTTCCCATCACTCCTGTGTCTGTGCACCTTGAAATAGTGCTTGGCCCACTCTGTAAATATTTGTTGAATGCCTAAATATCTGTCCGTCCTCAGGATCCAAATCCTGTGCCTGGGGAACCCAACGGACCCTTGGACAGGAGAAGGAGAAGCCTGCCTTAGAAGTGCCACCTCCTGGAAAGATGCAGAATCTCAGGCCCGAGCAGATCCGGGGGCTGCTGGAGCCGGAGAGGACCAAGACGCTGCTGCCGAGGGAGAGCAGGGCCTGGGAGAAGCGTGCCACCTTCGCCAAAGACTGGGTGTCAGTGGAGGTTGGGGCCCCCATCTGTAACAGTGATGAGAAAGGTGAGGGAGCAGAGGCCCCATGGGAAATGGGGAGAAGGGTCATGGCAGAGCCTGGGAAGGACAAGACATTTATTCCTTCGCTCATTCATTCAACAAATTTTTATGGAGCCTTGTGTCAGTCAGCTTTTGCTGTGCAACAAGTCACCCCAAAACATATTGGCTAAAAGTGATAATCATTTCTCTGCTCATGATTCTACAGTTAAGCAATGTGAGATGGCCTCCAGGGATAGTCACCTACTGCCTGTGCCTGCATCTGCCCACACAGCTGCCGTGAGCTGTCAGGATAGCTGGTTGACCTAAGACGACCTTATTCACACATCTGGCTGGTTTGATGGTGCTGACTTCAGGCTAGTGTTTCCAGCAGGCTGGCCCAGGCTTATTTTCACGGAGTGTTTACAGAGCAAGAGAGAGAAAGCCCAAAATAACAAGCACTTTGAAGTCTCTGCTGGCAACCCAGTCAAAATAAGCCACATGGTCAAGCTCAGCATCAGTGAGGGAGGAGCTGCCCGAGGGCGTAGACACAGGGAGCAAGTTGGAAGCCATTGGGGGCAAAAATCTACTACAAGCACCTATTACGTGTCAGGTGTGAGGGGTCCAGCAGTGAGGAAGAGGGCCTTAGGAGAGCTCAGATTTCAGTGGAGAAAACAGACCATAAACAAGTAATGTGTGATGAAGACAGTAAAACAGGACAGTTGATGGAGAGCGACTTCCACGTGGTCAGGACGGTGAGAGCTGCATGACAAGGACCCGGGTGTCCTGAGTGCTGGGGAAGTGTGCTGAGGACAGGCAGAGATAGTGCACATGCCTGACCCGGGACCCAGCAGCGCCATCAAGCTTGCTGACGGGAGGAGACTGGGCCAGTGGTGGGCAACTCCCAGACCTTCGCAAGGAGTTTGCGTGTTATTTGAGTATTGGGAAACCCCAGGAGGCTTTGAAGGGAGAAAGACAGGGTCTCCTTTCATTTCAACAGATTTCTATGACTGAGGGGGTTCTCCACAAGGGGCGCTATTGCGTCCCACCTCCCCTCCTCAGGGGATGTCACAAAGTCTAGAGATATTTTGGGTTGTCATTACTGGGAATATGCGACTGTCATCTAGTGGGTGGAGGCCAGCCATGCTGCCAGACATCCCACAGGCATAGGACAGCCCCACCACAAAGAATTATGCAGCCGAAATGCCAATGACACAAAGAGGGGAAACCCTGCGTCCAGCGCGTGTGATGATGAACTGTAGGATGAGGAGGTGAAGAGTGGAAGTTGGGAGGCCAGTCAGGAGACTCCTGCAGCTGGCCCAGGGGTAGAGGTAACCTAGCTAGGGGTGGTGGTGGACATGGCGGAAGCGGAGAGATCTGAGGATCAAGAGTTGTCACTGGTGGGTGTGGGCGAGGGGAGGACTAGAGCAATAGCAAGGATGCGTCCTGGGGTTTTGGTCCACACAGCTGGACAAAGAGTGGTGCCACATGCTGAGATGGGGACCCCTGAAAGTCACCCCCACAGCAGAATGGAGGCTGGCTTCTACCAGGGGCAGGATCCTTCTTGCACAGGGACAAGGGGACCTGAGACAGAAGTGAGCGTATTATGGACCCCAGTTTGGAAGTGATGAGGAGGCATTGGGCCCCTAGAAGGGCCCCGGTGCAGGAAGAGTGGGAAATACCCACTTTTGGCCTGATGCCTACTAGTTCTGTGCCATTTCGGGGTAAGAATGATATTGGAGCTGGAATGTGGGGAAATTTCCCCGTGTGCAGCTGGGAGCTGGGAAAGCCTCCACCATCCTGGTTTAGTTCTGTGGCCTTTTCTTCTTCTCCCTCACTCAGTTTTAGCCAGAAGCCTGAGGAGAAGGACTATCTTACCCATTGGATAGGTGAAGGAACAGAGGCTCAAGTGGCACATCAGTTGACACACTTTAAGTCTTCTCCTGGTAGAAATGGGATCAGAATTCAGGTCTCTGATTCTTTCTGCCCGACCTGGGCCAGTGTGTGTGTGTGTGTGTGTGTGTGTGTGTGTGTGTGTGTGTGTGTGTCTTAGCAGAAAAGGGATAGGATGCTAGGTGGGAAGAGCAAGCAGCACCCACCCAGCTGGCCTGGTCATTCACTCACAGCTTCTTTCTCCTCCACTCCTCACACCCCAGATCTGTCTTCACAAGAGACTGGGCTTCCCCAGGAGTGGAGCTTGGTGGAAGAAGACTATGAGACAGAGGAGTCTCAGGTAAGTTGTGTTCCCCCTCTTTCACAAGTGTCCTGCCCTGCAGAACTCAGTGGGTTGTCACATTCCATTCCTCAGCTTGGAATTTGCCTGCCACAAGTCTGTGAGCTCCAAGAGGTAGGAAACAGGACACGTTCCTAGTCAGACATGGCGTGGAGGGTCTCCATGTGGTGTCTATAACTCCTACCACACATACCCTCAAGCCTTCACTCATAAATTCATCGTAATTTAACCATTCACTCATCTGTCCCCTCATTCAACCACCCAAACTTTCATTTGTCCATCCATCCATCCATCTACCTATCCATCTGTCCTCTCATTTGTTCACCCAACATTTCATTCACCTGTGCATCCACATACCCATTCCATCATCCATGTATCTAGTTATCTATGGACTACTTACCCACCCATCCATCTATATGCAGCCAATCCATCCATTCAACCCACCTATTCATCCATATACTACTTGTTGGCCATGGTAAGGATTTGGCTAGTTTTCATCCACCTATATGCCTACTCATCCATTTATTCATCTCTACCCACACACCCATCCATTCATCAACCCATCTACCAGCCCATTCATTGATCCATCCACCCATCCGCTATTCATCCATCCATCCATCCATCCATCCATCCATCCATCCATCCATCCACCCACCCATCATCCATCATCCAGCATCCATCCATCCATCCATCCATCCATCCACTAACCACCTACTAGGTTTTAATCTAAATACCGAGAATGAAACCAAACAGAATTATCAAGCACATTCCTTTCATTTAAAGACCTAATGTGTTATTTTTGAGGGGGACACAAGACATTAACATAATAACCACAGTTATGTGAAATAATAACCACAGTTCTTTTATTTAAACAGTTATGTTTAAAAAATCACATAAGCAATCTAAGTAGCACATGAGTGTCCCATCTCCCAGTCATGTGTCTGAAATCCAGGTCAGACAGAAAAGAGATGTATTGATTCACAGTGGAAGGAGGGAGGCAAAGCAGGATGGGGCAGAAGTAACTGCTGTCACAATGGGATGGCTCAAAGAAGAAGACATTAATTCTGTGGCCAGGAGGCTTATTCTAGAACATTCTAGAGAGCTGGAGACAACAGACCTGGGATTTGGGGATGAGCAAGAATTTCCCAGGCAAAGCAGGGGAGGGAACAGAACGTGCAAAGGCATGGCAGGACGGAGCATGCCTTTGGGGGAACTTGGGAGTTAAGGGGAGAGCAGCGGGAGATGTGGGTAAAAATCGGGTTGGGAGGAGATCGTTCATTCATTCCACAACTATTGTTTGAGCACCTGCTATGTTCCAAGCAGTATTAAAGGCACTGAGGGTACAACGGTGGATGGGATAGAATGGCGCCTGCCTTCATTGCGCTTATAGTCACTGAGGTAGACAGACAATAGGCAAAATACGTCGCTGAACTATACATCATGCTGGATGGCAGTAAAGTGCTACAGAGAAAATAAAGCAGGAAGGGGCTTCAGGAGTACAGGGTGGGGGTGAGTGTTGCTGATTTAAGAAGAGTATCCAGGGAAGTCCCCCAGTGAGGGGGAGATAGAGGGGTAAAGATGTGAAGGACGTGGGAGAGTGAGACTGGGAGATTTCTAGGGGTTCTGGGCAGAGGGACACAGCAGGTGCAAAGGCCCTGAGGCAGGAGCTTGCCTGGCACCTGTGAGGAACAGCAAGGGGGATCAGTGTGGCTGGAGAGGGCTGACGACAGGAGGCTGTATTGGAGATGGGGTCATGGAGGTGATGGAGAAATGATGTAGGGCCTTTTTTGACCACAGTAAAATGTTGGTTTTTACTGTGAGTGGGGTAGGAGCTATAGGAGCACTCTGGCAGAGGAGTGACAGCCTCCGGCTTGTGTTTTAACAGGACTCCTCTGCCTGAAGTTCCATGCCAAGAGGTTGGGTTCATCTGTGGGCAGTGGGGAGCCATTGAAGGGGTTTGAGGGTTATAGCAGTCACTCTGGTGGCCTGTGTGGAAGGAAGGGGAGCAGATGAGGCAGAGAGAGAGATGTAGAGACCTCCAGGTAGAGAACAAATGGGTGAGACTAATACGGCTGAGAGCTGCCACTTACCTGGTGGATGCTACCAGCCAGACGTGACTCTAAGTGCTTCTCATCATTAACTCATTCACTAACTCAGCACTCACTCACTCTCATTATTAACTCATGAGCTTTGTGAGGTAGTTACCTCAGTTTCCCTCCTTTTAACCTGAGGAAACTAGGGCAGGGGAAGCACCTAGAGGCCTCTGCGGCATCATTTATTCATTCACTCATCTACCCCATCATGGCTCATCCAACCAGCATTTCTCTTCTTTTACAAGAGTTTTTTTATATTCACCACTACCTAGCTTTCCAGATAACTCATTACATCATTTCCATCCCTAAAACTTCCCTGATATTTTAATAGCAGTTGCCCTAAACTCATCATTAATTTGGAGAACTGTCCCCGTTAACCATTTTGTCTTCCCGTCTTCATCATGGTATGTCTATCCACTCACTCATTCCTTTGGCAAATACAGAGCTTGTACTCTGTGCCAGGCAGTGCTCCAGGCCCTGGGGTACAACCGTGAGCACACCAAAGTCTTTGCCCTCATGGGGCATGGAGGAAAAGAAAGCTGGGTGAAGGAGATGGGTGGCACTGGCATCTTCCATGGGAAGGAATTGGGGCATATGGTTCTAAATAGAACGGCGAAGAAAGCGTTTTCAAGGAAGTGATGGAAACCCTGAGATGGAAGCTATGGCCGAGAAAGCCTTAAGAACACTGGGGGGAAGGCATTTCACGCAGAAGAAACCACAGCTACGGAGGCTGGGAGGTGACAGGGGCTGGGGCAGAGTGAGTAACGCAGGAGTGACCTCAGCTTTAGCTGACCCATGGGGCAGAAGTGGGAAGGGGAAGGGTGAAGTTCAGAATAAGGACCAACATGATGGCTTTGCCCAGGGTGGTGGTAGTGTGGTGATGAAAGCTGCAGTTGGATAGCTGATGGGGGCCTGAAGGAGAGATGTGGGGAAACAGCATGAGGAGCTTTTGGGGGTGCAGGGGAGGGATTTGGGACATGTCAAGTTTAAGGTGCTTATGAGATACCCAAGTGAAGATGGCAAATAGACAGTGAGACTTGTAAGTCTGGAGTGCAAGGAGAGGGCTTGGGCAAGACACACACACACACACACTGAAGGGTCATTAGAGAGTAAAGATGAGATTTAAAACGTGAGACCTAACCTACCACTTTGAAATTTCCATCACATGTACCATTATTCCGATATTTCCTCTGCTGGGGAATAGGCATCGTGTGTCCTTTGTCTTAATCTAGTCTTGTCACTGTACAGTTTTTAATTCAAACAGCTTTTTAGTTGATACGCCAATCCCAAAGTCCCATCTTCCTGCAGGTAACAGTGGTGACCCCTCACTTTCAATACTTATGCTTTTTTTTTCTTCTGTTCCAGGGCTTTGTGGAGTGGCCAAAAGCCCCACAACAAACGACCATACTCTTGGTCCTGTGTGTGCTTTTCTTGTTCCTGGTGTTAACAGGGATGCCTATGATGGTTTACATTTAACTCTAACGGTGGCTCTTGTCTTGAAAGAGACGCCCTGTGTCCTGTTAAGGAAGGGTTCTGATTAAACACCAGGAATAGGTATTGAATATTATCAAATGCCTTTTAAACATCCATCGAGACGATTTTGTTTTGTATCTAACCTTTTGGTATGAGGCTTTGCATTGCTGTACTGCATTGAACTTAAGACAAAATCGACTGTAAAATATGTTATTTTGTATATCACTGGGAAAGAAACAAATGCTACTTAATTGTAAGATGCCACCAACTGGGAGATGCATCCTCACTTCAGAGAACGTAAAAAAAAAAGTGTAAGTTGGGTTCGATGAAACCTGGTAGATTTCTTCACATCACATCATCTTTGTCTTCATGGGATGTGGGGCACCACCCTTTTCAGAAACTGAATTTTATTTCTTGATATTTTCTGTGGGCTTTTTGCCTCTACCTTCACATATAAGATTCATACTCTCTTTGCCAACTTTGGGTATCATGGCTAAGCTTGCATCATAGAAGAACCAGAGTAACTTTTCTCGTTTTCTCTGCTTTCAAATAATTTCTGTAGCTTGAGAAGTGTCAATCCCTTGGCACTGAGAAAGAATTAGCCAGTAAAGGAGTCAGGTCCTATAGCTATTGTGGGGACGTCTCTGCTAATGCTTGGACAGTTTTCTCAGTTTTTTTCTGGTGTTGTCAGTTTATTATTCCTTTTTATGTCACTAATTTTGATGATTTTTAATGTTCTTTTATTCCCTGGAATAGTCTTCATTCCATTGAACTTTTCAGATTATCGGCTTAGTGATGCATATTTTTTTATAAATTAAACAAAATCTTATCTTCCTTTGGTGCCAACCCCTTTCAACTTCTGTTTGTGGTTTACCCATTATTCAATTTTTCAAAGGCTTATCTAATTTATTATTTTTTTTCTGAAGAGGCAGCCTTAGGATTTATTTATGTCCATTATTGCTCTACTTTGTAATTTGTTTTCCTTTACTATGGAATTGTTTTATCTTTTATTGTTTCTATTCCTTGTCTCTATTGTTGAGTACTTAATTCATTTACATTCTCTTTTTACAGAATTATTCGCTGTAATTCTGTACTGAATGGTATAAATGTACTTCTGGTGACAGGCTGGACCACATCTGAAAGTCTGACCATTCATCTGCTTGTTTATGTTGTTGCCTAAACATTAGATTGCGTGTCTCTAAAAAGTGCTTTGAAATTTAGTGATTGGGTTTATTTAAAAATAGCTTTGTTTTCTGTATTTACTGCACTGTGAACAGAGAAAGTGGACTATGATATATTTGCTCTCAAAACCTTTTTAAAAAGCTTTTATTGTGGCCCAGAACATGTCCAAATTTGTACATGTTTCATGGACGTTTAACAGGAATATGCATTTTCTGTCTGTAGGATTAAAAACTCTACATGTCTGTTAATTAACTCAGTCTTATTTATCATGTTGTTCAGAGTCATTTGTTACTTAACTTTGGCCTACCCTCTCTGTCAAAAACCAATACGGTTAAGTGAAAATCTCTTAATATGATTATGTTTGTCAATATAGTTTTATAATCTTTGCTTTATGTATTTGGAACCTGTGTAATTTGATGCGTATCATAGTACAGCATTGTTATGTCTTTGCCAATTAAATAATATATGTAAACACCACGCACAGTGCCAGGCATATAGTAGACACTCAATAAATGTTAGTAAAAACCTGATTCTGAATCCTTAGTCAAATATCAAATGATTGTCTTTAACCAATTTAATCCTTTGCCTTAAATTTTATCTTGTCTAATAGATAAACTTCTTTTATCTTTTAAAATTCCTGTATGTGGGTGGTGTGTGTGTGTGTGTGTGTGTGTTTAGACTGTCATTTTGGTTTAACAGGATTTCTGATGGCCTCTCCCAAGTCTGCTGGTGGACTTAGGGCTGGGAGAAATATGGGATCCTTGCTCCCCATCCCTCTCTTGGGGTGATGGCATCCAACAAGCCACAACTGGCCCTTAAAGGAATACACATCTTGACTGTTACATTCCTTAGCATTTTACTGGCTGCAAATAAGTGGAGCTCAATTCAAATGAGCTTAAGCACAGACATGAATTATTCATTCACATTGCACCAAAGGTCGGGATGAAATTGGCTCAAATTATAGCAGATTCTCGGGGTCTAAACTATCACCGGGGTGCCTTTCCTCTCCATTGACCTCCCAGTTATGCTCCCTATTGGGGGTGAGCTCCCTGTTTCTCCACATGGCTGGAGGGATGGCTACTGCCACCCCTGTGCTCACCTCTTCCATGTGGCAAAGTGGGGACCTCAGGCACACACACCCGCGTCCTCCATAGCTGCTCTGCCACAGGGACAGGACTTTTGAAATAAAGGACAGAGAGAACAGCAGATGTAAAGGCCAGAGTTAGGAAGGAGCTATGGGGGTAACAGTCAGAGAATGGACTGCAGCCAGGTGTGTGGAAACGCCGGGATGCACGGGAAGACCATCCTAGACGTCCAGGACTGCGGGTACGTGTGGGGACAGAGGAGGCTGTGCTGGGCTCAGACAGCACCACAGTCCTAACCAGATTTGTGGGATATTGAAAATAATCATGATGCTCATGGAGCTCATATGAGCAGTGGCCATTCGTTTGGATGCTATCACGTGCCAGAAACATCATCACATTGGTGGTGAAGTATCTACCACACCCCTGATGGGCTGTTTTCCACCTAACAGCCAGGTGGAGCCCATGAAACCATAACTAAGACCATTCATAATCTACCCACTTCAACTATACAAGTCAGTCCTCATACAAGCCCCTCATGTGCCCGCCTCAGGGCTTTTGCCCTGGCTGCTCCCTCTGCCTGGAACGCTCATATAGCTGTCACCGCCTTCGGGTCTCCGCTCAAATGTCGCCTTCCTACAGAGCCCTCTCCCGACTACCCTGGAGTAGCACCCCGCTTCGTAAGTTTCCTCTGCTTGTCCATAGCCCACATCGCCACCTGAAAATTATGGGTCAATGCATTTCTCGTCTGGGACCCTAACGGCCATTTCTCCTCGTCTGGTGGCTCACCCTGGAGGAACTGAATCCTGGGAAGGCTGAGTTGGGGGTTATGCGGTTCAGGCTGTGCCTCCCAGGAACTCCCCGCACACCCGCACCAGCTTGTGGGACCCCACCTTTTCCAACCCCCTCCCATACATGATTGAACCTGTTCTGTCCACTCCTGGAACAGAACATGTTGGACCAAGTTGGATACTATACTGCTGCAGTATCTGGGAACATGGTGGAGGGGGACATGTGTCAAATATGCAAAATCTAAAACCATAGGGAAAAAATTGGGATACCCTTCCGGCTACCAGGTGACATCTGGCTTGTAATTCTTATCAGGAAACCGCCTACTCTGACTGTGGGCGTGGTTTCCGGGTCCACAGGACTGCTGCATGCTGCCACCAGGGAGCGGCGTCAGCATCCTGTGCTGTGGTGTTCGCTGCAGCTGAATGCCAATTCCTTTTCCTCTTTACCTTGTCGGTAATCCCTAAATTTCAAAAGCTCCGAAACCAGTATTTTTGCCAACTCCTCCACCAGGGGCTCGGACCCTTCGACAGCTGTAGAGACTCTGGGCAGACTCACATCTCCCTCAGGGTCCTGCGTCTCCTACAGCAGGAAGGACTCAGGGTCACGCACACCCCTGCCTCCCATCCCTGCTCCACTGCAGGGACTGGAGGTCACAGCCAGGCAATCAGCCAACATGGGAGACAGCGCCCGAGCAATACTGTCCACACGCAACAGAACTCAGCACGGGAGCCTCTCACCATTGGACACAGCCCCGGGCCTGCGCATTCGGAGGGTGCCCAAGCCCCTGCGCTGACGCACTATGACCGACCAGACTGGCTCTCCTAAGTCCAGGTGAAAAGGCTCGGAGGACCCACGCCAACCGCGCCAGCTGACCCACAACCCTTCTGTTGGGGAGGGCGCATTTCTCCTGTTCACTTGGGTGATGGAACTCAGCCTCCTATCTGTAAACTAGGGTCCCATTTAACTCATTCATTCAGTCCCCCGACACTCCCTGAGGACCTACTCTGTGCTGAGGCCCCAGCTGGGTGAAGTTTGGATCAGAGGGAGGAGCCAGACTGTGTGGTCCATGACCCTAAGGACTCTAGGGCTGGGCGTGTTCAACTATTCTTCCAGTCAACTCAGTATTTCTTGAGGACTGTGTGTGGAGGCCTGAGCTGGGCGATGTCTGGGGCTCCAGGAGGAACCAGAATGTGTGGTCTCTGACCCTGAGAGGATCCAAGGCTGGTGCTAAGGATGTTCATCTACTATTCACTCAGTTACCTGGCCTACTAATTTATATCTCCCGAAGGCGTACTATGTGCTGAGACATGGGATGAGCAGTGTCTGGGGCACAGGCGGAAACCAACTGTGTGGTCCTTGACCCTGAATGACTAGATGCTGGGCTGTACTGCTATTCATTTTATCATCCAGCACTTCCTGAGGACCTACTGTGTGAGGCCTGTCCAGGAGGTGCCAGAAGTACAAAAGGCACAATCTCTCCTCCCAGATCCTCGCCAAAGGGACTGAACCTTTTATCCAATTTAATTTATTGAACCATTGCCTGCTCAATCATGAAATCAACAATTACAAGGCCAGCCGCAGACCCACAGGTACTTCTTTTGGTCTACTTTGGTGGGTCACGTTTATAATTTTGAATTAGGAAGGTGGCGGGGAATCCAGCAGATGTGGGGCGCAGTCCCAGCCCTGTGACATCCTCCCTAGAGCAACTCAGAGAGCTTCTCTGAGCCTCAGTTTCCTCTCCGGCAGCACCGGGATGAGAGGGTATCTCCCGCTAGTGCCGTGAGGTTGGCAATGAGCCGTGAAAGCGTTCACTCAGCAGAGTGCCAGGTACAGGAGGCCCCAGTCACAGTCATCTCTCATGCTGCTGGTCCCCAGCGGTTTTTGCAGGGTCACTACTGCTAACAGGCTTCTTCCCGTGCAAGCTCAGGTCTCCACTCAGGTGTGGCAGCCAGGTAGAGGTGTCCCCACACAGGCGGCGCTCGTGAGGCCTCTTGTCGGTGTGCGTCCTCTGGTGCCGAATGAGGGCGGAGGAGAAGCCAAAGGCCTTGCCGCAGGCACTGCATTCGTAGGGCCGCTCCCCCGTGTGCACGATGCGGTGCTGGATCAGGTAGGCTCGGTTGCGGAAGGCCTTGCCACACTCGGGGCACGCGTAGGGCCGCTCCCCGGTGTGCGTGCGTCGGTGCAGCGTGAGTGCGGAGCCCTGGCTGAAAGCCTTGCCGCAGTCCCCGCACAGGAAGGGCCTCTCGCCGGTGTGGATCTTCTGGTGCTGGAGCAGGGAGGACACGCGGCTGAAGGCGGCCCCGCACTCCAGGCACTTGTAGGGCCGAGCGCCCGTGTGCGCCAGGTGGTGCTGTGCCAGGTGCGAGCGGCTGCTGAAGGCGCGGCCGCAGTCCCCACACGCATAGGGCCGCTCACTCGTGTGCACACGCCGGTGCTGCGCCAGGTGCGCCACCTGCGTGAAGGCCTTGCCGCACTGTGCGCACGCGAACGGCTTCTCGCCTGTGTGGATGCGCCGGTGCCCCGCCACCGAGGCACTCTGACTAAAGGGCGCGCCGCACTCGGCACACGTGTATGGCTTCTTGCCTGTGTGCACGCGCCGGTGCTGCGCCAGGTGCGCCACCTGCGTGAAGGCCTTGGCACACTGGCCGCAGGCGTAGGGATGCTCAGCCGTGTGCGTGCGCCGGTGGCGCAGCAGCGCGGAGGAGAAGCGGAAGGCCTTCGCGCACTGCACGCAGGCAAACGGGCGCTCGCCTGTATGTACACGCTGGTGCTCCAGCAGGGCTGCGCGGCCGCGGAAGGCCTTGGCGCACTGGCCGCAGGCAAAGGGCCGCTCACCGGTGTGCATGCGCCGGTGCTGCACCAGGTGCGCCGGCCGCACGAAGGCCTTGCCGCAGTCCGGACACACGTGAGGCCGTTCGCCTGTGTGCGTGCGCCAGTGAGCTGCCAGGTAGGAGCCCTGGCGGAACGCCTTGCCGCACTCGGCGCAGGCGTGCGGCCGCTCGCCCGTGTGCACGCGCCGGTGCAGCGTCAGGTGCACGTGCTGGCTGAAAGCGCGCCCGCACTCCAAACACGCAAATGGCTTCTCCCCGGTGTGCGTCCTCCGGTGCAGGGTAAACGCTGAGCCGTACCTGAAGGCCTTGCCGCAGTCCTCACACTTCCAAGGCTTCCCGGGGCCTCCAGCATCTGCGCCCTTCCTCTTTGGGCTCTTTCCTTGGGCGCCGCGCCTCGGGGGCCCATGGGTGGCCTGAGTAACCGGAGGGGTCGGTCTGGTTCCCAGGACTCCGCTGAAGTCACCACGCTCCTGGGCGCCGTCGCCGGCAGGGTCCTCCTGGTGGGCCTCTGGCTTCACACAGCTTTCCGGGTTTTCCTGCTGGTCCTTAAGCTGACCATTGGGTGTCCAGGCTTCTCCCAACTTGGGGCTCTGGGGGGCAGCGACGGCCAGGAATCTTTCCATTCCTGCACTGAGCTGCTGCCTCGATTTCACATTTCGGTACCGGATCTGGAAGAAAGAAAACAAAACCAAAGAGGTTTGTCATTTGTCCTGGGCTAGAAAGGGCCCAGTGCAGGGTCCCAACCTCCGCACTGGTGACAGTCTGGGTCAGATCCTTCCGTCCTGGGACTTGTAGGATGTTGAGCAGCATCCCTGGACTCTACACACTGGACATCAGTAGTACTGCCCTCTCTGTGCCAACCCCAGGTGCCACAACCAAAAATGTCTCCAGACATTGCCAAGTGTCCTCTGGGGGGACAAGACCACCCCTAGTTGAGAATCACTGACTAAGTGGAACTGAAAACAATTTTAAAAGATCCCGCAGAAATATGAATCCTTTAGCTCTTAAATACAGCCTGTGGTGCTATGGACCAAAATGTGTCCCACCAAACCCATATGTGGAAGCCCAAACCCCTAATTTGAGGGTGTTCAGAGGTGGGGCCTTTGGGAGCTATTTAAGGTTAGAAGAGGACACGAGGGCAGGCTCCCCATGATGGATTATAAGAAGAGGAAGAGACCAGAGCTCTTCCTCATAAGAAGAGGAAGAGACCAGAGCTCACTCTGTCCACCATGTGAGGACACAGAGAGAGGGTGACCATCTGCAAGCTGGGAGGAGGGTTCTCACCAGAACTGGGCCGTGCTGGCATCCTGATCTCGGAATTCCAGCCTCCAGAACTGTGAGCAACACAGTTGTCTAAGCCACCAAGTCGATGGTATTTCGTTATGGTGGCCTGAGCTGACTAACACACCAAGAGGGACGGTTTCCTTTTCAGTAGAAAAATCAGTCCCCTCCACACATAGCGGAAAAAGCAGCCCCCACATTCCACACATAACACACTGCTGGAAAAACCACTGGCATTTTCCAGGAAAGCTGTAAACACATCCCGTGGCCCAGTACTTACATTTTCTGGAATGTGAGCACACGTGTGTGCCAGGAGGCGTATCTCGAGATTGTCTGTAATGGCCAGATACCAGAAACAATCCAACCGTCCACTAATGAGGGAAAGGACAACTAAATGGTACATTCACACGAACATCTCACAGCATAAATACAAATGACCGTCAGCTACTGCACCCGTTCAGAACCTCAAATACAGTGTTGGCAAACAAAGTAGAATGTAAAAGAATATATCAGGTATAATGCAATTTAGACTTAAAAACAGGCCAAACTAGACCATTTATTTTTTGGGTTAATGGAAGTATGTGGCAAAGGCTAACCACTCCACCCTGGCCCAGGCACATGCAGAGGTTGGTCCCTCCCCAGGTGGGGTGACTGGGAATCTGCTTAACAAAAGCCCCAGGTGACTTGTGGGCACAGGAACAGCTGTGCTGGTCTCAGCCACTCTGAAGCCAACACAGGAATATTATCATGGCAGCTGTAATAACTGGCACTCATTGGACACAGAGCTATGTGCCTGGTTCCCTTTAAGCTCTTGCTACTTATTAGCTCATTTATTCCTCAGAGGTCCCCAGAAGTGGTGATGCCAGACCACACTGGGGCTGCCTGGCACCAGACCTCATCCTCTACAATATCCCCACCTGCCTGGAACATGCACTGCTCCAGCCACAAGCCACCTCCCTGTTCCACAAATACACCAGGCGTGCTCCTGCCTCAAGCTTTTGCATTGGCCGTTCCATCTACCTGGAATGCTCTTCCCATAGCACAGGTCTCACTGAGAAAATGACTTCTGAGCAAACACCTGTAGTTTTGGTGCCACGCCCATAGGCAGTCCTGAGGCCCGTGTTGGGCCCAGCTGAGTCCCCAGAGCAGTAGTAGTACCCACCTTGTGGTCTTGGGAGCATCAGATCCTGTCCGTGTCACTTAGGCTGGGGTCCCGGTTCTAGCCACCATGCCTCCATGGGTCCAGTTGGCATCTGTGGGAGAAAGAAATAGGACCCATGAAGAAGGATTCTGGGGCAGACTCAGGTGGGTGGAGCCAAAATGCAGGGTAGTGTGTGTGTGTGTGTGTGTGTGTGTGTGTGTGTGTGTGTGAAGTGGATGTGGGGGGTAAACCCAGGATGGTCACACACACAAACAGGCACCTGAAGGGGAGACATAGACACACTCAGAGACAGACACACACATCATGTCACACAGACACACGGAGTCACATGCAATTACACCTTGGGGGCAGTCATGGCCCCGCACCCCGCCCTGGAACTCACATGCCCTTACCCGGCCACCCATATGCTGTGGCACACAGTCCTCCCCACACACAAGGTGGCAGGCAGGCTTGCACACTGCAGTCCATGCTTGCACATGCACAGGTAGCTACACACACACAGGCACACTGCCCTGTTCCACTCAGGCAGGCTACTCACTGTGTCACCACCCACAGTGGCACACCTGGAGTCACACCCAGTGGGTCAACCTTCACAGGTGTTCAAAGCCACATGTGTGCAGCTTTTTCCTCACACACAGAAGCACACACGCAGTGATGCCACACTTGCACAGTGTCTGCCATAAACACACCCTGTGACACACTTACACTGCCCTCCAGACGCAGTCACACTCAGGCATACACAGAATGACACAGGCACACCTCCGCCGCCCAGCTCCAGGATGGAAGGCACATGCACTGAGCCATCCTACACCTTTGCATACCCCTCACACGCAGAACAAGTTCCACACATGCCCAAAGTCACACATGGGCACAGGTCCCAAGGCACAGACACACTCATTAATGCATATGCCACCACGGTGCAAACACACAGTGACACGTGGGGACAGACTCTTATGCTGGGTCGCAGGAACAAGTTACACATCCGCAAGGGCACAAACTGTGAGTCACCCACACGCAAACATGTGTGAGGAATCACGTGCACGGGGCCTGAGCACGAAGTTGTGGAGTCTTGCAGGTGCAAACACGGTGACATACGGGGCAAGACTCAGATGCACACGCCGCTGGAATGACGAACGTACAGAGAGCCACAGACACGCACACATGCTCACTGGCAAACTCATTCGCGCGTGCCACACACCGCGCCTTCGCCTCCCGAGACCAGCTCGGGAGGCCTGGGGCGGCTGCTGCCGAACCTGGTGAGTTCAGGTCAGATTCTCCTCGATCTCTGGCCCGCAGGGCCCTCCGGTGACCTCTCGTCCCGCTGTGGCGCAGACGTGGAGATCACACAGGTAAAGAAGGCCGGCCGCCGGGGAAGGGCTGTAGCGCCAGGCGGGCGCGGACTGCGCGTGCGCTCTGAGAGTAGGACTAGCGCGCGGCTCCGAAGAACTACAACTCTGAGAAGGTGCCGCGCCGAGATCGCAGAAACTACAACTCCCAGAAGGCCGTGTGTCTGCACGAAGTGGGATGACGGGTCCCAGCGCCTAGGAATCCGGAGGAGGGGAGGACAGCTGGGGGCGGGACTTGGACGTGTCTCGAACTCCGCTTACAGTGGCCGGGGCTCAGAGTGGTGGGCTGGGCCAGTAATCTGAGGACGAGACTCTTCCTCAAGGAGGGGGCGCAGGTTTAGAAAAGAAGAATCTGAGGATCAGAGAAGCTAAGTGACTTACCTCAGGCCACACAGCACAGAAGGTGTTGGAGCTGGGGTTTGCAACCCACAGTTGACCATTAAGCCATGGAAGTCATTTGTCTCAGAATTTGATGTAATTCCAGTTCAGAGCAAAGATGACAAATCCATTGAGGTGGGCAAATGATTGCAATAGTTAACATGTACGTAGGATTTACTATTGGCTAGCCATTATTTTAAAGTGCTTCCTCTGAAAATTCTGTTACCTTTATAAAATTCTTTCCTTGGCCATTAGAAAAACAGGCACAAGATCATTTTTAGATCGTTGGGAAAACAGGACGTATGAACATAGAATGGGAAGACGGATGTATTTCACCAAAGTCAATGTATCATGGATTGTGAGACACCACACTATTTTATGTACCCCCAAGGCTGCCCATTAAGCCATCACACATGCTTTCTTTACATATCAAGTTTTTATTTTATATGTAGACCTAAAGAGGCATTGTGTATTTCCTCTCATCCTTCTGGAAGCTTCTGGTCTTGCTATGGTAAGAACATGCCCAGTGTCTCTCCAAGCCTGGGACTCATGGAGCACAGTCTGCCAGCTAATACACAGACCTGTGAGCATGAGAATAAAGATTATAGTTTTAAGCCACTGAATATTTCTTTTCTGGTTTAGTCTTTGAATATTTTAAAAATATATCTTACGTGCTCAGAAGACTGCAGTATTTTTGAACACTAAAAAGCCTCCCCCAGCTTCTGGAAATAAAAACCAGGAATTATTCAAATATAGGAAAGGACCTTTATACTTAGGTATATCATGAGGAAAAATGTTTTATTACGCTCATTTCATTACTCCATGGTTTAAAAAGTCAGGCAGGACACAGTGGGGAAGGCTTCTTCTTCTGCTTCACAGTGGGGCTTCATGTTGGGGTTGCTTGAACAGTTGGAGATGGCAGGATGACTCAGTTGGGGCCATACGTCTGGGTCTGGGCTCTTCTCCACGTGGTTCCTTTCGGGCTGGCCAGACATCTCCATGTGGCTCGTTTGGGCTTCCTCACAGCATGGTGGGCTCAGAGTGTAGGACTTCTTCTGTGGTAGTCCAGGGCTTCAACAGGAGTAGTCAGAAACAAGCCACAGAGTGGAGGTTTGTGGCAATGGCTGACTGAAACAGGCAGGGCCAAGAGATGAGGCTGAAGGTGTAGGCCACGTAATTCAGGTTCTTGTGGGCCGTACTGGAGCTTGCAGGCCATTCCTGAGGGTGGTAGGGAATCATTGTTGTGTTTTTTCTTTTCTTTTCTTTTCTTTTCTTTTCTTTTCTTTTCTTTTCTTTTCTTTTCTTTTCCTTTTTTAAGCTGGAAGAGTCTGCATTTGTGATACTATGTGTCCTAGCCTGGTGTGAGGGCTGGGACTGTTCCCTAATGTTTTGGGTAATTCTTTCCCTGGGCTCAGGTCACTGCTCTGCTGAGTGCTCAAGAGGGCCCTCTGTGGAGCTATGGAGCCCTCTCTGTGTGGCTCTATCCTCTTCAGAACGCTTTCCTAAACCCCTGGCCACAGTGGTCTTCCTGGATGCTCAGCTCTGTCTCTTCAACTCTGGGGATCTGCAGGGCTCAGCCTAGACCCCTCCCCTTGCTGGGGCAGCTGTAGGGATCACCTCATTCATTTTGTACTTCTCAGTAATCACTGTCCATTGCAGCCTGATGTATTCTGCCTTAAAAACCACTATGTTTTCTATTTTGCCCCTCTTATGCTTGTTTCACAAGGGAGAGAAAATCTGATCCCTGTCACTCCCCTTGGCCAGAAGCAGAAGTACATCGTAAGTTTGGAATTCAAAATAGCCTTATTTTTTTTGTATTATTATTTTTAAAATTTTTAAATTATAGTTGACATGTAATATTGTATTAGTTTCAGGTGTAAAACATAGTGATGAGGCATTTATATAACTTACAAAGTGATCACCCATAAGTTTAGCACCCACCTGCCACCACCCATAGTTGTTACAATATTATTGACTTATTCCTTATGCTGTACTTTACATCCCCATGAAAAAAAATAGTCTTATTGTTGATAGAAAACAGTGGGAAGTAAGATTATATCAAATAATAGCAGAAATAGTCCCGATATATACTAGGAGAAATATTACTATTTTTTCTTTAGTGGAAAACAGTGATGATTCACTTCAATGATATATTATGTATAGTCATGATTAAGGGTTTATAGAATCTTGTCCACCCTTGCTGAAATCAGGAGAGTGGACATTGTCTTCAAAGAATGGACAATGGAAACAGCTCAAACATTCCATTCCTTTAAATATAATCTTTACAACCAATTTCTTCATAAAGTTATATTTACCTGTTATGGTTTGAATTGTGCCCCAATGATGTGTTGGCTTTGTAACCCTCAGTATGTTAGAATGTGACCTTATTTGGAGATGCGGCCTTCACAGAGGTAACCAAGTAAAAATGAGGTCCTTAGGGTGGGGCCTAATGCATTAGGACCGGTATCCTTATAAAAAGGAGAAATATGGATACAGAGAGAGGCATAGAAGGAAGACAATATGGAGACACACAGGGGTTAGCCATCCATCCACAAGCCACGGAAATAGGCCTGGCACAGGGAAGTCTCACAGCCCTCAGAAGGCACCAGTCCCGCTGACACCTCCATGTCAGACTAGCAGCCACCAGAACTGGGAGAAGATACATCTCTGTTGTTTAAGATGCCCAGTCTGTAGTCCTTTGTCAGAGCAGCCCTAGCCAACTAATTCAGAGGCTATAAATAACAAGCATTCTTATTTAATTTGCTGTGGGCTGGGTTCAGTTGAGCAGTTTTTCTAGCTTGGCTGGGCCCTCTCATGCACCTGTGGTCGCTGCTGAGCCATCTGGCACTGACTCATTTGAGCTGGCCTCTGCTGACTCTGCTCGTTCTGCTCCATGCGCTCTCTCATCCTCAAACAGGCCAGCCTGGGCTTGTAACACGGCTGCTGGGTGGGGTTTGGAGAGAGCTCGTGGGAACTGCAGGCTCGGCATGGCCACATTTTCACTTGCATGGCACCCTACTGGTCAAAGTGACCTACTAGTCCAGCCCGGATTCAAGGAGTGGGAAAACGGACACATTGCAAAGGATTCAAGGAATGGTGGAAAATTAGGGTCATTTTTTTCAATCTATTACACACACACACACACACACACACACACACACACACACTTAAATATAATGAATCACATACAGTCTGGGCTCACACACACTTGTGTAATTGTACACCCTCCTCCTCTATAAAAAATGTGCAAGGGGTGGCCAGTTAGCTCAGTTGGTTAGAACATGGTGCTAGTAACACCAAGGCTGCCAGTTCAATCCCAGCATGGGCCACTGTGAGCTGTGCTCTCCTTAAAAAAAACAACATGCAAAGTTCTTCCAACTGCTCCTCAAGTGGTGTATTCCCAGACCTTTCCTATTAGGGTCAGCCCCTTTCAGATACAATTATTATCATGTCAAAAAGATATTTCTCGGAGCTGGCCCAGTGGCTCAGGTGGTTGGAGCGCCGTGCTCCTAATGCCGAGGTCGCCAGTTTGATTTCCACATGGGTCAGTGAGCTGCACCCTCTACAGCTAAGATTGTGAACAACAGCTCTCCCTGTAGCTGGGCTGCCATTAGCAGCTGGAGGTCAGCTCGCTGCCAGGGCTGCTGAGTGCCGCCATGGGCTGCTGTGTGCTGACGTGAGTGGCCGGCTGTCAGTATGAGTGGCCGGTAGCTGGCGAGAGCTGCTGTGAGCTGCTGTGAGTAGCTGACCAAGGACTGACTTTGAAATCTGGCCCAAGGGCCGGCCCAGTGACTCAGGTGGTTGGAGCACTGTACTCCTAATGCGCTGAGGTCACCGGTTCAATTCCCACATGGGTCAGTGAGCTGCATCCTCTACAGCTAAGATTGTGAAAAATGGCTCTTCCTGAAGGTGGGCTGCTGTGTGCTGCCATGAGCAGCCGGGCCAGCATGAGTGGCCGGCAGCTGGCGAGGGCTGACCCAGTGACCAACGGCCTCAGCCGTGGGGAGTGCAAGGCTCATAACACCAGCATGGGCCAGGGAGCTGTGTCCTACACAACTAGACTGAGAAACAACGGCTTGAACCAGAGTGGAGGGGGAGAGGCGGAAGAAAGTGGGGGGGAAAAGATATTTCTCAGTGTGATTCGATTCTCTCTACTCCTTATGGGTAAAAGAAATCCAAAGCTGATGTGTGCAATGAATTACACCTTATATTGACTTAGCCATTCCTCAGTTTAAAGATGGGTGATAAAATAAGTCAGGTGGGTCAGGATCCTCCAGAGAAACAGAATCAGTAGTATAGATATAGATATAAATATATAGATAGAGACTTCTCTATATATGTAGGTGTTTATATCCACCTGTCTTTCTATAATATCTGTGGAAAGACTAAGGTTTATTTTAACAAATTGGCTCCCATGGCTGTGGGAACTGGAAGGTCTACAGTCTGTGGGGCTGGCAGTCAGGCTGGGAACTCAGGCAGGAGCTGATGCTGAAGTCTTGAGACAGAATTTCTTCTTCCTCCAGGAAACCTCAGTTTTTACCCTTAAGACCTTCATCTGATTGGACAAGGCCCACCCACATTACCAAGGGTAATCATTACTTAGAGCAAATGGACCATCTATAAAATACCTTCAGAGCAATACCTGAATTAACATTTGATTTAAATACTGATGCTACAGCCTGGCCAAGTCAACGTGCAAAACTAACCATGACAGGAACCCCCCCCCACCCCAGCCCCCCAGGGAAAGTGGGTAGAAAGGGGAGGCATAGATAGAAGTGACAGAGAAAGACAGATGAGATAAATGTTAGCTCTAATTATTATTAGAAAATCACCAGTAAGTCATATTTAAAAGTAAAAAGGAAATAAACCAAATGTGAACGATGATAAATGTAATTTTGACCTTCAGTCACCTCCAAAGAGGTGTACCCCACAGTTTCTCGAATGTGGTGGTGTGTCAAGCTTGATTGAATCAGAGGAGGGCACTGTGGCATCTTGGAAAGAATAACACCTGCTCAAAGCCTTTCCCTTAAAAATGGGGGGAGGGGGCGATTCCAATGGAAGGTTCTGAGATCAAGAGAAAGGGTAGGGGAGGCAAAGAGGACACTCTACGTGGGTTGGAGTCCTCAGTCCCTTAGGCCCAGGAAATGCGGTTTTTGGTCCCCCTCCCCCAGTCTTTGCAAATGGGCTCCTGGAAGCGCAAGAAGACACTCGAAATGGACACGTTTTCCTGAACACAATTTTGTAAGAGTGAAAAGGGACATGATTTTCAAAGAACACCACGCTCCTGTACCCTCACCTCTCTAGGGCCTGGGTCCAGCGCGTGGGAAGGTAGAAGAGATAATGGTTGTCATGACGACATGGGTGCGATGAGTCTGGCTTCGCTGTCCTGATGCGTTCTCTTTAGCCTGTGGAGGGCTGATCCACCTTGCGTGCTAATGAGGCAGTGCGGCTGCCTGGTGGTTAGGAGCCCAGGTGCTTGCGTTGCCTAGGACCTAAGTCCTGATTCCACCATCGCCCAGCAGAGCGGCCTTGGACACACTATTTAGCCTTCCTGTGTCTCCCTTCTTATGGGGAGAGGAAGGGCGATAGCCCCAGGGATGAAATGCTCACCGCTAATGTAAAAATTATATTCCATTCCATCCTATTTTATTTCATTACAAATATGCTGGTGGTGATCAAGGAGATCCATTCCATGAACCCCTAATATAAACAGTCCCACGGATTAAAGGCACTGCTTCAGAGACAGCCGGGCAACACTGTGGCTGAAAGTGCGGACAAAGGAGCTGGTCTGCTGTCCTTTAGCTTCTGGCTGGTCCATTTACAGCTGTGTGACTTTGGTTGAGCTCCCTTAGCTCCTGTGCCTTAGTTTCCCCTATGTGTAAAATGAGGATGAGACTGGCAATGGCACCCACCTCTTACGAGTGTCCTGCAAATTAAAGTACCTGGAACGGGGTCCGAGGACGTGCCATATAGGAACCACTGCGGTGCTGTGGCCGTAGACACGCCTCCTGTAGGATGTCCCCTTTACCTAAAGTGCACCCCATCCCACCAGGAAACTTATCGAGTTGAGTTAAAATGGCTTAATTGACATAATGCCATATTCTGTAGACCTTTGATTAAATGTTTATTAACTTAAATTTTGCCTTTAAATTTTTTTTGAAACCAATATACTTTATTATAACATTTCATTTTAAAGATAGAGAAAAATAGGGCAAGAGCAGAGAATGTGGTTCAGAGACACATGTATTTTTAAACTATTAGCTTCCTAGGGCTGTCATACAAAGTGCCACAAACTAAATGGCTTAAACAACAGAAATCTATGGTTCCACAGCTCTGGAGGCCGGAAGCCCGAGACCAAGGTCTCAGCAGGCAGGGCGTTTCGCCCTCTGAAGGTGCCAGGGAAGGACGTGCTGGAGGCTTCTCTCCCAGCTTCTGGTAGTCCCTTGGCTTGTGGCAGCACAACCCATCTTCACCCTGTGTGGCATTCTCCCTGTGGGCCTGTTTCTGCCTCCAAATTTGTAAGGACTCTAGTCATGTTGGATTAGGGCCCACCCTTCTCCAGTGTGACATCAACTACTTCCCGTGGTGCTGGGGGTCAGGACTTCAACACAGGACAGATGGCCACACGTGGGTTGAAGCCATGGGGGCACCTGAGCCTACTGTCTTCCAGTTGCTTCTTAGCCAATAATAAAGCAAACTCATCTGGAGAGTGAGAATGGGGAGGAAGGACAATAGCCCTGGGAGAGCACGGTGCATGAATATTCATGAGGGAGAGCAGAGTGGGCGGAGCTAGGACCCCACTGGGGTGGCTGCCAAGAGCACTCAGAACCCACCTGTCTCGTGAGTCCTCACGAATTTCACATGAGAACTATCAGTGGGGCGAGTGTTAGTTTCTTAGGGCTGCTGTACCAAAAACCCGCAAACGGAGTGGCTTAAACAACAGAAATTCATTCTCTTGCAAATCTGAGATCACAGGGCTGTCAGCAGGGTTGGCTCCTTTGGTTCCATGCATCTCTCCCAAAAAATTATTAGCACAATCCCGTGTCTAACTGTAATTTCGTTTAGCCGTTTTTGGACTTTATACACATGGATTCACACACCAGATGCTCTTCATTATTTCGTTCAACACATTTGTGAGAGTTAACTGTGTTGTTGCACGCAGGTGTCATTTGGTCATTTTTATTGCTTTTTTGGCCCAAATTTTTCATATGTTTTTGTATTAATGGACGTTTGTGTGGTTTCTTGTTTGATGCTGCTATAAACATTCTCGTACCTGTCTCAGGGCTCAGGTCCCTGCATTACCATCAACTACACCCGTAGGCATGGAGTCACTTTGTCACAGAATTTGTGTATGTTAAACTTACGTAGATGCTGCCAGATTTATTGCCATAGCTGACCAATTAGCATTTCCAGCAATAGTGAATGAATATTGCCATATATGTTCTATTCCAAAACTTGGTCATAAGCGCTGTTTTGATGTTAACTGTATTAGGAGGGTTTGTGGTAATATCTCATTGCATTATTCTGTTGCATTTCCCAGATTGCTAATGAGTTTGTGGATTTTTTTTTCACATATTGAATGTCCTCCTCTGTTCTGATGTGCTAGTTTAAATTTCTTCCCCAGTGTTTTCTGTTGAAATTTTTTCCACTCTTTCTTTGCCTCAAAGGAGTTATTTCTATGTTCAGGATGATGAACACAGAAATATATGTGCCGCAAATAATTTCCCACGCTGTATTTTGACTTTTCATTTCCTTATTTTTTTGATAAATAGAGTACTTGGTTTTAATGTAGTCAAGTTTCTCAGTTGCACTGGTTTTAGTCTAAACATACTCCAAAGCAATGTATCTCATATTATCCTCTAAGAGTTTTTACTGTTTTTGATGTTTTTTGACGTTTACTTTTTTCTTTAGATGGAACATAATTTTAAGAACGGTTGGAGACTGAGAATATTTCATGTTATCTCTTAATAGTAGTAAATTGGACTAAAACCATTTATTGAAAACATCATTCTTTCTTCACTTCTCTGTTATGCCGTTTTGTGTCCTATAAACTAAAGAAACATTTATATGTCGTTAGTTGCTTTGCTAGTTCATTGGTCAGATTTCCTCATTGTTATTTCTGTAGCTTTGAAGCCAGCACTGCTTTCCATTAGAGTTGATCCTTTTATTCCCACATAAATTTTCAATTCAGTTTGTCTACTTTCCCACAGACTTATACAAGCAAACATATGCACTTGTGGGATTTTGACTATGATGGCATAAAATCTGCAAACTAATATAGATAAAAATGAAAACTGAAAATGATTGACTATTCAGATTCACAACATGCTTCCATTTATGTAGGTTCTCCTTAATTTCTTCTTCTAAATTTAATTTAACTTTTAAATAAAAATTGTATATATGTAAGGCTTACAACAGTGATTTGATAGACACACCCACAGAGAAAAGGTGACGCCAGTCAAGCTAGTTAACACATCATCTCCTCATAAAGTGACTTTTTTGTGGATGTGATGACAACACCTAAAATCTTCTCTCGCAGTGAGCTTCTGGTATTCACTGCAGTCCTCATGCTGCCCATGAGATTTAGACATTCATCCTACGTAACTGCAGCTGTCCACTAGCACCTTCCCACGTCCCGCCCCCGGCAACCACCGTTCTACTCCCTGCTTCTACATATTCAACATTTTTAGATTCCACATACAAGTGAGATCATGCAACTTCTTTCATAAAGCTTTGCTTTTGTTTCTTTGGGGCCCCCAACCAACCAAATAACCAACTACAAAGAGGGATTTTTTAAAACCAGGGGTAGAGTCCAGCCTTCTCAATACCTCTGGACAAACCAAAGCCCAGAGAACAGCAATGTGCTATCCCAGAGTCACAAATAGGCTGACCAATCCTCCTGGTATTCCCAGTGCTGAGAAGTTTCTGGGACACAGGACTTCCCTAGCTAAAAGGGGGCCATCTTGGGAAAACTGGTTGGTCACCCTAAATGTTGGAGAGGCCTTATTTTTCTTTGGCCAGTGCTCATTTTTGTCTGCGTTCATGACAGAGTCGTCTTGTTTGTGTCTCATGCATCACAGTCACAGAATGGCCTTGTCAGTGTGTTGTGAAATTATGGATGTGCCGCAGGGGAACACCAGGATTTAGCTGGCTGCCAGGCCAGCTCCTGTGTGTCAAGGGCTAAATCTGTCTTTCTCAGATTAAAGTCACAGGCAATCTTCTCACTGCCAGTGCAGGAACCCTATTGGGGTCACACTAGCTGGGATTTCACTGTCCACTTCACACATAAAGGATGTGACTCTCAGAAAGGCCCCATAACCCTCTCCTGGTGTAGCTAGGACGACATCCACATATCCAGACGTAGTTTCCACCTGCACTCACCTGCATACACACAGCAGCACAGATTCTGGTGGGAGGGGGGAATCCACTCACCAAACTTTCCCTTTAATGACTTAGAGGGACCCAGAAAGTTTTCATTTTTCCAAAATCTCAGTCCAATCTTCTGCTAATGAGCATGGGGTCCCGAGGGGGTGCCCTGAAACCTCCAGAGATGGCAAGGGGAAGGGGCTTCCAATTACCCAGTTCTCTCTGCTTCCTCAGTTCTTCCCCTGCCTCAGCTCCATCCTTAGGAGATTGAGGGGGAGACTGGAGGGGAAGATAAAGAGATCCTTTTTCTCAGGGATACTGCTTGAGGAAGTCCTGGGATCCAAGACTTTCTATATGGGCCTCCTTGGGATTATCTTCTTATTCACCGCTAAGTTGGAGAGAATCCTGAAACCTGTTTGTGTGTGGTGTCCTCATGGCAGGAAAGGGTGAAGTTCCTGGATTAGACCCTGCTCCTGCCAGGTATGTGGTTGGGTGTGTGAGAAACAATGTTACACCAGATACAGCTTCATCTCTCCACCCATCCATGCTTCCTCCCTTCCTTCCATCCATCATCCATCCATCCATCTATCCATCCTTCCATCCTTTTCCCTCTGCCTGGCATACCCTTCCGTCTCCTTCCTGGCCATGGTAACAGAATCACTTTTTCCCTCCCAATACACTTCCTTAGGAAGCATTTTTGTCCCCTCAGATTAAGGCAAGCATTTTTCCCTCTCATATCAGAAACTCAAATTCCTACAAGTACTAGGGAGGTATTATAGTATTCCCATTGTACTCCCTTGTCCTACTTACAGGTATGTCCTCTCTCGTCCCCTTCAAATGAGTGTTCGAGTTGGATGTCAAGTCAAAGGAGGAGATAAATGTACACACGTATTTTCTCCCTCATTAAAAAATATTGTAGCCCATTCACTGTTCTCTCCCTCATTGTAGCATACCCACTATTCTCGCCCTAATTACTGCCTTCACCAAACTCACTCTTCCTTCCTTTTCATTTAACAATATCTCAGAAATCCATTTATATCAGCATAGGAAGTTTCCTTATCCTTGTCATTTCTGCATAGTATTCTGTGTTATGGATAGACTGTAATTTCTTTACCTGGTCCCCTATTTATGGATACCTAGGATAGTTTCCCACCTTCTGAAATACAGCCCAGTACTTACATATTTCTTTTAATGTAGTTGAAACTAGTCCTGCTAATCTCTCATTTTGCACGTGTGATCACATCTGTAGGACAAATCACGTCTGTAGGAGTTCGGAACTGTTAAAGTTACATATAGCTTGTCAGGGAAGGGAGCAGAGTGGGAGCACAGCAAGGTCTCTGGGTGTTCCGAGAGCAGTGGCAGCCCCTTGGTTCATAGAGGGAAAGGTAGAAGAGGCAGGTTTATTCTGCCTGCAGCTCTCCTCTCACCTGATCCCCCAACTAGCCTCTCCACATATTGGGGCAATTCTTCCCATTTTCCCGGTGAGGAGCTGAGACCAGGAGCAGAGAAGAGAGTTGGTGATGGTGACAATGGCTTCATAGCATGGTGACTCTTTGTGTGAGGTGGGCACTACCATCAACCCCCTTCTTAGGGGACCCTTTTCCTTAAAGATATTCAAATTAATTCCTCATCAGAAAGACCAGCCTGGTACCCCTTCCATGCTCAGTTCCTGTGATATCCCACGGCAGGGTTTGAGGGTTTGATTTATTTGTATGCCTGTTGTCTATATTCCCAACTCTGCTCCTAAACGGAATCATTGTGATCTCAGGCACATTACTTTATTACTTGTCCCTACACCTAGAACAGACTCTTAGGAAATGGGTGATAAACATTTGTGTGCTGAATCTGTGAGTGAATGAATGGCAGGCCTTGCTGTTTTTTGATTTCCTTTACGTCTCCACTTTGCTCTTAATATTTAATTTACTTTTTTTTCTTTTAGGTTTCCTTTGTATATGCATTGTGCTGTTAATTTATGTTAAATATCTCTATTTTAAATATGGCGATCTCTAAATGATTTTAAGTGTTTTCATTGTGAATAAGTAAGCCAATTAAGCATAAATGTGAGCCAACGTTGCACACTAGTGTTACTTTTCAAGTTTTTCTTTAGGTTGTCAACGTCTGCAGGGCAGAGCCTGTTTTCCTTGTTCTTCATTGTAATTCCATTGCCTGGGGTAGAGTCTGGACCTGGTTAGTAGCTGCTCACAATTATTGAGTGAATGAATCCATTGAAGAAGCAACGAGTGAGTCTATCCATAGATGGATTCGTGAGTGAATGACTCAATTATAAATAAGTGAAGGAAAGACCCCATTCACCAGTATGTGAAAGAACAAATGAATGAATGGCGCAATCCATCCATCTACAAATCAGTGAATGGTTATGTGACGGAATAAGCCGATGCGTGCTGCTGAATGGTAGACTGTACCAAGCAATATTTCCAGCAAGGGACCTGGTGACACAGGGGTGGCGGGAGAATAACCTGTGGAGCCGGGCCCCAGGACACATGTATGTTGGTGCCTTCAAAGAGTCAAAACTTTATTAATATACAAAGCAGCCAGTTTCTGGACACACTCTCACGATGACCCATGTCTTCCCGCCCAGCTAGTGTTTCAGATGGACATAGGCAGACAGAACAGCTCGGAGGAGGTCTCCTTCATCCTGCTCAGGCTCTCCCCGTACCCACGGGCCCAGACCACCTTCCTCTGCCTGCTCCTCATGTCCCACGTCGTCACGCTTTTGGGGAACAGCCTCATCCTGCTCCTGATCCGCTCTGATCCCCAGCTCCACAGGCCCATGTACTTCTTCCTCAGCAGCCTCTCCTTCCTGGACATGTGCTACACCACACAGTGTGCCCCAGATACTTGTCAGCTGCTTGGTGGCCAGTCCCGTCATCCCACTAGGACAGTGCGTGGCCCAGATGGCCAGGGGACTCGATCTGGGTATTGTGGAATGCCTCCTGCTGGCCGCCATGGCTTATGATCGCTGTGTGGCCATTGGTGACCCCTGCACTACGCTGTGCGCATGGGGCCCTGCATGTGCTGCCTGTTGTCTGGGACCTTGTGGACTGCTGCCTTCCTGCTGACTGTGGTCCCCGTGCTGACCATGCCCTTGGAGTTCTGTGGCCACCACGTCATCAACCATTTCTCGTGTGAGCTCCTGGCCCTGCTCAAGCTCACTTGCTCTGACCTGCACTTCTACAAATCGCTCGTGGTAGGCACCAGTGCCCTGACCCTGCTGGCTCCTTGTGCCTTCATTGTGGCCTCCTACGGAAGGATCCTCGTGGTCATGCTGCGGATGCACTCCACGGAGGGCTGTGGCAAGGCCTTCTCCACATGTGGCTCTCACCTCACGGTGGTGGCCCTCTTCTATGGCACGGCCATCTCCATGTATACGACGCCTCAAAACAAGACCATGAGTGATAGAGACAAGGTCGTTTCCATGTCCTACAGAGTCCTCACCCCTATGCTGAACCCCTTCATCTACAGCCTGCAGAACAAGGACATGAAAGGGGCTTTCGGGAGGCTCCTGGGGAAGAAGACTGACTCCTAAGATGAGGTGCTGAGGGGAGGAGACACAAACTTACATTCAGATTGCCTACTCTGGGCTGTGACTGTGAGTTACTTGTTGGCAACAATTCTATGGAGGCTGTTTTATACACACACGCACACACACTTTAAAAAAGGGATCCTATACTATCTTCTCTGAGGAAGTGAAACAAGAGCTTGGGCTCAGTGTGTGTGTGTGTGTGTGTGTGTGTGTGTGTGTGTGTTTGTGTGTGTGTGTGTGTGTGTGTGTGTGGTGTCAAGGAGACTGTTCTAGAAATTCTCAATAGCTGAAGGGGAAAAAGGATGAATGGTCTTATCTGTTCATGGCCTGCCCCATGCTTGTCCATTCCAGGCCCTGGTGCTGAGAGAGCAGGGGTGGGGACCAGAGTCCTGAGCCCTGCTGTTCCCACAATGGACTGACATCAGCCACTGGTCCTGAGGAGGGAGAAGAAGGGTGAGAAGGAGGGAAAGGAAAGAGAAGCCAGGGGAAAAGTTGGAGGATGATGGGAGATGCCGGGAGAGAAAAGCAGGAAGCTGAGGAGAAGAAAGATGAGGCAGAGGGACAGCACGAGACGAGGTGGAGAGACTAGTAGAGAAACCTGTGGGGAGAGGGGAAGCTGAGGATGGTAGGGGTCATGAGAGTGGTAGGGAGGGAAGGAAAGAAAGGTGGCCAAGAGAGGAGACAGAACGCATGAAAATGAGGGTTAGGCAGAGGGAAAAGAAGGAGAAAGGCATGGAGACAAATAAAAATAGAAGGGAAGCAGAAAAGTGAGAGACTAAGGAAGGAAGAGAGGGAAGAGGGAGTGAGACAGAGAAATGAAAGACTCAGTGAAGGGATTTACAGCAGGTGACGTGGGGCAGAGTGGGGGCGGCAAGCAGAGAAAATAAAGCAGGGATAAATAGAAATGAAAGAAAAATGTGGACTACAGAAGCAAAGGACAGAGCGAGAATATGAACAGACCTCTTGATACCAAGAGGAAATGCAGGAGAGAGAAGTGGGAATGAGAGGGAGAGGAGGTGCTGCTCTGACACTGGTCCTGAGCTCTCGGAGGAGCGCACCCTCCTCCCGACACAATGGACAGGGGCACCTTGTGACTTAATGTTGGGAGTTCACAGAGTCCTGAAGCACAACTGTGGACCTCAGGTTAGCAGTGCTCGCTTGGTACACGGAGTGGAAGAGGAGATTTCAGCAATGGAGGAATATGACAGGAGAGTGGAGAAAGGAAGGCAGCAAGAGCAAAAGAGGGGAAAGAAAAGAGGGACAGAGCTGGGCAGAGTGTTGTGTAAAGGACCCCTGGGCTTATGTTTGGGTGTGAGGGTCATGACCCATGGGGGAATGGGCTCTGTGACCCCTCACACACACACACATCCCTGCTACATGTGAGATCAAGGGAGCAGTAGAAGAGTAGCAAGAGAGATGAAGACAGAGACGAAATAAAGTAGGAGCGAGGGAGGGAGGGAGAACAGAATGCATTTTCCCAAATCTCCCAAGTAATTGATAAAGCAATTCTCATGCAAAATGTTACAGGAAATGGAAAAAGAGAAAGCTATTTAACTTATTTCAGGCATGGATAATTTTGATTGACAACTGGTCAAAAGATTGATAGTTCATCTACCTTTCATCAGGCATGGTTAATTTTGATCTGATAACTGGTCAAAAATATAAGAAATGTAGTGTAAGAAAAATATATTGTGAATGTGAAACAAAAGTAAATAATTTTTAATTAAACAAATCCATCATTCTATGGAGATATTTATACAACATGAAACAAGTGACATTTATCCCAGTGATGCAAAGATAAGGTCTTCAATGTTACTGGAATGGCATAGAGGGGACTAGTTCCAAAGTGAGACTGTCTAGGTTTGAATCCCCACGTGAAGAGAGTGAAGAGAGAGGAAAGGAATAAAAACATAATAATGCCGGGGAGGCAGAGCTGGGTGTATGCATTCTTTCAACCTTCCCAACCCTGCGAGATGGCTTTCAGGATCCTAACTTTAACCCTTTCACTGCATTAAATGATTTCAAGATTTTTCTCCAAAATGTGTCAAAAATTCGCAAAAGATAATTACAGTATTTATATTTTAAATAAATAAAGTTAAGGTGTTACATTTTATTAAAATAAATGATTACTTTAAAATATAAAAATTTCTCATTGTTATTCATTTTTAAAAACACGAAAATATAGAAAAATGTACATATGTTTTCCTAAATTTCCTTTCTGGAATATTGATAAGACTTTTTTATAATTTGAGTTCGTGCGGTAAAATTGAACGCGGAGTCAGCGCCGTGGAAATATCACTACTACAGTCGAACGTCGCAGTGAAAGTTAAGAGAAAGAAAAGTCAGCTTCACAAAGGTGGAAGTTATGTCCCCAGAGTCACACAGGTCGCAAGTGGCAGCGACAAAGGTGAGGCAGAGGAAGGGAGTGCAAGAGAAAAACAGTGTTGCAAAAGGAAAGGGAAAGAGAGAAGGAGGAAAGGGGAATGGAGAGACTGAGAGCACTAGAGAGATGGGGGAGGGAAAGGGGGAGAGGAACACCGACAGACAAAGGGGGAGGAGGGGAAGGGAAGAGGGAGGTGAGAAAGAATAGACCCAGGAAAAGGACGCCAACACCCCCAGCCCCTGAAGTGTGTACAGTGGAGCCTCACGTCTGCGTTTCCCCCCAGAATGGTTACCTGAAATGAGACGGGAGCCTCAGCCCTCGTGCTGCTGGGGCCCGGGGCGCCGCCACCCCCGCGGCCCCAGCTGTGTGCGGCAATCCTGGCGGCACGATCGCCCTGGACCCACGGCTGCACGGGCGATGGACCCCTGCTCGCTCACCTGGGGCTGTTGGACCCGCGTCCGTGAGCACCACGCTCCGGCGGGCCCGGGTGCCCATGCTGGCGCGTCCCGTGGCCCAGCTCTACGTGGGAGACTGCGAGGCCATTCTCCTGGCCGCCAGGGCGCTGGACCGCAGCCTGGACGAGTGCCACCCATGAGCTACCGAGTCATCAGGACGCCCGCCTTCTCGCTGCGCCGCCTTGGCCACCATCACCTGGGCGCTGGGCTTTTTGCTGTCCGTGCCCAAGGCCACGGCCGCACGACAGGCCCCCGGTGGACGAGTTCCTGGGCCAGCTGCCCGCCGAGCTGAGGACGGGGTGTGCGACCACCACAGCCAACCACAGGCTGGTCTATGGCTTGGGCGCACCCACCCTCTGGGCACCTTGGGCCTTCCGGCTGCCTCCTGCGCCTTGACTCTGGCGGTTGTGCGCACGCTGTCTTTCGCCAGGAGCAGCCTCGAGGCTCTGTCCTCCTGCGTCTTGCACCTGGCCGCGGTGGCTCTCCCCTATGGTACGGTGACCCCGCCACGTACCAGCGCCCCAAGGGTTCCAGAGCCCTCCTAAGTGCCACAAGCTGGCGGCCAACTTTTCTATTTTGTCAGCACGCCTGTCCTGAATCTATGCTTCTACAGCCTTCGGGGCCGGAAGGTGCACGCCGCAGCCTGCTGTGCCCTTGCCCCGCTGCCAGGGTCGCGCCCCGTCCTGGGCTGATCAGAGCAGCTGGAAACGCGAGCTGGGAGCTGACACAGCTCTGTGACCTTGCCCAAGTCACTCTCTCTCCGAATCTCCACACACCCCTTGGAGCGTGCTGTCTCTACGACTGTGTGCAGACGTCAAGGGCCGCCAACATTTTCTATCAAAACGCCAGACGCTAAATATTTTCAGCTTTGCCAGCTCTCTTTGTGACTGCTCAGCTGGGCCATTGTAGGCCTGAAAGCCGCCCCAGGCCATACATGAGTGAGTGGTGGGTCCGTGTTCCCAAAACAGCCCTTTACATAGACAAAGGAATTTGAATTTTATATAGAGCTCACTTCTGTTTTTGATTTTCTTTTTGACCATTTGATAAGAGGAAAACCGTTTTTAGCAAAGGCTGTAGTTTGCTGACCCTTGATATAGGGCAAAAGACTGGCCCCAAGAATCATTATCAGGATGAAATAAGTAAGGCATGCCAGGCATGGACTTTCGTGGTTTTTTGGACACTGCACCAATGGAAGACACTCATTTTTCATTGTCACCCAGATATAATGACACTTTATCTAGAGTTTGTTGTGTGCCAAGCATTTTTATAAGGGCTTTATACACATAATACAAGCTGAAGAATAACCATATGAGGAAAATAGTATGTGATCTTCGTTTACACATTTAACAAGTGAGAAAACAAAGGTATAAATAAGTTAGGTAATACGTACCTTAGTATGGGATGAGTGATGGTCAAACAGGTTCTGGAGCCATTTATGACAACGTGGAAGGACCTGGAAGGAATTAGGCTAAATGAAACAAGCTAGACATGGAAAGACAAATACTGCATGATCTCCCTTATATGCGGAATCTAAAATATATCAACCTCATAGAAACAAATAGTAAAATGGTGATTGCCAAGGGTTTGGGGTGGGGTAGGGGAAGTGGGGGGATGTTGGTCAAAGGGTACAAGCTTAATCACTGTTATTCATTCTCTCTCCATATATACAAGGTGTGATCAAACAATACAGTGAATGTTTCAATAAAAAAAACTATTACAGTAAAGGACACATTGCCTTTAATCCCCCTCAAAAAACCCCCCCTTGCTTCAAACACACTTATCCCATTGTCCACTTTCTGAAGCAGTTCTGGAAGTCCTCTTTCGTGAGTGTCTTTAACTGTGCTGTCGTGGCTGCCTCCATGTCCCGAATCAATTCAAAACATTTACTTTTCATGGTCATTTTGACTTTGGTGAAGAGCCAGAAGTCGCACCGTGACAGATCCAGTGAATAAGATGGGTGAGGACACACTATAATGGTTTTTTTGACAGAAATTGCCTTACTAGAAGTGAAGTGTGATGTGGAGACTTTTCATTGTGATCACAAAATACGGTGACTGCTGCTGCCGAGTGCCATCCAACAGAAAGGCAGGGATCTTCAATAGGGGAAGTAGAGCATTGAACCTTAGTAACAGTGTGTGACAAGTTTCAACTTGTTCAGTGCAGTCAGTCAGGTGTGAGCTACAGTTGAGAGAAGGTGTGTTTTAAAGTGTGTCATAAATCATCCTCCATCATGGCAACGTTCTGTGTCACACATTGCTTTTGGTATATGGCAATTTCTGTCAAACAAAAATATTATTGTGTGTCCTCATCTACTTTATTCACCGGATCTGGTACTGTGCAAACTTCTGGCTCTCCACCAAAGTCAAAATGATTCAAGACATCGAGGCAGCCACAACAGCGCAACTGAAGACACTCATAAAAGAGGACTTCCAGAACTGCTTCAGAAAGTGGCAAGAACAATGGGATAAGTGCGTTCTAAGCGAGGGGGAGTATTTTGAGGGGGATTAATGGCAATGTGTCTTTTCCTGTAATAAATTTTTTTATTTAAACATTCACAGTATTGTTTGATCACACATCGTATGTATACACATATATAAATACACACATATATGTAACATGATGTGTTTATATAGCCAATGCAATAAGACAAGACATATACATTATATATGTATAGTATATCTGTATATGTAATATATATGTGCATGTAATTATATATGTACGTGTAGTGTATATACATACATTCTCTCCTTTCCATACGTTCCTAAATATATAGATGTAAATATTAATATGGGTATGGACATGGACCTAATGATTGACACACAGATACATCAACATTCATTTCAACATGGATATGACATACATGTAGACATCGATTATATGTGTACAAATGGACATAGATGTAAGAGAGAGAAAGGGATATAGTTGCAGGTATAGATTTAGATATAGATACAGACATAGATATATTCGAAGCTTTACTCATCCTTACATCCTGAGATGCTAATATTCTCTGCTGCATTCCATTTTTAATGCCATGGGTGACTTACTGAACTGATTCACAGATGGTAAAGCACTTAGGCAGGCATCTGGCATGCAGTAGGCATGTAAAGATGGCAATGGTCACTTGACAACTCATTCATTCATTCTACAAACACACTGAATGCTCCCAATGTGATGTGAACAAATGTAGGCCCTGAAGATGTGGCATGTGATTAGGCACGCAGTGTTACTACCGTATTTCCCCCAAAATAAGACCTATCCGGACAATCAGCTCTATGTATTGATAAGTATTATTGATTGCTGTGCACAGCCTTAATTTCAAGGCCCGATATGCAAGACACATCACCACAAGCCCGGCTGAAGGGGTTAAAGAGTTTTATTACAAAGTGAAAGTAAGTTAGACAAGACAGAGATTAGGGGAATATATCATCGTACATCTAACAAGAGGCAATTCACCATACCACCAGGGCCCAGTCAATTAGAGTCACAGAAACAGCACCGGCCCTTCATCAGCATGGGCAAAATCCCAGTCAAGTAAAGTCATCAGCACGGGCGGAATATCTCGCAGCAGCCAAGGCAGCCAGGGAACAACAACAACTACTGCTGCTGCCTGCCTGCTTTCTGGGGTTTGAGGACTTCACTAACAACAGTGGCAAGGAGCCAATAAGCATACATGTCAGCAACACAAGGAACTGGTCTCGGATCTGGCTAGGAGCCGGGGGGGGCCAGTCCTTGGTACGAGATTAGATGTATCGGAGCTCGCCCACCTGCGCCAAGGCGAAGGCCAGGCTCCACATCCTGTAAATATTTTCTTGGTCCTTGGGAGGGTAGCCAATCCTTCCAAGGCCAAGCACATACCCCAGCCACTGTGAGAGTTTCCATCCCCAAATGTTCCCAGGCAGGCCTTCATATTTCCTATTCCTTACACTCACACAGCTATTCAGTGGCAGAGCTTGGGTTTAAGTTGTTGTCTGTTTGCTCCCTGAAACATTTGGGGGCACCTGCTCTTTGCCAGGCCTTTCTCCTCCCACCAGCCCTGAGCCTTAGGTATTGTTACCTCTCTTTTCAGGTGAGTGAATAAAGATCTCATCAAGGTTCAGCCACTTGCCCAAGGTTTCACAGCTTCTCTGAAATCTCACTCTGGGCTGTTTTCCCTATAGTACTTGGTGGGTTATTAAGCTCTGCCATCCTCCATAGCAAGCCGTCCACCATTAATGCTGTTGGCATTCAAACTCCGTTTCAGAGAATACCTCCAAGACAGGTCCAGAGGTGAGCATCCTAGGTGGGTCTGGGGCTGCATGGGAGGAGATGCTGGGTCACTAACAGAGACACTCGTCATTCTGCATAGTATGTTCCGGTCATCCCTGACACAGCCAGGGGTGGGGTGGGGACCTCACGGTGCCTGAAAATCATATTGCAAGAAGGATGATTCCAGAGAGAGGCATCCTCACATACAGAAGTCGCCTCTATGTGCCCGGTACTGGGTCAGGCCCGGCATTCAGCAGGGACCAAGCAGAGAAAGTCCCTGCCTTCAAAGATGGTCATCAAGAGGTTTTGTGTGAACTTTTCCTATCTGATAGGCCCAAATGGAAAATCGGAGAGCCCTTTATCCGATTAAAAATATTCTCATTGTTCCAAGATCACTGGTCAAATTCCTCTGCATATCCTGAAGGTCCCTGAAAAAAATTCTCTAAGATTCACCAGCATTTTAATGATTTCTTTGACTCTTTCTGTCTCTGTTTCTTTCTGTTTCTCTCCGTTTCTGTCTCTCTCTTACTCTTTCTATAAGAAATATGGAATTAACACATTAGGACTGGGGGCCATTTGTTTGTAAGTGAAACACCCCACCCTCCCTCCGCCCCAGGCAGAGTATGGACACTTCTCATTAAAGACAATTACACACAAGTACAATGCGTGAGAAGCACTGTGGCCCACAGGGGCACCCGGAACCCCCGGCCCTCCTTTTAGAAGTTCTGACTCAGTGGGTCTGGGTGGGGCCTGAGACTCTGTGTTTTAAACAACCCCAGGCAGTGCTGATGATGCTGACCCTTGAGGAGCCAGCACCTAGCAAATCCTTTCTGGAACTCTAGCTAAACCTCCGAAATTACCAGCAGTCACCCCAGCCAGAAGCAAAGGTGGGGTGATCAGAACAGCCCATGAGTACCAGACCACGGATGTGAACATCTCCTGGGGGCAATGGTTTATCATTCTGGCCAAGGTTCAGACCTCGGCTGGCACGGCCCGCTATGAACTGTGGGGACTGGGTAAGTTACTTAATGTTTTGAGTCAGTTCCCTGCTCTGGGAAAGGGGATGAAAGTTCCTCGTTCATGAGGACTCAATGCATTAGCAACGTGTGAAAGCAGTGCCTGGCACAAAGTAGGTCCTGCACGGCTACTTGGCATATGTCAGACTAAGTCCCTCTCTTTCCCTCCCGGGCATAACCACCAGCCTGAAGATTTATCTGTGTCATTCCCAGGAGGGCAAGGAAATTGCACACAGTTTCACAGGAGGGGCAGTGGACTTAGCTGAGCATGGATGTGATGAATGTTGGGCAGGTAGAGGAGGAGGGAAGGCTGGGGGGAGGCTCTAAAATGGTCCAGGAGGTAGCTGTTATTGGAGGAAGAGAATTTCTTTTAAAAAATGTGTGAAAATTAATCTAAAACTGGCAGATACTGTATTAAAAAGAAAACCAAGAGTACAGCAGTAGCAGGAAGAGGAAGCCGGGGCTCTGCCCTCTCTTCCTCCGGGAACGACATGAACTTTCCGTAGATCGGAAAATAAGCACCCCAGAGGGAACCAGTATACTGCTCAGTCCTTCATACAAACTGAAACCATTTCTGAGCTGCCATAGATTTTCCCCACCTGCCAGTGTTTTGTTCCTTTTTGCAATGTTCTAAAGCAATGTTTCTCGGCCTTTAAATGTAGCTCAAACAAAAGGGGGTCCTAGTGTGTATTTCGTCTCCTATCAAAAGCAATTTCTATAGCTACGTTTCTCAAATTTCTTTGGACAAGGAAGAAATATAGTTTACTTTTTCAATATTCTCACACATGCTTGCACGCACGCATACGCGCGCGCGCACACACACACAAACACACACATGCAAAACCAAAACAAGTTTCATGAAACAATTCTCACCCTTGTTGTACTATAGCCATGACCTCGTTTTTAAATTCTATTCTACAGTACTTAAAAGAATGGCAGACACTTTCTCCTAAACTTGTTTCATGATCCACTAGTGGGTCACAACACACAGTTTTGGAAAGCACTGTTCTGAGGCACCGAAAGGATTCATGTCTTCTCTTGAGTGTCAGGAAATTTAAGGAGAAAGCGTATCGTGAAGGAGCAACATGCCCTGATGTGCAACCTGTTCTTAGCTTAGTGATTCCAGCTGGCAAAGAAAATTATGGTTAAAACTCGTTCCATAAACATGCCATTGGACCTGGCAAATGTGGGCTTAAGGAACAGGTCGTCTGATGATGCTCATGGTTCTGAGTCCAGTCCTGCAGGTCAAGTTCATAAAAAGTAGATGAAATAAACTCATGTTTAATTTTGCAGTAACCGATGAATACTCTCTTCATAAAACGTAAAAGGGATAAGTCTAAATCTCCCCTTGACTTTCACCTCCCATGGCAATCCTCACCCTTGAAGTGACCTTCGTCCGGTTACATAAGTGTCCTTCCCTACATTTTCTCTGTTTATACACATATGTATGAACCCGAACAAAAACATGAGGTATTGCTCTGGATGGCTGTTTTTCATAAGTTATATCATACTTCTTTTTCCATAAGTTGCTGGCTTTGTTTTACATAGTATTTCCTGAATATCTTTAATTTCATTGTATCCAGGCTGCATTCCTTTTTAACAGCAGCATAATGTTCCACATCAATCTGCCAGGGTTCTGCCAGCTTCAAATAACTTCCCACGGCACTTAGAATAAAATGAATAAGATCCAACCCCTCCTACGGCCATCATTCTGAAGCAGAGCATGACATGATCATTTATTTTTAAAAGTTCTTTTTAGATGAGTGCTAAGTGCTTTAGTAGGATTACTTCATGCCGTCCTCCAGGCAAGGGAAATACTACTATCACCACTTCACAGATAAGAAAACAGGCTTAGAGGTGATGAAACTCGCCCGAGTTTACCTGGCTCATACAGTAGGGCTAGGAGTCATCCTAAGTTTTCTATCACCCCATCTCTCAGCCAAGACCCTGTCCTGCCTCCCAATATCACTTCATCGTACTTTCCCATTTACTGGCTCAGTCTCTCCTACTAGTTTGCTGTTTTTCTTTTCCAATTTCAGGCCACGGCCATTTGTGGATCCTGAGATCAATTTATATCAGGGTTTCTTGGCTTTGGTTCTACTCACATGGTGGATAGAATCATTCTGTGTGGGTTTTTTTTTTTTTTTTGGGGGGGGGAGGCTGTCCTGTGCACTGTAGGATGTTTAACAGCATGTCTGTATTCTACTTACTAGGTGCCAATAGCACCCAAAATGTCACCACATACTGTCAAATGTCCCCTCGGGTGTGGGAGGCAAATCCTCCCCACTTGAGATCCACTGATTTAGACAGTCAAAACCAACATTTAAAAAATGAGATAGAATAGATTCAAACCAAACAGAAAGAAAATATTGTGTGGGGGAGAAAGTACATATTTTGTCTGTTTTCTACTGGAAAAGAAACTCAACCATTTAATGGATTGAATTTTATTGAGCTCATACTATGTTCCAGGAATGCTTTCTCATGTCGCAACCACAGCTGCAAACCAGGCAGAAAGTCCTCATAATGTGAAACATTAAATGGGGCAGACAGATGATAAGAAAGTAAGCAAACAATCCAGACGACTTCAGATGTGCTTTTAGAGACTAAATGATGTCATGGAGAGTGACTAGTGACTGTGTATGTGGGGGGTGGGGGCTGCTTTAAATCAGGTCATTGACAAAGGACTATCTGATAGGGAGGGGCATTTTAACCGATATTTGCAGCAAGAGAAGGAAAAACTTATACCAATTCCAGGGAAGAATCTCAAGCAGAGGGAGTAGCAAGTGCAAAGGGCCTGAGGTGAGAAGGACATGGCAGGTATCACGGTAATGAGGAGGTCTTCCACGCTGGACTTAGTGAGGGAAAAGATTGAGAGGAGATGGGATCAGAGAGGTAGTCAAGAACCAGTCCACCCAGGACCTGTAAAAGGGAAACAGTGATACAAACACCCAGGGGAAAAGCATTTCCAAGGGAGAGAATGGCCAGTGCAAAGGCCCGGAGGCAGAACAAGCCATTGTGGACACACTCAGTGGAGATGAACTCAGAGAGGTGGATGGGGCCCGGCTGGCCAGGGTCCCATGGGCCTTGGAGAGGCTGTTGGCTCTCATTCCAGGTTCACGGGCAGGGGCATTCAAGGAGGCCCAGCCTGCACTGGGGGGACAGGGCGAAGCAGGCGCAATTCTCCACCTGGTGCTTCTCCTTTCCTCTTTCCTCCCCAGGCTCCTCTCCACACTGGGCGCGGTCGCCTCACCCGGGTCCATGCCTCTGGCCCTGGGCCCCCCCGGCGCCCCTGCAGCCCCACCCTGGGCCAACCAGAGCTGGGAGCTTGACTTCGTGCTGCTGGGCTTCGCGCACGTGCCCGCGTTGCGCCCCCTGCTCGCTGCTAACCCTAACCCTAACCCTGACCGCCTTCCTGCTCACGCTGCTGGGCAACACGCTCATCGCGCTGCTCACCGTGCTGGACCCCGCCCTGCGCACGCCCAGGTACTTCTTCCTGCGCCAGCTGGCCCTGGTGGAGATCTGCTTCTCGCTGGACATCGTGCCCTGGCTGCTGGTGACCCTGATGTGGCCCGGGAGGGGCGTGTCGCCCGCGGGCTGTGCCCTGCAGCTGCTCCTGGTGCTGTCCTGCGTCACGTCCGAGTGCTTCCTTCTGACCGCTACGGCCGGGGACCGCTACGTGGCCATCTGCTGGCCCCTGCACTATGGCGCCATCGTGAGCCCACGGCTCTGCCACGTGCTGGCCGCCACGTGCTGGCTGGCCGGGGTCCCCGTGTCGCTGGTCTTCACCATCTGGCTGCTCCGCTTTCCCTTCTGTGGGCCCCGTGGCGTCCGCCACTTCTTCTGTGACGTTGCACCTCTGCTGAGCCTGGTGTGTGAGGACACCCGCGTCTTTGAGGCCAGTGTGTTGGCGGCCACAGTGCTGGTCATCATGGTCCCTTTCTGTCTGATAGCCACGTCCTACACTGGGGTCTTGGCCACTGTCCTGCGGATGCCATCGGCCACTGGGCGCCACGAGGCCCTGTCCACATGTGCCCCCCACCTATGGTGATGGTTCTGTTTTATGGAACAACAGGGGTCATCCACTTGCGGCCCAAAGCCAGCTGCTCCCCGGAGAGCAAGCAGGTGGTGCTCCGGTCCTACACCCTGGTGACCCCCATGCTCAACCCACTCATCTACAGCCTTCGGAACAAGGAGGTGAAGGCCGCCCTGGCGCATTCATACTGTGGGCTTCAGGGGTGTGGACCCCATGAATAACCTCTTTAGGACCACTTTTTAGAGGCGGGAATTGTTGACGTCTGTTTTTGCTGAGGACCTATGTGCAAAATGTGATGTAGCACTCTGATTCCCCCCCACTCCCCCAGGGAACTATAATTTTTCCTTTTCCTCTTTCATTCATGGTGGTGCTGATTCCACATTTCTGTTCAGGCATTTTGTCCTTGGTCACAATTATTTGGTATTTGCTAGTGGTGGACAAATGAACTTAATTTGGGTCAACTAGAGTGTATCAGTCAGCATTGGCCATAAGAATGCTGTAGAACAAAGCATCCTAAAATATAGTGTCTTAAAATATGTAATTTATTCTCATGAATTATTCCTAACAGAAAAGTGCAAACCCAGGGCCAGACGGTTGGCTCAGTTGGTTAGAGCACGAGCTATGGGCAGTGGGGCTGCCTGTTCGATTCCAACCTGAGCCAGCGAGCTGTGCCCTCCACAACTAGAATGAAGTCAATGAGCTGCCACTCAGTTCCCGGGTGGCCAGATGGCTCAGTCGGTTGGAGCGCAGCCTCTCAAACACAAGGTTGGTGGTTTGACTCCCATGAGGGTTAGTGGGCTGCGCCCCCTGCAATTAACAATGGCAACTGGACCTGGAGCTGAGCTGCACCCTCCGCAAGTAGGATTGAAAGGACAACTGGACTTGGAAAAGTCCCGGAAGTACACACCATTCCTCAATAAAGTCCGGTTCCCCTTCCCCAATAAAATCTTTTTAAAAAGTGCAAACCCAGATATCCATCAACTAATGAATGGGTAAACAAAACATGGTATATACATGTAATGGGATACTATGCAGCCATGAAAAGCAATGAAGTACTGATCCAGGCTACAACATCCACGAACTTGGAAATGTTATGCTAAGTGTAAGGAGCCACACAAAAAGCCACATGTATGACTCCATTGACATGAAATAGCCAAAACAGGCAGATTCACAGAGACAGAAAGATTAATGGTTCCTTAGGACAAAGGGACAGGAGATTGGGAGTGACTTCTAATGTGTACAAGTTTCTTCTGGTGGTGATGAGATGTGGTAGAATTAGATAGTGGTAACAATCACATAATTTTGTGAATATACTAAGAACCACAGAATTGTACATTTTTAAAAGGTGAAATGTGTGATATGTGAATTATATCAACAAAAATAGAAAATATTGATAGCTTGAGATCTTCCCTATTCCCTGGTCAGCTGGTCAGCCTCTGGACCAGTGCAGGGTTCTATGCAAAGCTGCCTGGACCTCCTTGTTCCGCAGGCAGTAGATGATAGGATTGCACATGGGCGTGACCACTGTGTAAATGACAGACAACACCTTGTTGAGATCCATGGCTTCTATGCGACTGGGACGGGCATAGATGAAGATAGTGGCTGAGTAGAAGATGCCCACCACTACCAGATGGGAGGTGCAGGTGGAGAAAGCTTTGTAGCGGGCAGTGGCTGATGACATACAGAGCACAGCCCTACCAATGGCCATGTACGAGGCTATGGCCACGAGGAGAGAACCCCAGAGGACGACAATGGCAGAGATGAAGTCCACCAGCTCTGTCAGGGCCACGTGGGTGCAGGACAGGTTGAGCAGAGGGGAGACATCACAAAAGAAGTGGTTGAGGACATTGGGGCCGCAGTAGGACAGGCTAGCAATGCATGATGTCTTCACCACTGAGACCAGTAGCCCACTAAGCCATGAGGACGTGACCAAGCCCAGGCAGACCTGGGACCTCATGAGCAGTGGGTAGTGGAGTGGGCGGCAGATGGCCACATAGCGGTCATAGGCCATGGAGGCCAGGAGGGTGCACTCGGTACAGATGAGGGAGATGAAGAAGAAGAGCTGGGTCATGCAGGCTGCGAAGGGCACATGGCAGAGCTCAGTCCACAGCCCCACAAGCAGGCTGGGCATGGTCACTGACACGTAGCACATCTCCAGGCAGCTCAGGTTGCCCAGGAAGCAGTACATGGGCTTGTGGAGCTCACTGTGAGTGCAGATGAGGTAGATGATGAGTGTGTTCTCCAAGAGAGTCAGCAGGTACAGCGTCAGGAAAACGGCAAACAGGACATCCCTTATGTCTGGCTGTGTGGACAAACCCAGCAAGACAAACTCTTGGACTCTGGTCATGTTGCCCAGCTCCAGGGGTCTCTCCATCTGAGAACAAAGTACATCTACAAAATATGTTGTAAATCTATCTCTCTACACCTTGTCTCACCCTAGATTCAGCCATTGTCTCACTTGAGTAAATGAAATAACCTCTTATCTGGCTTCTCTGCTTCCATCTGCCTTCGACAGTCCTTCCCCCTGACGCAGCTAGTGGGGTCTTTCAAAATCATATATCACACAGCTCACTCTCCTGTTTAAAACTGACAGATTTCCCCATTATTCTTACAAGAAACATCATACTGTTTATCATGGCCTTCCAGCCCCCAATTTTCTGATTCCTGTCAATTGCTTCCAATTTAACACATGTCATCATCCTCTTCTCTCATCTACTGAATCCCACGGGTGCCAAGTGCTCCAAGGCCCTTCAAGCCTTAAAGAATTCCACGTGAAGTTCATTCTGCTTGGAACACCCTTCTCCTTGCTCTCACTTTTCCCATTTCTGGGAATCCTTAACATCCTTGGCATGAATTTTTCAATGTCTTTTCCTCCTAAAAGGGTTTTTTATCTTAAAAAACCCTTCCTTGAAAATCCTCTATCAAACCCTGTCATTATTCTCTATCCCCATATCCCATTGCTTCCTTTCAGAGTGATTGTTATTGTTACTATTTAAATTACTTGTGTTTGTTCAGTTATTCAGTGTCTCTCCATCTGGGTTGTAGTCTGGGGCAGGGCACTGGGTCTGTCTGACTCAGAACTCTATCCTCAGTATCTAGCAAAAAAGTACATGTCCAGTATATTATAGGTATTCAATGCATATTTATTCAGTGATCAATGCTGGAGACCCAGGCTCACACTTAGTAGGTGCAGCAACAAACGGTAAGGATGTTGGCTGGGAGTGTTGGGACTCTTCCTAGGTGACCTTCTCGTCAATCTCTGATGGTTGTTTATTTGGAAGAGAGGCAATAGAATGTGGTTGGAAGAACACTCACCGTGGGATCAGAAATTCTGCCTGACCTGCTTATTACAGTCTTTAGCACATTGCTTGATTTATGCAAGCCTTCATTTTTTCCCCATCTGTGGAATGGGGAGAATGATACTGGCTCCCACGAGATGTTGTGAAGATTACATAAGGAAATGAAAATTAAATTTCTAGACATATGAGTTATTTTGATAGAATTGGATCAGTCTAATATTTAGGTGGCATTTTAAAACAACAAATTCTACAGTGAACTTCAGTGGTTCTCCTGGGTATCTTTAAGTATGGAAAATCCTTATGTCCCTATTCTGAGATTCCTTTATTAATCTGATGACATTTATCAAATTTTATCAATTTACCACCATCTATTAGTGAAGAGAGTCAGCTATGGTAACTTTCTAGAAAAAGCAATGGAAATTTGATTCCTGATTTATTCTAGAGAGGGCTAGGTCTCACCCTCGTAAATCTCTTGTTTAAAAATGGAGATAATATTTATTGCATATATCCATGTCCAGGGTGTGTCCTTTTAATAAAATATTTCATTCATTTTCCAATACCCTGAAAAGTAAGTGTCATTTTCCTTATTGTTAAATATGAAGAAACTGATTTTCCAGAGGCTACAAATACGAAATAAGAACACTGGGAGTTTTCAAACCAGTTCTATCCGCTTTTACTACCGATCGGTGCCCTGCATGAGATTGTGTTGTTTACAAAGCATACTCGTGGTCTGTTGGAGAGCTGCCTAAATGGAGTCTCATCTAACTTCAGAGAAGATTAAATGAAGCAATGAGGTTAGTAGCTTAATGCTCAACTCTGTCCTCTTCAGTCCAATAATTGTTGGAGCTGTCCACAGTACTGAAACAAGTACCTTGGTGAGAACATCTCCCCACCCAAAGGCAGCTGTCCGTGGTTCTGAACATGACTCTCCAGCCAAGCAGCTTTAGCTGTGGCTGGTGGAGCTCCCCTTGGTTTCAAACGACAACTCCTCTATGTCCTCTTCCCTTTGTGTTTGCCTCATTGAGCTTTTCTCTTCCGTCATCCACATTATTTCTGTTCCTGCTTCTGCTCCTTTCTTTGCCCCTGCACCAGACTTACCTCTGCTATAAAGACGCCCATGTGTCAAACCTTACAGTCAGTCAGTCACCTTAGATGCTAAGAGGTGGTTTTTGCTAATTTCACGTAAGAGCCAATCAATTTAATTCCAAGGCCACTTTGGAATTATTCAGCCCAAAATCAGGGTGCCCAATGACTATTTAGGATTTTGTTTCATCCCGTAAACATTTAGTGAGCATGAATGTACTGCACAGCGTGCAAGGCTCCGTGGGGACATGGAAATGAACATTATACGGCCTGCCAATGGGACTTTTCTATCTGACTCTTTCTTATCAGCTAATCTCAGACAAGTTAAATAACCTGTCTGACCCTCAATAGTCTTTTCTGAAAAAGAAAAAAAAAGATGGATGGAACTATCTTCATCTCAAATTCTGTAATAGCTCCACTATTAAATAAGACTCAGATAGACCTGGCTTTGAATATGGGATCTTCCACATAATAGTTGTGAGATTTTGGGCAAGTTACATGTCCTCGTAGAAATTCAGCTTCCTTATATGAAAGTTGGGGAATATTTGAGTATTTATCTCAGCATTGCCATGTGCCAAGTTTCTGACACATGATAGACAATAAATATTACTATTATTACTAAGTAGTTTGCCATCCAAATATACATATTATCTCTATGATATGTACATTATTTCATGAATCCAGGTTGTAACCATTCTGGGAGTGAAGTATTATACTCTGCATTTCACAGAAGAGGAACTAAAGCTTAGATAGGTGGAGAAACTTGACCAGTCCACACAGACAGGGGCAAATCCAGCAGTCACATCTGGGTCTATCTGATTCTGAAGCCAGTGACCATTTTTATAGATGTTGCTGCCTCTCTGAGGGAAAGAAGTTTCCCATGCTTGAATCTGTACAATGAAGCTGTGCTTTGGCCTGACCTCCAAACTGGATTTTAGTGCTGACATATTAATCTAATCCCTTCTAACAGAAGAGGCAGTCATGCAAACAAGGCAGGGCAGAGGTTTGATGAAGAAGCATTTACTTATTATAGAAGGAAAGACTGAGAAAACCTCATGAAGGATCTGACATTTTAACTGAGTCTTGACGGATTAGTAGAATTCTGAAAGTTAGAAAATGGGTAGAGTGATGAGCAACCCAGGAAGAAGGAACTGCACCAGCAAAGACATAAAAGTGTGACCACACTTTGACCTAAGTTACTCACATAGTTGCAAACTTCAGCCGAAGTTTCCAGCGTTTCCTTTTCACTGATCCCTGAGAGATGTCTTAGTGGGATAGAAAGAATCCAGGCTTTAGAATCACATGGATCTGGATTCCAACTCCACGTCCTCTACTGACTACTTGTATGAAATCAAGCATTTTTACTTACTCTTACTGACCTTTACTTTATCCATCTGTAAATAGGGACTGTATTTATAACTACATCATAGGATTACTTAGAGGATTAAAGAAAACAATACAAGAAAAGCACCTGACCCAGAGTATATGTGTTATAACTACCATTTCCTTTCTTTTCATCTTGCTAGTCCCTTCCCTTTGCCCCCCAAATGAGCGATCCAGTCTTCTTACCTGAATAGCTTAAGTATAAGGGGTCTATCCGGTGGATACAGTTAACATTCTTCCTTCCTTAGGGTTTCTGGTCAGTAATTGGATAGCCTGAGTATCCACCCAAGGACCGAATATTCAGCAATGGAGCCAGAGGATTCAGTAGTCAGAGGACAAAGAGTTCAAGCCAGCCTGGAAGGAGCTGTCCTTGGTCCTGAGCTGGAGTTTCCACCAGAGCCACCTCACACTTTTATCCACTGCACACTCTGAACTGGGTATTGTCTGGGCACTGCCAAGTTGCCTCAAAGCCAGTGGGCAAGCAGAGAACCCAGCTTAAACCAATGTTCAAGATCTCTGAGACCTCCCTCCCCTAATCTCTGTGGAATTAAAGAGCAGATGAGAATGATTTTTTTTCTGAATCTCTACTAGGAAAGGCACACTTATTTTGGAATCCATCTTTAGGCCATACCAATAAGCATTCACTGATACCTTACTGTGGTGTAGAATGTATTCCATATGCTGGGAATACAAAAAGAAATCAGACTTTTCTTCTGCTTCGAAGGTCTGTGACAAAGGTGGATGTGGAAATAGATGAGGGTCAGAAATTGAGGAAGCAGAGGAAGGAGACTAGTCTGGTACGAATTTTTAGGGGCCTTTCAAGAGAATATGGTAACTGAGTTGAAGTTTCCGGAAGCCTGTTGGATTACCTTCCCTTGGCACGGGCAAGAAACTCCAAACTGTGTACAGCAGGCACGTGCTACGTCATATGCAAGTTTTTTAAAACATACTCTCTTCTTTGTCCTCAGTATGAATTTAGAATTTCTTAGTATGGTATTTCAGGCCCTAGACAATATGTGCCCAAGCAAGATTCCATGCTTCATTTGATGTGGTCTCCATTATCTCTGACTCGTCCCTGTGCCTGGGACACGTGGTTCCCTTTCATGCTTCTGCAGCTCAGTGTGTTCTGACCCTTCTGCTAGGAGTGCCCTCCCCTGTCCCCTGTCCTCCTGCAGAAAAGATTCCTCCCTTAAGGTAAAATACTTGGGAAAGCTATCACTAACCCCCTTTATTACTGACCCCAACCTCTCTTTCTTTCTTTATGGATTTTTCAAATTGGTAAAATATACATAACACAAAATTTGCAATCAACTATTTTTAGGTCTACAGTTCAGTGATATTAATTACATTCACACTGCTGTGCAACCATCACTGCTATCCACTTCCTGAACTCTTCATCCTGCAAAATTGAAATTCTGTACCCATTAAACAATAACTCCCCATTTTCCTCCCCCTTTAGCCCCTGGAAATCATCAACCTACTTTCTCTTTTTATGAATATGATCACTATAGGGACCTCATATAAGTAGAATCACACAGTATTTGTCCTTTTGTGACTGGCTTATTTTACTTAGCATAATGTCCTCAAGGTTCATCATGTTGTAGCCTGTGTCAGCGTTTCCTTCCCTTTCAGGCTGAGTAATATTGCATTGCACGAATGGACCACATTTTGCTTATGCATTCCTCTGTCAATAAATGCCTGCTTTCACCTTTTAGTCATTGTGAATATTGCTGGTATGAACATGGATGTATGAGTATCTCTTTAAGACCCTGCTGTCAATTATTTTGTGACCCCAATATCCTTTTATTCAATGCTGCCTGGGGCTACTTGGATGTCTTTAGGTCAGGGGCTGGTAGGGCTAGACTCAGACCTACTTGGAGTTCATGGACATGACAGTGGTTTTGAATACCTGATGGGTTCTGGTGAGGAGAATTATGGTGCCTGTTTTTATCCAAAAATGTCAGCTCAAAAATTTGGGTCAACAAAATAAGAATTCATAGGCAATCCACATCTAAGTCAGGTAACCATAAGAGTGAGGTCTTTGGAGGGAGACTCAATTTATAATCCTAATTATGCCAGATACTAGTTGTGTGAAAATATTTCTCCTATATCTGTATTTTTTTGGTATTAAATTTAGTTGATATCTTCATACTTTAGTAGTTGAGGTCTTGGTGTGGATTTTTACCAGTACAAAAATATTGGAGAAATGTCAACGTACTTGAAGGAAATTTTCAATTATAAAACAAATATTTGCTTTTTATAAAATGTTTTAATTTTATAGAAGTAAATATGCCCTTTTCCATTCCTAATCAACTGTCCAGAGATAATATAAGAAATAACTGTTATATATCTTTCCAGAAATTTTTCTATACAAAATTTATATATATGCTTTTGTTTTTATAAATGGGATCATACCATGCATGCTCTTTTACAATTTCTTTCTTTAACTCTATATCATAGTTCTTCATTCTGTATCACCATATATAGGTCTCCCTCATGTTTTTTAATAGCTACATAGTAGCACATTGTATATTAAGCACCATAACTTATTTTACCAATTCCAATGATATAAATTTAGGTTGTTTCCCCCTTTTTTTACCATTCTAAACAATTTGAAAATGAAAATTCTTGTATAAATGTACTATGTGTTTGTGCAAGTGTATTTGTAAGGTACATTCCTAGTTGTGGCATTTTTCGGATCAAATGAAGTACACGGTATAAATGTTGAGAGATGCTGCCAAATTATTTCCTAGAAATTTGTTTTGATGTACCCTCCTATCAATAGTGAATGAGAGAAGAGAATATTCTTAATAAAGACTTATTAGAACACCATCAGATAAGGATGTTAGTACAATGCCATGAGCTCCTTGAAGACAAGATATGGTCTTGTCCGTCTTTCATCCTTCGCACACAGCACTGGGACCACTGAATAAATACCACTACAGAAGGGAAAGAGAGAATGAAGGGAGTTATTCTGAGAAGAATGTGGAGTACGGTGAGCATGAATTTCCATAACAGGAAGTGGACTTGAAGGATGAACACTAACTCCAAACTCTAGTTGTGTGCAGACCATGAGGTGGGGCCTTGTAAGAGGCAGGGAGGAGGAGGAGGTGGGCATGGACTCAGTTCAGGACTCTGACAAGTCTTCATTGACCTCATGGCATGCCTCCGTACGGTGCCAAAATAAATAAATAAATAAAACTCAAAATGAAGACAAAAACAGGAATTTATTGATTCATGAACTGAACATCCAGGGTAATATGGCTTAGAGAAATCCAGATACTCTTACAATGACATCAGGACTCGGTGCGTCTCTCCATCTCATGAATCTTCTGGCCTCTATATGGGTTTTATTCCAGATATGTTCCTTTTAGGTGCCTCTTGGTAGGTCCAGATCTACATCCCACCAGTCTTAAATACAGCAGAAAGACAGCCAGGCTTCCTCAGTAGGTCCAGCACAGATATGGAGATTTATTCTGACTGTACTGGCCTGAGTCCTGTGTTAATCTCAGAGACAAAAATTGATCATGGAGATAAAACATAGTAGTGGCTCCAGTGAAGGGTCAATGCCAAGTGAAGCAGCAAGAGTGAGGAGCACTGGTTCCCCCAGAAAACTGGAGGGGCTATTGGCCAGGAGAAAGGGAAGTGAGTGATGGGCAAACATCGCTGCAGATGTCTTCTACTCCAGCCGTCTTAAGGTCCAATGCCAGTGCTTGCTGCCCTGTGGGCACTCTGGCAGGAGACTCTGTCCTCTCAAAGAGGGACTGTCCTGAGGGTATATCTGAATAGTCACTCATTCTTTTGGAACACGTTATTATTATTTTTTATTAGTTTCAGGTGTACAAAACAATGCAATAGACATTTATCATTTATATCCCTCATTTATATCCTCCACAGTGATAACCCCCTCCCCCCATCCACTACCCCTCTGACATCGCACACAGCCCTTACATTTGCACCACATCTATTCCTAATGCTGTACGCCACTTCTTGTAAATATATATATATATATATATATATATATATATATGTTATACATATATATGTTATACATATATGTAATTATAGTTGACATTCATTATTTGGAGCACATTTATTGAGTGACGACTATGTGCCAGACAGTGCCAGGTGCTGAGGATAAAATAATGAGTAGAAGTAGATATGGCCACCTTACAGCTTAGCAGGGACCGGCAGACATTAACCAAGTCATCAAACAGATACAATGAAAAATGTAACTGAATAGACGTTTTTGCAAACAGATATACCAATGGCCAACAGGTGCAGCAGAAGGTGCTCAACTTCACTGAGCATCAGGGAAATGGAAGCCATGGACCATGGGTCCCTCTTCTTTGAAGAAACACACGCGCCAGGGTGGCCTTCACCTCCTTGTTCTGAAGGCTGTAGATGAGCGGGTTGAGCATGGGGGTCACCAGGGTGTAGGACAGGAGCACCACCTGCTTGCTCTCCAGGGAGCAGCTGGCTTTGGGCCACAAGTGGATGACCCCTGTTGTTCCATAAAACAGAACCATCACCATAGGTGGGGGGCACATGTGGACAGGGCCTCGTGGCGCCCAGTGGCCGATGGCATCCGCAGGACAGTGGCCAAGACCCCAGTGTAGGACGTGGCTATCAGACAGAAAGGGACCATGATGACCAGCACTGTGGCCGCCAACACACTGGCCTCGAAGACGCGGGTGTCCTCACACACCAGGCTCAGCAGAGGTGCAATGTCACAGAAGAAGTGGCGGACGCCACGGGGCCCACAGAAGGGAAAGCGGAGCAGCCAGATGGTGAAGACCAGCGACACGGGGACCCCGGCCAGCCAGCACGTGGCGGCCAGCACGTGGCAGAGCCGTGGGCTCACGATGGCGCCATAGTGCAGGGGCCAGCAGATGGCCACGTAGCGGTCCCCGGCCATAGCGGTCAGAAGGAAGCACTCGGACGTGACGCAGGACAGCACCAGGAGCAGCTGCAGGGCACAGCCCGCGGGCGACACGCCCCTCCCGGGCCACATCAGGGTCACCAGCAGCCAGGGCACGATGTCCAGCGAGAAGCAGATCTCCACCAGGGCCAGCTGGCGCAGGAAGAAGTACCTGGGCGTGCGCAGGGCGGGGTCCAGCGCGGTGAGCAGCGCGATGAGCGTGTTGCCCAGCAGCGTGAGCAGGAAGGCGGTCAGGGTTAGGGTTAGGGTTAGCAGCGAGCAGGGGGCGCAACGCGGGCACGTGCGCGAAGCCCAGCAGCACGAAGTCAAGCTCCCAGCTCTGGTTGGCCCAGGGTGGGGCTGCAGGGGCGCCGGGGGGGCCCAGGGCCAGAGGCATGGACCCGGGTGAGGCGACCGCGCCCAGTGTGGAGAGGAGCCTGGGGAGGAAAGAGGAAAGGAGAAGCACCAGGTGGAGAATTGCGCCTGCTTCGCCCTGTCCCCCCAGTGCAGGCTGGGCCTCCTTGAATGCCCCTGCCCGTGAACCTGGAATGAGAGCCAACAGCCTCTCCAAGGCCCATGGGACCCTGGCCAGCCGGGCCCCATCCACCTCTCTGAGTTCATCTCCACTGAGTGTGTCCACAATGGCTTGTTCTGCCTCCGGGCCTTTGCACTGGCCATTCTCTCCCTTGGAAATGCTTTTCCCCTGGGTGTTTGTATCACTGTTTCCCTTTTACAGGTCCTGGGTGGACTGGTTCTTGACTACCTCTCTGATCCCATCTCCTCTCAATCTTTTCCCTCACTAAGTCCAGCGTGGAAGACCTCCTCATTACCGTGATACCTGCCATGTCCTTCTCACCTCAGGCCCTTTGCACTTGCACAATCCCATCCCCCTCACTGTTGGTGGTGTTGGCCTTTCTCCTCCTCTAGGTCTTCATTCAAATACCCCCTTTTCAGGATCCCCTCCCCTGATGGCCAAAATAACGTGTGCAGCCCCCCCCCCACTATCTACATTTGGAAGTAAGTTGAATTCAGTTTGTGCTCAATAAAGTCTATTTCCCTCAGAGACCGTGAACACCATGGGACTATACACTTTTCCATGTAATACCCTGCAGCTTTTATTCTCCATTGCATGGTACTGCAACTTCTCTCTCACAGGAGTTTTTGTGATGAATAAATGAGAGAACACACACAAGTTCTTAGCACTGGGGCTGGCACTTACAGGTGCTCAGTAAGTGTGGTGAACATGTCATGGGCATCAGTGTTCATTAAATGAATTCAAAACCCACACCATGTCATTTCTATGCTCCTATTACCTGCAAGAAGAAACTTAAATATGCTGTCATGGCATTCAAGCCTCCTGGAGGCACAGCCCATGCATTCATGCTTTTATGCATTCATGCTTTTATGTCAGCCACAGTGTATTCACTGCACAGGGCACTGTCACAGGCACTGAGTTGGGGTTCGGGGGTGAACAGGAAAATCAGAGCTGTTCCCTGGTCTCATGATGCTTTGGGAGAACAGAGAGATGGCTTCCTCAGAAGGGGGGCAAAGAGGTTTTCCTAGAATGGCGCCCTTACCCCGGGCTCATGTCTAGCTCAATGAGACGCTCCATCAACACTTACTGCAAGCATTAACCTCTATCTTGCCCATGATTTTATCCCAGGCACCTAACACAATGCTTGGCCTGTAGTAGGTGCTGAATAAATATCAATCTTGTCACATGTGACTATGTCACATTCCCCAGGACAGAGATCAGCGTATGGCACAAAAGTGTTTGTTGGCTAACTAAAGAGAGGCTCTAGGTTCTCATTGCTCCTCTCCACTTAAATACATTCTTTTCATAGTTTCCCCAAGCACTGTAATGAGGCTGGAGTCAAGGATGAGGTGTTGAAGCTCTGAGTCTGCCATTTACTAACGCTGCAGTGTGCTTACTTCCTCCGAACCTCACTTTCTCATCTATAAGTGGGTTACATTGTCAAACAAACAAACAAACAAACAAACAAACAAACAAACAAACAGAAAACTTGTGTCTCAGGACTGGATGAAGAAAATTAAGCCCAGAGAATGTAAGTGTCTGGCTCAATGTCAAGAGGAAACCGGTACTCTGCAATTGAATAACTTTCCCGGAGTCACACAGCTGTTAAACAGTAGCCTAGAGATTCATGCTCTTGCCTTTCCATCAACCAGGTTGACACTCCCCCTTCTCAAAGTTGGGGATGCCATGAAAAAGCCACTGTGTACAACTAACGATGGTCCTACATGGTAGTGTCTCCATGCCAACCACCCTGGTCCAGGCTGTGATCATTCTTCACATAAAAGCTGTCATGGGCTCACACCTGGCCCCTCTGCTTCTGCTCTCACCAGCCCCAACCTACTCCCTACCAGAGCAATATGACTTAACTCATTGTGGAAAATAACTGGGTGCCTAGCACAGAGCATGGCTTCTACATTCCAGACAGGAGACTGTAGTCTGCTGATGGACACATTTTAGATTTGTCTTCTGCTACCCGAACCAACAAAGGTTCCCATCAACTCTCCAAAGACCCATATCTGCCTCCACTCTTCTGAAAATTTATCCCTAGTCTTATTTATTCAACTGATATTCACTGAACACCTATTCTGATCCCAGAAATGTGCTAGTTAACTGGGCTTCTCTCCAGAGAACAGACTGTTGGGGGTCAGGAGTGAACCAGGGAGCAGAATCAGGAGGCAGTTGCAGCAGTCCTGGTGCTGGTGACAGTGGCTGGGACTTAGGGGTAGATGCCTAGATGATGAGACATACCATTTTCAGGATCAATTTTGGAGGTCGAGCCAATAGATGTTGATGATGGAGTGGATATGAGGAATGGAGGGTCAGGGGGAATAAAGGGTGGCTGAGATGTTTGTGCAGAGCAACGGGATAATATCATTTACTGAGATGGAAAGAGTCAGAGATGGTCAAGTTTGGGGTTGGGCTAAGGAGAATGAGGGTTCAGCCTGGGACACAATTATGAGAGCTCTGTGGGACACTCAGTTGGGTTGTAGTGGAAACAGCTGGATTTCCAGATCTTGGGTTCAGATGAGAGCTCAGGATGGGGATAAGTGTCAGCATAGAGAAACTTTTCAAAGTCGTGGATTGGATGAGCTGACTCAGAAAGATGATGTTGATTTAACGCCTCCCAATTTCCATTTTCTCCTCTGTAATAAGAGGAGGACATAAGAATTGGTGTTCTAACTGGGCACTCACTACCATATGAAGTACTATTATTATCATCCTTGTTTTTTATAGGAGGAAACTGAGGGTCAGGGAAGTTAAGTGAGTTTGCCCACGTCAATGGAAAAACATGGGTCTGAACCCAGAGTGTCCAGCCAGCTCTGGGATAAGCTTGATCCCATGCAGCTTCTACCCACAGTAGACAATACATAATTTATTTAACACACACACACACACACACACACAAAACATGAGTTGGCCCCCTGTACACCCCTATTTCCCCCAAACCCACACAGAACACCCCACCCCCACCCCTTGCCTCCCTCAGTCCTGGTAGATGAAGTCATTTGCACTTACCCAGTGACAATTACGAATTATGTCCTCCACTCCCTGTGAACTGGGGTCATGAGCAGAGCTCAGATAGAGCTGGGTTCAAATCTGGGCTCCACCCTTTCCGACCATGTGATCGTGGGCAAGGGCATTTGCATCTCTGAACTTCCATTCCTTAGTGAATAAACTGGAGGGGGAAAATTTTTTTGTTAGAGACCCAGTTCACAGGGTCATGAGGATCCAGTGAGGTTGCATGTCATAGACTTGGAACAGCACCCAGCATGCACTGCAAACTCAGCTTCATAGAACACACCCTGGGTAGTGGCAGAGGACACGTGTGGGTTGTAGCTAAATGAGATGTTAGTTTGGTCATAAAATTTTAAGGTTTTTCAGGGAAAATGTGTTCCTATACTATTAATATCCTACTCAGCTTTATCTCATGCAAAATGGGGACAATATGATACTTTCCTCATGATGGTGATTAAAAGAGTTAACCTAGACTAATCAATAGGACGAGGGTTGGCACCGAGTAGGAGCTCAGAAATTGTTATTATCATCAACTATTTAAAAAAATAATAATCCCAGATGCCCATTCCTAGCTGTGTGACCTTGGGACACTTTTGTTTCCTCTTCAAACCTCCACTGTCATTTTATTATATATATATACACACACACATATATATATACATATATATGTATATATATGCATTGGCATCCCCAGTGTGTGTGTGTGTGTGTGTGTGTGTGTGTGTGTGTGTGTGTGTGTATATATATATATATATATATATATATATATATATATATATATATACTGGGGATGACAAAAAATGTATACACATGGCTTGTATTCATCTCTTGTTATTGGCATATATCGAGTATCACAATTATAATACGGTTTTCTCCTTTCTTAAAATGTGTATACATTTTTTGGCACCCTCTGTATATATTTATAAATGCAATGAGTGTGTCTGAAAAGACACATGAGATTCTGCTAACAGTGGTTGCCTTTGGAGAATTTCACTGGGGGTCAGACAGAGAAGAGACATTGGTCATCATATATCCTTGGAACATTTTTTATTTTGTCCTTGGACATGTATTTTGCTTCTCAAAGTTTTGCTTCTGCAAAAACTGTAGACAGTGTTTGTAAACAAACAAACAAATTTGCTATAAAAATATTTGATCCACTTCTATGAGGTCCCTAGAGTAGTCAAACTCATAGAGACAGAAAGTCAGTAGAAGGGTGAGTGCCAGGGGCTGGGGGAGGGAGAAATGGGGAGTTAGTGTTTAATGGGGATAGAGCTCCAGTTTGGGAATATGGAAAAGTTCTGGAGATGGATGGTGGTTATTGGTTGCACAACAATGTGAATGTACTTAAACTACTGAACTGTACACTTAAAAATGATTAAGATGGTAAATTTTATGCTATGAGTATTTTACCACAAATTAATAAAATAAAAAAGTTAAGTATTTTGAAATAACACAGAGATATATAAAATAGAAAGACAGCATCCCCCAGAAATCAATCCCTGCTTCCAGGGTTGATCATTTGTCTTATAACTGTCAGATATTTGTTATTTTCATGAAAAGTTTTATATGATTTGACTCCTACTGTAGTATAACACCATCTAACACTTTGGAATCAGAAAATAATTAGGTTTATGAAAATTTGCCAGTATCTCCATTACCCATAGATCATCCCTTTGAATGTTTGATGCACTGGATATAGATTTCATTTTTAAAACAAAATTGCAATTGATTTTTAATCATATTTTGCATTTTCGTGTGTTTCATCCATGGAATATTTTTCCACGTTAAATAAAAATGTTCGTGAGTTTAATTGGTGCACCATATCTTGTTATATGGCGTTGGCATGTAATATTTAACCAATTCTAAGTTATATGAAAAAGCTTCAGTTTCTTGTCAGCCAAATGAGGTGAGTGAAAGTACTTATCTCAGGGGCTTGTGGTGGGGATGAATGGAGCTCACGTATTAAAATTCTTAACATGGAGGGTCCTAGCATATAGCAAGAATTTAACAAGTGCTGTCTTATTATCATCATTATTACATGATCATGTTGTGCCCAGTTGTTTAGAATTCTAAAGAATGCTACAATGGACATCTTTGTAGACAAACTTTGGGATTGTCTTATTTTAAAAGTGAATTATGGTGAAAAAGAACTGAGAGAGGGAGAAATAGGCAAGGAGGGATGAAAGAAGGAAGAGGGACAGAGGGACAGAGGGAAAGAGGAAGTTCAGAAGTTAGCACAAAAGTTAGGAAGGAAGAAAGGAAGGGAGGGAGGGAGGGAGGGAGGGAGGGAGGGAGGGAGGGAGGGAGGGAGGGAAGAAGGCAGACAGGAAGGAATTGTTTTACAGTTATGGAGTATAAAGTTTTCTTGAAGGTTAGTCAATGCTCTTCATTTTCAGACCTGAAGAAGTGAAGCCATGAGAGGGCCCGTCTCTGCCCATATGACCCAGCAGCCCTCTTTCCCCACCTCCATGCTCCTACCATTATTCTGTTCTGTAAGGTTATCTTCAAATGATGGATGAAGCAGGAAACAGAAGCCCAGGTAGCTTCACCAGCTCACAAAACAAAGCAAGGGCATCTATACTGCCCCAGTCAGCTCCTCAGAAGAACCACCCTTTTCTCCCTGAACAACCAAAAAGTGCTCTGGTCTGAAGGAGGACTAAGAGGAAGTGCCAGCTCCCACTGTGTCCACACCTCAGAGGCTAACGGCAGGCTCAACGAGGTATCAACTTCTAGGGCCAGGGACTTTGAGGCTGTCATTCTCCCTGAAGACCTCAGAATCAGGGCTCATTATCTACCCTCTGTGCCCAACCACAAGCAGTGGGGAAATGGCCCTTCCATTCTATTCACCCCCTTTTTCTATGACACAGGTGTAGAAGAGTCACCTCTCCACCACAGAAAAGCCCAGTTTTGTGGCAAAAATGATTGACGTTGGCAAGAGTGTAGGTGAGTTGGTCCTCTCCTGCTCTTCTGGTGGTAATGCAAACGTACAGTCACCCTGGTGGACAAGCTGCCAAAAACCAACTTAAAATTAAAGCATGCATTGCCTAGTGCATGCCTTTATGTATGTCAATTAAATTCTCAAACAATACCGTGGGCTGATTATCATCATCATCATCATCATCATCATCATCCCCATTTTATAGATGAGGCAAATTGAGTCATAGAGAGGATAAGTCACGGGTGCAATGCCACAAAACCAGTAAAAGACAAAACAAACAAACAAACAAAAAACAGGATTTGGACTCACAAAGTCTTGCTCCAGAGAACATACATCCATTACATTCTACTGCCTCTCAAAACAATATGAATTTGCTATCTGTCAGGGTTGCCAGATAACACATAGGACACCCAGCTAAATTTCAATTTCATATAAACAACTTTCCTTAATGTATATGTGGGGACAGAGTCCCAGAGAGCAGTTTCCAGGCTCTGGGCATGGCGTGGAGAGGTGCTGGCTATGGTAGTGAATGACCATCATCTGTGATTGGTTGGCCATCAGCTGTGACCAGGTGGCCAATTGGCTACTGATGTAACTGTGGGGCTGTGTTGATTGGGTGGTTGGTTGGTTGGCAGGCAGAAAAGTGAATGGCAGACTGCAGATCCTGTGGCTACTACTGTGTGTGTCTCCACCGGCCGCCAGAGAGAATATACTGGTATGACTCCCCTACCTATGGCTCCGTGGGTGTTCCTTTTTGGCCTCACCATATCCTGCATTCTTATGTGGGGCGCCCCACACAACAGTATAATTATGCAAATAAGTTTTTAGCACAAGTATGTCCCAAATATTGCATGGACCTACTTATACTTTTTTAAAAGTTTATTTATCTGAAACTCCAATTTAACTGGGCGTCCTGCACCTTTATTTGCTAAATCTAGCTACCCTACTTCCTCATATAACGAGAAGACCGTACATGGGTAGTTCCAGGATTGGGAAATTCAACATATCAATGATACCAGCGCTTGACATTCACTTCTCTGTGAGTCTCTAAGTGTCCCCCTTAAGGTTACAAAATGGCTGCCAGTGTCCCATCCTCACAGGACAACATCCCAGCCAAGGAAAAGGCTAAAGGAGTTCATCACCACCAAACCAGCTTTACAAGAAATGTTAGAGGAACTTCTTTAAGATGGGAAAAAAAAGATCAAAATTATGAATAATATAATGGCAATAGCTACATGTCTATCAACAATTACTTTAAATGTAAATGGATTAAATGCTCCAATCAAAAGACAGATGAGGAAAATGAAATTCTACTTGGTAGGGCAGCCTGTGTCTGAGAATTCCCTCCCTGAAGACATGCCCTGTAGATTTTGGACAATAAATTTCTTATTATATATAGCCTATTGATTCGATTTCTCTGGTGGAACTTGGAGACACACACAACAGGACATTTTAACTACTGAAATGAAATGGTTTTCATTACTAAAAGTAATTGGAAGAATTTTTAATATCTCAGAGTGGTCAGAAAACTTTTAGGTCTGCCCGAATCTTTATCTTATTTGTGTGTGTTGGGGGTGGGGTGGGTGGGGATAGTCATTCCTCCTGAATGAAATTGAAAAGGAAGTGGGGGGGGGATGAAAGGTGCATTCTGATCACAAGACTGGCATCAGATGTGTTCAACAGGCAGGTTACACTCTTCATTTCTTGGCTTACTCTTGCTCCTCTTTCATTTCTTGACTTGCAAGAAAAAGCTGTGAACATTCAGAAATCAGGAAAAAAAATTTTTGTGTGTGTGGCCAGAAAGTAGTTAGTCAGAAGGAAAGAGACATCAGGTGAATTTGGAGCCTGAGGGAGAGGTGGTAGGAGAGCCAGATTACACAGTACTTTGTTGGCAACAACGAGGATTTTACATTTTATTCTTTTTTTTAAATAAAGTTTATTGGAGTGACAATTGTTAGTAAAGTTACATAGATTTCAGGTGTACAATTCTGTATTACATCATCTATAAATCCCATTGTGTGTTCACCACCCAGAGTCAGTTCTCCTTCCATCACCATATATTTGATCCCCCTTACCCTCATCTACCACCCCCCAACCCCCTTACCCTCTGGTAACCACTAAACTATTGTCTGTGTCTATGAGTTTTTGTTTCTCATTTGTTTGTCAAGTTCTTTTGTTGTTTTTGGTTTATATACCACATATCAATGAAATCATGTGGTTCTCTGCTTTTTCAGTCTGACTTATTTCGCTTAGCGTTATAATCTCAAGATCCATCCATGTTGTCACAAATGGTCCTATTTCATCTTTTCTTACTGCTGAATAGTATTCCATTGTGTATATATACCACAACTTCTTTTATTTTATTCTAAGTGCTAATGGAAGCCATTGAAACATTTTGAAAAAAGGAGTGATGCAATCTAATTTAAGTTTTAAGATCACTCTGGCTGCTGTATGGAGTGAAAAAGAGATTGGAAAGGGCCAAGAGGTGAGTCTGGGAGACCTAATAGGAGGCTATTACAGCACTCTAGTTAAGATTGTAATTTATTAATATATCCCTAAAATATAATCATGAGCAGAATATTTTATTTTCAAGGATACACTGCTTAGGAGTATATATATGAGGTCGGACAATTAAGTTCACAAACTTGTTGCAACGATGTTGCTAACCTTTTTTGATATCAGAGGGATTATTCATTATGAATTTGTACCAACTGGACAATAAAAAAAATACATAGGAGGGGTGAATGGATAAGAAAACAAAACTCTTACATTTGCTGCCTACAAGAGAATCACTTCATATTGAAAGACACACAAAGACAAAGTAAAGGGATGAAAAAGGTATTTCATGAAAATGGAAACAAAACAAAAACAAACAAACTGGGGTAGCAATACTTATACCAGACAAAACAGACTTTAAAACAAAGGCTATAACAAGAGACAAGGAAGGACCTAGTTAATTCCACTTCTGGGTATTTATCGGAAGAAACTCAAAATATTACTTCAAGGGGATGTGTGCATCTATATGTTCATTGCAGCATTTTACAATGGCCGAGATTGTGGAGGCAGCCTGGGTGTTTGTCAATGAAAGAGGAGGTGACATGGAATATTGCTCGGCCATGAAAAGGTTCTTACCATCTGTGGTGGCATGGATGGAACTGGAAGGTATTGCGCGGAGTGGAGTATGTCAGTCAGAGAAAGATATATGCAATGAGATTTCATTTGTATGTATGGAATCTAAAGAACAAAATAAACAAACAAAATGGAAACAAATTCATAGATACAGAACACATTTTAATGGTTGACAGGTAGGAGAGGTGTTGGGGGTGTGGGTGAAAAAAGGGGAAAGGATTAAGAAGTACAAATTGGTTTTTACAAAGTAGATATGGGAATGTAGGGTATAACATAAGGAATATAGTCAATAATATTGTAATAACTATGTATGGTGTCAGATGGGCACTAGATTTGTTGGGGTGATAGATGGGTGGGAGTTGGGGGTGCAGGGTGAAAAGGTGAAGGGATTAAGAAGTACAAACTGGTAGTTACAAAATAGTCATGGGATATAAAATAAAGCATAGGGAATATAGTCAATAATATTGTAATAACTATGCATAGTGCCAGCTGGTTACTAGACTAGTCAGGGGGATCATTTCTTAAATTATATAAATGTCTAACCACTATGCTGTACACCTGAAATTAATATAAAATAATATTGAATGTCAACTGTAATTGAAAATTTTAAAAAAGGGGGAAAGGGAGAAGGGGAAAAAGAGGTCCAAATTTCCAGGTATAAAACAAATAAGTCATGGGGATGTAATGTAGAGCATAGGGAATATAGTCAATATTGTGACAGCGTGGTACGGTGTCAGATGGTTGCTGGACTTATCATGGTGATCACTTGTTTAGGTATATGAATGTTAAATAACTATGGTGTACACCTGAAACTAATAGAACATTGTATGTTAGCTTAATAAAAATCTTTTTAAAAAGAAAAAAAAAAGATGCTGAATTCAAGATTGAGTTCACATGCTCCACCCCTGAACCGTGTCTCTGATCCTGATTGGCAGAGGCTGAAATCTCACATTTATGTTGCCTCTCAAATGACTCTTTCCTATTTTCTTTGCTTGTCCCCTCCTCCTGATCTCATCTCTCCTTCCTCTCCTCCTTATCAATGATTTTTTTCTTCTCTCTTCTCCTCCATGCCACTTCTCTCTTTGACCTCATCATCCTCTCTGCCCTTGTGTGTTCTACTCTCTTATGTCCCTCTCTTCAAGCTCCAATCATAATCTCTGATTCATAGAAGACATTCCTATTACCTACCCAACATCCACTTCTCCATCCTCGCTTCCTAACCAACTCCAGTTTTTCTCAGGCAGTAACATACCCCATCCCAGAGGATTTAACTGATCCAAACCTATCACAACAATCTCATTTCCCTTTTGCCAATTCATCCAAGGATGATCATGTGACTCAATTCTGACCAATAAGAAATAAGGGGAAGTTTGTTGGGTACTTGGGGAACAGCTTTGTGACGAGAAAGATCTTTTGCCTCCTTGCCTGCTCCTGTCCTGCTTTTGATCATTTTCATGAGGTTTGGTGCCACAGTGGCTCCCCAGAAAAACCATAAACAAACCACTAAAGATGGAAAACTGGAAAAAGAATATCCTGGGTCCTCGATGGCATTCATATGCTATCAACACTCCTCTGGAATCACCTACATCTGTATTCCTTATACAGTAAGACAAGCACCTTCATTATTTAAGCTGATTTTCTTTGCAGCTTTCTGTTCCATGTAGGCAAAAGCATCCCATCTGGTACAGTGCTAATAAATCAGGAAGGAAGGGGGTGGTCGGAAAGAAGGCTCTAGATCTTTGTACCAAACGCTGGAGTTGGTGATATGGTTACTAACCCACTCTGAGACTTTTCCTTTTACGTACAGTGAGGGAATAAATCGAATGATCTAGAAACACTGACTCATCTATGGCATTATAATGGTCAAACTGTTCTCTCCCCAGGATCTGCCTGGAAGTCTGACCGTATTTGACATTTAGAGATTCCACAGCTGCCGGCTCACTCTGATGGAAGAGCAGAGGACACTGCACAAGGGCAAGCATGGGTGCAGGGAGGCCAACAGGAGGTGAATGCAGGTGTCCAGGCAGAGACAGCGATGGCTTGGCAGTGGTGGAAGTGGGAAAAGGTGGAGAGGTTGGGGTATATTTTGGTAGTAAAACTGGTGGGTTTCCTCCGGCAAGAGAAAAAATAAACATGTGGGATTACATCAAACTAAAAAGTTTTTTCACAGCAAAGGAAACCATCAATAAAACAAAAAGGGATCCTACTGAATGGAAGAAGATATTTGCCAATGATATATCCGATGAGGGGTCAATATCACAAATTTATAAAAAACTCACTCAACTCTATTCCAAAAAAACAAACAACCCAATTAAAAAATGGGCAGAGGACATGAAGAGACATTTTTCTAAAGAGGACATACAGATGGCAAACAGACATATGAAAAAATGCTCAACCTCCCTAATCATTAGAGAAATGCAAATAAAAACCACAATGAGATATCACCCCACCCAGTCAAAATGACTATCATCAATAAATCAACAAACAAGTGCTGGTGAGGATGTGGAGAAAAGGGAACCTTTGTGCACTGTTGGTGGGATTGCAGATTGGTGCAGCCATTATGGAAAACAGTATGGAGGTATCTCAAAAAATGGAAAATGGAACTACCTTATGACCCAGCAATTCCACTCTTAGGTATCTATCCAGAGAAATCCAAAACTCTAAGTCGAAAAAATTATTGCACCCCTATGTTTTTTGCAGCACTATACACAATAGCCAAGACATGGAAACAACAGAAATGCCCTCGGTAGATGACTGGATTAAGAAACTCTGGTACATTTATACAATGGAGTATTACGCAGCCATAAAGAAGAATGAAATCTTACCATTTGCAACAGTATGGATCGATCTAGAGAACATTATGCTAAATGAAATAAGTCAGACAGAGAAAGACAAATACCATATGATTTCACTTATGTGTGGAATCTAAAGAAAAGAATAAATGAACGAACTAATCAGAAGCCTTCTCAGAGACATAGAGGAAAAACTGAGGGTTGCTAGATGGGAGGGGGGTGGGGATAAGGGGGAAGGTGAGGGGATTAGAAAGCACAATCGTTAACCACAAGATTGCCACAGGGTTATGAAAGTCAATTTGGGGAATGTAATCAATAATGTTGTAAAGATTTTGTAGGGTATCCAATGGACACTTGTCTCATTAGGGAGACCACCTCAGGGATGATGTAGATGCCTGACCACTGCACTGTCACCTGAAGCTGAAGCTGAACAATAATGAATGTCAACTACAATTATATATATATATATATATATATATATATATATATATATATATGAAGTGGAGTACAGTATTAGGAATAGAGACAGTGGAAATGTAATGGCTGTGTCCGATGTCAGAGGGGTAGTAGATGGGGGGAGAGGGGTTAATACTGTGTGAGGGATATAAATGATAAATGTCTAACTATTACGTTGTTTCGTACACCTAAAACTAATAAAGAGAGAGAGAGAGAGAGAGAGAGAGAGAGAGAGAGAGACCTGGCAAAGATTTACAAATAAAAGGAATTCAGCAAACCCAAAAAGACAATAAAGTAATTAAAACCTGAGAAAACAAAAACAAAGACTGACGGGTTTCTTTTAGCAGCAAATGTGACCAAAACCCAACTCAAATAAGCTTAAGCTGAAAAGGAATTTCCTGGATCATGTAACTGGGAAGAATGGGGGAGGTCACAGAATCAAAGAAAGATTGCAAAGGATTGTAACTGGAAGAACGAGGGATCCACTCTTCCAGAGATCTGTCTGTCCATCTGTCTCCCTGTCTACCTATCTACCTACCTACATATCTCCCCCTGAATCTCCTTCACCATCTCTATCTCTCCATATAGCTCCATCTTTCTATCTCCTCCCACCTCTCCTCTTTATCTCCTATACCTGTCTCTACTTCTATGTATTGATTAAACTCAATCTCTCACATGCTAGGTATGAAGGAATATGGCTAGCATCTCCCCTAACTCTGGAAAAATTTTCATTGTCCCAGAATCTTTCAGTCAACCCTACAAAGAACTAATTAACTGTGCTGTATCATGGCCTGCACTGAGAACCATAGATGTCACTAATGGACAAGATGCTATGATTGGCCAAGCCTGGATCACATGCCCACAACTGCAGCCAGGTGGGGCAGAACGCTGTGATCTGGACCACAGGGACTATGGAGAATGGCAGCGAGGAATGCTGGCAGACACACCCCAGGCTTCAACAGCTCACAGGGTAGCAGGTGGTCTTGAACCCCTACACAACTGAAAAGCCACCTTCCTATCAGCCTCTGAAGCTCTGCTAAGACATGCAGCCCTGTGCCAGTCCCTGGTCAAACACAGAGTGCCAACTTCACCAGAATATTTGAGAAATATTCAAGAATCAGAGATATCACTCATATCAAAACAAGTGTGGCTCTGTGATGAAACTGTCTCCCCACCCCTTCACGTGGCTGGTTCCTTCTTTTTTTTTTTTTAATTAAAGTTTATTGGGGTGACAATTGTTAGTAAAGTTACATAGATTTCAGGTGTACAATTCTGTATTACATCATCTATAAATCCCATTGTGTGTTCACCACCCAGAGTCAGTTCTCCTTCCATTACCATATATTTGATCCCCTTTACCCTCATCTGCTACCCCCTCCCCCCCTTACCCTCCAGTAACCACTAAACTATTGTCTGTGTCTATGAGTTTTTGTTTCTCATTTGTTTGTCTTGTTCTTTTGTTGTTTTTGGTTTATATACCACATGTCAGTGAAATCATATGGTTCTCTGCTTTTTCTGTCTGACTTATTTCACTTAGCACTATAATCTCAAGATCCATACACTGTTGGTGGGAATGCAGACTGGTGCAGCCGTTATGGAAGGCAGTGTGGAGGTTCCTCAAAAAATTACGAATAGAATTGCCATATGACCCAGCAATCCCTCTCCTGGGTATCTACCAAAAAAATCTGAAAACATTTATACCTAAAGACAAGTGTGCTCCAATGTTCATTGCAGCTTTGTTTACGGTGGCCAAGACATGGAAACAACCAAAATGTCCTTTGATAGATGAATGGATAAAGAAGTTGTGGTATATATACACAATGGAATACTATTCGGCGGTAAGAAAAGATGATATAGGACCACTTGTGACAACATGGTTCCTTCTTTTTGTTTAATCCTCACCTCAAATGTCACGTGTTTCTTAGCAAGCCATTCTTGATCACTGTCTAAACTAGTGATCTCATTGGCACTCTGGCTTCCTGTTCTAATCCTGAAACTCTTTATTGGTCTTCTCCCCTTAGTTAACGCCAAGTCATCCCTGAGTCTCCACACACATCACCTTCTCGAGGACACCATCGCTGACCTCCCAACTATTTTAATTTCCCCTCAGTTTGGAGCTCATATTGCAGCATGTATCTCTCCAGTGGAACGTCCCTCACAAATGCATTTTTGTATCTGTCTGTATGATCATTTGATTAATTATCTGTGTCACTCAAAAGAGTGTGCATTCACAAATATATTTCCAACACTTTTCCTGCATGGAGAACTCTTAAAAATATCTTTATTTTTTTAATTTTAATTTTTTTAAATTAATTTTTTATTGAAATATATTTATCATACAACTTTGTGTAAATTTAAGGTATATGACATGTTGATTTGACACATTTATATATTGTAATGTGATCGCCATTGTAGCGATAGTTAGCACTTCTATCACATTACATAATTATCATTTCCAACATTTTATTATGAAAATGTTCAAACGTGTTTAAACCTAGATCCCACAATTAATATTTTACTATACTTGTTATACCACATGTCTATCATCTATCCACCCATCAATGCCTCTTAATTTTTGATGCATTTCCAAATAAGTTAGTCATCGGTGTACTATCTGCCAGTATTTCAGCATGCACATCATTAGCTATTTGTTAATAGTTCAATATTCATGGATGTTTTTCTTTCTTTTGGAGATAAAATTTACTTACAGTGAAATGCAGAGATCTTCAAGATAATTTTTGATAAGTTTTTACAAATGCAACCCAAATACTTTTCAAGATGTATCCTATTATCATTATCCCTGAGAAGTGGCATTTCTTGGTCATAGGACAGCTGTATAATTAACTTTATGAGAAACTGCCCTTGTTAACAATATAGTACTTGAATAAATTGTGGTGTATTCGCACAATAGAATACTATACAGCAATGAGAAAGGACAAACTTTTGCTACAAGCAACAATATGGATGAATTTACAAACCTAATTTGAGCAAAAGAAGGCAGGAAACATTTTGTATGATTCTATTTATACAAAGTTTAAAAACAGGCAAAACTAACTGATGATGTTAAGATAGGATTCTGGTTACCTTTGTAAAACAATAGCGTCTCCTGGATGCCAATTTGTTTCCTGGTCTGGTTGCTGGGTGTGTTCATTTGTGAAGATTCAAGCTGCACAATTGTGGTTCATATACTTTTCTGTATGTAAGTAACACTGGCATAAAAAATTTCCTAAAACATGAACTAGACTATTTTATTTGAGAACCCATGCACTTCACCACTATACTGTCAGGATAGCAAGAGCCTTACCATATTTTCAATAAATTAATTGTGAGGAAAATTTGTAGAGGGAAGTCCTTATAGATGAAAAGAAACTTAAAAGAAATAAGACACCACCTTAAACCTATCAGAGTAGCTAACATCAAAAAGTCGACAAACAACAAGTACTGGTGAGGATGTGGAGAAAAGGGAACCCTCGTGAACTGTTGATGGGATTGTAAATTGGTGCAGCCACTATTGAAAACAGTATGGAGGTTCCTCAAAAAATTAAAAATAGAATTATTGTATGATCGAGAAATTTTACTTCTGAGTATTTTTCCAAAGAAAACAAAAACACTAATTTGAAAAGATATGCATTTAGCGTTATTTACAACAGCCAAGATATGGAGGCAACATAGGTGTCCATCGATAGGTGGAATGGATAAAGATACGGTACATATATACAATGGAATAGTACTCAGCCATAAAAAGGAATGAAATCTTGCCATTTGCAACAACATGGATGGACTGAGAGGGTAGTATACTCAGTGAAATAAGTGAGACAAAGAAAGACAAATCCTGTAGGATTTCACTTCTATGTAGCTTCTAAAAAACCAAAATAAATGAATAAAGAAAACAAAGCAAAACAGAAACAGACCCACAGATACAGAGAACAAGCTGATGGTTGCCAAAGGGGAGGAGCAGGTGAGATGGGTGAAAAAAAATAAGAAAATAAATTTGAGAGACAGATATACCAAGTGTAATGGCTGGGTCTTATTAGAACACTTAATCAAACAATCAAACTGACAACTGGGGACTTTGAACACTGACTACATATTGGCCAATGCCCACCTACTTCGGGGAGGGGCATGGTTTACTCAGTCCACCACTTCAGTTGCTAATCTCTTCCCAAAACACCCTCACAAACAAACACTCAGAAGTCATGTTTAACCGGACACCTGGGCATCCCATGGCCCATTTGCGTTGACACAAAATCAAAGTCTACACTTTGTTGGGATTTGCTAAGTTTTAATCTAATGTCCTTTTTCTGTCCCAGGATCCCATCTAGGATGCCACATTGCATTTAGTCATCACGTCCCTGGAGGCTCCTCTGGGCTGCAACAGTTCCTTAGACTTTCTTTGTGTTTGGTGACCTGGACAGGTCTGAGAAGAACTGGTCGGGTACATTGTGCGGTGGCCCACTGGCGGGATCTGATGTTCTGTGATGATCAGATTGGGGCTGTGTGTTTTGGAGAAGAAACACCACGGAAGCTAAATGCCCTTGTCACTGCGATGTATTTTTATCTCCAGTTCTATTTTTCTGAAGCTCGTGTATGGGGAGTTATATATTCCCACCAGAATGAGCCCTTCTTAAGAGAATGGGGCATATTTAGCTCACCTGCAAATCTCCAGAGCACAGCCTGGACCTGCTTGAGCAAACACTCAATGAATGTTTGAAAGGAGAGAAGGTTAAAATAAAATAAAAAGAAAAGAAAAGAAAGAAGAGAAGGAAGAGTGAAACTCTGAAGCAGGGGATGGGCTTATTATTCATTCCATTCAGTATATATTTATGAAGCATCTACTATGTCAGACAAGGTTCTACTTGCTGGAAAGACAGCAGCAGTAAATCAGACAAAAATATGTGGATCTTATGCTCTGAGGAGGGATGAGAATTATAAGCTAGTGAATCAGAGTTTCTCAACACTGTTGACATCTGGGGCTGTCACTCTGCTGTGGGGACTGTCCTGAGTGTCATAGGATGTTGAGCAGCGTCCTTGGCTTCTACCCACTAGATGCCCACAGCAGCCCCCTTTCCAGTTGTGACAACTGAAAGTATTCCAAACATTGCCAAGTGTCCCCTGGGGAGCAAAGTCACCCCTACTGAGAGCCACTGCAGTGAAGAAACAAATAAGATAATTTCGGTCCTTTAGTCATTCAACAAGTTTTCACTGAGTCTGTGCTGGGAGCTCAGCACCATTCTTGGCACTGAACATGCCAAGAGGAAACCAGACAATCAAATCCCCTCACTCACCTACATGCTCATTTTACGAAGAGGCAGTTACTCCTCAAAGAGCTGAAATACACACAGCAACAGTGTTACCCTGGGTCATGCTGAAAAATCTTTTCCTCTCTCACAACCCTGGGATGTGTTTCCTCAGCACAAAGCCAGAACCGCTGCCCCTGGGAAATGGGGGTGGGGGCACCTGCCACATCCTCAGGTTCCTTACTAATGAGTTCAACAAGTCAGAAAGTTCCTTCAGGATTCCCAAGCAAGTCTGGGCCACCTGTTCCTAATGAGCTCAGAGGCCCTGGTCCCCAGTGGCTGTCAGAGGTGAGTGGAGGCCAATTATCCCCATCCTGTCTGGCTTCTCCTGCTGGACCACAGCTCCACATCGCTGGGCAGGGCCTCTTGGGCACTGAGTGTGTTAGCAGAGTTCTCATCCTTGGGGAGCCGCCAGCAGCTTCCACTTAGTGAGGAACTGGCATTAGCTGTGTTTCTGTGTTCTTAATGAGTTACTTCGCCTCTCTGTAGAGACTAAACGTAACAGTCAGCCCAAGTAGCAACACTGAAGATGTGTACTCTCTAATTGCCATGATTTCCCAAGCAAAACACCCAGCCCCGTGGCTTTACTTCACATCGATATGCTGACGACTCCCCCAGATTTATAACTCAAACCAGGACCTCCCCAATCACCCCCATCCCGTGTATTGTTCTCCACAGTCATCTCACAGTTAACATACTAGTAAAGTATAATCTTGACTTTAGGTTCCCCAAATCTCCTCTTCCTACAGTTTTCCCCAGCTTAGTAAATGGCATCACTGTTCACCCAGATACTCAGACCAAAGCCTAGAACTCACCCAACACGAAAGCACGATGGTTAAAGGTTTGGGGTCACATGGCTGGGTTCAAATCTGGCTCCCCCACTTACTCTGTGGTTTTGGACACAATTTCTCTCTGCCTCAGTTTCCTCATCTGTAAAATGGGACTATTTTAGGACCTACCACATAGGGCTATTGTGAGGACCAAAGGGGTGTGTGTGTGTGTGTGTGTGTGTGTGTGTGTGTAACTATATACGTATATAATCATATATGTCATGTATATAAGTGTATGGCACAACGTAAGCATGTATTCATGATTGTTAGGTGTTACATTACTATTATTTTATCCTATTACTATAATGTTATTGTGTTATATATTGCTATGTATTATACTACTACTATGTATATTATATTCCTATATTGTTATTGTTCTATATTATGTATTATGTTACTATTATGTATATTACTATTGTTGTTATGAATTGTTATGTATTATATTACTATATTGCCATTATGTTACATATTGTTATGTATTATATTACTACTATTTCTCCCACAGCCCATATGCAACCATTGGCAAGAATTTTCAACTCCATATTCAAAATACATACATTTATGCCCACCCATCACCACCTCTACTGTTTCCATGCTAGTCCATGCCACTATCATCCTTGGCCAGACCCCTGCCAGAGCAGATCCTGCCAGACCACCCAGACTCCCTGGTTTTACCCTTACCCACTTAAAGTCTCTACACCACAATTACAACTGTCTTTAAAAAACATAATTCAGACCATGTCACACCTTCATCTAAGCCTTCCTTATCATGCTTACACTCCAACCCATGCCATGGCCAAGGTGACCCAGGTGGTCTCCCTACTCCCTACTTCTCATCTCCTGCCACTCCTCACCCTCCACTGTGCTCCAGACACATCAGGCTTTTCTTTCCAGTGCTCAAACCTGCCAAGTGCCTCCTGACCTCTAGATCTTTGCACATGCTGTTTCCTCTGCTTCCATATTCTCTCCGTAGTTCCCTGTACAGCTCATTCTGCCACTTCATTCAGGTCTCAGCTCAGTTGTCACCACCTCATTAAGCTGTCCCCAATCAACCTGACTCAATAAACACCCTCCTGTCCTTCTATGCCCCTTACTGTGCTTTATTTTTCTTCATACACATACCACAACCTGAAATTTGAAAATATATTGATTTGTTTACTTTTTACTGTCTGACCCCCAAGAAGACTATAACATCCATAATTTAAGAGATCTGAGATCTGGTTTATGGTGGTCCTTAATGAACTATCTAGTACACAGAAGTGCTCAAAAAGTATTTGTTCACTGAGTCAATAGTGTAAAAACAAAAAAATAAATGATAAGTGAAGTGTTTTGCAGAGTGCAGGAATGTTCAAAGATTACAGGACATGAAAGAGATGTTTTTTGCAAAAAGAAAAAAAGCATTATTTCTTTTCAAAGTTATTCTCAGATCTTCATCATCAGAGCTGTCATAGCAAGCACTATCATAATTTTTTCCTTGTTTGAGCTAATGTGAATAGATCTTTTACCAATGCATGACTTTGTCACAGCATGCATTGGTCATTTGGGAGAAAAAAAATGGACTCATCGCGTCACGAAGATCTTCCAGATGTTAACACTTTACATTATATAACATAAAAAAAAAAAAAAATCACGTTCACCAGTATCACCATCAATTTCGTCAGCAATACTGAGAGTTTTTATCTTGATTATTCCTCGAAAGAGTCTTAGGGGTATCCAGGGGTCCCAAGGGTACATACTGAGAGCTGCTGGAAAGAAAAATAGAACAAGGGAATAGAAGAAGAGCTCGGGAACAAATAGGCAGGCATGGGAACACCGGTCTGTCCTTGTGTGGTCAGCAGCCTCCAACACAGCTCGGAGGAGCTCCGCCTCTTGGCCTGCACCTCCCTGCTCCTTGTGGGATTCCCTGCTCCTTGAGGTTGGGCTGGACCTACAGACTTGTGACAATGAAGAGAACCCAGCAAAAGTGATGAGATGTTACTAGCGAGATTAGGTTACAAAATGCTGTGGGCTCCATATTGGGCTCTCTTTCTCACTCACTCTGAGGAAAGAAGGTGCCATGTTGTCAGCTGATCCATGTGACCAGGAACTGAGGGGGGCCTCCAGTCAGTGGCCAGAGGAACTGAGACCTTCTGTCCAGCAGCCAACGGGAAATCCTGCCAATAACCATGTGAATGATCTTGGAGCTCATCCTTCACCAGCTCTACCTTGACTTCAACTTTATGAGAGACCATGAGCACCCCTATCTAAGCTGTCCCAGATTCCTGACCACAGAAGCCATAAGATAATAACTGTTGTTGTCTTAAACCACTACATTTTGGAGTAATTTATTAGTCAGCAACGGATAATTAACACACCTTCGTTTTGTATTTGGACAAAAAGTAATAAACAGAGTCTTAATTTGCACCACACAAAAAAAAGTAAATTTCAGATGGATTAAAGTGATAAATGCAATGTAGAAAACTTAGAAACACAAGAAGAAAATAGAGATAATTTTTGTAATGTCCATGTGGGCACTGCTGCTTAAGAAAGATGTAAAATCTAGAAAGAAAACAATAAGCTGATATGACTATATAAGCTGTTAAAATTCAGTAAGATAAAAACTATTCTAAAGAAAAATGTTTAAATTGAAAGCCTGGGGAAAAAAATTTGTGGAAAAGATCAATACCCATAATATATAAAAAACAATTCCTACAAGTCAATAAGGCAAGTCAAAGAGGCCAATAGAAAACATTTCATGCACAGGTATTTCACAGACTACGTACAAATAGCCATACATATAAAAAGATGGACAGCCTCTCTGGAAACCATTAAAATGTAAATTAAAACAAAAATGAGATGATTTTTGGTGATCAGATGAATATAAATTTAAAACTGATATATCCACTATTGGCTGGAAAGACAAAAAAATTGACACTCTTCTACATAGTTGGTATATATTGATAAAGCTTGTTTATGCTGAGTTTGCATAATTAACCAAAATTAAAATGGGCATTCCCTTCAATTTGGCAGTTTCACTCTAATGGAACCTGTGAATATCAGCAATAGCCAATTAGAAAAGTCATAGGAAATTAGATCTCATTCACAAGAGCCACCAAAACTCTAAGTTATTGAGGGGAAAAAAAGTATGCAACACTGACATGAAGAAAATTATTTTTAAAAAGAAAACTTTTTTGAAAGACTAAAATAAGATGTCTGAGGAAGGTACAAGGATGCTAATCACAGGATTGTCTTGGCTAAAAATAGTTGAAAACAACCTAAAAGTCCACCAATGTAAGGACGGCTACATTAATTTTAATTTTTCATCCAAAGCATGGCCCACCCTGAAGCCATCAAAAAGAATGACATGTTTCTATGTGATCCCTATTTATTCAACAGAAATATATCCTAGACATATAAAGCAAAAATGCACATTGCAGAAGAATGTTTGTTGGTACTATACAGTATTAATAATGTTCAATAGCATGGACTCTTATGGCTTTTGATATTACCAGAACACTCTAGAAAGGCTGTGACCAGGAGGCACGGCTGCTGCCCTGGTTGTCAAAGAGTCTTCTTTTCAGAGCCTGGAGCCACCGTGGAACAGAAAGGTCCCAGAGGTAACCGTTGATGAATTCCCAAGAAGATGAGAGAGAAACGGCCAACAGGGGATGGGCTGGCTCAGAGCCAACCCCACCCAAAGTCGCTGATGCTGGCCCATCCCTCACATTTCCCTTGTCCACAGCTTAGACGTGGGGAGCCAGCCCCCAGCAAGCAATACCAGCCTGGATCTTTATCACTTCAGTCCCTTGGAGGAACTGGCCTCCCACTAGCCCAGCTCAGCTTCTCGAAGATGTTGGGCTTCACCTGCTGCTGGGGGGAGTGTCCAGGGCACTCAGCCAGGTGGGTCAGGCTGCTCCAAACTTCCAGGGTGGTTGAGAGAATTATGTGGATTGCATAAAAAGCACTCAGGTCAGGGTCTGGCTGTCAGGAAGTGATATCTAACTGCTGGTTGGCACTCTGCTAATGTGGTATAAAGGACTCAAAGCAACCTCAGTGCTGACATTCTGGGGTCAGGTCACTCTTTGCTTTGGGGGCTGTCCTGTGCTTTGCAGGATGTTGAGCAGCATCCTGGGCTCTTCTCACTAGATGCCAGGAGCACCTCCTGAGATGGGACAACTAAAAATGTTTCCACACATTGCCACGTGTCCTCTGGGGAGGACACAATCATCGTCAATTAAGAACCGCTGCTCTAAGTGAGCTTCCCGTGACTAGAGGCATGTAAGCTGAAGCTATGAGACTGCAGGGTGGAAACACAATGGCAGATACTCAGGCAGATCCTAAACTCTCATCCTACACAGGAAGCGATGCTTCTGTGTCACTGATGAGCCAGGCTCATTTCTCCCATGGCTGACGGCTCAGGTCTGGGGTCTCTGGCTCCTCTCCCTTGCCTCAGATTATGATGTTTGTGGTATTCTAACTTACATCCTGGAAGAGGTCATGCTACACAGTTCTGACAAACATAGCCTCATACATTTGGAGAAAATAACAACACACACCGTGTTTCATGTGCCAGGCACTGTTCTAAGACCTTCATTTAATCCCCATGACATTCCCATGGGGGAGATGTCATTGTTAAGAAACCAAAGCACAGATTGGTTATGTGACCTGCCTACCTAATGTCACACAGCTAGCAAGTTGCAGGGCTGGGGTTTGAACCCAGGCAGTCCCCCTCAGAGTCTGTGCCACAAACCATGACACAACCAGCATCTTGGTTGTGAGTACCAGCGCTGGTGACTTTCAAACTCATTTTTTTCACAGCAGGATCCTGTCATCCAATGAAAGCTGAGTCAATAATCCAATAACAATTGCATAGATAAACATGGGACTGGCCCCAGCTGAAGAAAAGGGTCAGATCCCGGCCAGATAAGCTCCACAGAGCTGTTTGGAAATTACTTTGCAAGCCCCTCAGTTTGCAGGTGAGAAAGCCGGAACAGGAGTAATAATAATAATAAGTGCAAGGGCTGAGGGTTAGCAATTATATGTTGAGTATCAGGTACCAGTGCACAACCTCATTCCTTTCCAAGTGATACGTGCAAAAATGCCATATCTCTCTTTTTAAGGGAGTTCTGAGAAACATGTGAGCGAGATGAGAAAACACATGCAGAGAAGGCAAGATGAATAGGCCCAGGTGTATGGAATTAGATTTGGTGGAGCGGTATAAAATCCGCAAGCTATATTCTGTTGGAACGTGGTGATCCTCTGAGAGTAACAGATGTTGCCACGTTTCTTTTCATTGGCTGTTTTGGGAATATCAATGTATATTTTATCTCCTCTCTGAGCATAATATCTGAAAAGTAGTAAGTCTGACACACCTGAAAATAAATCACAGCTAGACAATAAGCAGTGTTCATCCATTTACCCCTTAAAATTATCTCACAGGGTCCTGTATGATGCTGAAGGAAACCCGGTTACAGTGTTTCTTTCCCGACCATCTCATGGTAGTGGGGGAGGCAGAAATGGCATCAGCAGCATTTCTGGGCTGTGTTTTTACTTTTACTTCCATATGGGAAGGCTCCACTTCACGACGAGGACAAAGAACCTGCTAATAAAAGGAGAGCTGAGGACAGAGGCAGACTGTGCAATTTCCTAGAACATATTACCACAAATACAGTCTCTTAAAACAACACACACGTTCTCTTACAGTTTTAGAAATCCCGAGTCCAAAATGGATTGCTCTGGGCTGAAATGAAGGTGTTGGCAGGGTTGCATCCTCTTCCGGAGTGTTGTGGGGACAGAATCCCAGAGAGCAGTTTCCAGGCTCTCGGCCTCACGTAGAAAGGTGCTGGCTTGGGTAGTAGATGGCCATCAGCTGTGGCTAATTGACCCTCAGCTGTTACCAGTTAGCCAATTAGCCACTGATATAACTGCCGCTGCTGCGCTGGTGAGTGGGAAGAGAGTCGGGAGTCGAGTCGGTTGGTTGGCAGGCAGAGAAGCGGACAGCAGGTTGCAGGTCGTGTGACTCCAGCCTCCAGTGAGACTATAGTGTTATGCCTCCTCTACCTATGGCTCCGTAGATGTTCCTTTTTGGCCTCACCACATCCTGTGTTCTTATGCAGGGAGCGGGACCAGAGACCAGGCAGGCCGCCTTGCACAACAAATGGTAGGGTCTCTTGCATGACAAATGGCACAGAGAGCAGGGTATGGTGCTGGCCAAAACCCTCCGAGGGATGGTGGAGCAGTTTGTGCGTGTGAAAACAGAGTCTTAGTCTTGGGAAGCCCATGAGGAGCCGCGCCAGAGACAGGGAGCGTAGTCTGCCTGGGAGAGTGTCGTGCGGGAGACCCTGCTCGCTGCGCCATTTGTCGTGCGGGGAGGCCTTCTCGCCGCGCCATCTTTCAGGAGGGGCGGCCTGCGGGGTCTCTGCTCCAGCTCCCCACACAAGAACGCAGGATATGGTGAGGCCGAAAAGGAACACCCACGGAGCCATAGGTAGGGGAGCCATACCACCACGGTCTCACTGGAGGCTGGGTTCACCGGACGTGCGACCTGCCGTCTGCCTTTCCGCCAACCAACCGACCTACGACTCTCCTCCACTCTCTCGACTCTGTTCCTCCCCTCTCTTCCGCTCTCCTCGGCTCTCCTCCGTAGCCGCAGCAGTTATACCAGCGGCCAATCAGCTAACCGGCCACAGCCAATGGCCAATCAGCCACAGCCGACGGCCATCCACCACCCGAGCCAGCACCTTTCCACGTGAGGCCAAGAGCCTGTAAACTACTCTCTGGGGCTCTGTCCCCACAGAGAGACATGACCCCTCGGTGAATTGGTGGTCCTCTTGAGCATCTGGATGGTATGCCGCCCTGTTGGCCATAGCAGGTATCATTGGCCTTTTGGTGGGGTGCTGCTGTAGGCTCCGAGGGTTGCGGACATCTTACACCAAGGCCTCCACCCACTCAGACACCTGGCACAGCAAGCAGGATTCCGGCCAGGTAGGAATGGAGTCTGACTCAGGGCAGGAGGATGTGTGGCCCCCACACAGTGTGTGGTGCCCGGTGGCCACTGTTCTCAGGAGTTGGACCCCCAAGGAGAGGTGGGGTCATGGATGGCCAGCATGGAGAGGGCCCTGCAGGCTCTGGCTGAGCGGTTGCCGGAGGAAGCGAAGGCTGCAGCCAGCCGTGTGGGCTGGATGTTCCTCACAGCCTTGAGTCTCAACATGGAAATAGCGCTTAATGAAGTGGCCCAGGTGCGGACCAGGTGTCCCGGTTGGAGGTGCTGGAAGCTCGAGTCCGCCTGTTAGAAGAGGGGACCCACAGTGGAGACGCTTGGGCGGAGGCGGAGGAAGCGAGTGGAGACAATGTAGCTCCCAACCCCCAAGCCCGGCCAATCTTGAAGCAAAGGGTAAAATGTGAGCAACCTTTGGGCCCTGGGGGCGTTGCTGCTGGCAACCCAGCTGTGACTGAGTTCACGACCTACACGCCATACACTCCCACTGAGTTGCAGGAGCTGGGGAGGCAGTACAGACAGCGCCCTGGAGAGCCAGTCTTGGCTTGGCTACTACGTTTATGGGATGAGGGAGCAGACAGCATTCTCTGCTCCCCAGGCGAGATGGAAAAGCTAGCCTTTGTGACAATGCATCTGTCCCTGCGACAAAGGTTACAAAACTGCCATAGGTTGGCCCATGACCAGGGCAACCACACTCTAATCGAGTGGTTCATTGATGCGGTATGCACAGTATGGGGACAGGCTGGCGAGATGCCAGACAGTGTGAGTCAATGGCAGTCATATATGGAACTTACTCAAATCATCCGTGAAATGGGTATGAGACATTTTAACCTTAATATGCAGGGGCCGGATGACGAGCTTTTTACAGCCAGCATGAGAGATCTGATTTTGGATACTGCACCTGCAAGTGCTTTAGGATCCTTGGTTGCTATTCTTACGCCCTATGTAGGGCGGTGGATCCATGAAGTTACCATTGCCATGGCCACCCTAGGGGATGTTGAAAGCTGGAGGCAAAGGAAGTTAAGACAGGAGGTCCGAGTAGTTGAGACCTGGAAGCCCAAATTTAAAATAAGGGGGCAAAGTCACGGGCCTCAGAGAGTAACACGCGCCCAGATGTGGCATGATCTCGTGGCAGCAGGTGTTGATCGGGAGAGAACAGACCGACAACCCAATGCACTCCTGCTGGAACTTTGGAAACAGTTGCATCCAGAACAGCAATTCAGGCGAAGCCTAAAGGAGGAGTCTGGCAAAGCGTGACCCGTGTCCCTCCAGGACTTCATGCGGCCGCTTGAGGCCGACTCCTTTCAGCTTGATTAGGGGTGGGGCCAAGGTACCCGGTCAGAGGGGACGAGCAGGGACCGGAGGCCCCACGTGGAACTCTCCATACATTGGTCCCCTTCGAATGTGCAGAAGGTTTTGGCCCTAGTTGACACTGGCGCCGACTGCAGTCTCGTTTATGGGAACCCAGAACTGTTCCCTGGACCAGCAGTCTGCATTGATGGCTACGGGGGGGAAAAACTGTGACTGTGAAAGCCGTTTCCTTACCACTGGGTATAGGGAGGCTTCCCCCTTGTACCTACAAGGTTTATGTCCCCCCCGTTCCTGAGTATATTCTAGGGGTGGACGTGCTACATGGCCTCAGCTTACAGACGTCGGTAGGAGAGTTCCGTCTCCGGATCCGGGTGGTGAAAGCGGTGACACGTGGGCATGCTCACCACCCTCCTCAAGTGTTGCCACAGCCCTGGCGCATGGTTACAGTGCGACAGTACCGCCTGCCAGGAGGACAGGAGGAGATTGGTCGTACAATATTGGAATTGGAGAAGGCACATATTGTGAGGCCAACGCACAGTCCCTTTAACTCCCCAGTATGACCTGTCAAGAAGCCAGATGGGACCTGGAGAATGACTGTGGACTATAGGGAGTTAAATAAGGTGACACCACCTTTGCACGCGTCCGTGCCTTCAATACACGATTTGATGGATCGTCTGACTGTCCGCCTGGGAACATATCACTATGTAGTGGACTTGGCCAATGCTTTTTTTTCCATTGACATTGCACGCGAGAGTCAAGAGCAGTTTGCTTTTACTTGGGACCAGCGGCAGTGGACTTTTCAAGTCCTTACGCAAGGATACTTACACAGCCCCACTACCTGCCATAGGTTCGTGCCCCAGGATTTGGCACAGTGGGATCACCCATCCTCTGTGATCTTGTTTCACTATGTTGATGACGTATTACTAACTTCTAATTCTCTTTCAGATTTAGAGCAAGCAGCTCCCTCTCTTCTCTGCCACCTGAAGTCACATTGCTGGGCGGTGAATGAGGAAAAGTTCCAAGGCCCTGGCTTATCCGTCAAGTTTTTGGGTGTTGTGTGGTTGGGTAAGACAAAGGACATACCTGAGGCAATTATTGACAAAATACAAGGCTTTCCCCAGCCGACCAAGGTCTCCCAACTGCAGAGGTATTTGGGTCTGCTAGGATATTGGCGGGTGTTTGTACCCCATTTAGCACAAATGGCAAGGCCCTTGTATAATATGATAAAAAAGGGAGCCTCATGGGATTGGACAGAGGCTATAGAGCAAGGCTTTGTTGCCACAAAATGGGCAGTGCAGCAGGCACAGGCTCTACAAATAGTAGACCCCGGCTGCCCATTTGAACTTGATGTTCACGTAACCCAAGAGAGATATGGTTGGGGCCTCTGGCAATGGCAGGAGTGTCTCCAGTTGCCAGTGGGATTTTGGTCCCAATTGTGGAAAGAAGCAGAAGTCCGCTACTCTCTAATAGAGAAACAGCTGGCTGCTGTGTACGCAGCCCTAGTGGCCACAGAAGCCATCACAGGAATGGCACGGGTGTTGATTCGAACAACCTATCCTGTCCAGGAGTGGGTCTGTACATGGACACAGGGACCCAAAATGGGGGTGGCACAGATCACCACCCTCGCCAAGTGGGGTGCCTACTTGGAGCAACGTAGCACCCTTAGTTCAACGCCTTTGAGCACAGAGCTACAACAGGTCCTGGGGCCTGTGGAGCTTGTAGCCCAGGCTGAGCCAAATGCTCTGCCTAGAGGGGAGGACTTGGAGCCCTCGCCCTACAAAGGACAGTCCCCAGTTCCTGAGGATGCCTTGTTTACCAATGGTTCTAGCCAAGGGGCTGCAGCCATTTGGACGGCTATTGGTGTGCAGCCCCAAACAGACACCATTTGGTTTGATACTGGGATGGGCCAGAGTAGCCAGTGGGCTGAATTACGGGCTGTGTGGATGGTAATCAGCCACGAGCCTGGGCCCCTAGTTATTTGTACTGACAGCTGGGCAGTGTTCCGGGGCCTAATGTTGTGGCTCCCTACGTGGAAACACCAAAACTGGTTGGTAGGACACCATCCACTGTGGGGTCAAGCCATTTGGCAGGACCTCTGGGACCTAGGGCAGGGAAAGGAGGTGACCCTAATGCATGTCACAAGTCACTCCCCCTTCGTGTCCCCAGGTAATGATGAAGCAGATGCCCTAGCATGGGTCTGATGGTTAGAACGGGCCCCTGCCACTGATGTGGCCCATTGGCTGCATAGGAAATTGCAGCACGCTGGAGGCAGAACCATGTGGAAGGTGAGAAGATGCTGGGGTCTGCCTTTGAAATGGAGGAGATAGCAGATGCCTGCTATGACTGTCCGGTCTGTGCCCAGGACAGCCCCCAAAGGTGGAAGCTCCCCTAGCAGACACAGCAGATTACACGACGGAGGGTGCCCCTTCCTCGCTGGTAGGTGGATTACTGCCTAAGACCCGCAATGCAATGTATGCATTCACAGCAGTGGACACTGCTGCGGGGTTGATGTTTGCTTGGCCGTGTCCGGCTGTGGATCAGAGGCATACAGTGGTCGCCCTTACATGGCTGTGCGCCCTCTATGGGCGCCCCCAAGTCATTGAAAGTGACAGGGGTACCCATTGTATGGGGCAAGAAGTGCAACACTGGGCTGCCAGGATGGACGTACAATGGTTGTTTCATACCCTGTATAACCCACAAGCAGCTGGCATGATTGAACGCTACAACGGCCTTTTGAAGCAAGGCCTCTGGGTGTCAAAACACCCTCCCACGATGCGTGACTGGGCCTCTCATCTATGGGACATCCTGAGAATCCTGAATGAGAGACCACAGAAGGGAGGGCCCGCACCAGTAGAAGCTCTGCTACATCGAACAGCTGCTCCCATTCAATTACAAGTTACCACAAGGGAGACTGTTAAAGCCAGGCTACCGCAGAAATGGAAACATTTTGCTGCCAGCACCCACATGCTTGAAAACAGGGGAACGGCAGCAATGGACGTGGCCCTGGCAGGTCAGAAGCCCCCACTGTCGGTGGTTGGGTCTGATAGCCCCATGGGGGGCCGGTTTGACTCATGATTTGCAAGTAACGTCAGGGGTGGTGGCTGAGTGGCTACCGCAAGTGACTGTAGTATACAGAGGTCCCGATACCGGGATGATTTTGCGAGGGAACTATGTGCTCTCACTATGGCCTATTATGGAGTCCCCTGTTCTGTTACATGTTGAAACTATGCAAGGGACCCCAAGCACTACCATAAAGGTCTGGTACCACAAACCGGGAAAGGTGCCAGTGGCAGCGACCCTCCTTTCCCAGGACAAAAAGCTAGCGTGTATCCTCCCAGATGGAAGGGATTTGCCATTGTTGGTTCCTAAGACTACCATTTCTTTCCGTCCGTAGGTGTCTGTAGGCTAATATGACACAGGGACCCTCACGGAAGACGCTTGTCATGTAAATTGCGAGGCTAGACCCTGTAGGGGTGGAGTGTGGGGACAGAGTCCCAGAGAGCAGTTTCCAGGCTCTCAGCCTCACGTAGAAAGGTGCTGGCTTGCGTAGTAGATGGCCATCAGCTGTGGCTAATTGACCCTCAGCTGTTACCAGTTAGCCAATTAGCCACTGATATAACTGCCGCTGCTGCGCTGGTGAGTGGGGAGAGAGTCGGGAGTTGAGTCGGTTGGTTGGCAGGCAGAGAAGCAAACAGCAGGTTGCAGGTCGTGTGACTCCAGCCTCCAGTGAGACTATAGTGTTATGACTCCCCTACTTATGGCTCCGTGGGTGTTCCTTTTTGGCCTCACCACATCCTGTGTTCTTATGTGGGGAGCAGGACCAGAGACCTCATAGGCCACCTTGCACGACAAATGGCGCAGCGAGCAGGGTCTCCCACATGACAAGGGTCCAGGGGAGAATCCATTTCCTTATATTTTCCAGCTTCTGGAGGCCGGCGTGTTCCTTGGATTCTGGTCTCTGCTCTGTCGTCACATCTTCTCTCTCTTGCCTCCCTTTCCCATATTTCAAGGACCCTTGTAATTACATTGGTTTCACCCAGTGTATTAGTGTCCTGGGGTGTCGTGCGGGAGACCCTGCTCGCTGCGCCATTTGTCGTGCGGGAGACCCTGCTCGCTGCGCCATTTTTCAGGCAGGGCGGCCTCTGGGGTTTCTGCTCCCGCTCCCCACACAAGAACGCAGGATATGGTGAGGCCAAAAGGGAACACCCACGGAGCCATAGGTAGGGGAGTCATACCACTATGGTCTCACTGGAGGCTGGGCCCACCGGACGCGCGACCTGCTGTCTGCCTTTCCGCCAACCGACCAACGACTCTCCTCCACTCTCCTCGACTCTGTTTCTCTACTGTCTTCCGCTCTCCTCGGCTCTCCTCGGTAGCCGCAGCAGTTATACTAGTGGCCAATCGGCTAACTGGCCACAGCCGACGGCCAATCAGCCACAGCCAACGGCCATCCACCACCCGAGCCAGCACCTTTCCACGTGAGGCCAAGAGCCTGTAAACTACTTTCTGGGGCTCTGTCCCCACACTCCACCCCTACAGGGTCTTGCCTCACAATCTACGTGACAAGCGTCTTCCGCAAGGTTCCCTGTGCCGTATTAGCCTACTGACACCTACGGACGAAAAGAAATGGTAGTCTTAGGAACCAACAATGGCAAATCCCTTCCATCTGGGAGGATACACGCTAGCATTTTGTCCTGGGAAAGGAGGGTCGCTGCCACTGGCACCTTTCCCAGTTTGTGGTACCAGACCTTTATGGTAGTGCTTGGGGTCCCTTGCATAGTTTCAACATGTAACAGAACAGGGGACTCCATAATAGGCCATAGTGAGAGCACATAGTTTCCTCGCAAAATCATCCTGGTATCGGGACCTCTGTATACTACAGTCACTGGCGGTGGTCACTCAGCCACCACCCCTGGCGTCACTTGCAAATCATGAGTCAAACCGGCCCCCCATGGGGCTATCAGACCCAACCACCGACAGTGGGGGCTTTTGACCTGCCAGGGCCAAGTCCATTTCATAGTGATATGTCCCCAGGCAGACAGGCAGACGATCCATTAAATCATGAATTGAAGGCACTGCAGCGTGCAAGGGTGGCGTCACCTTATTTAACTCCCTATAGTCCACAGTCATTCGCCAGGTCCCATCTGGCTTCTTGACAGGTCATACTGGGGAGTTAAAGGGACTGTGCGTTGGCCTCACAATATGTGCCTTCTCCAATTCCAATATTGTACGACCAATCTCCTCCTGTCCTCCTGGCAGGCAGTACTGTCGCACTGTAACCACGCGCCAGGGCTGTGGCAACACTTGAGGAGGGTGGTGAGCATGCCCGCGTGTCACCGCTTTCACCACCCGGATCTGGAGACGGAACTCTCCTACCGACGTCTGTAAGCTGAGGCCATGTAGCACATCCACCCCTAGAATATACTCCGGAACCGGGAAGACATAAACCTTGTAGGTACGAAGAGGAAGCCTTCCTATACCCAGTGGTAAGGAAATGGCTTTCACAGTCACAGTTTTTCCCCTGTAGACATCAATACAGATTGCTCGTCCAGGGAACAGTTCTTGGTTCCCATAAACGAGACTGCAGTCGGCACCAGTGTCAACTAGAGCCAAAACCCTCTGCACATTTGAAGGGGACCAATGTATGGACAGTTCCACGTGGGTCCTCCAGTCCCTGCTTGTCCCCTCTGACCGGGTACCTTGGCCCCACCCCTAATCAAGCTGAAAGGAGTCGGCCTCAAGCGGCTGCATGAAGTCCTGGAGGGACACGGGTCACGCTTTCCCAGACTCCTCCTTTATGCTTCTCTGGAATTGTTGTTCTGGACGCAACTGTTTCCAAAGTTCAAGCAGGAGTGCATTGGGTTGTCAGTCTATTTTCTTCCTATCGACCCCTGCTGCCACGAGATCACGCCACATCTGTGTGCGTGTTACTCTCTGAGGCCCACGACCTTGCCCCTTTACCTTTGTTTTGGGCTTCCAGGTCTAAACTGTGCAGACCTCCTGTCTTAACTTCCTTCACCTCCGGCTTTCAACATCCCCTAGGGTGGCCATGGCAGTTGTAACTTCATGGATCCGTCGCCCTACATATAGTGTAAGAATAGCAACCAAGGATCCAAAAGCACTTGCAGGTGCAGTATCCAAAACCAGATCTCTCATGCTGGCAGTAAAAAGCTTGTCATCTGGGCCCTGCATGTTGAGGTTAAAAATAGCATGTCTCATACCCATTTCACGGATTATTTGCGTAAGTTCTGTATATGACTGCCATTGACTCACAGTGTCTGGCAGCTCGCCAGCCTGTCCCCATACTGTGCGTAACGCAGCAGTGAGCCACTGCATTAGAGAATGGTTGCCCTGGTTGTTGGCCAATCTATGGCAGTTTTGTAACCTTTGTCGCAAGGTTGGATGCGCTGTCACAAAGGCTAGCTTTTCCATCTCGCCTGGGGAGCAGAGAATGCTGTCTGCTCCCTCATCCCATAAACGTAATAGCCAAGCCAAGACTGGCTCCCCAGGGCGCTGTTTGTACTGCCTCCCCAGCTCCTGCAACTCAGTGGGAGTGTATGGCGTGTAGGTCATGAACTCAGTCACAGCTGGGTTGCCGGCAGCAATGCCCCCGGGGCCCAAAGGTTGCTCACGTTTTACCCTTTGCTTCAAGATTGGCCGGGCTTGGGGGTTGGGAGCTACTTTGTCTCCACTCGCTTCCTCCGCCTCTGCCTCAGAGTCTCCACCTTGGGGCCCCTGTTCTAACAGGCGGACCCGGGCTTCCAGCGCTTCCAACCGGGACACATGGTTCGGCACCCGGGCCATTTCATTAAGCCCATTTTCCGTGTTGAGACTCAAGGCCGTGAGGAACATCCAGCCCGCGCGGCCAGCTGTAGCCTTCTCCTCCTCCGGCAACCGCTCAGCCAGAGCCTGCAGGGCCCTCTCCACACTGGCCAGAGAGCCGTCCATGTCCTCCCACCTTTCCTTGGGGGTTCCAACTCCTGAGAACAGTGGCCACCGGACACCATACACTGTGTGGGGGCCACACGTCCTCCTGCCCAGAGTCAGACTCCATTCCTACCTGGTTGGAATCTTGCTCACTGTGCCAGGTGTCTGAGTGGGTGGAGGCCTCGGTGTAAGATGTCCACCACCCTTGGATCCTAAGGCCGCAGCAGATCAACAAAAGGAGGACAATGCCTTCTATGGCCAAGAAGGTGGTGTGCCAGCTGGAGGCTCGAGTCTCCCAGGCAGACCGCGCCTCCCCTTCCCGGTGTGACTCCTCCTGGGCGTTCCGAAGCTGGGCTCTCACACGCACAAACCGCTCCACCATGCTTTGGTAGGTTTTGGCCGGTACCGTACCCTGCTCGCTGCGCCATTTGTCGTGCAGGGTGGCCTGCGGTGTCTCCGGTCCTGCTCCCCACATAAGAACGCAGGATATGGTGAGGCCAAAAAGGAACATCCACGGAGCCATAGGTAGGGGAGTCATACCACTATGGTCTCACTGGAGGCTGGGCCCACCGGACGCGCGACCTGCTGTCTGCCTTTCCGCCAACCGACCGACGACTCTCCTCGACTCTGTTCCTCTACTCTGTTCCGCTCTCCTCGGCTCTCCTCGGTAGCCGCAGCAGTTATACTAGCAGCCAATCGGCTAACCAGCCACAGCCGACGGCCAATCAGCCACAGCCGACGGCCATCCACCACCCAAGCCAGCACCTTTCCACGTGAGGCTGAGAGCCTGTAAACTACTTTCTGGGGCTCTGTCCCCACATTGGGCTGCCATAACCAGGTACAAACTGAGTGGTTTAAACCACAGAAATGTATTTTCTCACAGCTCTGGAGGCCAGCAGCCTAAGGTCAAGGTGTCAACAGGGCTAGGCTCCCTCTGAAGCCTGTGGGGAAGCTTTCATGCCTGCTCCTGGCTTCTGGTGGTGTACCAGCAATTAGCTGTCCCCTGACTTGTAGGTGCGTCACCTCAGTCTCCACCTCCATCTTCACATGGCCCTTCCCATGTGTCACTGTCTTCCCATGGCTGTCTTCTTGTTAAGGACACCGGTCCCTACCCCAGCATGACCTCCTTTTAACTGTTTACATCTACGGTGACCCAATTTCCAAATGAGGTTACATTCTGAGGTGCTGGGGGTTAGGATTTCAATGTATCTTTTTTGGGAGAAGGACACAATCCATAACACAAAATAAACTTCCCATATTAAAATACTTAATCACCATATGAGGTCACATATTCACAGGTTTCAGAGATTGGGACATAGACATCTTTTGGGGGACATTATTCTCACCACCAAAGTGAGGCTGTTTATGTCCCACAGGAGACCACCAAGATTCAAGTGGGAAAGCCAGGTGAGTGCCCAGCTGCCAGTCATGGAAGTGAAAATGGCAGGGAGTGGAGAAGAGAGAAAGGCACTAGTACTCTCCATTAAGTTTAAAGATATGTTTTCATGCCTATTTTCTGACAGTCTCAGCAGATCAGGGACCATAATGCAAAGAAAGGTAAGGAACGCACATTACAGAGAACCCGATAACAGTAATGGCCAACCTTTAAGGAGAGTACGTTCCTTTCCTTACCTCATGGAACCGTCATAGCACTGCCTTCTCCCATTCTACGAGGAAACTGAGGCTCGAGAGATTAAGGTATTTTTCCAAGGTCACACAGAATCCAAACACTGGCTGTTTGGTTGAAAAAACATTTTAGACACTATGTTCCTTCAGACCATCCTGGGCTGAGGCCAGGGGATGGAGCTCTCTAATCGGCCACACCCAGGTTGCCGTTACTGCTAGCTGATAGCTACTCCACACTCCTTATGTGCCACTGTGCGGCTCGGGTGGGAGAGGGAGGGGAAAGGAGTGCCCAGATGAGGCTGGCAGGGTCAGCAATAACCTGATTGTGGGGGCCCACAGAGAGTGGACATCTTAGCTCGATGTAAAGTCCTGTTTCTCTCGCTGCCCCCCTCTCGTCTCTGCTCCTCTATGCTCCTCCATCTCCCAGGCTCTCTGTCCCTGTGATAGAGTTGACCTTATGTCAGTGTTCTTCAAACTTGTTTCTACCGTAACCCGTGGTAAAAAGTATATTTTACTTCCCAGCCCACTGCACAGACTTGGTACACATCTGATACAATTGAAACAAAAATTTTACAGAACGATACTTAGCCTTATTACACACAATGCACTCTGATATGTTCTATTACAGTCCATTCTATATTTCGTTTTTTTAAAACTTCCCATCAGAACCATTAAAGCAGTGGTCTCAACTGAGAGTGGTTTTGCCCTGAGCAGACATGTAGCAACATGTGAACACATTTTTGGTTGTCACAGCTGGGAGGGTATTTTTGGTACCTAGTGGGTTGTGGCCCGGGACGCGCTCAACATCCTGCTGGGCCTACGGCAGTTCCCACAACAGAGAATGACCTGGCCCAGAATGTCAGCAGTACCAAAGTTGAGAACCTGACTAAATTAGTTTTGTGACTCATTGAAGAGTCCCAACTGCCTGAAATTGAATGTCTGCCCAACTCCTCTGAGACCTGGCTGTGAGATGGTGGCAGCTCACTTCAGTCCACAGGCTTCTGGGGGCCTAGTACTCTGGCCTGCCCTTTCCTGCTTCTCATACCCCTCGGTGAGCTGCCATGTTTCTCTGTGGGTCAACCTGCTTTCCCAGATGTTATAATCTGTGCATGCCTTCTGCTTTCCCAGCCTGGACCCGGATGTCCAGCCTCACTAGAAAGCTGGTATGTCACTCAGAGTTCTCCAAAGAAGAACTAATGAGTTATATATATTAAAAGATTTATTTTCAGAAATTCCTTATGCACTTGTGGGTCTGGCAAGCTCAGACAAAAGATGCTGCTGCAGTCTGAAGGCAGAATTTCCTGTCTGGGAAACCTGTTTTCATTCTTAAGGCCTTCACCTGATTAGATGAGGCCCACCCCACATTATCGAAGGTACTCTCCTTTACTTAAAGTCAATCAACTGTAAATGCTAACCACATCTATAAAACACCTTCACAGCAACACCTGGATTAGTATATGACTGAATGACTGGTGTTAGAGCCTGGCCAGGCTGATGAGTTAAGGTGACTGAGTAGCTGTCTCTTGTCAGTGTCCTGTCTCTTAAGAGAATTTGCATTTTTTAAAGGTTTCTTGCAGAGTGGGGCAGCAGGACTGACAACAGGACACCTTCCAAGTACATCTCTCAAGAGCCATCCCCGAAAATTAGGCCCCAAAAGAAAGGACCTTGGGACTTGAACTTCATAAAGGCCTGCAGAGATGTCCACCCCAGTGAAATCTCTGACCAGCCTCCCAGAGAGGACAGGCTACGGATGTCCTTAGTGTGGGAGAGCCTTCAGCTCCAAGTGAATCCGGTGAATCCAAATGGGGGAGAGGCCCTAGAAACACGGGACGTGTGCGAGGGCCTTCAGCCAGAGGGCAAAGCTCAGTCAGCATCAGAGGGTCCATTCTGGAAAGGAGCCATACAAGTGTGAGGACTGTGCCACAGCTCTCAGGTGGGGCTCCTTCCTCAGGGTGCGCCAGACCATCCACAGCCGCGAGAAGCCATTTCTCTGTAACAAATGTGGGAAAGCCTTTGGCAAACGCTCAGCCTTCATCTTCCATGATAAAATTCACACTGGTGAGAAATCCCATCAGTGTAACGAGTGCGGGAAAGCCTTCCCTCTGCCCAGCACACTTTCCTCCCCAGTGTTTGATGGCTTACTTCTCTTCACCCTTTGGTCTCTGCTCAAAGGCCACCTCCTCAGGAAGCTTTTCTTAGATCACCCAGTATAAAATTAGCTCTCCCACTGTCACTTCCTCTCCTCCTTACTGTTTCCTTTTTCTTTGCACCACCTTGTTTTGCTTACTGCCTTTTTCTTTATTACATACTCAAGTTTGAGAAACACTGGTTTCAGGAGAGGGTCAAAAGATCAGATGCCTGCAGGGGCTAGGCACTTTGTGCAAACGTGTGAATGCCGTTAGGTCAAGCACCTCTCTGATTCTGCCACAGGCCCATTCACACAATTGCACAAAGTGCCTGGCGCCTGCAAGTCACCTGAGTTTCAGCCCTTGCCTTAAACCAGTGTTTTTGAAACTTTAGCTTTCAATATAGTCTGGGGGAGGGCTTGTTAAAACACAGGGTGCTGGGCCCCACTCCCGGAATTTGATTCGGTAGGTCTGGGGTGCAGCCTCAGAATCTGAATTTCTAACATGTTCCCAGGCATATTCATTTCCTGTTGCTGCTTTAACAAAATACCACAAACTGGGTGTCTTAAAACAACAGAAATTTTTTTTTTCACAGTTCTGGAGGCCAGAAATCCAGGTGTCAGCAGGCCTGCACTCCTTCTGGAGGCTCTGGGGGAGATCTTTCCTTGCCTCTTCAGCTGTGGTAGCTGCTGGCATTCATTGGTTTGTGGCTGAATCCTTCCAGTTTTCAAATCTGTGTGTGTATGTGTGTGTGTGTGTGTGAGAGAGAGAGAGAGAGAGAGAGAGAGAGAGAGAGAGAGAGAGAGAGAGAAATCTCCCTCTCCCTTCCTTCTATAAGGATATGTATAAAGGGCATTAGTGTGCACCTAGATAATCCAAGACAATCTTAGCTCAAAATACATCACATCTGAAAAGACCCTTTTTCCAAATACGGTCACACTTACAGGTTCCAGGGATTAGAGGCCACAATTAGCTTACTATACCAGGTAACGGTACTGCTGATCCAGGGACCACACATGGAGAAGCACTGCCTTAAACCACAGGCTAGGTAACAGCAAGGCTTGGGAGTCACACAGACCTGGCTGGAATTCAGTCTGACAGTCACCACTTCCAGCCCTGTGCTCTTGAGCAAATCACTCCACTCCATCTCCCAACCTGTTCACTGTCCCCACCTAACTGGATGTGGGGATTAGAAACCACATAAACCCAGAGCGGTTCAGATGCCCCAAAATGGTGGCTACGGACCAGATGTAGCCCACAAACGTTTTATAGTCCTGAGTTGGCTTTTTAAAAATTAGTTGTCCACATAAAAACATTAGGAGACTTCCCATAAAAATTGAGCATTTCAGACCCTCTGAACAAACCAAAACATCTGGTAACAAGGGTTCCTTTGGATAGAATTACCCCTCCTCTTCACCACATCTCCAACCTACCTACCTGGCTCCCTTGGGTGCATGAGTTTGCATCCTTCCTTCTCCTCATTCCAAACCTCTTTTTATCTGAAAGGCTGAAGTGGGCCAGGTACCATTGCAGTGGGTCCTGTACTTCCATCCTGCAAGGTCTCACCTGGAGGAGATCTGATTATCAGAGGGACTGGGCACCAGCCCTGGACCCGGAGCTTCTCATCTGGAAGTGTCAACAGGAGGAGATTCCAGGCTGAGGCCTGGATGGGGGCATGGCTGACCCCTTGAGGTGGTATTCGCAACCCACAGGCCTGCCCACACTGCTAGGCTTCCCTGCATTTTCCTGGAGAGAGGGTCTCCAGCTTTCATCAACATTTCAAGAGCATCTGTGGCCCCCAACTACTTCTGGAAGCCTGGGGTTTTGCTGGCTTGAATGCATGCAGTGCAGCAGGGTTGAAGTGACCCCATTCATGGGATGCTGGCTTTTTATGAGAAATATAACAAAAAAAGAAAAACCCTACACAAGGAAGCCCACAACTGCAACAATGTGTAGGAATAACTAAGGAAAATGTGTGGCCCTATGAGAAGAAAACTACAAAACCTTACTGATTGATATAAAAGCTTGGATGCATGAAAGGACAGTATCATGTTCCTGGATGCTAAGATCGAGTGTAATAGTATGAATTCTTCCTCATTCATTTATAAGTTCATTTCAGTAATCATAATCATCAAAAGGCTATTTTTAATTGATAAATTTTCCGAAAGAATAAACATAAATATTCTGGAGGAATTACGGAAAATTATACATTTTTTCATATAAACATACATATACTTTTTAAAGGCACAATGATGGAAAACTCATTAAACATAAGGCATAAAAATTCAAAGATAGATCTAGGATAAAATAGGGCCACAAGCCAATGAAACAAAGCAGATGGTCCAGACATAGATCATACACTGTAAAATAATATGTACAAATCCTTTACTAATTGGAGTTAGGGCAATTAACAATAGGCGGGTAATTTTGATCCTCTTCACACAATACTCAAAAGTAAAAGCAAAAACGTTTAAAGCATAAATAATGAAAACTGTAGAATAAAACACTCTAATGTTTACAGAAGGTTAGATTTTGTAGGCTTGGAAAAGGATTGAGCCATATAAAAATGGAAACCTTGTCAAAAAAAATAATTCAAAGAAAATGCCAAACAGAAAAATATTTATGGACAAAATGAAGACAAAGAGTATTTTTATTATATAAAGAGATTGTTCAAATTGATAGGAGGAGGAGATATAATCATTTAACAAGCTTAGAGGAAAATGCTCAACTTCCTTAACAATCAAATACATGCTATTAATTACATGCCCTTCCCCTTATTCAATTAGCAAAGGTGGAAAGTGCTTCTAATCACAATAGACACAGAGAGGACGTGTGAATACACACCCTACATTCCAGGCAGCAGTGCAAACTGGTGTAACTTTCAGAGGGGCTTGGATGTATATTATCAAGTACCTTAAAACAAGGGCGGCCGTTTGGCTCAGTGGCTACAGTATAGTTCTCATAACACCAAAGTCGTCGGTTCGATTCCCACATGGGCCAGTGAGCTGTGGAGGGCCGGTTTGATGCCCTCCACAACTAGGTTGGAAAAAAACAACTTGACCTGGAGCTGAACTGCACGCTCCACGATTAGATTGAAAAAAAAAAAAACAAAACGATTTGACTTGGAGCTGATGGGTCCTGGAAAAACACACTGTTCCCCAATAAAACAAAAAAAATTTTTTTTGTAAACTTTCAAAAAAAAAAAAGAAGAAGAACCTTAAAACAATTATACCCCTCCTGACTCAGAAATTCCCCTTTGGCTAAATCTATCTTAAGGAAAGAATGCTAAATTTGAAAAAATATTTAAGCACCAAAATGTTCATTACGGTATTGTTTATAGTTAGGAAAAATCAGAACTAAATTAAACACTCAAACAGAGAGAGCCACACATACAAAGCTCTGGGTATATTGGCAACTGATAACGACAGACTCGGAGGTGATAGAGCAGTGTGTAAACTGTAGGACTGGGTGGAAAAACAAGATACTATTGCACACACAATGATCATAGCTATGTGAAAACTAAACACCTTTAAATGGGTAATACCTAAACACCTTTTACATGGGTAAAAGGTGAAAATGCACAGAGATGCCATGAAAATTACATTTTTTCCCACTACTCTCTGGTAATTATTTTTAAATTACAAGAAAACAAATCAAAATGTTAATGTGTTCATGGTGTATTTGGGGGTGGGAGGTGCAGAAGGAGGGGGAGAGGACTACCTTTCGGTAAAACAGAAATTGTCTTTAATGAGTCAAGTATACTTTAAAATGAAAAATAAACATTCATCCTTCAGAAATGCATACTTTAAAAAAGAAAACAGAGTTCATATAAATAAGTAAGAACAAACAAGAAGACAAATAGCTAAGTAGGCAAAGGGCCTAGATCATACCCGAAGAAGTTTGAAAGCATGCGGGGGCGGGAGAAGGGGAGCGAGAAATAATTCATTAGGAAGCAAAGAATCACTTTTTTGGCTTATCGAAGAGGCAAACGTTTTTGTTGGTTTAAGTGATAAATGTCCAGTGCTGGTAAAGCCGTTAAAGTGCTTATTTATACCAGGCGTGGCAGACATTTCTTTGCAGGTACAAACACTGCTCAGCTTGTCTTGTTAGCCTGAAGAGCTATTAGAAACACTCTTCGGGTGCACGGAACTCAGAGAGTGTGACTGATTAGCCCCGTCACTGACTCAGGATGGGACAGGGACAGCTTGCCACCTATTTCATATGGGGCAGAGCCCCTGAGGAAACAAACTCAACAGGATCTTTGGAACCATAGACATGTTTATCACATCTTGCCTAGTAATACCATTGTAGTACAGGTTCTGGAAATTTACCCTAAGAAAGCTAAATACAGTGCTTTATGTTTTGTTAATCAAACCTTTATATAATGTCATTAAAATCTGTCATTCGAAAATAAGTGAGAAAAAGAGAACTTCAAATTTGTGACATGTATATGAAAGACTTAATTGTACAGAGATACTAAAGTATAAAATGTGGGTGTGTTTTGATGTGTAGCTCTCATTTAAAATTCTGTAGTTTATGTTTGTCACTAAGAAAACTTTAAAAAGTAAATGAAAGGTTATGAAAACAAAATATTCCGTAATATCAGCTACTGGGTACTGAGTGCTTACTATGTACCAGGCACTGTTAGGCTCTTTCACACAGATGAGCTCCAGGCCCTTCCACAGTTCTAGGGGGAGGCACTGTTACCCCATTTCCCAAGAAACCACGGTTTAATCAGCTTCTCAGGAGAGGCTGAGATTGGGTTTCAGCGGCCTGGCCCACACTCTCCCTTCTCTGCCAAGGCCCTTCTGCCCGTGAACATGACTGTGTTCCTGTGCTTGGGACTTGAGTGTCTGCGACTATTAGGAAGTTTACCAGCTGTCTTTGCTTCCTAAAATTTTAATGTGCTTAATATTATTTGTTTAGTGAGGAAAACTAACCTAATAAAACTATGTTAAAATTAGGGTTCTAACAAACTTCTTCATCTGTGGCTCTTTACAGGCCGGACTTTAGTCCAGTTATTTTCTAAAATGGGTTCACAGCGCAAATTCATCAAGGAGAAAGGAGGTGTGGAGAGAGTTGCGCAGTTTAGTTGTTCCGTTGAGAAACAATCAGCATAACTTTTAGACCTCCCTGGAATGAGGTCAGGAGTGTTTCCAAGGCCTTCCAGATACACATACCTTTTGGCCCAGAAATTCCACTGCTAGGAATTTCCTCTTAGGAAACACGACCATCTGCAAAGACATTAGAGCAAATTGAGAAGGGAAATGCTAAGGCCCAAGGGAGACAGGAAGCATAACTACAACAGCAATGTACACATAGAGATAAATAACAGTAACCCCACTTTCAAATACTAGAAAGCTAGTGAAATAAATTAGGACACATCTATGCAACCAAGTACCAGGCAGTCCTGAAAGATGAAATCGAGGGCATATTTATGGGTATGGGAAGATATTCATGATGTATTAGAATAAAAACTACAACCTTCAAAACAGTGTTAAGGGTATGATGTTATTTCATAAAAATGTATCTTTATCTTATTTAAAAATCTATATAGATGTATGCATAGGAAAACATGGATAATTTTATACCCCTTTTAGCAGCAAGTATATCTGGGAAAGGGAAATACAAATATTCAAAGAAAAAATAAACATGTTATTTGCTAATCTTCAAGGAATATGTATTACTTGCATAATCACAAAGCTTTAAAAATGAGTGTTTCCAAATTAAAAAAAAATTAACCTGAACATAAGAGTAGTGCCCAAACTGTCAGACATGTTAGGAATTGGATGAGAAATGCAGGGGAGCAGAGAACCATGGTCCTATGGAACGTACTAGGACAGCAGCAAGCTGAAAGTCAAAATGACAGGCTGGGGGGCTCCACCACTACAGTCAGCTCATGTGTGTAAAACATGGAGGCAGCAGCTCGTGCACCTTCCATATATTCCAAATAGTCCAGGGGTGACAGGCAGGGCTAACCTTCCACGTTGTCACCACTGCTATTTGTGGTATGAAAGAAGCATCAGGATAAAGTTAGTCACATCTGATGCTCCCTGACTTTCTCTAGTAAAGGCTCCTCAAGAAGCTGGAAGCCCTGGCCCAGGTTCTTCACCCAGATCCCTCAAAGAGTCTCCACCTCTTCATTCAAGTGTCCACCAAGATGGAGTGATAGTGGGAAGAATGTAGAGAAGTTTAGAAGAGGTAATGAAGAAGGGACTACAGCAGCTGGCCCCCCAAAGAATCCAATCATGTAGAAACTGAAGCCTCATTGTCTGAAACTGGTGCAGCTGCTTGGAGAATGACTTTAAAAGGCTGGGCCTCTGGAAGAAGCCAAAACTGTGTGCCTCCCGACAGGATACGGTATAAAAAAGGCACACAAAACCACCTGTGAGGTGTTCTCGCCAAAGAAGCTGAAGCTGAATCTAATTAAGTCTCTAGGGTTTATGTAGAACTAACTTTCCTTTACAGAAAATACAGAGGAGAGAAGAAAGAGCTTAGGGATACCACAGGAAGCAAACAGATTTAGAATGGGGGACATTCTACAGGACAACTAAACTGACCCAGTTTCTTCCAGTATGACTTGCATAATCACACAAAGCTTTGAAAGAAAAAAAAATTAGTGCTAGAATGATGGTTGCCAGGACTGAGGGGAAGGGGAAATAGGGAATTATTGTTTAATGGGTAGAGTTGTAGTTTTTGCAAGATGAAAAAGTGCTGGGGTTCTGTTGCACAATGTGACTACACTTAACACTACTGAACTGTATACTTAAAAATGTTTGAGATGATAAATTATGTGCTGTTGTTTTTTAATCACAATTTAAAATAAAACTTATTTTAAAATAAGTGCTTCTAAATTAAAAAAAAAAAAAAATTGGAATATTGGAAAAGTGCCAAAACAGATATATTAGGAATTGGGTGGAGAGAGGAAGGAAGTGTATCCCTACATTATCCTTGGGGTCACACAAGGCATTAAAAAATTGAGAGGAGATTGCTTTAGATTAAGAACGACTCAAGAGATCAGACAACCAAATGCAATCTGTGGACCATGTTAGGATCTGATTCAAATGAGCCAACTGCAATAAACCAACTTGAAGGTTTTCAGGGAAATTTGATTATGACCTGAGTGAAATCCTTTGCTCAGGGTGATTTAAAATTTTCCTTTTTAAGTAGATGTATTGAAGTTTAAGAAAACAGAGATAAGACAACTGAAAGGAAATGTATTTGGGTAGAATGCAGAATTAGGAAAAATGGTGAAGGGAGAAATGAAATGACTGAGATGGATAAGGGCCTGAGTAATCCTGTGACAAGGTAGAAACCATCATAAAGGCATGACAGGGTTTTCCTGGAGGTGAAGGGAGAGAAATTAAGGAGGGCAGAGAAAGTTAGAAGTGTTCAGAAAAGGCAGGGAGCCAACTTGAAAGGGCTCCCAATGCCCAGGGCTGGAACAATTTGCACAACAAAATAAATAATGCTAGTACTGAATTACAGCCATAGAATAAATATCTATGAATCTATACCAATATAAATAAATTACTGAATAAATAAATGAATAAATAGGGAGCATGACTGTTCCTCACAGAATTCTAATTACTAAGTGTAGAAGGAATGAGGGAAATAAAAAATCACCATTACCACACCAGAGTAATAGCTGTAGGAAAGATCCACTTTCGAGGTGTTAGAATTTAGTGGGTGAAAATTTGAGGAGAAACTGGATAGCTGCATGGTCTCAAAGTTTCTCCTGTAAAGTATTAATTAATTATAAAGGGAAATAAATAGTAACTTTACAGCATTAAAACCCAGCAAATACCACTTTAAGTCCAAGCATTGAGGTTAATTAACACCACCAACAATAAGGCATGACCCCTCAGGATCAGAAACCAATTTATAGTGGGTTGGGTTAGAGTGAACCGTGGTGAGAAAACAGGGCCAGCCAATGAGGACTCTTTGGTCAAGAATGTTGGAAACGAAGAAGAGGGGTTATGTAGCTAACTCTCATTTGGCTGGTGTAGGTTCTGACAAGTCACGTTTGTTGTTAATTTCATGGCTTTGGAACCACATCATAGTTTAACCTCAAAAATGGCTGGATGAGGAGAAGCAGGGCAGTGAATAGCAAGAGCAACAACCCGTACTTCCAGGCTAGTAATCAGGTTCTGGGACTCCAGGTCCAACTGGTTACCATGTATCTTTGTATTTGACCACCATTCAAGTCAGTAACTAAAGTTTTTGACATTATAGCAATATGATAGGAAAGAAATTTTTAGTGCAACTGAGGGTTCATATCTTTAAAGCGTGAAGTATGTCCAGCACAGAACTAGGATTTTAGGTGAAGTTGGCTATGCTGATGATGCCAGAGTCCAAGATGGCAAAACTACTCTTTACAAACAGGACTTTTAAAAGGAGGGAAAAGGAAAATAAGAAACCCCAACCCCCAAGCAAATAACTACAGACAGCTGCCAAAAAAAAAAAAAGAAGAAAAAAAAGAAAAAAACATGATCAGTAACAGCTTTAGGATCTATAAGAACAATTATAAGAAAGTGTTTAGCAAAAATATCTACTTCCCTGAACTAGTGTCTCAAAAAGTCATCGTCTTATCCTAAATCACAAGAGAAATGGCTATCAGAACTTCACCCTAAGAAAGCTTTCTGAATCTGACACTGTAAGTGCCCTTATTTGATTTAACGTGAAACAATGCTGGGCATATAGAGGAATATGACTGCAGTTAGTATGGTACCGTGAGGATATGGCAGAGATTTTTAAAAACCTGGGTTGAGCATTAAGCTATAACATAAGTTATCTCATGGAATCTCACAAAAAACAAACAACAACAACAAAAAGACCCCAAAAACCTGGGTTCAGTTTCTTGCTCCATCACTTACAACCTAAGTTAAATCAACTGACAACTTGGGAACTTTAAGTTTGCTTTATCTGAAAAACAGAATAAATATTCTCACTAGGTACATAGCAACATTCCTTAAAAGATGAAAAAAAAAAAAATACGTGTGGCAATGTTCTGTAAATTGGGAGGTCCTATGTAAATGTATTACCAGTTAAATCAGCTTTGTAGATGACTCAATAGAGGTATACCTCAAAAATCTTTTTACCATGCCGTGTGCTGATACATCCTGTGTGAAGACACTGTACAGAAACACTTCTATAAAAACTTAGGCAACAGATTGCCTGTGTGGAGCCCAACTACGGGTCACAAGTTTTTTATCAGGATGTCAAAATCAAGGTTCTCTATTCTCTGAATTCTATTAAAGAGGGGTGTAATCTATTAGCTTCTCTCCTATGGAACAAAAATACTCTTTGTAAGTTTTTGGCCTGTGCGACTACTGACACATGTATTGAATCTCCTTTTGCAAAAGATTGTTCTACACTCTTGCAACCATTCCCTGTTTTTCGATCACACAATAATGAATTTTCAAGTTGTTAACAAGTTGTGAGGGCTGGTGGAAGGCCTTCACACATTCAGAGCTCTCAGAGCGTCTCTCTTCAGGATGAAGGCAAAAGGTTCAGAGTGTTCTGATGGAAGGTTTTTCAGTACCAATTACACTCAACGGATTTCTCTTGAGAATGGAGTTGATAGTGTTGGGTGAGGTATGAGGGTCGGCTGAAACATTTCCCACATAGCTGACACTGGAAAGGCCTCTCGTGGGCATGAATCCGATAGTGTTGAATGAGATATGAACTCCGACTGAAGGCTTTGCTGCAGTCACAACACTGATAGGCTCGCTCTCCGACATAGTCATGTTTCCGCTGATAGCGAATTAAGTGCCTCTTGATGCGGGGCAACCTAGGTGAGAGAACGTCTGCCTCGTGGGCTTTGAGATGGTGAAAAAAATGCATATCCTGGATAAAAGCTTTGCCACACTGGAAACACTCATAGTAGTCGCCCTGACTATGGATTCTTACACGGCCACAGATATTTGCACGCTGGATGAAAGACTTTCCAGGGGACTTTTCACTGGAAAGAGTCCTCTGGTGTCTGGTGAGGTATGGCATGAGGTAGAAGGCTTCTCTACACTGTTTACCTTCAAAGGGTTTCCTCCCAGTGTGGATCTGCTCATATCTCTCACAGGCTGTTTGAGAACCAAAGGTTCTTTCACAACATTCACATCTGTTGCGTGTGTTCTCCTGGAGGGAAGGCTCAACCACTGGTGGGGGACTGGTGCGAATTCCAGAAGCAGCACATTCCTGGGGAACCTCTTCTAGAGGATGCTCTGACTGTTCAGTAAGATGTGGACTTCTCATAGATTCCTCACTGTCCTGGCTTACTTCCTGAGTGAGGGTCTTGGGCTCACTCATTGTTACAGGGCTTGCAAGCTTCTCCTGGTTGACCTGGTACGGATCCAATGGATCATCAGAAGGCTCTCCTGTGTCTCCTATAAGCCAAAAGTTACCTACTTGCAAATCCTCCATTCCTGCCCCCAAGGGTGAGTTTTCTATAGGCAGGCTTTGCTCTGGAATTAGATCTTTGGTCTCAGGTCTTTTCTCCCAATCTAAAAGAAAGGTAGAAGTTCCTCTACTCTTTTTACTCACAGAGACACATCATTATAGCAGAGACAGAAAAAAAGGGATTAAAAATAATAGGACAGACCTTAAGGAGATTGAGAGGGATTTAAGTGTTTTGCTAAAAGTTTGGACTTTCTTTTGAGGGGGTAAGAAGCTGGTCAAAAGTTTGTGCTTTATAAAGGGAACTCCCTGAGTGGGAAAGAAACTGAAGCTAAGGAAATAAAATACAAGATTGTAACTTAGAAGAGACAACAATGAACACAGTGATAACATCCCACAGACACTCGTGATAAGTGAGCAGAGTATGGGTGAAACAGCAGAGCAAGAACACAGATTAGGAAGTCATCAGAAGAGGGACACTGGACCCATCACAGTGGATTAGATTTTAGGAAATGGTCTCTGAAAAAGTCCTTACTGAAACCTCTGTTTTCCTTGCCTGCTGTCCGGCCAGTGTTCCAGCATGTTCTGCCAGTTCCCCTTTCAAGGAACATTGCAAACCGAGTACTTCACAACCACGGCTCCAGCTTCCTTTCGCTTTAGCCTGCTGGACCTCAACAGCCTCCTAACTGGCTTCTCGGTTGGTTTTCCTAAAGCCCATTTCCCATAGAATAGTCAGAGGGATCTTTCTAGAACAGCGCTGCCCAACAGAATGCCCTGCAGTCATATAAATGATCTATACTTTTATGTCCAATACAGTAGCCATTAGCCACATGTAGCTAATGAGCACTTGAAATATGGCTGGTGTAACTGAGGAACAGAATTTTAAATTTTATGTAATTTTGATTAGTATAAATTTAAGTAATCACATGTGGCTAGTGGCTGCCACGCTAGGCAGCACAGTTCTAAGGTGTCAATAATACTATTTCAGTCCCTGGTTCAAAACTTTCAAATACCTTTTTCACATCTCACTTGGAATGAAACCCACATTCCTTAACATATCCCCATGCAGGCTGGCTCGGGTCTATCTGTGACCTCATCTCTTCACTCAGACCATATCCCTCTTCTTCCTGTTTCTGGAACACCCAAGCTCATTCTGACCTCAGGGCCTCTGTATTTGCTGTTCCTCTGCCTGCCACACCTTCCTCAAACTCCTCCCTGGCTCAGTGACTTCTCAAACCTTCCTCGATGACTCCTTTCCTGACTCCCGTCGTTAACAGCCTCCTGTGGCTCTCTGTCTGCTTTACACTCATATTCTATTATTTGTCTACTTATCACCTCTCACCCCCATTAGAATGCAAGCACCATGAAGGAAGGGATTGTGTCTGTCTTGTCCATTACTGTAGGACAGTGCTTGGACCACCGCAGAGACACAATAAATATCTGTGGAATGATTGAATGAATCAAAGAATGAATGAACAAACTAGAGTAAAGGAGAGAAGACAATGAAAGAAACAGACAGGCAGGTAGAGGAATCCGGTTGGTCGGTCCCTGAATTTTGTCTGGGCACCTGCTTCTCCAGCCACAGGTAATGGCGGGAGGGCTGTGTCGATTAGCACTAGACACAACTACAGTTTCAGGAATGTAACCCACTGAAATGGAGCACTGAAAAATTAGGAAAGATGTGTCCAGCGCTTCTAGGAAAGAAGCCTCCTTGCTCTTAAGAATGCTTCTTGGACACACCTGCTCTCTGTCATGCTGTCTTTAGACAGGAACAAGAAAGCACATTTAGGATTTGTTGGCAGAGTGAAAAGAGAAAATGAAACTAGGTCTTGCTAACATCACAGAGCCCCTACATCCAAGCATCCCTGAAACCTAGCAGACCAGTATTGAAGCTAATAACTCTCTATGGCTTATGCAAGTTTGGGTGTGGTTTTCTGCTAACAGCAACTGAAGGACAACTATGATCCCGGCTGATATACGTGATGACCCAACTCAAAGGAGAGAGTTCATAAAGATGGTAAACGTTATCACATGTAGCCATAGAGTTTGTAAAAGGTAAAATCTAGAAGGTTCTTGTTTTTGAGCCATAAGGATGTTGGGAGGGAACTTTTGGGGATGTTATAGAACACAGTGTGAGTGCATGTGTGTGAGTGTGTATGGGGAGAGGTAGGGGGATGAAAACCAGACTACAGGGTTAAGGAGGGAGGGGAGGGAGCCTTTGGGTGTCAACAAGTCTGAGGAGTTAGCATGAGGGAAAATGAGAGGCAGCTGGAAAGAGAAGTGGTATCACACCAAGGTTTCTTGCTTGTCTCAAAGAGGAAAGACCTATGATTTCTAGCTGCAAGAGCAAAGTCATGGATGAATGGAGGGTTTGGGGCGCTAGAAAAAAGTGAAACTGACCTCCCCGAAGCTGCGCGGCAGCGGAACCTATGCTGTAGGAAGAGACGAGCTTCAGAGAGATGAAAGTGCTGAGTGCACATGGGGTGGTGGCGCCTTGTGAGCCTGAGGTGAGAAACCGACCAGCCTTCTCCCTGACTTGAGTGGGTTCTGAGGAACACTCCCTGACCCGCTGCAGACTGGCTGGGGGCACTGTCTTCTCATGACTCCAGTCTCCACAGCTCACCCCTCACTGCTCACCTGGACATATCTTTGTATCACTGTCTTTCTCCATCGCACATGACTCCTCCTCTTCCAGCTGTGAGATAATGTCAGGTTTAGAGAACTGGTACCCTGTTGAACAAGGAAATTCATGACTTGGGGTTCTGCTGCACCCACAGTGACACCCAGCCTGGGGTCTTAGGGCTCTGAGACAATAAGAAAGATGCAAATTCACACAGAAGAAAAACTTGTTCCTAATGAGTTTGTCCTCAGGAGACCTTTGGCAATGTCTGGAGACATTTTTGGTCGTCACAACTTTGGGAGGAGGAGGGAGTACTACTGATGTCTATAGGTGGCAGCCAGGGGTGCTGCTAAGCATCCTGCAGTGCACAGGACACCCTGGCAAAGAGTGATGTGGCCCTAAGGTCAATAGTGCCGAGGCTGAGAAACTGTTCTAGAGTCAAAACTGAGACAGGAGTTGAGGGCAGTGTGCTGGGTGGGCTCCCTGCTTCAGCACGGGGATCTGCTGATGCGGCTGCTCAAAAAGTGAGCAACGCAGGCTTCTTCTCTTCCTCTGACAACCTTCATTCCCTCAGTCTTAAAACGCTCTTTCTCCCCCTCTGCTAGTTGTGTGTTTCCCAAACTTCAATCATTTGCATACCACCTGCTATGGTTTGAATGGTGGTATCACCCCCAAAATTTTGTGTTGAAAACTCCAATGGGACGGTGTTCGGAGGTGGGGCCTTTGGGAGGTGCTGAGGTTATAAGGATGGAGCCCTCGTGAATGGGATCAGTGCTCTTATAGAAAAGGCTTTAGAGAGCTCCCTCGCCCCTCCACCGTGTGAGGACACAATGAGAAGGCTGAGACCTGGAAGACAGCCTTCACCCAACTGTGCTGGCACCCTGATCCTGGACTTCCAGCCTCCAGAACTGTGAGAAATAAACTTCTGTTGTTTAGAAGCTAGCCAGTCTGTGGTATTCTGTTATAACAGACCAAACAAACTAAGACAACACCTTATTATTTACTTGTTTATTATCTGTCTCACCCCACTAGAATGTAACACCCACGAGAACAGGAATTCTCACCCATTTCATAACCCCACTGGCTATAACAGTACCTGGCACATTGTGAGTTCACTGATGAATGAATGACCCTCACATGTTGACCCTATCAATGTACCATTTATAGTAGTATTTGGTATTTATTTAATTTTTTTTTTTTTAGATGGCCTCTCTTTTTAACTTGAATACACTTAATTTAAATGGAAACTTTATATCAACCTTAGAAATAGAAACTACTGTCATTTTCAAAACCAAACAAAAACTGAAGGTAACATAATATAGATACAGCAGAAACTAAGAGTTGTCACTAGCTTCTGCTACCAAAGGCTCAAGACTTGATGTCTGCTCTCTCTTTGCCAAAACAAAAGATCAACAAGATGCAGAGACTTGCTAGCACCAAAATGACACTCTCTACCTGATATAACCAGAGGTTTGAAAGACAATTAGAAGAGGAGTGTCTTTCGCACCAACTGACTGAAGGATTATTTCACACTGTCCATGTACCACCTAAAATAATCTGTATAACCCACTGTACTCATTCCGCACTTGGGAAGAAAATGTCCTGGGTAATATGTAATCTCCATTAACCCAAAACCTTCAGTGATACAAGAAGCCAGAAATGCCTCCAGGTTACTGCATGAGGACTGGAAACAAAAACTGACTTATTCTCTCTATTGTAAGTCAAAAATGTGGTAACTGAGAGAAGAGTTATATTGCAAAAGGCACACCATTGTGCCTTCTTTGTGACCAATAAAAGTCGTGGTTCAACTTAACATACCCAGGTTTGAGGTAAGGCTCTATTTCCCAACGTAGGTCTCTGACTTCACAAGGATAAAAGCACCAGCCTACTGCCAGTGGAACGGTGTTTGGTTTTGTGTTTTTCAGGAGCCCTTTGGACCCCAAAAAACCACTGAAAAGAGAATCCTGGAACTGACAACAAAAACATTTAGCATATGGGGAAAGGTAAACAACCCTGACTCTGGATGTGAAAAGAGACTGGCAATCTCTGACTCTTAAACTTCAAGGTCAATAGAAACCTTTGGAGCTCCTGGAATTTTCAGCAATTCCTTCACTCATTCAAAGAAAATAACTGAAATTCCTATTGTGCAGAAACCTGATGAAGCAAACCCGTCAGGCAGCACAATAGAGTTTAAGGGAGCAGATTCTGGAGTGACATCCCAACTCTGCCACTTTGTAGCTGAGTGGCTTTGGGCAAGTAACATAACTTGCCTCTGAGTCAGTTTCCTCATTTGAAAAATGGTGATAATAATAACAAGAAGTATAGCCCCTTCACAGGACTAGTCTAAGGATTAAAGGAGTTCAGACGTATAAAGTTCTTAGACTGATACCTGACCCACATTAACTGCTCAGTAAATGCTAGCTACATTATGAGTAACAGTGAATTTGATATTACAATATTGCCTCTGATCTGGGTTGAGACTCATCAACATGGTGAACCACTGACACTGCTGAAAGGACAGAAGAGAGTTGAAAACCACTGCCCCAAGGGGCACAAGCCAAGTTCCATGGAGAAGGCAGACTTACCTAAGGAGACCAGGTTCCTGTAATTCTCCAGCATCACCTTCCTGTAGAGGGTCCTCTGAGCAGTACTAAGAGAGGCTAATTCCTCCCGGCTGAAGTCCACAAACACATCCTGGAATGTCACCAATTCCTAAAACACCAAAGACAATCACAAATGATCAAAATCCAGAAATTATCCCAGGGGGGAAGCAGCCTGACGAGAGAGGGCTGAATGTGAAGTTGACGTTCAGACCAGCAGAAAGCTTCTAGTCCAAGTGTTCTCATCTGGAGGTTACAGGGACCTAGCCATGTATCTTTCTTGTCTTGTAGTCTGAGAGAAGGGGGAACATTTCTAAGATAGTTCCTGCCGCTAATTACTACAAATTTGGGTTGGAGGAACGCCTTAGCCTCAGGAATCAGAGAGAGTTAGGTTCAAGTTCTGGCTCTGTTTTTTCTTATAAGCTTTGCGAGTGTGGGTAGGTTAAGCCTCAGTGACTCATCCATAAAACACAAAAAGCTCATAAATACTAAGAGATAGTTAATTAAGTCTTATTAATAAACAGAGAAATGCAAATCAAAATGACAAAGTACCATTTTATACCCATTCAACTGACAAAAGTTAGGAAGTCTCACTGTACCAAATGTTACCTAGAATGTCAGCCCACAGGATCTCTTATAAGATTCTAAGAAATATGTAAATTGGTAAACCACTTTGGACCCAGAAATTCTATTCCTACGTATATTTGCTCATGTGTACTTAGAAATGTTCATAAAAGTGCTGTTTGTAAAATCCAAAATCTGGAAATGGCACAAACATCCATATACAGTAGAAGAGATAAATATATTTTGGTGTAGTCATACAATGGAATAATACTCCAGCAATACAAACTAATTAAGTACAATCACACGCAACAAACTTGGTAACCTAAGGTTGAATTTAAAAAGCAGATATTAGAAGATTACATAAGACTGTGATGCCCATTTTACTAATATTCAACTTTTTAAAACGTTTTTTATTAGTTTCAGGTGTACAAAACAATGTAATAGTTAGACATTTATCATTTATATCCCTCACACAATAACCCCCCTTCCCCAATCTACTACCCCTCTGACATCGCATACAGCCATTACATTTCCACTGTCTCTATTCCTAATGTTGTGCTCCACTTCTTGTAAATATATATATATATAAAATTGTAGTTGACATTCATTATTGTTCAGCTTAAGGTGTACAGTGCTGTAATCAGGCATCTACGTCATCCCTGAGGTGGTCTCCCTAATGAGACAAGTGTCCATCGGATACCCTACAAAATCTTTACAACATTATTGATTACATTCCCCAAATTGACTTTCATATGCCTGTGGCAATCGTGTGGTTACCGCTTATGCTTTCTAATCCTCTCACCTTCCCCCTTATTCCCACCCCCCTCCCATCTAGCAACCCCCGTTTTTCCTCTATGTCTCTGAGACTGTTTCTGATTAGTTCGTTCATTTATTCTTTTCTTTAGATTCCACATATAAGTGATATCATATGGTATTTGTCTTTCTCTGTCTAACTTATTTCACTTAGCATAATGTTCTCTAGGTCCATCCATATTGTTGCAAATGGTAAGATTTCATTCTTCTTTATGGCTGTGTAATACTCCATTGTATAAATGTACCACAGTTTCTTAATCCAGCTGATGGGCATTTCTGTTGTTTCCATGTCTTGGCTATTGTGTATAGTGCTGCACTAAACATCGGGGTGCATAAATCTTTTCAAATTAGAGTTTTGGATTTCTCTGGGTAGATACCTAGGAGTGGAATTGCTGGGTCATAAGGTAGTTCCATTTTCAGATTTTTGTTTTCCATACTGTTTTCCATAGTGGCTGCACCAATCTGCAATCTCACCAACAGTGCACAAGGGTTCCCTTTTCTCCACATCCTCACCAGCACTTATTGTTTGTTGATTTATTGATGATAGCCATTTTGACTAGGGTGAGGTGATATCTCATTGTGGTTTTTACTTGCATTTCTCTAATGATTAGTGAGGTTGAGCATTTTTTCATATGTCTGTTTGCCATCTGTATGTTGTTCTCTTTAGAAAAATTTCTCTTCATGTCCTCTGCCCAGTTTTTAATTGGGTTGTTTGTTGTTTTGGAGTTGAGTTCAGTGAGTTTTTTATAAATTTTGGATATTAACCCCTTATTGGATATATCATTGGCAAATATCTTCTCCCATTCAGTAGGATCCCTTTTTGCTTTATTGATGGTTTCCTTTGCTTGAAAAGAATTTTTAATTTGATGTAATCCCACATGTTTATTTTTTCTCTTACTTCCCTTGCCCAAGAGGATATATCAGTAAAAATCTTACTCCAGGTAATGTCTGTAAAGTTTCTTCCTATACTTTCTTCTAGGAGTTTTATGGTTTCAGATCTTACATTTAAGTCTTTAAGCCATTTTGAATTTATTCTTGTATATGGTGTAAGGAGGTTGTCCAGCTTCATTTTCTTGCATGTGTCTGTCCAGGTTTCCCAGCACCATTTATTGAATAGATTATCTTTACCACACCATAAATTCTTGCTTCCATTGTTGTAGATTAAATGACCATATAGGCATGGATTTATTTCTGGGCTCTCTATTCTGTTCCATTGATCTATGTGTCTGTTTTTATGCTAGTACCATGCTGTTTTGATTACTATAGCCTTGTAGCATAATTTGATGTCAGGTATTGTTACACCTCCCACTTTGTTCTTATTTTTCAAGGTTGTCATGGCTATCCGGGTCTCTTATGGTTCCATATAAATTTTAGGATTATATGTTCTATTTTTGTGAAAAATGTCCTTGGTAGTTTGATAGGAATTGCGTTGAACCTGTATATTGCCTTAGGCAATATGGACATTTCTATGACTTTAATTTTTTTTTTTAATTTATTGGGGTGATAATTGTTAGTAAAATTACATAGATTTCAGGTGTACAATTCTGTATTACATCATCTATAAATCCCATTGTGTGTTCACCACCCAGAGTCAGTTCTCCTTCCATCACCATATATTTGATCCCCCTTACCCTCATCTCCCACCCCCCAACCCCCTTACCCTCTGGTAACCACTAAACTATTGTCTGTGTCTACCAGTTTTTGTTTCTCATTTGTTTGTCTTGTTCTTTTGTTGTTTTGGTTTATATACCACATATCAGTGAAATCACATGGTTCTCTTCTTTTTCTGTCTGACTTATTTCGCTCAGCATTACACTTTCAAGATCCATCCATATTGTCACAAATGTTCCTATATCATCTTTTCTTACCGCCAAATAGTATTCCATTGTGTATATATACCACAACTTCTTTATCCATTCATGAATCGAAGGACATTTTGGTTGTTTCCACGTCTTGGCCACCGTAAAAAAAGCTGCAATGAACATTGGAGCACACGTGTCTTTATGTATAAATGTTTTCAGATTTTTTGGGTAGATACCCAGGAGAGGGATTGCTGGGTCATATGGCAATTCTATTCGTAATTTTTTGAGGAACCTCCACACTGCCTTCCATAACGGCTGCACCAGTCTGCATTCCCACCAACAGTGTATGAGGGTTCCTTTTTCTCCACAGCCTCTCCAACACTTGTTACTATTTGTCTTGTTGATGATAGCCATTCTGACTGGGGTGAGGTGATATCTCATTGTGGTTTTGATTTGCATTTCTCTGATGATTAGTGATGTTGAGCATTTTTTCATATGTCTATTTGCCATTTGTATGTCCTCTTTGGAGAAATGTCTCTTCAAGTCCTCTGCCTATTTTTCAATTGGGTTGTTTGTTCTTTTTGTTGTTGAGTTGCATGAGTTCCTTGTATATGCCTCTTATCAGAGGCACTACTTGCAAAAATCTTCTCCCATTCAGTTGGTGGCCTCTTTATTTTGTCGATGGTTCTTTTGCTGTGCAAAAGCTTTTAAGTTTCATATAGTCCCATTCGTTTATTTTAGCTTTTACTTCCATTGCCTTTGGAGTCAAGTTCATAAAATGCTCTTTGAACCCAAGGTCCATAAGTTTAGTACCTATGTTTTCTTCTATGCAGTTCATTGTGTCAGGTCTTATGCTTAAGTCTTTGATCCATTTTGAATTAACTTTGGTACATGGTGACAAATAGCAGTCCAGTTTCATTCTTTTGCACGTGGCTATCCAATTCTCCCAGCACCATTTATTGAAGAGGCTGTCTTTCCTCCATTGTATGTTTTTAGCTTCTTTGTCAAAAATCATCTGTCCATATTTATGTGGTTTTATTTCTGGGTTCTCAATTCTATTCCATTGGTCTATGTGTCTGTTTTTCTGCCAATACCATGCTGTTTTGATTATTGTAGCCCTATAGTACAAGCCAAAGTCAGGAAGTGTGATACCTCCATTATTGTTCTTTTTTCTTAAGATTGCTTTGGCTATTCGGGGTCTTTTGTGGTTCCAAACAAATCTGATGATTTTTTGTTCTATTTCTTTAAAATATGCCATTGGGATTTTGATGGGGATTGCATTGAATCTGTATATTGCTTTGGGTAATATGGCCATTTTAACTATGTTGATTCTTCCAATCCATGAGCACGGAATGTCTTTCCATTTCTTTGTGTCTTCTTCAATTTCTTTCAAAAATGTCTTATAGTTTTCAGCATATAGGTCTTTCACATCCTTGGTTAAGTTTATTCCTAGGTATTTTATTCTTTTCGCTGCAATTGCAAAAGGAATTGTTTTTTGTATTTCTTTTTCTGAGATTTCATTGTTAGTATATAGGAAGGCAATGGACTTTTGTGCGTTGATTTTGTAGCCAGCAACTTTACTGTATTCGATGATTGTTTCTAATAGCTTTTTGGTGGAGTCTTTAGGGTTTTCTATATATAGCATCATGTCATCTGCAAAGAGTGATAATTTAACTTCTTCATTCCCAATTTGGATGCCTTTTATTTCTTTCTCTTGCCTGATTGCTCTGGCAAGGAATTCCAACACTATGTTGAAAAGCAGAGGTGATAGGGGACAGCCCTGTCGTGTTCCTGAACGTAGAGCAAAGGGCTTCAGTTTTTCACCATTAATTATGAGATTAGCTGAGGGCTTGTCATATATGGCCTTTATTATGTTAAGGTATTTTCCTTCTATACCTATTTTATTAAGTGTTTTAATCATAAATGGATGTTGTATCTTGTCAAATGCTTTTTCTGCATCAATTGATATAATCATATGATTTTTGTCCTTTATTTTGTTTATGTGATGTATCACATTGATGGATTTGCGGACGTTGAACCATCCTTGTGCCCCGGGGATGAACCCCACTTGGTCGTGATGAATAATCTTTTTAATGCATTGTTGTATTCAATTTGCTAGAATTTTATTTAGGATTTTTGCATCTGTATTCATCAGAGATATTGGTCTGTAGTTTTCTTTTTTTGTGCTGTCCTTACCAGGTTTTGGTATCAGGGTAATGTTGGCCTCATAAAATGAGTTAGGGAGTACTGTCTCTTCTTCAATTTTTTTGGAAGAGTTTGAGCAGGATTGGTATTAGATCCTCTTTGAAGGTTTGGTAGAATTCACTAGTGAAGCCATCTGGTCCCAGACTTTTGCTTTTGGGAAGGTTTTGGATGACTGATTCAATTTCCTTACTGGTGATCGGTCTGTTTAGATTTTCCAGTTCTTCATGGTTCAGCCTTGGAAGGCTATATGTTTCTAAGAACTTGTCCATTTCTTCTAGGTTATTGAATTTGGTGGCATATAGTCCTTCATAGTATTCTTGGATGATCCTTTGTATTTCTGTGGTGTCTGTGATAACTTCCCCGTTATCGTATCTGATTTTGTTAATTAGTGTCTTCTCTCTTTTTATCTTAGTGAGTCTAGCCAAGGGTTTGTCAATTTTGTTAATCTTTTCAAAGAACCAGCTCTTTGTCACATTAATTTTTTCTATTGTCTTTTTGTTCTCTATTTCATTTAGTTCTGCTCTAATTTTTGTTATTTCCTTTCTTCTGCTGACCTTGGGTTTTACTTGTTCTTCTTTTTCTAGTTCTTTAAGGTGTAACATGAGGTTATTTATTTGGGAGTTTTCTTGTTTCTTGAGATAGGCCTGTAATGAGATAAATTTCCTTCTTAAAACTGCTTTCGCTGCATCCCAAAAATTTTGGTAGGATGTATTTTCATTGTCATTTGTTTCTATGTATCTTTTGATCTCTCCTCTAATTTCTTCTTTGACCCAGTCCTTCTTTAAAAGTATGTTGTTTAATCTCCATGTATTTGTGTTTTTTCCTGCTTTCTTTTTGCAGTTGATATCCAATTTCAAAGCCTTGTGATCAGAGAATATGCATGGTATGATTTCAATCTTCTTAAATTTGCTGAGACTGATTTTATGTCCCAATATATGGTCTATCCTTGAGAATGTTCCGTGTACACTAGAAAAGAATGTATAGTCTGATGTTTTAGGATGAAGTGCTCTATAAATGTCAATTATGTCCATTTCATCTAATGTGTCATTTAGGGCTGCTATTTCATTATTTATTTTCTGTTTGGATGATCTATCCATAGCTGTCAATGATGTATTTAAGTCCCCTAGTATAATTGTGTTTTGGTCAATTTCTCCCTTTAGTTCTGTTAGTAGTTGCTTGGTATATTTCGGTGCTCCCTGATTGGGGGCATATATATTGATGACTGTTATGTCTTCTTGTTGTATAGTCCCCTTCACCATTATGAAATGTCCATCTTTGTCTCTTGTTATCTTTTTCACCTTGAAGTCTGTTTCATCTGATATCATTATGGCTACACCTGATTTTCTCTGGGTACCATTTGCTTGGAGTGTCAATTTCCACCCTTTCACTTTGAGTCTATGCTTGTCCTTGTAGCTGAGATGTGTCTCTTGGAGACAGCATATGGTTGGGTTTAGTTTTTTGATCCAATCTGCTACTCTGTGCCTTTTTATTGGTGAGTTCAGTCCATTTACATTTAGGGTGATTATTGATATGTGAGGATTTCCTGTCATTCTATCTTTAGTTTTCTGGTAAGGCTGTGTCTCCATTGTTTCTTTGCCTTTTTGTTGTTGTCTATTATTTCTGTGTGGTGGTATTCTATGATGTTTCCCTCTGTTTCTTCTTTTATTTCAGTATATATTTCAGTTCTGGATTTTTTTGAGTGGTTACCCTTAAGTTTATGTAAAAGAAAGTTTGATAATTAGAGTATTCCATTTTCTTCAGCACGCTTACTTTCTCCATTCCCATATTCCGGTTCAGGCCTTTACTCTCCCCCTTTTTGAGTTTTGGTTGCCACAAATTGTCCCTGTTGATGGTGGTCGAATAGCCTCCTTTAGTATTACTTGTAGTGCAGGTTGTGTATTAGAAAATTCCCTCAGCTTCTGTATGTCTGGAAAGGTCTTTATTCCTCCTTCATATCTAAAGGATATCTTTCCTGGATATATTATTCTTGGCTCATGATTTCTCGATTTCAATAGTTTGAATATTTGGTTCCACTCCCTCCTGGCTTGAAGAGTTTCTGCTGAAAAATCTGATGACAATCTAATGGGCTTTCCTTTGTAAGTTACCATCTTCTTTTCCCTGGCTGCCTTGAGGATTCTTTCTTTGTCGTTGATTTTAGACAGCTTCAATGCAATGTGCCTTGGAGAAAGCCTGTTGGGATTGAGGTAACTAGGTGTTCTATTTGCTTCTTGGATTTGAGGATCCAGTTCTGTCCACAAGTTTGGGAAGTTCTCATCGACAATTTGTTTGAATATATTCTCTGTTCCCTTCTCTCTTTCTTCTCCTTCTGGTATGCCCATTATTCTTATATTGCCCTTTCTGATGGAGTCAGAAAGTTCTTGTAGAGTTCTTTCATTTCTTTTAAGTCTCAAGTCTCTTTCTTCTTCCTTCTGTGTCATTTGCAGGTTTCTATCTTCGATGTCATTGATTCTTTCCTCCATCTGGTCAACTCTACTACCTAAGCTGGTTATTTAATTCTTAATTTCTTCTATTGAGTTCTTTATCCCAGAAATTCTATTTGGTTCTTTTTTAAAATTTTAATCTCTTTCGTAAAATGCTCATGCTGTTCTTTGATTGTGTTTCTGAGTTCATTTAACTGCCTATCTGTGTTTTCTTGCATCTCGTTGAGTTTTTTCAGAACTGCAATCTCGAATTCTCTGTCATTTAAGTCACATATTTCTGTATCTGCCTTTTCAGGAGATTTTTCACTTTCTTTCTGAGCTATCTTGTTGCCTTGGTTATTCATGGCAATTACTGGTTTACTATTTCTCTTCCTAGACATCTACAGGAGTGGCTTCTGCAACAGGTTGATAGGAAGCGGTCTTTCTTTTGTTTTCCAGTACTTGTTGGTAGAATGTTTTATTTTTTCTCCGACTGCAGCTTATTTTTCTTCTCCCACACGGTAGTGCTATGTTTTCTCTGCACTATTCCAGCTTCTCACACAGTGGGGGGATTCCCTGGGAGACGGGCTTCTCCTCTGTTAATAGTTCGTCTAGGTCACAGGGCGCAGTGTCCCAGTGGGTATGCAGAGAGCTTTTGATGTTCCAAAGCTCTTCCAGCTCCAGATTCAGAGCCCGTATGTTTCAGCAGTTCTGTTTACTCCTGCAGGGATCTTCCCAGATAAGTGGGGCCAGGGGAGGGGTGAGTTGTGAGAGGTGGCCCAGAGCAATGGCAGCGACCACCACCACAGCCGGTCCTGCTTCCACAGCTCCCTACCCTTTGCCGGAACTAGTTGGGCTGCGAATTTGTGTCTGCAGTCCACAGTTCTCAGAACAGCAAATATTCTATTCTTTTGATCTGACACTGCTACTGTTCTGTATCTAGCACCGGGCAGGTGGGGGCCGGGTGAGCTCTGGGAGGGTAGGGAAGGGGCGGCTAGTCTCAGTGCCTAAGGCTTCCATTCTCTGCTTGGCAATGAGGGCTTAAACCACTGTTTTCAGCCTTCTTCCCTCAGTCTTTTCTCCGAGGTCTCTGCCGTGAGCTTTGGGTTCAGCCATGTTATATGCTGCCCCCTCAGCCCTGTGGGAAGTGGAGTCCTAGCAGTCCGAGTTCTTCCCTGTCCTGCAGCTGCGGTAGTTCCGGGAAGCAGCAAGCTCAGAGCACTGAGCTAGGTCTGCGACCTGCCGCCTCCGCGGCTCCGTCTCAGCACTTCTCCCTTTCCTCCTACCCCCCCCACCCCCCACTCGCGTAGATCTCCCACCTGTAGGTGATTTCGGTAGTGGGCCTCTTCGTCTTGCCTGTCTACTGTGCAGGAAGTCCTTTATGGAGTTTTTGTTGTTCGATTCATTGTAAATTCCAGGGGAGCTTTACAGAGGCTCACCTCACACCGCCATTTTTCCTCAATAAAATAATGTCGATTTTAATTCTTCCTATCCATGAGCATGGTATGTATTTCCATCTATTTGTATCTTCTTTAATTTCTCTCTTCAGTGTCTTATAATTTTCTGAGTACAGATCTTTCACTTCCTTGGTTAAATTTATTCCCAGGTATTTTATAGTCTTTGAAGCAATTGTAAATGGGATTGTTTTTTTAATTCTCCTTCTGATATTTTATTATTGGTATATACAAATGCAACTGATTTCTGAATATTAATTTTGTATTCTGCTACTTTACTAAATTCATTTATCAGTTCTAATAGTTTTCTGGTGGAGTCTTTAGGGTTTTCTATATATAGTATCATGTCATCTGCATATAATGACAATTTCACTTCCTCCTTACCAATTTGGATGCCATTTATTTCTTTTTCTTGTCTGATTGCTGTGGCTAGGACTTCCAGCACTATGTTGAATAGAAGTGGAGAAAGTGGGCAACCTTGCCTTGTTCCTGATCTTCAGGGGAATGGTTTTAGCTTTTCCACATTGAGTGTGATGTTAGCTGTGGGTTTATCATAGATGGCCTTTATTATGTTGAGATATGGTCCCTCTATGCCCACTTTCTTAAGAGTTTTTATCATAAATGGCTGCTAGATTTTGTCAAATGCTTTTTCTGCATCTATTGATATGATCATGATTTTTATTTTTGATTTTGTTAATGTGTATCACATTAATTGATTTGCAGATGTTGTACCACCCTTGCATACCAAGAATGAATCCCACTTGATCACGGTGTATGATCTTTTTAATGTATTGCTGAATTCTGTTCACTAAGATTTTGTTGAGGATTTTTGCATCTATGTTTATTTGGGATATCAGCCTGTAGTTTTCTTTTTTTGTAATCTCTTTGTCTGATTTGGGGATCAGGGTGATAATGGCCTCATAAAAAGTGTTTGGGAGCCTTCCCTCCTTTTGGATTTTTTGGAATAGTTTGAGGAGAATAGGTGATAATTCTTTTTTGAACATTTTGTAAAATTCATCTGTAAAGCCATCTGGTCCAGAGCTTTTGTTTGTTGGGAGCTTGTTGATTACTGATTCAATTTCCCTGGTGGTTATCAGTCTATTCAGGTTTTTCGTTTCTTCTTGAGTTAGCCTCGGAAGGTTGTCTGCTTCTAGAAAATTGTCCATTTCTTCCAGAATGTCTCAGTTGTTGGCATATAGATGCTCATAGTGATTTCTTAAAATTATTTGTATTTCTGTGCTGTCTGTTGTCGCTTCTCCTCTTTCATTTCTGATTTTATTAATTTGGGGCCTCTCTCTTTTTTTTTTCTTTCTTCTTTTGTTTGATGAGTCTGGTTAAAGGTTTGTCGAATTTGTTTATCTTCTCTAAAAACCAACTCTTGGATTCATTGATCTTTTGTATTGTTTTTCTGGTCTCTATTTCATTTATTTCCACTCTGATCTTTATTATTTCCTTCCTTGTACTCCCTTTGGGCTTATTTTGCTGTTCTTTTTCCAGATCTCTTAAGTGTGAAGATAAACTGTTAATTAGTGAGGTTTCTTGTTTCTTTAGGTAAGCCTGCATTGCTATGAATTTCCCTCCTAGTACTGCTTTCGTTGCATCCTATAGCTTTTGGGTCATCATGTTTTCATTTTCGTTTGTCTCGAGATATCTTTTGATTTCTTGACCAAGATTCCTTGATCTCATTGTTTACCCATTCATTATTTAGTAGCATGTTATTCAGCCTCCATGTATTTGTGTGTCTTCCAGTTTTTTTCCTGCAGTTGATTTCTAATTTCATAGCACTGTGGTCAGAGAAGACAATTGGTATGATTTCAATTTTCTTAAATTTATCAAGACTTGTTTTGTGGCCTAACATGTGGACTATCTTGGAAAATGTTCCATGTGTGCTTGAGAAGAACGTGTATTCTGCAGCTTTGGGGTGAAATGCTCTGAAAATATCGATTAAATCCAACTGGTCCAATGTGTCATTTAAGGCCGTTGTTTCCATATTGGTTTTCTGTCTGGAAGACCTGTCCCTTCTTGTTAGAGGTGTGTTGAAATCCCCTACTATGATAGTGTTACTGTTCATCTCTGTCTTTATGTCAGTCAATATCTGTTTTATACATTTAGGTGCTCCTACGTTGGGTGCATAGATGTTTACTAGGGTCATGTCCTCTTGTCAGATTGATCCCTTTATTATTATGTAGTGCCCATCTTTGTCTTTTAATATATTCTTCATTTTGAAGTCTATTTTGTCAGATATAGTATTGCAACTCCAGCTTTTTTCTCATTCCTATTTGCATGAAATATCTTACCCAACCCTTCACTCTCAGCCTGTGTGAGTCTTTTGATCTGAGGTGAGTCTCTTGTATACAGCATATGCAAGGGTCTTGCTTTCTTATCCACTCAGCCACCCTATGTCTCTTGATTGGAGCATTTCATCCATTTACATTTAAAGTGATTACCGATAGGTACATAGTTACTGCCATTTTTTAAATTTGTAGTTATTTTCACCTTTTTTCTGTTTGCAGAAGCCCTTTTAATATTTCCTGCATTGCTGGCTTGGTGGTAATAAATTCCTTTAGCTTATTCTTTTCTGGCAAGGTCTTTATCTCTCCTTCAATTTTAAATGATAGCCTTGCTGAATAAAGCAATTTAGGTTGTAGGCCTTTGTTTTTCATCACTTTGAGTACCTCCTGCCACTCCCTCCTGGCCTGTAAAGTTTCTGTAGAAAAGTCATTGATAGTCTTATAGGAGTTTCCTTGTATGTAACCGTCTGTCTCTCTCTTGCTTTTAGGATTCTCTCTTTGTCTTTAACTTTTGCCATTTTAACTATAATGTGTCTTGGTGTGGACCTGTTTGGGTTTATTCTGGTTGGAACTCTCTGCACTTCCTGGGCTTGTATGTCGGTTTCCTTCACCAGGTTAGCGAAGTTTTCAGTCATTATTACTTCAAATATGTTCTCGATTCCTTGCTCCTTTCTCTTCACCTTCTGGTATTCCTATGATGTAAATTTTGCGCTTGATGTTATCCCCGAGGTCTTTAAACTATTTTCATTGTTTTTTATTCTTTTTTCTTTTTGTTGTTCCGTTTGGGTGATCTCTGCTAACTTGTCTTCTAAGTCGCTGATTCGATCCTCTGCCTCATCTAACCTTCTGATAATTACTTCAAGTGTGTTTTTTATTTCAGTTATTATATTCTTTGGTTCTAACTGGTTGTTCATTATGATTTCTCTATCCTTCTTTATGTCGTCACTAAGCTCCTTAAACATTTTTTTTTCAGGGGAGAAGGTGAATGCAGTCCCCCACTACCACAAATTATGCAGTCGAGTTTCCCACATTTGGGGAAATCGCAGGGGTCAGCACATCCAGAGTGCAATGGATAAGCCTCGCCCTGGGAAAACCACTTTCGTGATCATTGTATCTCTCCTGCCAGATAAGTATCCTTAAACATTCTTATCATCAGTGTTCTGAACTCCGTCTCTGATAGATTGGTTCACTCTATTTCATTTTGTTCCAATTCTGGAGGTTTCTTCTGTTCTTTTATTTGGGACATGTTTCTTTGCTTTCCCATTCTGACTGACTCTCTGTGTTTACTTTGATGTATTAGATAGCTCCCCTAGGGTTCTTGGGTTTTGCTGGGTTATCTTATATAATATGTGCCCTTTATATTTGACTTATACCACTTCCCTATTCTACTGTGTGTGTGCTCCAAAGGTGACCCTTGTGTTGTGTATATTGCCCTGTTAAAGCTGAATTTTAATTGCTTTTGGCTTGTCAGTAGGTGGGATTGACTCCTAGGCTAACTAGTTGTGAGACTTGGCTCTGCCCACAGTGGATGATCTGCTGTGTGAGGGTTGATCACTCAAATGAGACTTGGCCCCTATGGGCTCTTGTGCCTGTAGAGAATTCCCTCTGGGTGTGTCCCTTGTAGGTCAAACCCGGTAATACTCTGGTTTGATCTGGAGTTGGCCTCTGGGTGTGTTGAATCTTATGCCTCTTGGGCTGGGCCCTTGAAGTAATCCTTGTACTAGTCTCTTAGCTGTTCTGTGTGATGAGCAGAGAGTCCTTTGATGGGTTATAGATGTTCAATTTGTGGTAAGTTCCAGATTAGAACTCAAGAAGACCACCTCGCTGCCGCCATTCCTATGACGTCACTCCAATATTCACCTTTTGTGTTTCCAGGACAACATTATGCAGATCAATGACTACCTGGCTGCCCAGTTCCTACAGAGGGGTTAATTTGGCTCACGTGTGTTTTAAAAGGTGGTTTTTTTTTTTCATTCATATTGGCTAACATCACCAAAAAGTTTATAGATTTCATATTACTAACTAGAATTTTGGCTTCTCTTTTAAAAAATCAGAAGACCTGGGCCCACCTTCTCACATGGCACCATCAGCTAAAGTTGAGTCATAGCTGCCCTTAGGGGCAGGCGCTCCCCAGTCATAATCCACCCATTTGTAAATTCCTCGTTCACATTACCTCGGCTGTCCCTGTGAGCATCTTCTCTTAGGATCCTTGCCATGGACACTGTAGGGACAGAGGGCTACTCTCAGAAACAGGTCTTCTAGAATAGTGTTTCTCAACCTTTTTTTCCTTATCTCCCCATCAAGGAGCCTTCTTAGACAGTTTTTTCCTAATTGCCAACTTGCATGAATTATTTTCTGGTTCTAAAGGAAGTGCAATGTATTGATTTCATTGTCTTTTAGGTTTCAAAACGTGATTTAACAAGTGCATTTTTGAAAAAAAGAAAACCCCACACCCATATCATATCCTTGTAATAACTGCCATTTCTTTCATACATTAAAAAGAGCATAATAATAGTGCAAACCACATGAAGATTGTTTTGAATAAGCCAATAGTAAAGATAAAATAAAATACTAAACAAACAAAAAAATTAATTCAAGAGATAGGAAAAGAGGAAAAATGTTAAAGAGATAGCATGTGTGATAAGTACAAGAGAGAAAATAAAGCTGGAAAGGGAATCAGAAGAAAAATTTAAATAAGCTAGCCAGGGGAAGACAGTTACGTGATATTTACATGAAGACTTAAAGAAAATGAGGATGTAGTTCAATTAGATAGGGAAGGTCCAGAAATCAGGAAGGTGAGATTGCCATATTGGAGAACCAAGTCAGAAGAAAGCCTGACTCACTTGGGATCCAGCAGATGGCAAATTGTCAAACATCTCTATGCCCTCCTTTTGGTCTTCTCCAGTGTTCCTCTCTTCTGCAAGGACAGAGTCCTGAGCAGGAAAATCTAGAAGGGAGAAAGGAATGATCATGGAATTGAGCCCACTCTGGCAGCACCCACAGACACAGAGGTGCCTGCCACCCCCACACTACCCTGTCCTGCCATGGGAGGTAGTAGCGGTACAGGTGATAAGAGAAAGATCATTAAATCATTTCTCAGCTCAACATAGCAAGTTCTGAAAAATCTCTGGTTATCTACCAGCTCTAAATCCTTCAATGGCTCCCCACTGCTTTGCAAATACAGTGGAAGTTCCCTCCTCGATATCAGTGGTTCCCCGTCTCACTGTCCACTGAATCACCAGGGAACCTGTTTCTCAACTGCAAAATGTAAATAATAATACTTATACTTGTAAGGGCTCTTGTAAGGATTAAGCATTACATATGTAAAGCACACAGTAGGCACTGAAAGCAATACAGCTCTTATTAAGATTTTCCTGCATCTTTTTCATTCACTGATCAGCCACAACTTTCCCCTATAGAAACCTTAACATTGAAGGCCTTCCTTGCCTGTAGACTCTTTCCAAGTGCACCTTTCATTAATCTGTTGTTTCTTTCTTATATCCTAGAGAGCTCTTTCCTTTCCCCCTGGGAATTCCAGTTCTACCAATAGTTTTGTGCCTTTGACCATTTTTTAACTCTAGGACAATATTCCCTATGTCCACTAGAGGCAGTGTAACACTGGGCTTAAACGTACAGATGCCAGAGCCAGCTAACTAACTCTGCCTAACTCTGCCAATTACTAAATGTTTATTCAGCTCCCATTAAATGCCAGGCACACAGCAGATGTTCAATAAATGGAAATGGCCAGTTGCTTCTTTCCTCTCTCACCTGTCTCCTCACATGCTTGGATCAAGTTTGCCACTAGGGTTTCTGCCTCTGTGCTGTTCTTGGGCTGATTCAACCTCACCCATGTCTGAACCTTCTCTGGCAGGGTGTTCAGAAACTGCTCCAGCACCAGTAGTTCCATCATTTGCTCCTTGGTGTTTGTCTCTGGCTGCAGCCATTGCCAACAGAGCTCCCAGATTTGGCTCACAGCTTGGTGAGGCCTGGTCACTGACAGGTACTGAAAATGCCTGAAGTTTTCATGAGAAATTTTCAGAGCCCCTGGGTTTCTTATGGGAATGGTTTCTCGATTCTCTTCCTGATCACATGCACAAAAGAGCTGGGGACTGCTCAAGCGATCCAAAACCCGTGTCACGTGCAGCATTGTTACAGCTTGGTCCTTCCGAGGATGGAGATACTCGAAAAGGCAGGGTGCTCAAGAACACAGTGCTGTGGAAGATGGTGGGAAGAGCTATATCAGATAAACGAAGGATACAGACCTCAGGACTTGCGGAAATTACATACAGACTTACCAGTGGCATGCATAGTTAGGATTGGACAGTGAGGGGGAGGTGATTTGAAGGACGTTATTTAGCTCATTTCACACAAATGCCTAAATACACATTCACAGAGATTTGCACGCCTACAGACGTGATGCTGCCTGAGCCCATTCTCAAGTCTGGAAAATCCACAGGCATTGGCTAGAAATAGTTCAGAAATGGCATTGTAGGGAAAAGAGACTTGAAACCCAAACCACAATGAACTGATGAACCACAGAAGAAAGGATTTCATTTCAAAATATCAATGAGTTAAAATGACTATATATTATACAGAATGAGGAAAGATCCTTACCATACATATATCCTACTGGATTCATATGCAAAATATATAAAGTGTTCACATGAATCAGTAAGAAAAAAGCAGACAAAATAAGAGTAACAAGGTTCAAAGCTTTGAGCAGTATTGCACAAAAGAAGATAGCTAAATGGCCCATAAACATGTAACAAGGCTCAATTTCATTAGTTATTAGAGTAAAATAAATTAAAAGCACAATGAAGTATCACTACACACCCTCCAGAATACTCAAAATGAAAAAAAATCAGACAATAGTAAGTGTTTGAGAGGAGACAGAGCCACAGTAGAATGATATATACATGCACTGGAACTTTAAACAGAATTGAGAACATGGATGTATCTTGCTGTTGAGTGAAAGAAAGCAGGCTCAAAAAAAAGGTTCACATTATATGATTCCATTTGTATACAGGTCAAAAACATTCAATACAAATCTAAGTCAAAATAGTGGTTACCGTTGGCACTGGGGGCAGCAGTGGTAATGCCTGGGACAGCAGAAGGTGCTTCTGGAAAGCTGGTAATGTTCTATTTCTTAATTTAGGAGCTCGTGACATGGCCACAGTATGTTCACTTTGTGAAAACTGAGCTCTACACATATAACTTGTGAACTTTTCTGTACGTGTATTTCACTAAAAAAGTTCTAGTTTAGGGAAACATCTAGGTTATAGTATCAAGTGAAAAAAGAAGGAAACAAACTTGTATATAGACTATATGCTTAACCCTATAAAGCACAGGAAAACACTAGAAAGTAAACTGAGATACTGCACCAGGGGGTTATCTATGAGCAGTTATCTATGAGCATTCATTATGGAATATTTATTTGACATCTAGGAAGTTTCTGTACTCTGGAACATTGGCCATCTCCACTAAATGATGTGAAAACCTGGGCAATTTGTAGCACCTCTCTGAATTTAACTTTTCTCATCTGGTAAAATGACAAAAAAGAAGGAAAATATTCTTTTCCGTCTGCTGTTAAGGATTAAGGAAGGCGGAAGATTAAAACCACAAGACATACCATCCTGAAGAGTCAATTTTTTAACCTACTATTAAGGAAAATTCTCTACAGTGAGGTAAAAATGTGTATTATATAACTTAATAAAAAATCTTATGAATTTTGAAACAAAACAGAGCAGTAAGTAAATTTCCTAAAAGAAGAAAGGTAGTATCTATACTTTCTACCCAAACAGTCCCTTTTATCCCCCCACCAGAAGTTCTTGGAAACGGGAGGAAATCATGTTAATAAATAGTGACGAGCGGCCAGTTGGCTCAGTTGGTTAGAGTGCAGTGCTCATAACACCCAGGTTGCTGGTTCAATTCCCTCATGGGCCAGTGAGCTGCGCCCTCCACAACTAGATTGAAGACAACGATTTGACCTGGAGCTGAGCTGCGCCCTCCACTAGATTGAAAACAACTTGACTTGGAGCTGATGGGTCCTGGAAAAACACATTGTTCCCCAATATTCCCTAATAAAATTTTTTTAAAAATAGTGGCAAAAGCAGCTCACATATTAAATACTTAAAACAAAAAAACCAAGAGTCCTTAAAAATGTATGACTTCCTTGATTTCAGAGTAGGGAAAATCATCCCAAGAAGTAGGGCTAAGAGTGTCCGGAGAAGGGAATGGAAACCAAGAGACTCTGGGTGGGCAGAGGGTATGGTGGGAGGCGTAAATATGGACTGAAGGGAGCAAAATGAAGAGGGGTGCCTAGGCAAGAGAAAAGGAGCAAAGCAAGAAAGCAAGGCAGGGCAGAGTGCAGGGGCAGAGGAGTGGGGAGAGATAAAGAGGAAGAGCAGAAAATAGGGACAGGATTGGAAAACTAGGTATAGCCAGGGTAGGAAGGAGATACACAGAGAGGGGCAGGACTGAGAGAAAGCAGTGGTGGGGCTGAGGGAGAGGAAGGGGTCTGCAGCCAGGGCAGAGGGGAAGGACACAGAGAGGAGTAGGATAGGTACAGAAGGAGGAACGGGGCTAATGCACAAGAAGAAAGAGCCAAGGGGAGGGCCAGAGAGAGGAGTGGGGAGACTGAAAAAGAGGGGAAGCAGCAGACTGAAAAGACAGAACAGGATGAGGGGGAGCAGCAGGACGAAGTCCAGCAGCAGGATGGGAAAGGAGTAATGAGGGGGAGGAGCAGGATGAGGGGCGGAGCAGGATGAGGGGCAGAGCAGGATGAGGGGTGGAACCGTTTGAGGGGCGGAGCAGAATGGGGGCGGAACAGGATGAGGGGTGGAGCGGGACAGGGGCGGGCCGGGATGAGGGCGGGGCCAGATGGGGGCGGGCCCGGACGAGGGGCGGAGCCGGACGAGGGGCGGAGCCGGACGAGGGGCGGAGCCGGATGAGGGGCGGAGCGGGATGGGGGGCGGAGCGGGATGGGGGCGGAGCAGGATGAAGGGACCCAGCAGCAGGAGGAGGGGACGAAGAAGGATGAGGGAAAGGAGCTGGGAAAGCTGAGGAGGGCACAGGGCGGAGGGGAGAAAGGCAGAGCCAAAAGATGAGGCCAGGAGAGGAAGGTCAGAGCTGGAATCAGAGGGTGAGGGTCAGGGCCAAAGACCAGTCTTGAGCAAGGGGTGGAGCGGGCGTACCTGTCCTATCCAGAAGGTCGAGGGCGTTTACTGGTGGCCTTGGAGAAGAAGAAACCGGGCCTGATCCCCAGAAAGGGGTCAAGAGGGGAGGGGAAGCCGCCCTTGCGCACCGTCCCCTCAGTTCCCGGGTTTTCTCAGCCAGGACATCTGACCTATGGATGCCCCTCACACCGCACACCACACTCCCTCCCTGTCGTTCTTCACCACGGAGGAGCCCTCCTGTAGCCGCCCAGCCCGCCATTGCATCCCCCTGACGGAGGCCGGCGTTCCCCTCAGGAAATCCCGCGCCTCACAGCCCTGGGCTTCTTGCATTCTGAGGCCGCCTGGCCTGCCCTCGAGTTCACCCCTCATCCTTATGTCTCCTATGGCCCTGTCCAGGTCCCGCGCTGTCTGCGCGCAGTGCACTCATGCCCGCCCGGGGAACCTCAGTACTCACCTAGTCCACCCGACGTCCTCGCCTGACTGAGGCACTCTGCTTCGCACTTCCTGCACTTCCCGCCCCAAAGCGGCGCGTGCGCGTGAGCAATGAGGGGCTGCTGGAGCGCAAGGCCTCGAAATCCGGGACTCCGACAGAGGGCTGGGCTAAACTGCGAGTGGGAGGGGCCTGAAGAACTGGCTGCTGGGGGCCTTCCTCCTTAATATACTTCACTTAAGTTTTTGAGTAGTTAATACATGGTATACAGTTTTTTAAATGTATTTTCTAATTATAGTTGACATACAGTATTTTAGTTTCAGATGCATATGTGATTAGACATTTATATACCTTATAAATGATCGCCCCATAAGTCTAAAAGTTTTTAAGTAAAAAAACAGTTTTCAGCCATATACGTGTCAGAGAGGGGTAATAGATTGGGGGAGAGTGGTTATCACTTGCTGAGGGGTGAAAAGTCTAACTATTACATTGTTTAGTAAACCTGAAACTAAAAAAAAAGTTTTCAAAAAAAAAAAAGTTGTCAGTGAAAAATCTTCCTCTCACCAGCGTGTGTGCGCCTATGCCACCCACCAAATTTTTATGCCATAAACCATAAGCACACAGCTAACCACTGTAATTATTTTGTGTCCTTTCAGTTTCTTTATGCACACAGAGGAATATATGTTATGTGTATGCATATTATACCTACATGCATACATACATGTGTGTGATTATCATTGATATATATTATGTATATATATCTACACTATAATATATACTTTGTACATATGTATATCTGTTATTTAAATGAATATATTTTGAAATATAAAATGTTTTTATAAATATATAAAATTATTTTATAAATATTTATATAAATTATGTATATAAATGGTATATTTTATAAATATATAAATTATGTTACATCTTTAAATTTTGATAAATTTATAAAAATTTAAAGATGTAACATAATTTATAATACCACTTAAGAATACACTGACATATAATGTAACATAAAATGTAATTATATAATATATAACACTGTTACAATATATATTCACTGTTATATATAATTATGTATTTGTATAAATGTAATACATGTATTCTATATTTGCATAAATACTCATATTCTCATTTTTCCCTTTTTATACAAAAGGTGGCACACTTTACACACTGTTCTGTGCCTTAATTTCTTTTTACTTACCAGTATAGCTCAGAAAGTTTTCTTATCAGTACAATAGTTTGCTCACCATTTTTGAACAGCTGTTTGGATTCTGTTGTATGGTTGTGACCTAATTTATTTAACTGGTTCCTGACTGCTGGATGGTTGAGTTTTTTCAGTCTTTTACTACTACTACTGCAACCAGTGATGAGTGCACAACCTTGATCTTCAGCAATTCTGCTGGTTTGTAAATCTACTGGTAAGATAAATCCCCTGAAGTAGAACTGCTGAGGCAAAGGACACATGTATATGTCATTTGGATAGTGACTTCCAGATTCCCTTCCATAGACACTGCTGCATCTTAGATCCCTACCAGCTTGTGTGAGTGTGCCTTTATCCCACTGTTACATGCTTTTTCAAATTTTCCAAAATGAGGGTTGAGAAATGCTATCTCAGCATAGTTCTAGCTTACATTTTCCTTTCATGAGCAAGGTAGAGCATGTTTTCCTGCGTTTAGGAACCACTGTTATTTAATCAACGCACATTTATTAAGGGCTCAACATAGGAGGCTGGACAATTAAGTTCGCAAACTTGTTGCAACAATCTTCCTAACCTTTTTTAATATCAGAGGGATTAGTCATTATGAATTTGTACCAACTGGACAAACAGGTAACCACGTTTACTATTTGGAAGTTCTGAAAAGGCTGTGTGAAAAAGTTAAACAACCTGAACTTTTTGCCAACAATTCATGGCTCTTGCATCACGACAATGCACCAGCTCACATGGCACTGTCTCTGAGGGAGTTTTTAGCCAATAAACAAATAACTGTATTGGAATACCCCCCCTACTCACCTAATCTGGGCCCCAATGACTTCTTTCCTTACCCGAAGATAAAGGAAATATTGAAAGGAAGACATTTTGATGACATTCAGGACATCAAGGGTAATATGACAACTCTGATGGCCATTCCAGGAGTTCCAAAATTGCTTTGAAGGGTGAACTAGGCGCTGGTGTCGGTGCAAAGCTTTCCTCAGGGTAGTACTTTGAAGGTGACCATAGTGATATTCAGTAACGAGGTATGTAGCACTTTTTCTAGGATGAGTTCACGAACTTAATTGTCAGACCTCGTAGATGGGGACAGTGTACTGAAATATGCAATAATTATTTTATGCATGATGATAATGAGGACATACTAGTATTTTTTGGACAGTTACCCTATGCCAGTTCCTGTTCTAAGCCATTTCCTGTTCTAAGGCATTACAAATGTAATGACCACTCCCCAAAGCCCTATTAGGTAGGTAGTAGTATCACCACCATTTTATAGATGGCAAACTGAGGTATGAAAGGGTTAAGTAACCAAGTAAATGGAGGCTCTTAAAATGTTAACTGATTTGCCCCCAGGAAGCACAGAGCTGGTACTGAATAGCAGAAGTTAGTGGGGATGGGAATCGAAGTGCGTTGGACGGATTGAACAGTTAGGAGGTATGTGGTGGTAGGTGGGGGGCTTTGGGGAAGTGCTGCAATTTCAGGGTGGCCAAGGAGAGTATCCCTAAAAAGAAGACATTGGGCCAAAGCTCTGAAGGAGTCCCAAGAAACAAGACATATTGATATCTGCAGGAGATATGTTCTGGGCAAAAGGAATAGCCAGTGCAAAAATGCCCAGAGATGGGGACATATGTGATGTGTTTATAGAAAGGACAGTGGCTGGAGCCCAGTGCAGAAAACAGTTTACCATAGAAGGCTTCTTGGGGTCTGGGATGGCTCCTCCATCTCTCCCCTGCATCCAGAGGAGAGGGCTAGGTAGAGACAAGCATTACTTCAGTTCCAGGCCAGAGTCACTGCCTGGAAAGGTCTGTGCCTGTCACCCAAGACGACTCTGCCCAGAGTAGGCATGGGGAAGGGCTCCTGTTCCCTCTCTCACAGGTTGATTGGATGGTAGTTCCAGGCCATTGGGACCCCATTTCCTGGTTGAGAGGGTGGAGAGAATGGAGAACCTGAGCTCTGGGCTCACTGTGTCACCAGCCCCATCCCCCACCAGATCCAAGTGCCAGAACAGCCCTTCTTGAGTGTGAGGGATGATTGGAGATGTGTCCCTATTACCGCTCTGTGGATGTCTGGAATTCTTAACATTTGAACATGGGATCCCACATTTTAACTTTGTACTGGGTCCCCCAAACAATGCAGCCAGTCCTGGATAGATATTATTACTTCTGTTTTGCAGGAAATGAAAGCACAGAGCTGTTGAGAGTACCTAGGAAATGGGAAGCTGGGATTCAAACCCAGGCTCAGCTTGTTTCTAGGATGAGGGCTCTTAACCACTGGTCTAGGCAATATATGACCTTAGGAGACCCATCCAGGACAGGTTCTCCCCTTCTCATTCCAGAAAACAGTAGGCAACATTCTGTCCCTTCTTTTCCAGATTAAGGGAGGGTTAGGTAGAATACCTCCCCAAAGATGTCCACATCCTAATCCCCAGAACCTATGAATATGTTACCTTCCATAATAAAACAAAACAAAAACCCCACAACTTTTACTTTTTCATTTATAATTTGGATTCCTTTTCTTTTTCTTACCTGATTGCTATCTAGGACTACCAGTAGTACTTTTTTTTCTTAATTAGTAGTATGTTGAATAGATGTGTGTAAAAGCATCCTTGTTTTATTCCTGACCTTATAGGAAGCTTTCAGCTTTTCACTGTTGAGTATGATATTAGCTGTGGATTTGTAATATTTGGCCTTTATTATGTTGTGGTTGAACTATCCTTGCATCCCAGGGATGGGCTAGGGCTGTTGAAAACAGCAAGAAACACCAATAACCAAGCCAGTTCATGTGACAAGGGGATAATTTTAGAAATGTAGTTCTTAGGGAACTCAAGCGTAGGCAGTTTAGCCAGGATTCACAAAGCACTGGGGTGGGTGAGGAACCAAGCTTCCCTCCAGTCATGTAGCCTTATTCCAGGTCTGTTTGTTCATCAGCATGCCCAGCCCCAACCTATATGACCACCCAGGTAGCCCTTAGTCTGAGTGGACACTGGGAACCCATGAGTACCAATCAGCTGAGGCCCGAGGAGGTCAAGTCTCATGGACTGAACATGGTGGCCTGGGAGTAGTTACCCCTATAACTAAGGTAGCGATGGTGGACGGAATTCTCAAGAGTGTAGGTGTTGGGCAGCCAGATGGCTCAGTTGGTTAGAGTGCGAGCTCTAAACAAGGTTGCCGATTCAAATTCCCACATAGGATGGTGGGCTGCGCCCCCTGCAACTAAAGACTGAAAATGGCGACTAGACTTGGAGCTGAGCTACGTCCTCCACAACTAGATTGAAAGACGACTTGGAGCTGATGGGCCCTGGCGAAACACACTGTCCCCCAAAATTCCTCAATACAAAATTAAAAAAAAAATTGCCTCCTAATTTATCTGGTATAAACTGCCAAATTGCCTGGGATGTTTCTGGTCATGATGTCAGGTTAAAAAAAGGGAAATGACTCCTCTGAGGATAAACCTTTTGACCTCATTAAAGATTTAGGAATACAAACTTTAAAGAAATCCTAAACCATAATATCAACTTTTATGTTAAGGGATCACTCTTATTTGTGTTTGAGAGAATCTCTTATTTAAGTATGATTAAAATTAAAACTGTCAATTCAAGTAACTAAAATATACTTGTGGTTATTACCAAGTTTAAAAACACCATCAGGATATGTGTTGTGATCAAACAATATGGTAAATGTTTAAATAAAAAAAATTATTACAATAAAAGACACATTGCCATTAATCCCCCTCAAAATACTACACCTCACTTCAAACACACTTATCCCATCGTTCTTGCCACTTTCTGAAGCAGTACTAGAAGTCTTCTTCCATGAGTGTCTAGTTGCACTGTAATGGCTGCCTCGATGTCCTGAATCATTTTGACTTTGGGGAAAAGCCAGAAGTTGTATGGTGTCAGATCCAGTGAATAAGGTGGATGAGGACCCACCATGTTTTTTACTTGAAGAAATTGCCGTATACCAGAAGCAATGTGTGACACGGAATGTTGTGATGGAAGATGATTTACGGCACACTTTAAAACACACCTTCACTCAACCGTAGCTCATACCTGACTGACTGCACCGAACAAGTTGAAAGTTGTCACATACTATCACTAAGGTTTGACGTACCGATTCCCGAACTGAAGATGCCTGCCTTTCTGTTGGATGGCACTTGGCAGCAGCATTCACCGTTATTTTATGATCACAATGGAAAGGCTCCGTGTCATATGTCACTTCTGGTATGGCAATTTCTGTCAAATAAAAACATTACGGTGTGTCCTCATCCACCTTATTCACTGGATCAAGCACCGTGCAACTTCTGGCTCTTCCCAAAAGTCAAAATGACCATGAAAGGTAAACATTTTGAATGAACTCAGGACATCGAGGCAGCCACGACAGTGCAACTAAAGACACGAAAGAGGACTTCCAAAACTGCTTCAGAAAGTAGCAAGAACAATGGGATAAGTGTTTGAAGCAAGGGGGAGCATTTCAAGAGGGATTAATGACAATGTGTCTTTTACAGTAATAAAATTTTTTAAATTTAAACATTCACCATAATTTTTTATCACACCTTGTATGTTTTAATTCTATAGTGTAGTTAAAAATATGGAATCATACAGTATTAAAAGATTGCTTAGAAGTAATTGTTGCAATATGTAATACTTAAAAATGAAATAAAATTTGTAAGCCAAGAATGCACAAAGACCTAAGAAGGCACAAAATTTTTGGATTTATAATTTTAACAACAAAAAACACTTAAAATGAACAAACCACTTAAAATGAACAAAAGAGACTGAGCAATATCTTATTTTTAACTTTATTTTTATTGTTGACACTATTACAGATAGAACAACCACAACCATATTATAAGAAACCAAAAACCTGTGCACAGAAACAAGATAAAAAAATATATCAAGATGTTAACCACAGTCTTTGGATGGTCAAAATATAGGTGAGTTTCTCTTCTACATTTCTGCGACTTCAAAGTTTCTATAATGAACACATTCTGTGTTTACAATGGAAATAAATGTAATAAAGGTGGATTACCAAAACACTATGATAAAGATCATTCAAGGAAACCAAGACAAAATATTTAACCATAATCCCACAATGACCACACAACTATTTCTTAATTGTTTTCCATATTTCTTCCCATCTTTGACTCTATGCATACTTATCATTAACGCCTTAATAATCACAGATTGGTGTACTGATAGAGATGTTAACAGGAGTTGTTGTTAGGTGTTGGGAATATGGGTGAATTTCTTTTTTTCTACTTATTGAATTTCCCAAAGTTTGACATGAGTATGTATATTTGTAATGGAAAAATACATACATAAGATTTAATACCAAAACACCAAAGATCATTCAAGGAATTAGAGACAAAATATCAACCATAATCCCACAATGACAACACTATTTTAATTACTTTCCATAATTTTTTCACCTTAGACTTTATGCATACATGTTCAACACTGCCATAATCACAAGCTTGTACACTGAAACAAGATGGAGGAAACAGATCAAGATGTTAACAGTAGCTGTTGGGTGTTGGGAATATGGGTGATTTTTTTTTTCCCCTTTTCTAATTTACTGTATTTTCCAGTTTTTCCTCTGCATATGTATTATGGTTGTAATAGAAACAAACATAATCAACTTTGTTATCAGAACACTATTATATGGAACATTTGAAAACAGTAAGATGAAAGTGTTTAACAATAATTCCACAAAGATAATGTAACAGCTATTTTGAATACACATTTTGACACAGTTATAATCATAAACCTGTGCACAGAAACAAGAATAAACAATATACTAAAGAGTTTCTGTCTTTGGATGGTGGGAATATGAGGCTTTTTTTCCTCCACTTTTCTGTATTTTCCAACTGTCTTATAATGAGTTCAAATTATTTCACAATGGAAACATGATTATAAACTTTTTATTAACACTACCATAAAGAACATCAAGGAATTTAAGAAAATAATGCTCAACTAGAAGCCTATAACAACACAACAGCTTTTAACTATAAGCATACATTTTAAACAGTTGTAATTGTAGTATAAATATAATTCTGAGTCCTGCTTTTGCCACTTAATATTCTGTAAATATATTTCCATGTTGCTAAATAACTCTTCATGATTATCATTTTTAAACAGCTGCGTAAGAGTCCACAAATACGTTCACTTAATCATTCTGTTTGGCATTCAATTTGTTCCTAATTTTTCACTAACACAAGGTTGGAATGGACTCCCCGACATTGGGCAAATTGCTTTCTGAAAAGGTTCCACCAATTAAACCTGCCAACAGTGATGAACCCAAGTTCACCCCACCAATGTCAGCAATGGCTTCCATCTCAAGTGTCCTCTGATGCAGTGCCCGACTGCTCCCGTTTTCCTGGATGTCTGTTCCAACCTCCATCTATGCAGCGGGCCCTCACATACACCATGCCATTGAAATGGCCCCTCCTTCTATATTGCCCAGGACGTCCTGCTTAATTCCTTCTCACCAACCTGGCTTTCTAATCCCCATTTCTGTTTCCTTCTGTCAGCTTCCTCACCCTCCTAGGTCTGGTGACGTATTAGGACGCCCTTCTTTGGCTTATTTGTGTCTGCTTCATGCTCTCATCCTGGAACTTCCCTCAACTTTGGCATTCTCAGCAGTTCTGACACACTCTCCTTGAGCTCTAACCATGCAGACATTGGAGAGTGAGATTTAGACATATCCCCCCAGCAGGTATTTTAATTTCACTTGCTCCAATTTTCTGCTCTTATCCTTTGCTCACTTCCACAGATTTACTTTTTAAAAATTTTTTAAATTTAAAAAATTTTTTCCCAGCCAACTCAAAGCCAAAAAATATCTTAATAGTCATTATGCGAGGGAAAGGGAAGGAAAAGGAGCACAGGTGGTCCATAGAACAAGACACAGGAAACCTCAAGCTATGAGGTCAATTTCTGATTAAAGTGGAAAATTGAGATCAGACAAACACAACACTCTAATGGAGAACTCAGAAATACTTAGGAGGGTTGAAAGAAGAAACACGAGGTAATGAAACAAATTAAGGCTGCTGGGGAACCTGAGTCCATGTTAAGCTTGGGTTGAATGTAAAGAAAGTTTTTGTAGGGTTTTTTTTTTAATTTTTAAAATGCAAATTAAACATGGGGTTGGGGGTCAGACAGGTAAAGATGAGAATTTAGTTCAGCGATAGAAAGCTATATGGATACTAGCTCCTGGGCACCCAGGGTGCAAACTGACGTGGCAGTACATTACTAACGAAGCCACGTTGCTACTTGTCACTTAAGGCAGGAAGCGCACAAAGGAAGGGATGAAAGTCGTTAGCTGGCATCTTTATTTACAGCACAAGAGCCTCTCCCTATGGTTCTCAACCTTCATTAGGCACTATAGTGATCTAGTGATGGTTGCAACCCAGTCTAAAGGCAAAGTAAGATTTACAGGGAAAAGCTTCGACTTTTGTGAATTCACTATCAAACGGACATTAAATTGGTTTAAAAAAATAACAAACTTGTAATATTTTTGCATGAGAATCACTGCAAGGTACAATGTGGCAACTGATCGATTTGGGTCACAAAAGGTCAATCCACATATTGTAAAGGCGTATACAGCATTAGGTTACAAAGTGTTGGTGTAGACGAAATGGTTGAAAAGGAAGCTCAAAGCACTTCTCTTTTCAAATAGCCAAGAATAAAAGACATTTTCTCTTTCATGCTACACCTTTACAAGAATATTTAAGAGTAAGGAACAATACACAGTCAATTACTCAAAAAGGTGGGGTTAAAATAATGCAGAACAAATCTTTCTCAGGACCTAAAATGCCTACAAATATATTCTAATTTGTTGCTCTATTCCTCCTCCAAAAAAAAAGAAAACAAGAAAAATCAAAGCGTGCCAGGTAAGGTACCTCTGCACAGTAAACTGTAACTGGGTGTCATATTAAGTCCAAGTATTGGTGATTTCTATTTTGCTGATTTGCTATTCTATATACATTCAGGAAACATTACATACAGGTTACAGAGGTGTCATTTACAGTGGGCTGGGGCAATTTCTGTTGCCTCTGCAACTCCTAGGATGTCCCCTAATCTGATTACTTGGATGAAAGGTAAGCTATGTGCTAGGGCTTTCCCACATGCACACACCAATTTTGATGGGGGCGAATGAAGACTGAAGGAATCTCTACCTGCAATTTCTTTCCAGTCTGAGTTGTCTGATGCTAAGTCAGGTTTGTCCACACTAAGGTAAGTTTACTTCTGACATTATTATCGGTTGGTTCAAATTCTCTGTGGTTTAGTAAGGGTCCAGTTCTAAATATAGGGTTTTTCCAATCTTTACACTTGTCTTCTCAGCCTGTATGGGTATTCTGGTGTCTAGCAAGGGACAGGCGATCACTGAACAGCTGCCCGCAGACGTCACACTTGAAGTACTTGTCGTCGGCCCTATCATTGTCACCAGTGCTGGTGCTGGCGTGTTCAGTGTAGTGTGAGCTTTCCCCATAGACATTTCCAGGCTCAAATATTATCACCCTGGCATGGGTTTTCAGGTGTTCGCCATAGGCCGAGTTGGAAGTGAAGGTTCCTGCGCATGCCCGGCAGTCATAGTATGGTTCTTCAACCTGAATCTCTTGATCTGCACCTCCTTCCTCTGGGTCTTCAATCCCTGCACCATCTGGCTCATCGGCATCACCCTCTGGCTCTTCAGCTCTTTCTTCAGGGTCTTCGATGCCTGCTCCATCTGGCTCATCTGCATCCCCGTTGGGCTGTTCGGCCTCCCCATTGGGCTGTTCAGCCTCCCCATTCGGCTCGGCAGCCTCCCCATCTGGCCCTTCGGCCTCTCCATTGGGCTCTGCGGCTTCCACGGTGGGCTCAGCGGCCTCCACATTGGGCTCGGCGGCCTCCACCTCCGGCTCGGCAGCCTCCATGTTTGACCCCTGGATCCTCAGAACCTCTCTTGGGACAAGGACATTGGCTTCAGCTTCCTGAGCTGCTGCTTCTTCTTCTTCAACATGAAGCTTCTGATGTTTAGTGAGAACTGTGTTGTGAATAAAGGACTTCCCACAGTCCTTGCACTCATAAAACGGTGAATCTCTTCTGGGGGGCTCAGTAAGAAATGAGGTGTGAACAAAGGAAGCCCCATAATCGTAGGGCTCCTCCTTCTCGTGAACTCTCCTGTGCTCCCTCAGGTCTGACTGGCTGAGGAAAGACTCCCCACAGGTGTCACACTCGTAGTGCTTCTCTTCAGCTTCACTTCTCTGCAGCTCAGCGAGGGCTAAGCCTGGACTGACAGCGTCATCACTGCCCTGGCCCTGTGCCGGGGGTTCCTCTCCAATGTGAACTATCATGTGCCGATCAAGGACCGAGCCATGGATGAACTCCTGACCACACACGTGGCACTGAAGGAACAGCCCTGACGGAGCATTCTTCTGTGGGACATGAGGCCTCTGTGGGTTAATGACCAAGGGTTGCATGAAAGGCTCATCATACCTTCTCTGGCCATAAAACTGATCTTGCTCATGGATTTTCTGATGCTCAAAAAGGAAGGAGCTATGAACAAAGGATTCCCCACATGCCGGGCATTCATAGAGCTGCTCCCCAGTGTAATCTCTCTGATACTCGCTGACAGAATGGGTGTGAATTACAGACTGCGTGTACTCACGAGTGTTGATCACATACTCTCTGCCATGAACTTTCTGGTGGTCCTTGAGGTCTGCACGATCCGCGAAGCCCAGCCCACAGTCCTTACATCCATAGATGGCGTCCTCGGGGTCTTCCTGTTCATCCTGCTCATCCGACTCGTCCTGCTCATCCTCCTCGTCCTGCTGAGGCCCATCAAGGCCTACACCCTGAATAACAGAGGCTCCAAACAGGTTCCCTCCGTGGAACTCCTCTTGGGCATAGATTTTCTGATGTGTACTAAGGTCTTCAACGGTAGCAAAGCACCGCCCACACTCCTTACATTCTTGGCGCATTGGCTGTTGGCTGTAACTTGCCTGCACTGGCTGTTGGCTGTAACTTGCCTGTACTTGCTGTTGGCTATAACTTGCCTGCGCTGGCTGTTGGCTGTAACTTGCCTGCACTGGCTGTTGGCTGTAACTTGCCTGTACTTGCTGTTGGCTATAACTTGCCTGCGCTGGCTGTTGGCTGTAACTTGCCTGGGCTGGCTGTTGGCTGTAACTTGCCTGCCCTGCCTGTTGGCTGTAACTTGCCTGTGCTGGCTGTCGGCTGTAACTTGCCTGCACTGGCTGTTGGCTGTAACTTGCCTGCACTGGCTGTTGGCTATAACTTGTCTGTGCAGGCTGTTGAGCGGAACTCATCCCCATTGGCTGTTGAGCATAACTTGTCTGCACTGGCTGTTGAACATAACTCATCTCAGCGAAACTCGTCTGAGGGTCAGTGGAGGATAAGCTGCGAATAACAGATCGTTCGTAGTTTTTACTTCCAGAGGGCTTCTTTCTATCGTGAATCTTCTGATGTTCAGTGAGGTCGGAGCTTTGAATGAAGGACTCTCCACACTCTGGACATTCATAGACTTTCTCTCTAGGATGAAATGTTTGAGATTCACCAAGACGTAGGGAGTGAATTACAGAGGTCTCGGGGTTCCTGTGCTCAATGTTTTTCTTCTTAGCACGGGCCTTCTGATGTTCACGGATATTTGAGCTGGAAACTGACGAGTGGCCATCCTTCTTAAACTCGTTGGCTCCCCCTCCAGTAAGACTTTTCTGGGGTTCAGTATGGGGTACACTGCGTATAACAGAGTCCTTGTAGTTTTTATTCTTACCCCCTTCATAAGGGTTCTCTCTGGCAGGATTTTTCTGTTGCTTATCCTGAAGATCTGAGATACAAATGGAGGACTCTCCCTTCTCATTACATTCAATGAGTTCATTTCCATTTCGACTTTTGGGATGTTTGAAAGTGGCTAAACTGTAGATAACAGACCTCTCATAACTCTTTCCTTCAGAGGTATTCTCTCCAGCACGGACTTTCTGATGTTCAGCAACATTTGAGCTCTGAATGGTTGACTCTACAATCACTTTTGGCTTATTGGACCCCACTGTACCGTGGCTTTTCTGAGCTTCAGCAGAGGCTAAGCTATGAATTACAGACCTTTCATATGGTTTCCTCTCATAGATATTTTCTTTAGTGAGAAATTTCTGGTTGTCATCAGGATTAGAGCTAATGGTGAATGCCTTCTCACCCTCATTGTCAGGTGGTCTTGTTATAGTATGGCTCTTCTGAGATTCAGAGAAGGGCACACTATGAATGACAGACTTCTCGTACCCCCTCCTTTCATAGAGGTTCTTTCGAGAATGAATTTTCTGATGCTCACTCAGGTCTGAGCTTTGCCTAAAGGCATCCCCCCCATCTTTAAAGTCATAGCGCTTCTCTTTTGAGTAACTTTTCTGTCGCCTTTTAAGGGACTGACCAGGAATAAAGGTTTCCTTACACACTTTACCCTTATTTTCAAATAGGTTTGCTCTAGTATGGATCTTCTGATGTTCTTTCAGAGATGAGCTGTGATGGAAGGTCTCCCCACATACCTTACATTCATACATTTTCTCTTTAGCATATATTTTCTGAAGCTCATTAAGGGTTGGGCTGGGTTTAAAGGCTTCCCCACGCTCATTATCTTTGCCGTCTCTACCGTGGGTTTTCTGGTGGTCCATCAGGGCAGAACTATGAAGGAAGGTTTCCTTACACACCTTACATTCATAGAATTTATCTTTTCCATATATTTTCTGAAGCTCACTAAAGGTTGGACTAGGCATGAAGGGCTCCTCATACTCCTCATCATTACATTCTGTGAGATAGTCTCTAGTGTGAATTTTCCGATGTTCAGCAAGAACGGCACTCTTATTGAAGGTTTCTCCACACTCCTTACATTCAAAGCGTTTCCCTCTAGCCTGCTTTTTCTGAACCTCACTGACGGCCACACTATGAATAAAGGATTCACCGTACTCATACAGATTCTCTCTAGTATGCATAATTTGATGTTCAACAAATTCTGAAATCACACTGAAAGCCCTCCCACACTCATCACACACATAGGGCATTGCCCCAAAATCAAGTGGCTGTGACACAGTGAAGGAGGGGGCGCCAAGGCTACTCATGCTCATTGCTTTTCTCATTTCACTACATTCAAAGGGCCTCTTCTTTGGACAGCCTTTCTGATCATGAACTGAGCCCTTCCCATCGGTGTCAAATTGATAGCGCCTTTTTCTTTCAAGAACTCTCTTTTTGGAAACAAGGTTTGAGTTACAATTAAAGCCTCCCCTGAAGGCACTCCCTTCATGGCCCCTCTCCTGAATCACTGACTCCCTCTTGTTGAATGAGACATCTTTCCAATCACGGCCTGGCCTTCTGGGGAACCTCGGTGACCGATCATTAGATTCCCTTGCCCTCCCTGATTTGGAGTTGCGTGAAACGTCCTTGATGAATTTTTCCATTATCACCCCGTGGGAAGATTCATCTTCACAAATTCCCCGCCGATGGGTTGACTTTTTGGTTTCAGGCATAGTTTTCAGACCTGGAAAGAAACCCCAAATGTAAATACTCCCTCGTCCCTATACTTGTGCAAATTAACAGGACTTCTGTGATGGTGGTGCGAATATAAACTGTAAAAGGTTTATCAGTACAGCAGGTCCTCGAATAACGTCATTTCGTTCAACGTTGTTTCAACACTGATGAGATCCCGTAGGAAGTTAACTCTGTTTATATCAATTAGCCTATGGTAAAATTGGTTTCGTTAGTCGTTGTTTCACGTAAAGTCGCAGAACCTATGGACAACATTAAGTGAGGACTTACTGTATGTATATATATCGCCCATCTCATTGATTAAAGTGACCACTGTGCACAATCTATCTAATTCTTACCTCGACTGGTACTTGGGTAGGCACTTCTCTTTGACCTTGATGAATGGCCTTGTGTCATGTGGGAGTGGCCATCGTCTTCAGCAAGTTGAACCCCTATTCACAAAAATACAACAGCTCATACTTAAGTTGGGGACCAAGACTCATCACCATAAATTGATGTTTGTCTTTCTCTGAGCCACTAAATATGAAGTAACTCATATCCCATCCTTTGGATGTCTTCGATTTGCAGTCTCATCTCCTCACTATCACTCCTTAGCCCAGTGTAATACAAATTTTAATTAATTACCCTGACTCCATCTACAAATTTGTACAAAGACCTCCACATGCCCCTAAATTGAGTGCTTCCCCTTTTAGTCTTCACCTCCTCACAGCTGCCTCTTAAATCTTCATATCCTCTCTTTCACTGGCCTCCACTGTTTTCGTCCTTCTTCTTGGCTCTTCTTTCTCCAACTGTTTTCCAAACTCGAGCTGCTCAGGCACCACTGCCTCACACAACACTCTCGGTGTGGCTCTCTCTTCCCAGCACCAGACCAGCAGAGCCAACTGCCTACTATGACTTGAGCTAGTTATCTTCTAGGAGAGTCCAAACTGGAACTCAGGATCCCATTCTAAATGTGTATTTAAAAACCTCTGCTGTCACCATACTAGGAAAGTACCAACTCTTGTGGCAAGAGCCGTCTCCCTGCTCCCCCCACCCTGTACAATACGTTCTTCACCCAGAACCAGAGTGACTTCTTAAGAACACAAATCTCATCACTTATTCCTCTGCTTGAAACCTTTCGAAGGCTTCTTATTATCTTTAGCATTCAAGCATGGACTCTAATACCCCGCATCACAAAAAGAATGAGACAAAATGATCCAAAGACTGGAGAAGCCTCTGCTTACCCAGTGAAAGTAGCTTCCTGTAGTTCTCCATGTTGTCTTGAATCGGGTTCTGAGGCTCCCTGTCCTCAGTCAGGTCCACAACGTCCTGGTATGACACTGCATCCTAAAACAGCAAACACACATCTCTCAATGGAGTCTGTTTCCATGGGCATCCAAAGAGAGAAGAATGCTGGCGACATGGGAGCTACACAGACAAAGGTGTGTAGAAAGTGCTCATGTTTGGGCTTCTGAGTGATCCAAGTCAAGTTTTACTGGGGACCTACTTTGTACCTACCTTGGCGCTATACTCTGAGGAAGATCCAAAAGACGTATGACACATATTCCTTGCCCTCATGCAGCTTATAATTTGGTTGGAGAGAAAAGACTCATGAAACAATTAGAGAACAATGAACAATAAAGTGGGGTACAGATAATCAGTGCTAAACGGGTTTGGTAGAGGGACAGTTCAGGGTGGGCTGAACAGTGAGCAAAGGTTTTGTAGAGGGTCTTGGGTGGGGCATTAAGTGGTGGGTAAGATTTTGACAGAGAGAGGGGGACTGGTGGGAAAGTTTCAACAGGCTAAATATCAACTCTGTATGGCATATGTGGGGAAGAGAAAGAAAACGTGGTTTAGCAGACAAGTCAGGAAGTGACTTAGGCCTCCCTCCCCAGTGTGGCCTTCCATGTCCCGCACACCCTCACATTGTACAACATGGCTACACTGTGGGCTCTTCTAGGTGTACAGAAGTTCCAAATAACCCAAGAGTAACTTTAAGCACCGAGTGCATTCATTTTTATACCTTCCTCTTTTGTTTTAACGGATACTTTCCTTAAAAGCCTTTTTAAATTCCCTGCATCACTTAGGAGCGTCTGCTATGCAGAATCTTACAGAACCTTTTCTTACGGCTATACTAGAACAATACTGGTGTTAGAGGTGGGCTCCTAGAGAGCTCGGCACCAAGGCCTGAAGACAGACTCAGGAGGGAGAAGCCGCTGTGGGAAGCCCACAGGCTGGGGAACCAGAGAAAGCTCGAGGGCTAAAGGACAAGTGCATTTATGAGCCGTGCAGCCTTGGGAACAGAAATCTTTCTGAGCCTCAGGTTCATCTGTAAAATGGAGAGAAGGGCATCAGCCCCTTATGCGTGAGGAATTTTTGCAATGTTTTACATATTAACAAAATTATGTTAGAAAAATGTGTATTATTAGTCTATGCTATCACTTTGATACTAAATTTATTATAGTTCCATTGCTGGAACATTATAGCCATGTGAAAATGTAGCAAAAGACAGTTAACAATTGGGTGCATATCCTATAAATAGGCACAGGCACTGGGACTCAGGGGAAAAGCCTCGTTTATGCAACAGACAATGTCCAGTAAGTAAACAGCAAATCCCATTAAAACTAAGCTGAGCTTCCAAAGTGAAACTTCAAGTCAGGGCTGAGATTTCTAGGAGGACCACTGAGCTGGGAAAGCTCAGGCAGTGTTTCAGCGGCAGTACGACTATCGCCTGTACAGCTGCGCCGCGTCCTTCCCGTTGGTCGGATAGCAAGCTCCTCTGGAGAGGGGCCACTGTGCCCGGGTTTGTGACAGTGCTTCCTAAGGACTCAGCACTGGTTTGCTGTGACACAGGAGGGACAGATGCATGTGCGAGGGAGGAAACTGGGGCTCATGAGGTCAGAACTTGCGGGGCTGAGGAGTCAGAGGGTCACCATCTCTGGTGCTGACAAACCGCAAGGGCAATACAAAAGGGGAGGAGTATTTTTCCTATCTTTGTCTCCATTTGCCTAATCTGAGTAAAATAAATGTACATTAAAAATTTGAACTATACTGTTTCTCTGAAAGAAAAATGATGCTTTGACTTAAAATTGTTAATCTACTGCAAGTGGGTCGCTCTAAAGCTTATCCATTTGGTATCTGTAATCAACAGTGGATATAAACGTGCGCAGGCTGAAGATCAAGTCCCACCTGGACAGGTACTGTCAGGGGGCGGTGCCAGCACAACTCGGCCTCATGGACCATTAAGACACTTACACATCACTCTGAAAGAAGACAGGAATTTTGTTTTGCACACCCCCAAATGTAATTTATGTTTTCGGCTGCTGCTGTTTCTACCATTATGAGTTAATAGGAATCAGTGGCTTTCAGACCTTTAGACTATACAGACATGCGCCAACTCTTCAGTGTTACGGAAGGGCATTTTAAAAGCAAAACAAGACAAAAATATCGCTACCAATCTCCTATCATCTTCCTTTCCTAAGATTATTTTAATACCCCCAAAAAAGGACACTTGCATTGCTCATTTCCCCACAGATTACTGAAAACATCCATCACTGCCTCACAGAGCAGTGTGCACAAACCACTGAACCACCTTCACAGGTGGCAATGGCAATGCTACCAAAGAGGCTACTTCTTCTAAATCAAGTTTAAGGTGGTTTCTACAATTAATATTTTAATGTGGATTCATAAAAGTTTGATCAACTTGGTTTCTCCAAATAAGAAATCAAAATTAGTGACAAACTAAGTGTGCTGCAAACTGAAGTTATCCCTGGGACAATGGGAACATAACCCACATTTAGGCTGGAGGACCTGTCACCTCTGACCCCGCCCACCTTCTATGTCCCCTCCCCCATTAGCTAGTGCTGCTACAGAAGCTCCACCCACTACTCCTTCCCGTTAGGCACCCAAAGTCCCTGCCTGCTTCCAGGAGAATTCAAAGCCCTCCTTATAAATTCCACCACAGAAACCACTATTAATACCTCTGTGCACTGGGGACAGACCTGAGCTCTTTGCTTGGCTACAGGAGACCAGTGACCAAGCCCACCCACACTTCCAAGCCACTGGGTACCTCGTGCTCTGTGTTCCAGCCCACCTGGCCTTTGTTCAGTTCCTGCTTCAGCGCCTTTGCCCGGGCTCTCCCTACAGCCTGGGGGCCTCTCATCCTGACACTTCACCTGGCCGGCTCCCCATCGTACACATGTCAAGCGTTACTGTCTTTGAGACATTTCCCTTCAAATCTAAATCAAGATCCCTGTGCCAAATTCCCATTAACATTCTATTTTTCCTTAAGAGCACTCTGGACAATCAGCAGTCACATACAATATTTACATAGAGACTGATTTGTGCAATTGTTGAATGCCCTTCTCAGTTATAAGACTGAAGGCCTCCAGGGCAGGGGCCCTAAGTGTCTCGGTCACTGCTGCACTCCCCAGGGCCTGACCCAGTCAGGCGCGTGACTGTAAAAGGACATGCAGGCTCAGCGCCCTGGGCTCCTCTCTCTGTTCTGTGGCCCTCCTCCACACTGCCACCTCGCAAGTGACCTTCCTTAAGGGTCTGCTCAAATCCTACGTCCTGTTCCCCTTCACCAATTTCCCTAGCACACTGCCTCTTAAAATGACTGCCATTAAGTGCTGGCATTCAGGGTGTGCCTACCACGTGCCAGGCATTGTATTAAGCATTTCACATGTGTATAAATCTGTCCTGATGAGGTAATCACCACGCCTATTTTACAGATGAGGAAACTGAGGTTCAGCTTAGTTATGTAAATGGTCTGAGGCTGCACAGCTAGCAGGTGGCAGAGCTGGGATTCAAACCCAGACCTTGTCAGCTCTAGAGCCTCTGCTCTCTTGCCAGTCGCTTTGTGGACTGGCTCCTTACTGAGGGCCACAAAGATCTCTAGAATCGTTCTGTTTCCCTGGCGCACTAGGAAACAGCCAATGTGACCAATCTACCAAGTGACACATATGCTGAGTGGAAAAGGCTTCCTTTCCTCTGACTATGTGGATGAATCAGGAAATAGGCAGCAGTCACCCTGCCACTTGTCACTCCTGGGGACAGGCCTGGGCTCCTTGCAGGGAGTAACTGGGGCTCTCTCCCTACCCAGGTGGGATTTGCAGGGATAGATGAACAACCCTCCTGGGGGAAAAAGGCATCTCTGGCATGAAATGACAATGGCCTTTCCAGAGAGGACACCTGAGCGTACCTGGGATCGCGACTCATAATCCATCATGAAGTCCCTACGTCTGTGCCCTCTTTCCATTGCAAATGTTTTCTCCATCACAGGAAGGGAACGATCCCGTTGGGGGAATCCTGGGGAGAGAAAAGGTGCCCTGAAGGAATAAGGTCTGGCCAACTTTCCATCTGCACTGGAGAGGCCAGAGCACAGGACTTACTGCTTCTCGGGCTCCGGGTGTACGGCCAGTGGTCTCGAAACTCCAGGTCCCTGCTTCTGCCCCTGCGATCCTGGTCCCACTCCCGCTCCAGCTCCCGGTCACGGTCCCAGTCCCGGTGCCAGTCACGATCCCAGTGGTGGTCCCAGTCCCGGTCCCGGTCCCCTGAGAAAGGCAGATGTTCGACGAGTTAGAGCTTGGACACATGCACGTTCACCCTCCACAGGCACACTGCTTTGGGGAGGGCTACCATCCTTACTCCTACCCTGAGACGGGTCCCAAATTCAGGCCTCTAGACACCCAAGCATCACCTGGACTCTTATCATTACCCTGGACCTGGAGCCATTTCTAAAGGCTTTGCCTAAGTGGGGCTTACTTCAAAGCTTCGGTTAGAAGTGTGGTTCCCCTTCAAACAAACACTTCTGCTGGTTTCCCAATTCCTACACGGTCAAGTGACATTCAGGAGAATGGACTCTAGACCCTGTGCTGTCTGGCGTACTCCAGCCAATGTTAATGTACGCATGGGTCTACTTACAAGACATGCAACCTCCCCAAAGGCAATACTCCTCTGAAATGTTCACTGAAGAACCTTTAACAAATAACCTTAGAGGCAAAGGGGTAATGATGAACTTTGCCCCTCCTGGGGAGGCTGTGGGCACAGCTTGAGACAGCCTGCTGCAAATTTCCAATAGCTTTAAATATTTTATCTTGTCATTTAAAAACAGTATTGTATTTCGCTCCATACATTGGTATCTGCTTTCATATAAAAATGCTTAAGATGCCTCACATGTCATCACTTAATGCATTTTGCCCCCAGATCTGAGTAGATGTAGCGGCTGCCCTGAGGAAGGCGGTGCCAGCCTCACCGAAGTCTTGATGTTCATTGTGCACCCCTATGCAACATGGCAAACTCTTAGGGAAAACTGAGCACGAGTCTGGGAGTACGTCCTGATAGGTGGCAAGACCTGTTACTCACTGCAGAAATAGGCGGGCCGTGGCGGCGGGGACTCTGCTCCCTTTCGGCTCATGCTGTCTTCGCTTTGGACATCACTGTTGTTGTCTGGGAGGACAGAGACCGACTTAATGCTTTGTCATCTCTTGCCCACACGCTCTCAAGTTCCCCCAAGTGGACAAGTGGAGTCTATCCCTGCCCCCCACTGCACAATCCCACCTCCAGAAGCTCGAGGGATCAGAGCCTCATGCCTCAGCTTCCTACCATTCCTAGGTGGGGATATGGCTGTGACCGCTACCTCAACGCCAACTGCAGCCACGTATACCTTTCTGGGACACTACACCCCCAGATTTCACGAGAGGGAGCCTGGGCCAGGGCACGAGGCAAGTGGAGGCTCTCCAGTTCCTCATGGAACCCCCCTTCAGAGAAAGGTGAAATGTCACCTTTCCCACACCTCAGGGCGGTGGTTCTTAACCAAGGTGATTCTGCTCCCTAGGGGACACTGAAAATGACACATTTCGTTGTCATAGCTGGGGAAAGGGGTGCAATTGGCACCTTGCAGGCAGAGGCCAGCATGCCACCGAACACCCCACAGCAGGACAGCAGGACAGCCCTCCCATAGAGAGAACGACCGGGCCCAGGACCTGCGCAGCGCAGAGGCTGAGAAGCCCAGGGCGCTCGCGGCCGCCGGGGCCTCCGTCAGACTCTCACCTTCTGGCTCATACATCTCCTTGTAACTTTCCAGCAGTGTAACTAGCTTTTCGCAGCTCTGTGGCTTTTTTGCTCGCACCCAAGGCTTGATTCTTTCTGGGAGGATGGTCAGGTACTGCTCAAGGACCAAGAGCTCGACAATCTCCTCCTTGGTATGAGTCTCCGGCTGCAACCAATCGAGGCAGAGGTTTCGGAGTTTGATCAGGGTCTTCCGAGGCCCAACAAATTCCACGTAGAGGAAATTCCGAAACCTCTGATGAAAGAATTCAGAGTCAGTCGCGCCTTCTCCTATGATGGCATCCGGCTCCTTAGTCAAGTCACTGTCTAGCTCATACAGATCTGGGGCCCAAGACCTCTTGGGTTTGTTGGCAGACAAGTACTTTGGAGGCAGCATTTCTCTAAGTAAAATTTTCAGTGGAGGAACCAAACATGAGTCAACAGGAAAGACGCAGCAGCCTGTGACAGTCAGTACTCAGGGACCTGTAGATCGTAAGGAGATATACACATGTCCCAGAAGTTGAGGACCAGGCAGCAGAAAGGGGCTGCCCTACAAGGGGCATTAACAATGCTTTGTGAACAGGCCGAGGGCCCCAGGGAGATGCATAAGTCCCCCAACCACAGACGTACACAGAGGACACCAGGTGTGCCGCAGCATGGGAGTCACGCACGTGACCTCTGAGCACCACACAGACCTGTCTGAAGAGTCAGCTCTGCCACTAACTGGTTTTGTGACCCTGGGCTTATTCAATGTCTGTCCCCAAGAATGTAAAAAAAGAATAGACACCCCCCTCCCTTTTAGAACTGTGAAGCGAATGTACCTAAAAAGCCTAATGACCCACCCAATACCTGGCACAGGGGAAATGCGCAAGGTGCTAGCCATTACTAAAACTGGACGTCAACTTTTCTCTTAGCAAAAACGGAAAGAGGGAATTAGGGGTGGGGGCCAGTTGTGCCATTTCTGGGCAGTTCTTCCCTTAACGTCATTGTTAAGGAGGTATTCAACATGTAAGACAGAAGACAACGTGAAAACGTCAGGAGTGCTCAGCTCCAAGAATGTGATCACAGGCACTCCGATTTTCTCTTCACCAGCAATCTCTCTGCACCTGTGCTGCTGCATAAAATGTGGCTACTTCAATTCAAATTCAATACATTAAAATCAGCTCCTCAGTCACACTAGCCCCATCTCAAGCGTCAGTCGTGACCACCCTGGACAGCACAGAACACCTCCCTGTTCGTGGGCAGTCCTGCTGGCCAGAGCGGCTATAGTGTCCAAGTGTGCAGCACGCTCAGAACCCCGCCCTCAGCAGTGCACACCCTTCTGAGTGGCTGTCCCCATGCCCAGCCTCAGGCTCATGCTACTAGGGTAGCTTTCCTGAGACTCACTTTATCTTTTGGGTGTTCCAAGCCCTGATCGCATTTCTTTTTAAATCTGAGTTAACTTGCCTCCCTCCCCACAGTAAACTGTAAGCCCGACTAAAGGGATCAGAGATAAACTTCCCATCACTGTATCATTTAGTGCCTGACACAGAGCCAGCTATCAACACTGACACAGCATGTTAAAAATAACATATGCAGACCTTTTAAAACTAGTTTTAGACACCAGCCTGCAGAAGCATAGCATAGTTTCTGGGGAGAGGGAACATCCTGGGGTGACCTCCATGCCACTGTTTTTTGCAAAAGAAGATTCTGGTGTGTCACCCACCCTCACCAGCTCACTTCCTACCAGCCCCTTCCCCAATGAGTACATACGGGAAGGAGTACATATGGGAAGCTCTCAATGGGGCCTCGTGTACTGGGGGAAATTAAATGAAATAGTGGTGAATCCATAGAAACCCTGCACAGGTGACAGACCTCCACTATTCACCTATCAGCGGGAATGTGATGAAGTGACATTAGACGTCTTCATGCTACTACATATGCCTTTGCCTTGTCAGTCTTGCTAAAGACCTACTTTATCTGTCTCAAAAGAACCAGCTTTCTACTTCAATAATCTTGTTACTGTTCATTTGCTTAGCTGTCATTTTTGTTACCTGCTTCCTCCCCCTTTATAAAAAAGCTTTTTAGACTAAATATATAACCTGATTTTCAATCTTTTTTTCCCCTTATGTAACCATGAAGGCTATACATTTCCCTTCACTTAAACCATTTTAGCTGCATGTTTTATTATGTAGCCTTTTTATTACTGGTAAGCCACAACCGGTGTTAAAGAAAGTAGGCAACATGGGGGGGGGGGGGATTTAGGTTTGGGTGGTTGAATTAACTTACCTGACAGTTTTGTACTTCTGGCTTTACTTCTAGAGAAGAGAACTGTATGTAGCAAAAATTCTCTCCTTTTGTTTTAAAAGGAAAAGCAGAAACTTAAAATTAAAGCTTTTTTTTTAATGTTTAAAGAAGAAAAGGGGTTTCAATTATTCAGTCTCAAACTAGACTTTATCGTTTGGGAACAAATGTAGTACACTCAGTCCCACGCTCTCTCCTTGCTGTGATAGGCTGCCACTCTGCTCCCAGGTAAACTGTCCTCCTACTGTCGTCCTCTGGAGCTTCAGCACTGACCAAGTAAACACATCTCCCTGTGAAGACCTTGGAGACTGAACTGCTCCCTCCTTGCCTGCCCTCCTTCAGGAGGGAGGGCTGACAAGAGACAAGCGCACTTGATAATACCCTGCTGGGCTGAAAAATTCCAAAGCAGGGGCAAGGACATGTGCCCAGGCTCTGGGTCCCTGGTATGACATCTGGACAACAGCATAATTTTATCCAAGACCTGGCTAAGAGGGAATGTCCCAGAGAAGATCAGAGAAAGGGGAAGGCACAGAGCCCAAGCCTACCCTGCCCTGTAGCACCCTGATTCAAAAGAAATCTGGTCCCCTAGATAGCAGCCCAACCTCTGAGAGGCAACATGAGACCCTCAGGTATGTAAATCACCTATTTGGGACTAGGATCCTTTCTGGAACTTCAGAACAAGCCGCTATCCACAGGAATAGTCAAAATGCCAGGGACCTGCAGATATTTTAAAGAAAAACACATGGACAAATAAACACGGAAGTAATATAAAAACAGCGTCAGAGAATTAATTGTCCAAATGGCTGTGGACTCGGATATCACTGGGGTGAAGCTTTTTATATCATCTTCAAGAAAAGGTCAATTCCCATGTCATATAAACCAACCAGAGAAGAGAAATAGAAAGCTTTCAAATTTTCTTCATGAAGTCAGAATAACTCAAAAACCCAAGACAGAAATTAGCGCTAACAAACTACACATTAAACACACTTTGAAAGCAGATATAAAAGCCTTAACACTATTACTAGTGATCATTACTCTAGAGTTCTACCCAATTTCAACAAGACAAGAAAAACTCAGAGGCCTAAAAAATAAAACTATCATTCTCTTACAGAAGACTGTCCACTAAGATACTGGGAGTCAATAGAGACAGATCTTACGATAATTCAACAAGAAAATTAACACAATTTTTTAAATGCTAAGAACTCCATTATAAAAGATTTAATGAAAAAAATAGCATCTATGTGAATAAAACTGTAGTGCAATATAAAAGGCAGTAACCGGAGAGACACAGGATAATCACGGGAGATAAATGGATCCAGTATACGAAAGCTCTAAATCCTCTGAAGTTAGTCTATACTAGCTAATGGAATTTCAAAGAATATTAACGTTGGGGAACTTGACAAATGACAGACTTACTCATTTAAGAATTGTAATATGAGATTACCATATGTACTTGAGTATTTAGTAGTCTATAAAAGTGGCATTTAAAAATAGTAAGGGATGTATGTATTATTTCAATCAATAGTAATAGGAAAACTGGCCAATCATTAATTTGGATCATACCATATATAAAAAAATGGTAAAACTAAAATCAAAATAAAATAAAATGAAAGACTAATTTTTATTATCCAGGAGCAAGGAAGGGCTCTTCTAACCTGACAATAGTAAAATCAGGATATATTAAGGACAACTTTGATTTTATACATATAATTCTCTATTACATTAGTTTTTCTTTCTAACAGGCATGTTTTTGAAGCATAAAGGACCAATCAGTGAAAACTATGTATAAGATCGGGAGGCTTAAAAAACTTGACAGGGAATCAACAGTTTTCCTAAGAAAATACAAATAGGCACACGTGACTTGGGAAGTAGAGGAAAATTGAGGGAGGAAATAAAATGTCTATGAACCAAGTATTTTACTATGCTATAGAAACCTTCTAGGTCATAGAAAAGAGATGGAGGACTTCCTAACTCAGCAATGACTATCTGAACGCCCATTAGTATTCTGTCCCAAGGAGGTCGCCAACTCTTATCCCAAAATTTCACTCATTCCTTTCCTCAAGAAATTCAAGACTAGAGTAAACAAATATGAACTTCGAAATGCGCTCAAGGTTTTATGAGCAGGCCAACAAAACATGGTCAGCAAGAGCACTTGGTCAGCAAGAGCACTGAGAAATGAAAGATTTTTAACAGAAAAACCTTAGAAAAATCAGACCGTAAATGCTCCTACCCACAATGGCAGAAGAAATTCCTTTGAAGAGTAAAAAGGGGCCACGGGAACAGAATAACCATAAGGGCAGACAATATACGTCTATGTGAAAAAACTGGAATACTCATGTACTGCTGTGGCAATGTAAATGTTATGCAGGGCAATTTGGCTACAAAATTAAAATGTACATATCCTATCCTGTAAGTTCTACTTCTATGAATTTATCCCCGAGATACGAATAGCATTCAAGTATGTGCAAAAATATATTCATTGACGTAGTTGATAATGGACAAAATACAGTATATTCATCTAATGATTATGAAACCTTTTTAAATCATGAGGTAATTGTAAATTAATGGATAAGATGATCTCTAAGAGAGTTTAAGTGCAAAATGCGACACAACAATGTGTACAGCATTCTAAGAAACTATAAAAACAGATGCATTTACTTAAGACAATGTCTGGGAGGATATATGAGACTATTAACAGTGATTAGCAGTGACTGCCTCTGAGGAAGGGACTGGGGGCCAGAGAAAGAAGGGCAACAACTTACTTTTTCATTGTATATTCTCCTTTTTTGTTTTTGTAATTTTTTACCATGAGCATGTATTACCTAGTCAAAAAAATAAATTCAAAATTAAAACAAAACAATAAACGAAAGCACTGGCACAGGCTTTGAGAGGGCGCTGGCCGGAGTGGGTGCAGACAGCGCTAACACCTTACACTGAGGTCTCCTCCCTCCCCTGCCCACTCCACCTCTCATCTTGAATCTAGCTACACTGGCCATCTGCAGATGACATGACAGGCAATTTAGAAAACTTCAGAGTCAACTGTGAAACCTCTCAGACCCAAGAAATATTTATGGAAATTTCACCTGCAAGTTGAATGTATCCCTCAGATCTCCAGCAACTGTTCGTACACAAATGCAATGCCAACCCCTAACCTAGTGATTCCACTTCTGAAATCTAATTGATGGACCATGGACCTGTCTATCTGCCCATGTGCATGAAGACAGTTCACAAGTGTGTCCACAGACGCACTGTTTACAGCAGCAAAGAACAGGGACGGGTAGGAGAATGCTCGGGCAGAAACCCAATATCAGAGACCACTGAAAGACCACTGCACAGCAGATGTGAAAATAAAGATTGATACAAATTTTCTACCCTATAAAAACTAACGAAACTGAAAACCAAAAAGGGGGTGGGACGCATTTTGCAATACAGATGAGTTAATATTTGAAATGTAAAAGGCTCTTAGAAAGCAGTAAAATAAATAGCTCACTGTAAAAATTAAGAACATAAATACACAGTTCATAAAATTAGTGGTAACAGCTGGTCTTTACATCAGAAAGGGATGTAAAATAACTTACATTAGAAATTTTTAAAAATGTACATTAAAATGAACACTTTTTTGCCTATCAAATGGGCAAGTATTTGAAAACATAAAAATTGATGTTGAGAACCTGGCTGATGAAGGTGTGAACCATATTTCTGGATGTCATTTCGGCATATATTTTAAAAAACATTAAAAATACTTCTCCAGGGGCCACCGGATAGCTCAGTTGGTTAGAGCACGGGCTCTAAACAAGGTTCAATTCCCATGTGGATGGTGGGCGTCAGCTGCCCACTATGATTAAGTCCTTGTATGTATATCTGATTTCCAGTTTATAAAAGGTAAAAACCTTCAGCACTAAAAAGCTGCTGCAATAAATGATAGCAGGTGACACCATTTTACATGTGGATCCTGGGAAGGGACGAGCACGTGTCGGAGAAGTATATGTCCTGTTCACATGTTGTTATATGACTTAAGTCCTAACAGGGGGCTCAGATCCTGTCGGAGCAACCAAGGGTCAAATTCAGGAAAGGGAAACACTGGTCAACTTTCTCCTACAGGCTTACCTGACACCAGGTGGGCCCTACAAGATGAGGTTAGGGGCCTTCCTGGATGAGGGACACAACCCTCACTCCAACTCACCCCATCTTCCATTTGAGGCCCAAAGGGCAAGTACGAGTGGGGCCAGATGCTGAGTTAGTACTTGCGAGGGTCCCATACTCACCTCACCCTGGGGAAGACCCAGATCCCAGATGAACTCCTGTGATAGATCTCTGGCCAGTGAAAAGCATAACTGCTCTACCCACTTGGCCCCCACAACCCCAGTCCAGCTTCTGCCTCCACAGCAACAGTCCCGATTAACATTGAAGAAAACAGAAGATAGGTTTGGAAGTGGCAAGGAGAAAAGCAGCAAGGAGTTGTCTAAAGGTTTGCCTGATCTGATCAAAGGAAATGTGGAGACTGAGGGGGTTAAGTCTGTCCAAGGATGGCCCAGAAAGTCCATCAACAACCATTTACCCACATAATCAGAGATGTGCTTGAAGATGTATGAACTCAATAGAAAATGAGAGTGCCTGTACTTCTACCACAAAATCCCTGAGTGCAAGGACTCTGTCACGTTTTTCATCATTGTGCTTCTGTCTTCACAGGACTGGCCCATGTAGGTGCTCAAGAAACCTTTTTTTTTTGTACTTAGATGCAAAAACGTTTAATAAATCCAACCTAGACAAGTTTAAATAACAGCCCACGTCCATGAAAAGCTATTCCAGGAGTACAAGGATGACAGCCCATTAGGTAGACTGTTATATATAATGGTTTAAGGGGGAAGGGGACCCTTTGAGCACTGTTCCATGTTAAAAAGCATTTGCAAACTTCAACAGCCTTTTCTTATAAATCCCTAGCAAAGAGGTTAGGAGACCATCTAAACATAATAAAAATTTATCTCAAATAAATGCAAGCAAGCATATTAGACACTAAAGGTATTCTACTGATAGGTGGGAACAAAGAAGGGAGGCCCTCCACCATATTAATAGCTAAATAAATTCCCATAAATAAATTCAACAAAGTATTTGCAACCCCAAACAACATTTTTTTAAATGTATAGGACATAAAACAAATCCTAAATAAATGAAGACATGTTTCTGGACAGGAACATGGAAGTTGTTGTCAACCCTCCCTTAAACATAAATGAAAATACAACAAAAAGTAGGAGCTCTGACCAAAACCCAGGTTCTGTGGGAGAATAAATGTGCAAGAACACCGAGACAATTCTGAATAAGGTGTGTATGTGGCAGGGGGGAGGGGTTGTCTATAAAATGACCCAAACATGAAAACCAAATATTCTTTCCAACACAATCATATGGGTGCAAGGACAAATATACTAATGGAACATAATACAGTCCAGAAACTGACTTGTACGAAAAGTATTTACTAGTATACACATGGGAATTTAGTTGATAATGAAAGTTTTTAAATGCTTCAAGAAAAGCATTAACTGTTTAAGTACAAACTAGGGAACTTTCTTAGGACTAAATGATAATGAATAATTTTAACAAAAGTGACAAGAGGGGACGGCCAACACTTCAATTGCTGACCAGTTATTCAAGTACGTATTTCCAAGAAGCAAAAAAGAAGTCGTCCAGAGGTTTGTTTTTGACATTAGGAAAGACCAATAAAACTGTGCTGGAGTCTGGCCTCCCCCCAAGGAATTCTGTATTTCAACTACATATTGCTAGAAGGCTAAGGCCTGTAAAGCGAATGACACACTTTGTTCTCACTAAAATAAATCACTGCACTCAAAAATTTCATCGAACAAAAAGGAATGAAAACATAAAATCTTTAATAGTATGTTATGTATCATTGTCACGTTTCCAAGAAATTTTGCAGCTTTATTTTGTTTACAAACATAGAAGAGTACAAAACTCAAACATTACAGAACATTTAATGTAGAAACTGCAAGCCATACCCATTGATCAAATCTGTTGTTATACTAAACCTTTTAAAATTTATATACATACTAACATTTTTGTTTTTACCAAAATGAGAGCACACCAGAAGTTCTGCACATGTGTATATGTATTTTTCAGCCCAGTAACTTATGATGGCTATCTTTCTATATTTGCATTCTTTCTAAAGCCCACACAGTATTTCATGCTATGAATACACCAGTTTATTTAAACACATGGGAAAGAATAATGTAAAAAAATATTTAAAGCAGTAAATGAAAATATTAGGCTATAAAACTGTACAGCACATGTGGCATTCTTACTGCAAATATACCCATTTATATGTACACAGAATGAGAATGTCCACAAATGGAATATAATGCAGTTTTTAGAAATCAAAGCTATAGATGGAGAGGTATTTACATAGAAATTCTTGTATTGTAAAATAGCTGCAAAGTAGTATGTAGAAATACACACACACACACACACACCCAACCATATAAATGTAGATTGAAAGCATGATGGACACATTTTATGAGCTCTGGATGGTACATCACACCTTCTCCCCAAACACTGTTTAACACCTTACATAATTCTCTCTTGTAACTTGAGTTTGAAACGTTAACAAATTGGGGGCATGATTTCATTTATGTTAAAAAAAAAAAAAAAAAAAAAAAGAAAAAACACAAAATACCCTACATAGGTACTTAAACATATGGCAGTACATATAAATTAAACTAGAAGACTTCCATATAAACTTGTGTAGACTCTCATAGAATAGGGAAAATCAGAATCTATAATTAATAAGATACTTCCATTTCTTTCTGTATTTTAATTTAGTATTGTTTTAAGTTCACAATCAGAAAAAATTTTTGTGTAAAATTCGGAAGTTCAACTGTGTTTGTCTTTCCTTTCCTGTTTATTACTGCTTATCAGCACCCCGTCTCCTGCGGTGGTCCCCAGGACATGGCCTGCTGCTCACTCTGACCAGAAGGGGCTCATGTGCCCCTTCTGCCATTCTGCAGCACTCCCAGGAGTCTTCCACTCACTATCTGCAAACCCCTCTCAGGCAAGTGCACCACTAAAGGGGCTCCACACCCAGACTCTGACCTCACTGACAGTTGTCCCCCTCTTGTGTCATAGCTCCAACTGAATTCTGGCCACATGGCAAATCCATCACCTCCATTTCCAGACTTGGAGGTGGCCTCTCCCACACCCCAAGTTACTAAAGCTTCCACATCTCCCTCTTTGGAGCAGAAATCCCAGCGTGAGTCAAGTAGTAGCCAAGGGCAGGATTTTTAAAAGTCTGACCACATGTGGGGGACAAGGGTGTGGACACACAGGGACCAGGCCTGAATGTGGTCTTAAGGGCTGAGAGAGGCCACCAATTCCAAGGGGAGGGAAGGAGAGAGACAAATGATGGGCACCAGTAGTAAATTCTCACTTTCCACAAGGGCAGGGGGCTTATGGGTTTCTAGCTCTTCTTCCAGCTCCAAAGATCTGTTCTTAAATACACTAGACATCCAGACATGAAATGGATGCACTGCATGCAGAGGAAGTTTCATGTGTGAGCTGGACTGTCTAAGGATGGTGCTGCTGCCTGCTGGAGAAGAGCGTTGCCACTGTGCTCTATGCAGCAGTATTTACATCATTTGAATGTTTTATACCACTTTACTTCTATTTCACAAAAATGAGTAGAAAACAAAAGCATGGGTCTCACAATCAATGTAACTGAAACAAATAAAAATAGAATTCCTCAGGCATCCCCACCACACGTGGGGGTTCTTTGGCCTCAGAGGATCAAATGTCAAATGTTTCACTGAACTGGGAAGAACTCAAAGCACACGTGTCAGAAGCTAGAAATGTGGCTGGAACATGTGAGGAGAGATAAAGAAATTCCGTGACCTCACTGTTTGACCTCAGGCTCCCCACAACCCATCAGTTGCGAGACCCTTCAACCCCATTTCTATTTACTTTGGTCCCTCACCATGGAGTGCCTAGACTCAGCCCCTCACTTGTGCTACCTACCTCATTAGAGGGGCTGGAACTGAGAACCTGAGTCAGGAACCAACGTAGTTACTTTCTTCGTTTCTCAGGGACAGCATGGTGTGCGGTCTCCTCTCCTCATCTGCGCCATTCTCCTGCCTCTTTCTGCAGACCGACATTCTCTACTTCAGCACGCACATGGAGGAAAACACTGGCCCAGCCCCAGTCCTACTTCACCTCCCAGGTTAGGTACTCAACACACAGACTAATCAGTCTGTGCCTGCATTCACCCAAATTCTGAGTCTACAAGTGCACATTACAGCTCAATTCCTTCTAGGGTAGTGGTTCTCAAACTTGGGGGTGCCAAAAAGTCATCTGAGGGACTTATGAAAACTGCACCTGCCTTTCCAAGTGTCCCAATTTAGGAGGTCTGTGGTTCCCTAGGAAAAGGCATCCCAACAAGCACTCCTGTGCTTTGAAAACCACGGCTCTATGCTTCATTGTGCAGTATGATCCAATCAACTACGGACAGATACATATAGACAAGAGGGGCTGTTGGAGTGACAATCTTATACACGAATGTAAGCTAGTAGTAAATGAACACTACCCCTACCATACCAGCCACAACCTCCACCCTCTGGCCTATTAGGTGGCTCCTCTCAGATAGTCTCCACATCACCCTGGGCTTACCTCTGCAACCTACGCTTAGCGCTTACCACAATGCAGCAAGATTTCCTTACTGTTCATTCTTGAGGGGTTTCCCCCCAAATTTCCAAAGACAGGAGATAGTATCTAAGAGTTTAGTTTTCACAGACAATGGTTTGGTGGTTGCCAGAGGGTAAGGGGGGTGGGGGGTGGGGGGTGGGAGATGAGGGTAAGGGGGATCGAATATATGGTGATGGAAGGAGAACTGACTCTGGGTGATGAACACACAATGGGATTTATAGATGATGTAATACAGAATTGTACACCTGAAATCTATGTAATTTTACTAACAATTGTCACCTCAATAAATTTAATAAAAAAAAAAAAAAAAAAAAAAGAGTTTAGTTTTATGATCAGCCCCCAAATAGTTGTAGATGAATAAAGCTACTTTAAAGAGACAGACTATCTCTTTAAAGTCTTAAGTATGACTTATGTGACCATACGTTGATATCAAAAATTGACTGATCAGAATTTTTGGGGGTTTTTTTTTGAGGGCAGGCATGAAAAGGCAGACCACATGGTCTGCCTTCAAAACATCAAAACCTCTATAGGAGACAGTGAACAACTCTAGTCAGACCAATTTGAACGGAGATTGGGGAGGGTGGGAGCTGTAGATTAGGGAGCTTCTGGTATCATGGTAACCCCAGCAAGAGTTTCACTGCAACCAGATGGTAGCTACCTTACAGACCAGTGCTATTTAAGTTTGTCCTCTTGTTTTGATTCCATACTCACCAAGCAACCTTCTCATTATGGTTTCGTTTCCCATGTAGGTCTGCCTACAGGGAGAGAATGTGCTGATCATACACACTTTTGAGTATTTGGGTCCCTGCTACAGTGATCTCCCACTCTAGATCAATACACCAAACTTGAGAGAACAGAATTATCATATTTCAGTCACACCATTTTCAACATAAATTGTCAGTATGGCTTACTTTAAGTCTCCTGAGCTTCATTAATGTTGATCTACCAACATAAGATGAGTCCTTAGGCGGAGTATAGTTTCTGAGTCTCCATGGGCTTGAGCACCAGACACTGGATACTTGCTTGCAGCATTCGCTGAGGCCAGGGGCCCATCTGGGACAGCACGTTAGCTTTTCTCCAGATGGTAATGCACCATCAGCACAGCCACCTATCTTAGTACGCATGATTTCTCACTCTCTCCATTTAACTGTGGTTCTCAGTCAGTAGACACTGAGGCCAGGGATTATATCACTCACTTTCAGAGACCCAAAGTCTAGCATGTTCCTGTCCTGGATCAGGCACAGTATCAATGTTTGCTGATGGAATGAACCACCTTTGGCTATTTTGCTCACTTCCCTGGGTAACATGATTCACTGAGTCTGGTCTGAATCAGCCAGCCAGCCATGAACAAAGAGTACAAGCCCTGAGTCTCTGTCCTCAGTACTGCTCTCAAATCCATCCACTTCACTTATCCCCCTGCCATGACCCTAATCTGAGCCACTATCTCTCACCCAGATCTGAGGTAGGTCTCCCTGCATGCATTGTCTTCCCCTTCTGAACCCTGCAACCAGGTGGTTTTTTTTTAATTTAATTTTATTATGAGCTTCCAGTACAAACACAAATATTTACACCCCTCACAAAGTGATAACCCCACCAAGTCTACTACCCTCTGACATTGTACATAGATAGCTATTCCAATACCACTGACTATATTCCCTATGCTGTACTTTACATCCTGTGCCTATACATATTTGCATTTGACATTCAATATTATTTTATATTAATTTCAGGTGTACAGCACAGTAGTTAAGCATTTATATGATATGAAGTTATCCCCCCAATAAATCCAATCCCAATCTGAAAGCATACATAGTCTTTACAACATGACCGATTACATTCCCCATACTGTATTTCACATCCCGTGACCATTTTGTGACTACCAATTTGTCAGATAATATTGTAAAAATACAAATCTGATTATCGTGTCACATCCATGGCTAAAATTCCTCAATGGCTTCCCACTGCTTCAGATCAAGCCCAAATACTTACCATTGATTGCAAGGTCTTTCACGATTCAGCCCCCATTTACCTTTTTTCCACCTCAAACAAATATCACCCCCTTCTTTCCTTTGGTCTAGGCATGCTAAATTTTCGGCTCCTCTCGCTGGTTCCTTTAGCCCTGTGCCCTCTCCTTAAAACTGCTCTTCCCACACACGTTACCACCCACCATCCTTCAGGGCTTAACCTTAATGTCCCTGACTTTCGCAGGGAGACCCTATATGACCTCTCCCAGATCAAGTTAAATACCTGCAATGAATGTGCTCTTTCAAAGGCATGAGTCACACAATTATTTTTTTGAATGTCTTTCATTAACCAATAGACAATATTAGCTTGAGGGAAACACTTCCTTTCACACTTGGGGCCATGTTTAATAGACGAATGATGACTCTCATGCTTCTTAATCACCGGGTAAGAGAAAGAGTAGGCCTGAAAGAGTAGCTGAGTGTTAGGAAAAGAGTCAGGATACCAAAAAGAATGGCATGAAGCCAAGGAGAATTTCTGGCAAACACAATCCACTAGAAGAGTCTGTACATTCTCAGAGAGCACAAACGGTGCTTGTGTGGCTATATGGAACATGTGTGCAGTAAAAGTGTCAGGATGAGGAAGGATGCGCTCACTCCAAGGATGGGTGTGGCACTGTGAGAAAGGAATTCAGCTCACCTGGACTCTGCCACCTAGTGTTTAGATCTAGTCCCTCTTCTTGCCAGTTGTCTCAACAAAGGGTAGAAGGTCAAGAAGGCAGAGCTGGGGAAGGAAAGGAAAATATGAGACACCAAATTTATTTTACAATTACTATATTCCTCAGGCTGGAAATGTCCCCACAGCTGTATCTTTATCTTCTACAGTGGCAGAGATCAAGCGAGACTAGGAAGAACAGTTTGCCCTCGCAGGATAGAAGGGCCATGGGCATCACTCCCCGAGGCACATGTTGTACCCTGGGCTGTAATCACGGCCTTTTCCCAATGAAGTTATGTCAACAGGTGTGCAAGTCAATCTCTGGGTGTCTTAGAACCTTCTATAACAAAAGCAAAATAGTAAAGACACAGGGCTTTGGATTAAATCAATTCAAGAACCCAATTTTCCACTTATTATCTACGTGGTACTGGCCATCCCTCTAAAGGCAAGGGACACATGCTGCAGGTTACAAATTGGAGGGGAAAAGTGTCTAGGTACAATTATTTTCTGCTAATTACATACCATGTACAGTGCTTAGCACCTTACTTTTATCCTGTTAATCCTCACAATACTATTGATTCTAAAGCTCTCATTTCACAGAAAAAGAGTGGCTCAGACAACTCAATCTCAGAGCTCATAACAAACTATTATAGATCAACCTAAAACCATCTGGAAAAAAGTTTTATCTACTGATGTTTTCCATGGAAACCATGTGGTACCCCTTAGAAAGGTGAGTTGAAAACTCCAGCTCTGACATTTCATAGCTAGTGATGCAGGACCAGAAATTCAACTCTCTGTTGTACATTTAAATAATATAAAGGGACTAGCTTACATTAGGACCTTAATGCTATTTTAACCGTTATTAGGTAATGGTATCATTACTTAATCTTATGTAATATTTTAGAGGTTATCAACATGCTTCCAGTGGATTAACATTACATATTTCAAGTCCCACTGTGCCTCAGAGCATGCATTCAATCACAGGCTCCTGGGGGAAGTACCTTCATGATTATGGCTCTGGTTTATGTTAATGCTGTCACTGGCAGATATATACTTAAGTAGCTCTCTCCCATCACCCTAGTTGTGAAGGAGGAACCCATTGTGTCACTTTCTCTAGTTCAAAAGAACAAAAGAGAGAGTGGTAGGGATTTCAAGCTTCTTGTATGGAACCAGGACTAGGAGCACTCCCCGCCTCCCCTCCCCCGTCACTCTCTCCCCCAAAAATATAGCGAAAGTGAATTCAGCAGTCCTTTGGACGCAACAGCTCTATAAGCTGCTCTTCCCACGTGTGGCCCCGCCCTCTAGGAGGAAGCCCCGCCTTGTCTAGCTCTCTGATGGCCGGCCACCTCTCAGGATTTGGGGAGCACAACTCCAAACTACGGCCCTATCTGCCTAGAGAAAGGTCTCAGCATTTCCCACGCCACGCCCCCTCCCATAACCACCTACAGCTCTGAATTCCCTATCCCACAGGCTTCAGGCCTTCTACTGTGCGTAAACCCCCTACAGCCCTCAGAGCCTCCAAACCCGTATCTTATACCCAACAGCCCACCTCCTCCGTTTTATCACTTAAGATCCTGCTCTTTCCCAGTCTATTAAAATTCCTAAATTATGAGTCCCTGGTTTTCTCCTAATTTACCCAGAACGGCACAGTTGAACCTTGTCCCCACATTTTCCAACATTTGGCTTTGGCTCCCCTCACAGGAAACAAAGCGCCGGCTGCCACGTCGCACGGCCGCCCAAGATGGCGACACTGCAGCAAGCGCACCAGGCCGGCCAGATCGGTGACTGCGCAGTAGCCAGAAGAGCCTGCAGAGGCAGGCTGTATGCCCGCAGCCCCTCAAGATACCAAAGCCCCTCAGCCCGTCCCCCACAGCCCTGCTGTCACTCAAAATGGCGCTGACTCAGTAAGCCTTGGCCTACCGAGCTGCCCCCTGCACCTCTGCCACCATTCAAAATGGTGCCTGTGCGGAAGCCTCTGCGGCCCCCTACCAACCAACAAACACAGCGCTAGATAAGCAAGGCTCTTCAGCCCCATCAGTCACTCAGGACAAGGCAGCCCTCCCCTTGAGCACACCCTCTGCAGCTGGCCCCGCTGTCATTCAAGATGGCGCTTGCACAGTAGGCCTCGGGTGCCACCTGTTGGCCACCATTGTGCTGGAGAGGGCGGAGCTCCACAGCGCCTCCCTCGGGCCCACCCCCGCAGCTCCACTGTCACTCATCACGGTGCCCTCGCAGTAAGTTTCACCGGCCACCTGTCCGCCAATATAGTGCTTAGGAGCGCAGGGGTCTGTACCAACATGATAGTCACTCAGACAATATAGCCCATCCCTTGTGACCACCCCCTGCAGCTCCACGGTCATTCAAGATGGCGTCTACACAGTAAGCCTTATCTGCCACCTGCTGGCCAACAAACACAGCACTAGATGGGCTGGGGAATGCACACACCCCGGCACCCATCAGTCACTCAAAATACGTCAGCCTCTCCCTCAGGCCTGCCCCCCTAAAGGTCCACCATCATTTATAATAACACCTGCATATTAAGCCTCGGCGGCCACCCATCAGCCAACACAGCGCTCGAGTCGGCATGGGACTACACACCCCATTAGTCACTTGGGAGACGCAGCCCTCCCTTCGGCGCACTCCCTGCAAGCCAGCCCCGCCGTTATTCAAAATGGCGCCTGCGCAGTAAATCTGCATCTACCTGTTGGACAACAAAGCGCTGGAGCGGCCCCTTGCAGCCAGCCATGTTGTCACTCAAGATAGCACCTGCGCAGTAAGTCTCAGCTGATACCTGTTAGCCAACAAACTAGCGCTAGAATGGGCGGTGCTCAGCAGCCCTCCCTCAGGCCTGCCCCTGCAGCTCCACCGTCTTTCACTACGGCACCTGCGCAGTAAGCGTCGGCAGCCACCTACTGACCAACATATATAGCAGAGTGGGCGGGGCCCTGCTGGGCTGTCAGTCCTCAAAGACCGACCGTGGTTCCATCCCTCAACCTCGCCGACATGGCGCCTGCATAATATACCTTGGCTTCAACCCGTCCCCTAATACCCTCCTGCCAAAAAATGGAGCCAGACACGTCTCAGAGTGAAAACAGTCCTGGAAAGACGACAGGGGAAGGGGTGAGCCTCTGTAGCCCCCAGACCTAGCCAAGGAGAAAGAGCAGGCACACTGACATCCTACAGCCCTGTCCCTCAGGACAAACAGTTCCACAGTGGCAAGTTATGGCAAACTCCAGGCGTAGTGCCTGGCTTCAACAGGTGCTACATGGACCTGGCTGATAAATATGGTCACTAGCCGTGGCCCAATCTCAGAAGTCAGGGTAGCACTGACACTGCAAGCCTCTGCGGGCAGACACACACCCACCAAACAAGGTGCGAGGTAGGCAGGACCCACAGCCTCAATCACTGCAAAGAACACCGGGCCACCACAGATACCACAGCCTTTGGCCCCGCCCCCTGCGGTCAGCCAGCCAAGATCTTGCCTGCGCGGCAAACCTCAACCGCCTCCATCAAAGATGGCGCTGAGGCAGGCGGAGCTTAACAAGCTCGTCATAGACGAGTGACTCGCAGTGACGATAGCCCTCGGCCCTGCCCCAATCCAGTAAACCAATCAGGACAGCACCTGCCAGCACACCTCAGCCACCCCACCAAAGATGGCATCAAGGTAGGTGGGGACAGCCCATCACCGCCCAGATTAAATATCCTATAGGCGCGAAAGCCCCCCCTGACACCACCCCTCGCAGCCCATAACTCCTCCCACCGCCACTGCGGCAAAACAAGCCACACCCCCAAAGACTACAAGGATGCAGGGCGGCCCATTGGGTAGCAAGCCAATCAAGGACCCTGTGAGATGCGGAGAGTGCTCTGCAGCCCCCAGACCCAGCCCATAAAAGCAGGGTACCCCAAGACCAAACCGCACCGACTCCGCTCATTAGGAACTGGCCGCTACTTCGACGCCCACCCAGGCGGGCCATCAGTGACATGAGTCTGCAGCAGCCGCGACAATCCCATCCCTGTCCCCCACCTCCATACCAGCAAGATGGCGCGGCAGCCCCCCGACTCCGCGGCCACCTCAAAAGTGTGGCCGACCATGTAAGATGGCGCCACTGCGGCAAGCGCGGCAACTCGTGTCTAACCAGCTAAGGATCCCCACCAGGCGACAACTGCCAGCCGCCTGCTGGTCAGGGTCCCTCACCGGCAGCGTGCCCCGCCTAACACCGAGGCATGGGTATGCGGCCAGACTCACCTCACCGCACTTCACTGCCCCGGGCTCGACAGCTCGGCCAAGGTACAGCCCGTGCACTGTCTAGTGTACCCACACGGCCCCCGGCGCCCGGCGGCGCCACCAGCCCGGGGTGGACATGTCCACTCCTCCAACCCAACTTCTTTCTCCACAGCTCCCGAGCTACTGCAGCGAGCCTCTGCCCACGACTCCTTGTGAAACTCTCCGCAGAGGCGGGGCTCCGGCACAGGCCAATCAGCAGCCACACTGCCCACCCTGGGCCCACCTCGCCATGCCCCTGAGCTCTGCCAATCAGGCTGCAGTTGCCGTGGTGACGGCTTGGCGCCAGGACCAAGGGTGTTGACGTCAACTGAGCCTACGCCAGGGGCCCCAAAGAGGGGTCTGGGAAAGGGGGGGGGGTGCGACCCCCAAACAAAGAAAAGGGGGCTGACATGGAGAAAGGCCCACCCACTAACGACTCCCAAAAGCAAAACTTCAGAAGAAAAAGAAAAAACACATTTGTCTAAAAAATGAAAATCCAATGGGCAAAAAACATGTATGTTGAAGTCCAGAGACAAGAAACTGAGAGATGAGACTTTTCTGCCTGGGACAAACAAAAGACACTGGGCTCACTTGTTAATAAACGAAGAGCTCTTGGAAACCAGTAATATAAATACAAACCAAACCAGAAAAAATGGGCAAAAGGGGAGGAAACTGGCAATTCACAGGAAAATACAAATGGCTGACAGACCTAAGGGAGAAAAATTCCGACGCGACTTTTAAAGAAATACTAAACCGAAACCCGGACAAGTACTGTTCATGGGATGTTCTACACAAGCAATCTCGCATGGCAATGGCTTGTAGTACAGAACAAGAGTGACAGATGACAATAGGAAATCCTGTATATTGGGACAATGATGAAGTAGAGCTGTCGGAGACTAATAAGGACCGATGACTCAATAGAGTTAGTGAAACACAAGGTGATGAAGTTTGTAGAAATGAACTGGTAAGTGTTTTCATTTGTTTTGTTTGTTAAGGACGAACACCTATGCAGGTAAAACTTCTGGAAAAGTATACAAGAAATTGTTAACTGGTTACCTCTAGGAAAAAGGGAAGGGGGATGGATAAAGGAGGGATTCTCCAGTCAATACTATTTGAATATCCCTGCCAGAAATATGTTATTTCTTTTCTAGTAGTAAAATCAATGAATTATAAAAAGCTCATTAATGTACTCTTTGATCCAACTATTCTACTCTTAAGAAACTAAAGCAAAGGAAATAAGCAGAGATATACAAAAGATTATATGCAAGCATATTCATGGAGCATCATTTTTATTAGAAAAAATGCACTCCACAGAATAATTGTATTCTTGTAAATCCATATGTTGCAATTTTATGTGGCCAATAAAAGTGTATGATTTTAATTTTACAGGAAAAAATTAGTAAGATAGTTAATTACAAAAATCTGGTTACCTAAGGGCATACAGAATATGATACCCCAAATTTATATTTATACTTAGTAAGTATAAATATAAATCAGTAATAGCTTCCTACCTTAAGAAGCTCCGGGCTTGGGGTGAGGCATGTGTTAAACTCAAGTCTTCCCAGTCTCTTCTCATTTACCCAGTAGTGCCACATAAACATGAAATCTGAATGAAAACATTGTGTTTACTATGTACCTATAAAACATATTCCTCAGCAGCCTCTACAGAAATTCTAAGGGCACCACTAGAATTTAGTACTACCCTTAGATCAGAAGTTTTCAAATCTGGCTACACATCAGGATAACTTGGGGAGCTGTAAAACACTGTAGATGCTCAGCATCCCACAGACATATTTGGAGCTCCCCTGGTGATCCTAACTAATGTCTGGTTACAGTTTTGCAGGTAATTTTAACACATTCTATAGACCCCATTTCCTCTTCTCCTCAAAGGCCTCTATCTTCAATACAACCTTCTCCTGGGATCCTGGATCATTCATGCCCATCAGATACCAAATGCTTTCAGAGCTCCTCCAGTTACTAACTCCTCTACCACCCCCCAATACCCTCTTGCCAGTGTGGTCTTCTGTCACTGATTCCAAAGCCTTAGAGTACACTCTCTCTCCCTACTATGTCATAACTCTACAATTGCTCAACAATTCAGCAATTCCCTACCCGGTTAGGAAATGTGTTCTTACTCTTACTCCACTGTCAGTAACATTCAACATCCTCATTAAAACAATGATAACAAACAAATTTTGACTGACATTTTATTTTCGGTGATACTACACTGTCCTGATTCCCCCCTCACATCAATGGCCTCTTTCCTGTGTCAGCTGGTTTTTGCTCTGTTCAACCTCTAAATGCTCAAAACTCAGTCACTGGACTATCGCAGCAACAGCCATTCTCTAGGCAGCAGTCTCACTTAGTGCATGGTTCAAATGCCACCTACATGCCAATAGCCCCCCAATTTAAATCCTCTGCCACAGAAGCCCAGTCTCATATATCCAAACTGTCTGCTTTACAGCTGGCTGCTCTACCTAGATGTCTAATCAGCAACTCAAAGTAAAATATTAATTTCCCTTTTCCCCATTTCTATAAATTGCACCAATTGCAGTGGCCAAAAATCTCACAATTGTTCTCAACTTCTTTTTTCTTTACCACCAACATCCAATTCATCAGCAAGTCCTGCTGACTGTACATTAAAGCTACATCCCAAATCTGTCCCATGTTTTCCCTCTGCATGACAGTCCTAATCACCATTATTTCTCCTGGATATTAGCCTACTCACTTGACCACTTGCTTCCACTGCAAAGAGTTCCCTTCAACATTCTCTACACAGCATCCAGGATGATCTTTAAAGGAGAAGAAGATGTCATATTCCAGCTGGATTTACCCCCTGTCCCCTCCCCCAGTCACACCTAAATATAAGTCATACCATAAGCAATGTTAAAAGAAATGCCATCAATATCTTTTGTCATGGAAGGGTGTTAATTATTGGTGCTGCAAAATTTAACAATCTTTTCCTTCAGATTTCTGCTTTTTATACCTTAAGAAATCCCTCCCCACACTGAAGTCTTAAAGATATTTTAATAGCCTTATGTTTTTGTTTTTTTATGTTTACTTTTGTAATAGTCTCTGGTAGGGATCTAATTTTTCTCCTGACATGTTTCTGTGTATGAGTGGGCCTGTCCCTAAACACTCTAGTCTGTCCCGCTGGCCCATTATTACAGCTTTACATTATCTTGATATCTGAAAGGGCAACTGCCCTACTTAGTTTTTCACAAGTGTCTTTGGCTACTGTTAGCCCTCTGTCTTCAAATGATTTTTAGGATTAGCTTGTCAAACTTGATTATCCTACTGGGATTTTGACTGACATTTTATTAAATCCATAGAGCAATGTAGAGAAAACTGAAAATGTTTTCAGTTTTTTTTTCATGGCCTCCTATCTTTGGTTACAGTCTATGCCACCCATTTATTCATGTCTTCTATGGCCATCAACAGTATGTTGTAATTTTTTTTCCTATAAAGGTCCTATTTGACTTTAGGAGGTCTTTTTGCCTATTTTTTATCTAATTGGTTATTTTTGGGTTACAACTGTGGTATAGTTCTTTTGGGTTTTTTTTGTGGGGATTTTTAAAAAATAATTCAGATTTATAGAAAATTTGCAAAGATAGTATAAAGATTCCTTACCCCGTTTCCTGATGTTAACATCTTACGTAACCTTGGTACATTGCCAAAATAAAGAAGTTAATATCAGTATAAAACAATTATAGATTTTATTTGGATTTCACCCATTTTTCCATAAATGCCTTCCCTCTGGCACAGACCCCATCCATGGCACCTTTGGTTGTTGGGTCTCCTTAGGCAACTCGGAGCTGTGACAGCTTCTTAGTAGTTCCTTGTTTTTCATAACATTAGCAGTTTTAAAGATTGCTAGTCTGGTATTTTGTAGAATGTCTCTCAATTTGAGTTTGTCTAATATTTTCTCAAGATGTGTGTTGGGTTATGAGTTTTTGAAAATAATTATCTGCTACTGCTTTTTATGTGTTGATTTTGCATCCAAAGAACTTGCTGACCTCTCGTGGTAATTCTAATAGTTTGTCTAAGAGTTTCCTGGATTTTTAAAAATGTTAACATATTTATTAATGACAATTTTTTACTTGGATTGACAATCATACCTCATTTCATTATCATAATGCATTGGGTAGGACCTCTAGGGTGATGTGGAATAAGTTTCATTCTAGACTTGAAAAGAGGTATTTCTTACTTTTAACCATCAAATAAAAATGTTCACAACAAGCTTTTTTGTAAAGCATCTTTTATTGGGGTTTAAGGCAATTCCTTTAAGTTATAGTTTTCTAAAATTTTTATCATAATAAGTTTAATTTTATATGATGTCTCTTCTATATCTATTGGGAAAATTGTACTTTATTATTTTATATAATCTCTTAATGTGGAGAATTAAGGCAAATTTTCTCCTGTTGAAACATGTTTACATTCTCAAACCCTCCTTGATTATGAGGGTCTGATTTATACACACATGCAGCTGGATACTTACTGGGTTATATTTTACTTTCATTCTTTACATCTGAGTTCTTACTTTATTATACTTTATTAAACCAGACTTACTTGTCTGGTTTCAGTATCAAGGTTATTACTAGACTTATAAAATGATTTGGATTGTTATCTTGCTGCTTATATTTTCCACAACAGTTTACAGAAAATCAAGATTCTCTGTTTTTTGAAAATTTAGTACAACTCATTGTAAAATGATCTAAAGCTGATTTATTTTTGCATGGAATATGGACTCAGTTTCCTTAATTTTGGACTTATATTTCTGCTTTGTCTTGAGTCAGTGTTGGTCATTTATATTTTCTAAGAAAACTGTCCATTTCACTTAAATTTATGAGCATGTAATTATTCATAGTATTCTTTTGTCTTTAATCTCTTCATTCATATTTATATCCCTTTATCTATTAATATAATTTAATCTATTGTTGTTTTCTTCATCAATTTGATAAAGATTTGACAATTTTATGTCTTTTAAGTGACTTTTGGTTTTTTGACCATATTCTTTCTTGTTTTCCATTTAATTGGTTTTTTATTATTTTCTTCCTTTTACTTATTTGGGTTTCTTTTCCTATTGTCTTGAGTTGTATATTTAACTCATTTACTTTTAATCTTTCTAAATTTTTAACATACATTTAAGGCTATGACTTCCCCCCGCCCCCCCAAGTACCATTTGAACCACATTCCATATATTTATTTCATTGTTGTTAAGTGCTATATTACATTGTTTCCATTAAATTTCCTCTTAATAACCTTAAGGAATGTGTTTAGGTTTCCAAGTTCTTTAAAAACTTTTTGATTATAGATTTCTAATTTAACTGCATTGTAGCCAAATGATACGGCTTATATATTATTATTTCATATTTGTTTAAAACTTTCCTTGTGATAGATTGGGCTATCTGGGTATTGTAATCCCCTGGATTAGCTCAGAATTTAATACATAGAAGTCTCTCACTAAATGCTTATTCATTCATTCTTTCAACAAATATTTGAGTGCTTACTACATATAAGGCCCAATGTTGGGCATAGTTCATTGTGAATGAAATTGAAATGGCGCCTGCCCTAGTCAATTTATTTGATAACTATGTCTTCAAGCTTCAATCTAGCTGGAAAGATAGATACAATAAGTAAATTGACAAAATAAACCTTTAAAAATTGTAGTGAGGGCTTTGAAGGAAAAAAAAGATGCTGAAACGAGGAGGGTTGTATAGTCAGGGAAGGCTTCTCAGAAGAAGAGACACTAAAACTAAATAGTGAGAAAGAGCCAGCCCTGGGAATAACAAGGGGAAGAGCATTCTAGACAGATAAAATAGCAATGTACAAAGACCATAAAGGAAAAAAAAAAGTAAAGATGCCAGAATGGCTTGAGGATGTCAAGATTGGGGTGAGGGGCATAAAATGAGATCAGACAGGTATGCGAGAGCCAGCCCTTTAGGAACTGTAGGCCAAGGTAATGATCTTGAATTTAACCTTAAATGTGGTGGGGATCCATTAGAGACTTTTAAATAAGGTAAGATGATTCATATTGTTGTGTGGAGAACGAGGGGACTAGAGATAGGTAAGACTGGAAGCAGGAAGACCAGTTAGGAGGCAGCTGTCTACATAGAGGGTGACAGTGTTCTGAACTGGCATGGTGGCAGTGAGACAGAGAAAAATGAACAAATACAAGAGCTATTTTGGGGATAAAATAGACAAATCTTGCTGATAATTTGTGTATGTGTGGCAAAGAAAGAAGAATCGAAATGATTCCTGTGTTTCTGGTCTGTGCAACGAGATAGGAAGTGAATCTTCTGAGTCACAGATCTGGGCAGGGGAAGAGCACAGATTCAAGAGTTCTCTTTTGGATATGTTACATTTGAAATACTTATACTCAAGCAAGTGGAGATGTTTCATTTGAAATGCTTATACTCAAGCACGTGGAAATGTTGAGTAGAGGTTCTAGAGAGGTCTGTGCTAGAACTCTAACTCTGATAGTCCTCTGCACAGAGCTAGTTTGTTGCATGAATAGTCAGGTTAAAATAAACACTGCTTTCATAACCCTAGTAAACATCTATGCACCCAACATAGGAGCACCTAAATATATAAAACAGATATTGACTGACATTAAGACAAAGATCAACAGCAACACTATCATAGTAGGGGACTTCAACACACCTCTGACAACAAGGGACAGGTCTGCCAGACAGAAAACCAATATGGAAACAACGGCCTTAAATGACACATTGGACCACTTGGATTTAATCGATATTTTCAGAGCATTTCACCCCAAAACTGTAGAATACATGTTTTTCTCAAGCGCATGTGCAACATTTTCCAAGATAGACCACATGTTAGGCCACAAAACAAGTCTTGATACATTTAAGAAAATTGAAATCGTACCAATTATCTTCTCTGACCAGTGCTATGAAATTAGAAATCAACTAAAGGAAAAAAACTGGAAGACACACCAACTCATGGAGGCTGAATAACATGTTACTAAATAATGAATGGGTCAACCATGAGATCAAAGAAGAAATCAAAAGACATCTCAAGACAAATGAAAATGAAAATACGATGACCCAAATCTATGAGAGCAGCAAAAGCAGTCCTAAGAGGGAAATGCACAGCAATGTAGGCCTACCTAAAGAAACAAGAAAAATCACTAATCAACAGTTTTCACACACTTAAGGGATCTGGAAAAATCACAGATCACACTTAAGGGATCTGAAAAAAGAAGAGCAAAATAAGCCCAAAGGGAGTACAAGGAAGGAAATAATAAATACCAGAGTGGAAATAAGTGAAATAGAGACCAGAAAAACAATACAAAAGATCAATGAATCCAACAGTTGTTTTTTAGAGAAGATAAAATCGACAAACCTTTAGCCAGACTCATCAAAAAAAAGAGAGAACCCAAATTAATAAAATCAGAAACGAAAGAGGAGAAGTGACAAAAGACAGCACAGCAATACAAATAATTTTAAGAAATTACTACGACTAACTATATGCCAACAAATGAGACAATCTGGAAAAAATGGACAATTTTCTAGAAGCATACAACCTTCCAAGGCTAACTCAAGAATAAATGGAAAACCTGAATAGACTGATTGCCACCAGGGAAATTGAATCAGTAATCAACAAGCTCCCAACAAACAAAAGCCCTGGACCAGATGGCTTTACAGGTGAATTTTACAAAACACTCAAAAAAGAATTATCACCTATTCTCAAGCTATTCCAAAAAATCCAGAAGGAGGGAAGGCTCCCAAACACTTTTTACAAGGCCACTATCACCCTGATCCCCAAATCAGACAAAGACATTACAAAAAAAGAAAACTACAGGTCGATATCCCTAATGAACATAGATGCAAAAATCCTCAACAAAATCTTAGTGAACAGAATTCAGCAATACATTAAAAAGATCATATACCATGATTAACTGGGATTCATTCCTGGTATGCAAGGGTGGTTCAAAATCCACAAACCATTTAATGTGATACACCACATTAACAAAATGAAAAATAAAAATCATATGGTCATATCAATAGATGCAGAAAAAGCATTTGATAATATCCAACAGCCATTCATGATAAAAACCCTTAAGAAAGTGGGCATAGAGGGACTATATCTCAACATAATAAAGGCCATATATGATAAATCCAAAGCTAACATCATACTCAATGGGGAAAAGCTAAAACCATTGCCCTTAAGATCAGGAACAAGGTTGCCCACTTTCTCCACTTGTATTCAACATAGTGCTGGAAGTTCTAGCCACAGCAATCAGACAAGAAAAAGAAATAAATGGTATCCAAATTGGAAAAGAGGAAGTAAAATTGTCATTATATGCAGATGACATGATACTATATATAGAAAACCCTAAAGACTCCACCAAAAAAACTGTTAGAACTGATAAATGAATTTAGTAAAGTAGCAGGATACAAAATTAATATTCAGAAATCAGTTGCATTTGTATATATCAATAATAAAATATCAGAAGGAGAAATTAAGAAAACAATCCCAGTTACAATTGCTTCAAAGACTATAAACTACCTGGGAATAAATTTATCCAAAGAAGTAAAAGATCTGTACTCAGAAAATTATAAGACGCTGAAGAGAGAAATTAAAGAAGATACAAATAGATGGAAACACATACCATGCTCATGGATAGGAAGAATTAATATTATTAAAATGTCCATACTGCCTAAGGCAATATACAGATTCAACACAATTCCTATCAAGCTACCGAAGACATTTTTCACAGAAATAGAACATATAATCCTAAAATTTATATGGGACCATAAAAGACCCCGGATAGCCTCAGCAATCTTGAGAAATAAGAACAAAGTGGGAGGTATAACGATACCTGACATCAAATTATACTACAAGGCGACAGTAATCAAAACAGCATGGTACTAGCATAAAAACAGACACATAGATCAATGGGACAGAATAGACAGCCCAGAAATAAATCCATGCCTATATGGTCATTTAATCTACGACAATGGAAGCAAGAATTTATGGTGTGGTAAAGACAGTCTATTCAATAAATGGTGCTGGGAAACCTGGACAGACACATTCAAAAAAATGAAGCTGGACCACCTTCTTACACCACATACAAGAATAAATTCAAAATGGATTAAAGACTTAAATGTAAGATCTGAAACCATAAAACTCCTAGAACAAAGTACAGGAAGAAACTTTACAGAGATTACCGGAGTAAGATTTTTACTGATCTCATATCCCCTTGGGCAAGGGAAGTAAGAGAAAAAATAAACATATGGGATTACATCAAACTAAAAAGGTTTTTCACAGCAAAGGAAACCATCCATAAAACAAAAAGGGATCCTACTGAATGGGAGAACATATTTGCCAATGATATATCCGATAAGGGGTTAATATCCAAAATTTATTAAAAAAACTCACTCAACTCCAAAAAATCAAACAACCCAATTAAACAATGGGCAGAGGACATGAAGAGACATTTTTCTAAAGAGGACATACAGATGGCAAACAGACATATGAAAAAATGCTCAACCTCACTAATCATTAGAGAAATGCAAATAAAAACCACAATGAGATATCACCTCACCCCAGTCAAAATGGCTATCATCAATAAATCAACAAACAACAAGTGCTGGCGAGGTTGTGGAGAAAAGGGAACCCTCATGCACTGTTGATGGGATTGCAGATTGGTGCAGCCACTATGGAAAACAGTATGGAGGTATCTCAAAAATCTGAAAATGGAACTACCTTATGACCCAGAAATTCTACTGCTAGGTATCTATCCAGAGAAATGCAAAACTCTAATTTGAAAAAATGTATGCACCCCAATGGTTACTGCAGCACTATACAAAATAGCCAAGACATGGAAACAACTGAAATGCCTATCGGTAGATGACTGGATTAAGAAGCTGTGGTACATTTATACAATGGAGTATTACACAGCCATAAAGAAGAATGAAATCTTACCGTTTGCAACAGTATGGATCAACCTAGAGAACATTATGCTAAGTGAAATAAGTCATACAGAGAAAGACAAATACCATATGATCTCACTTATACATGGAATCTAAAGAATAGGATAAATGAATGAACTAATCAGAAACAGTCTCAGAGACATAGAGGAAAAACTGAGGGTTGCTAGATGGGAGGGGGGTGGGGATAAAGGGGAAGGTGGGGGATTAGAACGTAGTCAATAACCACAAGATTGCCACAGGGAAACGAAACCGATTTGGGGAATATAATCAATAATGTTGTAAAGATATTGTAGGGTATCCGATGGCACTTGTCTCGTTAGGGAGACCACCTCAGGGATGATATAGATGTCTGATCACTGCACTGTACACCTGAAGCTGAAGCTGAACAATAATGAATGTCAACTACAAGTTTATATATATATATATATATATATATATATATATATATATATACACATATATATGTGTGTGTGTGTGTATGTGTGTGTGTGTGTGTGTGTGTGTGTATATATATATATACATATATATATATATATATATATATATATATATATAGTTACAAGAAGTGGAGTACAGCATTCGGAATAGAGACAATGGAAATGTAATGGCTGCATGCGATGTCAGAGGGTTAGTAGATGGGGGAGGGGGGTTATCACTGTGTGAGGGATATAAATGACAAAGGTCTATTACATTGTTTTGTACACCTGAAGCTAATAAAAATAAATAAATAAATAAATAAACACTATTTTACAAAATAAAGATATCAGTTCTTCAGTAGTTAGGGCTCTTGTGTATGGTAGGTAAATATCTTAGTATACAAATTTGTATACAGTTACTCAGTAATACAAATCTAACCAATTTACCAATTTTCCTTAAGGGTAAACTTATTTTTTAACATGGTTAAGGAATTTTAGGACAACAGAAAACCAAACATTCATATTAAAGGCAACCAACTCTTTGACCAAAACTGTTCCTAAAGTCAGATATTAAGAGTTCCGAAAAGTAATTGATTACATATAAGATTAAAGATAAGCGAAGGACAACCCTGTCACAAATCAGATGTTATAAAAGGACATTGTGTCTGATATTTGGCAGCTGGTGTTTAGGTTCAGAACTACGAGTGTTCCTATATGGCAGGAAAGCTTTTGTGTTCCGCTTGCATGTGCCTGTCCAAAAGGGCACTGGGCCCCTTCTCCATGGGAAGCAGTCAGAAGTCAAGTTTCACATGCTAACCATAATACCTATGTAGAAAATGCAGGGTTATTCACATCCTTTTTCCTCAGATTGGTTTACCAGCCACAAAGCTCTAATCCTGAACTGGCAGAATGGTGGATGCTCATTTATTCAACCATTCAATAAACAGGTGCTGAGTAGTAACTATATCCAGACACTAGGGACACACTGCTAAAGAGACGCAGCCCTGCCTTTATGGGCCGCAGAGTCCATGGATGAGACCAATCAACCAAATAACCGTACAAACGATACAAGTAAGCAGCAATAAATGTGAAGATACACGGAGCCGTAGCACAAAGACAGAGTATGACCTGGACTGGGTGCTAGACAAGGACATGCCAGGCCTAATTGACAGCGTGTACAAGAGGAATATGGAGAACGGGGAACTAGGATACAGACCGGCATGCGACAAAGGCTGTCTGAGAGATGTCAGACATTGCAGGGCCCTGGAGGCCACCAAAGAAGGACTAGCGATCCCTGACAAACAACCTCTAGCTTAACAGAATTCTTCCTGGGGTGAGCAGAACTCAAATCCTCACCAAAATCTCCCCCCCAAAAAATGGAATGATTTCTACATAGACTCACATATCAAAAGCTCAGGATGTGACTCGAAAGATAAGGTGATTTGGCTTCCACAGTGCAGCTCATCAAGGCAGGAGAGGACATGCATTCTTATCGGGTTGGTTTTGTCAAAGGCCCACCACAAGACAAATCTAAAGAAAACAGGAAAAAGACAATCATTGAGATAAAAGTAAAACATGAATCAGAAAGCAGAAAAACAGCTGGAGATAAGAGACAGGGATTTTACAAATTCCATATAATAGAAAATTCCACAGCCATAAGACAGTATCTTATAGAATTATCACCAAGAGACACTGTTAAGTGAAAAGCCAAGCTGTTGAGCACTAAACACTGACATTCATTTGTTAAATAAATATATACATACTTGTTTCTATATGCATGGAATAACTTTGGAAAGATTATTCACAAAACTAGTGATACTAGAGGGCGGAAAACTAGTGGCTTCAAGATGAAATGTGGAAAAGTGTTCACTATATACCCTTTTCTCCTTTTTGAATTTTGAACCACACACATACACTGTATTTTGCCATGTATAATGAGCTCCCGTATATAATGCACATCCACGTTTTTGGCCCAAACTTTCAGGGAAAAAACTCTTTTATTTTTTAATTCAAATTTTTATTTGTGTACATTTAGGTGTTTTTTGTATTATAAAGGAATTTTAGCATTTATTTTTTAACATATTATGATACAAGAAATTTTATGTAACAAATTATTACAAAACACAAGAAATTTTATGTACCAGTAACAAATTTACAATATTTATGCATCATAGAAAGCCAAGAACCCTTCATAGTTGCAAGTTCATCGTAAGTTCAACAAAACCGGTATTATATTCCAGGTATTATTTTGCATACATATTTTGCATACAGATATCATTACTCATTTCTAGAGTTACACTTTTAACTCATAAGCCTAAATAAAAGAATTAAAAACATTTATATAGATATGGAATTAGTACTAGCCATGTATAATGCACATCCTTACTTTTCCCTCACAAATTTGGACCAAAAAAGTGTGCATTATGTATGGCAAAATACGGCATCACCTATTAAAAGTTAAAGCAAACGTGTTAATACTAAATAAGATTTTACACTAATACACATGAAAATTTTAATGACAAGGAACATTTTCAAGAAAAATAAAAATTACAAAAACTGACTACCAAAGGACCACGAAAAAAACATTAGGAAAAACCTTCTTACAAAGAATTCCTATGTGTTAAGACTCTCCAGTATGTTTTAATAATGTAATACAGGTATTTTCAACTGCACAAGCTCTGAGATTAAAAACTAATATTTACGGAACACTTCCTGTGTGCTAGATACTGTATCGAGCATTGCATGTATTTGCAGCTCCTCCTTATAATACCTCCAAGATAGGTGTCCTCATCACTTGTTTTGCATATATGGAAACTGAAGCTCATGGTATCTCACTCAAACTTGCCTACCTAGTAAATGACTCCAGAGGTCAGACTCTTCAACCATTATGCTGTATAATTCAATGCTAACAAATTAAAAACCTTAAAGAAATGTATCATTTCTAGGGAAGTAGAAATTACTTGAAATCTCAGTTTGACTGGAAGTGTCTTTTAAATGCCCAAGGAAAAAATTAGTCTCTACAAATTGTTCCAGGGCATTAAAAAAAACAGAAGGCTTGCCAATTCATTTAACTAAATTAGAAAAGTGATTTTCGAGAACATGTTTCTTACAAGGAAAATGTGCTACCAGATTAGCTATCTTGTATGAACGAGGCACTAGCTCTGTGTCAGGCACTGGTTTAAGTGCTTTAAAAACAATCTGGAAAGTCTGACAGTTCCATAAATGGTTAAAGAGTGACCATAGGATCCAGCAGTTCCATTTCAAGGTGAAATGAAACATGTCCACATCAAAACTTGTATGTATATGAATGTTCACAGCAGCATTATCATAATAGCCAAAAAGTGGAAACAACCCAAATGCCTATCAGCTGATGAATGCATAAATAAAATGTGATCTATCCATACAATTATTATTTGGCAATAAAAGGGAATGAAGTATTGATACATGCTACACCTTGGATGAACTTTGAAAACATGATGCTAAGTGAAAGGAGCTGGTCATAAAAGCCCACACATTGTATGATTCCATTTACATGAAATGTCCAGAATAAGCAAAACTTTTAGAGATAGAAAGTAGATTAATAGTTGCCTCGGGCTGGAGGAAGAGGGAAGTGGACATGAGGGTTTCTTTTTAGGGTAATGAAAATGTTCAAAATTGTGCTGAGGGTTGCACAACTCTATAAATATACTAAATACCATTGAAGTGTACACTGCAAATGGGGGAATTCTACGGTATGTGAATTTTATCTGGATAAAAGTTGTTACTAAAATAATATATATCTGGCTGAGTTCTCCCAATAATCTTAATGAAACTATAACATACTTGTTTTATAGATGAGGCATCTGCAGCTCAGAGAGAATGTTATCTACTCAAGGTCATAATCTAATTAGTTGAGAAAGCCAGAATTCAAAGCTAGGTCTTTCTGTCTACACTGCTTACTACGTATATCCCAACACAATCCTATACAAATACAGTGAAAACCTTTAAGAAATGAGCCCCATTTTTGAGAAAATAGAAACTGACAACTAATGGGTTCATGAAGGCCGTCTCCTACAAATAATTCCTATACGACTATTAAGCATTCCAAACCTAGAATAAGAGGGAAGGCTGCCCACGTAAGAACCTAGCAAATGGTTTTCAATTTCAAATGAGTCTTACTTTAAGAGTGCCCTGGAGGATAATAAAATAGCTGTCATTTATTAAACTTTTACAACCAGCCAGGCCTGGCACCGAGCACTTCATGTGCATTATGTTTAATCCTCACAATAACTTTGTGAGGTAGATACTATTATTACCAAGGTTTACAGATCACAGGCGAGCTTTGAGAGGTTGGTATCTTGTCCCAGGTTACATGCTGTAGGTGGCTAAGTCAGGAATCAAACCCAAATCTGTCAGACGCCTGAGCTCTCAACCACCACAGGGTATATTTCTAGGCTATTAAATTTGAAAGCCATAATGAAATGGATCATTCTTGAAAGGAAGGCAGATAATAAAAACTTGGCAAATGTCAAGGGAGTGCTTTCTTCAAAAAGTGCTCTAAGCCTCTGCAATTCACAGGCAATTTTCTTCACGCTTCCAAGGAATAAATAATCCCTATGCCTTATAAATTGTACCGCTTCAGCAAAGAGACAAAAGTTTTTCATTTTAACAAAACAGCACAGGGGTTTTCAACCCCAAATACATCTTACTGTGAAATAATAATAGCTAATCTTAAGAATTTATACGTGCCAGGAATTTTTCTAAGCACTTTATAAAGTGTTAGCTTATTTAATCTTTAAGACAACTGTCTGAAGTAGGTACTATTATAATCCCTATTTTAGGGACAAGGAAAGGGAGTCATAGAGAGATTGTGTGACTAGCGCAAAGTCACATGGCTAAAAAGTAGCCAGGATTTCAATCCAGTTACACCCTCCAGCACTAACTCTCAAAAAGGAATGAGATAGCTAATGTGTGCTCCACTAGCCTCCCAACAGTGTGCAAGACCTTTCACAAGTACTATTTCAACATAACAGGATGAGAAGGTAAGTATGTTAGTATAATGCCTGTTTCCCAGATGAAGGAGCTGAGGCTCAGAGTGCTGGGTAACTTGCCCAAATACCTTCCATTAATACAGACCAGAACACAGTCTTTCTGACTCCAGAACACACCGCTAGTCACTATGTCATGAAATTCTGTGGTAGAAGTCAGCAAACTACAGCCGCAAGCCAAATCCAGCCTTCTGTCTCTGTATTGTCCACATACAAAATGGTTGAAATAAAAGTGGTTAAATGGTTGAAAAAGAAATTAAAAGAATAATATTTTCATAACACACAAAAATTGTATGAAATCCAGATTTCAATGTCCATAAATAAAGTTTCATCGGACACAGCCACACCCATGTTCACATACTATCTATGGTTACTTTCACTCTGCAACAGCTGAGTCATTCTGTCAGACACCGTATAGTCCACAAAGCCTGAAATATATACTATTTGGCCCTTTACAGAAAAGGTTTACTGACCCGTTATTTAGTATTAAATTTAAAACTCTTAGTGAAATGGAAGGGGGTATACAAAAAGTATACCCCAAAAGGAAGAAAAAGCATGGCTTTAAAGAGTGACTGGAATAGGAATGGAAACTCCCTTCCAACTTTCAAGGAACAAGTAATTTCTCTGTTCCATAATGTGTTCCAAGGCCTAGAAAACAGTGGAGGGCTTCCCAGTTCCTTTAGTCAACTGGTTCACAGAGGTTTACAATCACTAAGCTGTTTTAATTGGCAAGGACTCTGTATAATGAAAATAACAGCTGACAGTTATAGAACTCTCCCTATGCTGCCAGGTGCTGTGCTAAGTAAAAGATTTCCATTTAATCCTCTTGACACCTAGGGAAAGTAGGGTCTCACTGTTACCCAATTCTGTGAATGAAATTGGGTGTCAGGCGGTTAAGCACATTGCTCAAAGCACCAGAGCTGGTAAGAGCACAGGCCTCTAACCCTTGTTTCTGCCTTCAGAGACTACACGCTCAACACACCATTTAATCTTAACCTAATGAATCTGCAAATATTAAGGAAATGTGCAATTTCCTGAAAATCCTAAATAAACATGCTCGACCCAAGGAAAACAGAAATTGGCAAAAGAGAGCCAAACTTAAGATGGGTAAGGAGGCAACAGCATTCCTCCAGTTGTCCAAACACAGTCAACAATCTTCACAATCCATCTAAACTCCCAGCAGAGAAGTTCTGAAACCAAACTATCTTCTTTCAAAAGAGGTGGGAGCCAACTCCTGATAAAATCGCCGCAATATGCCCAAGAATCCAGCTGCAAAATATCACATATCTTACCATTCCATCTTCATGAAATTGTGCACAAAAAGGAACTCTAAAGAGACATAAAACAGGTTAGTGGTTGCTTGGGGTTGGAAGCCATCACCTACTGCAAATGGACTTGAAGGAATTTTGGAAGGGTGATGCAAACGTTCCAAAAACGGGATTGCAGTGAGCGTTGCACACATGTGCTAAAAACAAACAAACACACACACACTAAGTTGTATGTTTACACTGGGTAAGGTTTAAGTATGTAAATTTACATCACAAAGGAGGCTGGATATCCCAATAACCAACTGGCCATTTCCTAGATACGGTGCTAGCGTGCACAGGCTTTCTCCGATAAAGTCAACGCTAATCGATAGAAATTCCAACTTCAGGGGAAATACTAGTGTGGAAGGCGTAGAAGAGCGGGTCCGGACTTTAGCAGCTGCTCCTGGAAGTTTCTGTTTCTTCTCACTTTTTAAAAGACCCTGGCAGCGAGGCTGGAGGTCTTTGGAGGGCCTGGTCGAGGGAGTGCCGCAACACAGAGACCATAAGGGAACCGAGGAAAGGTCATCAACGAACACCTCTCTTCCGAGGGGCTGGGCCTAGCGCGACGCCTGCGGCCTGATGGAGACGCTGGGACTGCAGTCTGGAAGTCGCCGGAAGCGTCTCTGAAAGAGGGAGGAAGCCTACGTCCTGAGGAGGCCCCACAATACGTGCCCACCAACCTCGCAAGCCCCAAGGCTACGCCGAGAAGGCGGGCAGCTGCCTCCCAAGGTGTCGCACCCCCAGGCCATCTGGGCATGCGCCCCGTCCTGCCTTCCATGTTAGGCCCAAGCCCGGGAGTTGGAGTTCCAGGTGTTCGCCCACAGCTGTGGACTAGCAATCCTGCACCTCTGTAGAGAATAGTTAGTAGAACCATCGCCTCCATTTACTACCGTGTTAGAGTCTCCCGTCTCCGACTCGGGCCCACTCACAGCGAAGTACAGAGGTGGGGCCCAGAACAGGCATTCCCTGGTCAGCGAGCACTTACTCCCACCCTCCCACGGGGGACCCTACACAAGAGGGCCTGGGAACCATCAGTGAAACGAGACAAGCCCTGCCCTCGGAGCTCACTGCCAGAACCCGAAGCAGACATTGAGCAATGAGCAAACTACCACATCGCTTAACTACCTCCAGCTGTTTTTTTAGAGCTTGGTGACATTTGTATTCGGGCACATTACTTGTATATTATGATGTAGGCAATGAGCTTTTTTGTATGTTTGTTTTCAGTGTGGGGTAAAGTGAACTGCGAAGGAGCTAATTCTTTAAAAATAAGTGTCAATTTTAGAATTCTATTAGATCATGTTTTGAATAGATTTCATTATCCTTTGTGAAAAAGATATATGATTCTATGACAACCAAGCGCTGAGAGGGCAGGCACTTGTCAGTGCAGGTATCCAGTATGGATGGTCCATGTATATTTCTCAGATGACTGACTGAATGAAATCTTTAAAGGGGAATGCTGTGCGGAGGTAGAATTACCGTTAAAGTGAATCATCTGCTAGATTAGCTGATAAAACCTACTTTTCTTTCTTTTCTTTCTTTTTTTAGTTAAAGTTTATTGGAGTGACTTTTTTTTTTTTAAGTTAAAGTTTATTGGAAAACCTACTTTTCATTTGTCACAAAGTAGTCCAGTGGGAGGAGTAGGGTTGCCAGGTTTAGCAAGTAAAAATATAGATAACCCAGTTAAATTTGAATTTCAGATAAACAACAAATAATTTTTAAGCATTAGTATGTCCCATTTGAGCATACTGGATTTCATATATTTTATCTGGCACCCTAGTAAGAAGGCAGCATTGTTAAGGTGGGGAGGAAAGATGATTTCATTTGTTTTAGAAAGAGAACTGGAGAAGGGGGGAAATGGTATCTGGAATTTATAAATAATTATCTCCAAACAATTATGAAGCAGGTCTGAAGACCATGCTTAAGAAATTTTGATGTATAAAGTACCTCGCCCTGTGCTAAGAATTGTATTTATCTTAATCGAAGCCTCCTATGCAATAGGATAATTATTATTTTTATTTTAAAAATGAGGAAAGAGGCACAGAGATAGGAGGTCACTTTTTCAAGTTCCCACATTTTCACTGTCACCCCAAAAATATTTATTGAGAACTGACTGTGTGCTGGTCTGGTCTTTTGATTCGTCACACAGTATACCCCCAGAGCTGGAAAATTCCAGTCTCTGCCCATTCCTCAGCTTCCCTCCCCTTCCCCACTCCAGCTGCAGTTTCTATGGTAACAAACTGAACCTGCCTTCTATAGCTAATAAGAGCTAAGAGCACTTGAAGAGGAACAAGCCAAAAACATTGACATCAACTTAGACTGGGTGATGGGGCGGACTGCATAAAGCCCTAAAACCTCCTCCATCAGTGGTTTATGCAAGACTTTTGTATGTGTTAAAATAAGTCCTTGGATGGGGTCTCTACAGAAGAACAAAAAGTTGGCTATGTGAACTTCTGCAGACTCAATGAAGTCATAGTTTTTCAGTTCAGAAGCTACTGCAAGCACCAATAACACTAACATTATGCATCCTTCTCATTTATTAATTCATTTAGTCTATCATTCAACCAATAATGATTGGAGCGGAAGTAGCCTTCTATGTGTCAGACAATGCTACATCCTGAAGGTAGACTTGCTATCAAAACATTCATGACCTTGTGGGGGAAGAAGAAGATTTCCTCTACCCTTCTAGGTTATTCCAGCTGGTCTAACAATTAAATCAACCTGAGACAGATTAACAAGAGAAAATAACCAAATTTAATTTCATACGCACAGATGGGAATCCCACATACATGAAAGGTTCAGAAACAGAAAGGTAAAATAAGGTATATATGGCATCCTGAGCTAAGGAATGAGACAAGGTGCCCTGGAATTTCAGAGGGGAGGAGATCATTCACAGAATAAGAAGAGCAGATATTCAGTAGTTAGAAGTTTGCCCTACAAAGGGGCAGGGATCTCTCTGGGGCCTCTTTTATAAGGACACTAATCCCATTTATGAGAACTCCAACCCTCATGACCTAATCACCTCCCAAAGGTCCCACCTTGTAATACCATCACCTTGGGGGTTAGGATTTCAGCATATTAATTTTTGGGGGTAGGAGAATACAAATATTCAATCTATAGCAGACATCTTCCTGGTGTAAGATTCCACAAAAGAGAAGATACAAAGACATGATCCCAGTTTTTAAGGACTTCACACTCAACCAGGACAGCACAGAAGTCAAGAACCAGTGACCATACAGGTCCTCTGAGCTTCTATAACAGCCTCCATTTATAGGGCTGGAGGGAGAGGGGCAAGCATGAGCTGCACATTCATTTACATAAGAACTATGTGGATCATATATAATATGCTAAGCATGTTGCTAGGTGCTACAGATAGTGTCATAAGCCCTGGAAACTGTGAATGTTACCTTATTTAGAAAAGGGGTCTTTGCCGATAGAATTATGTTAAGGATTTTGGCATGAAGTCATCCTGGGTTACCTGACTGGACCCTAAATCCAGTGACAAGTGTCCCTATAACAGTGAGGCAAAGAGCAATTAGACACACAGGCGAGGAGGCAATGTGGAAGTGGAGGCAGGGTGCACTCAGTAGGCAATTTGAGGGGTGTAGCACTCACCCACCCCTGGTTCAGGCCTTTGGGAATTGCTCACCCTCCAGTATTGGGATGGGAAGGGGGAATACCTGGTTCACTTCCTTTCCCTGCCCAGGGCCTGGTACTTCGCTCTGGCTCCAACAGGAGGAGGAACCTAGCCAGTATTGAAACATGGAGAGGACTCCCAAGTGCCTGGGAGGGTCTGCATTCACCCCATAACTATCCCTGTACCCTAGGGAGCACAGCATTAATTATTAGCAAAGGAAAATTACCAGGACACATCTTGAGGGAGACCATGGAGGGAAGGAAGAAGCAGTATATTTTAGTACCTTCAATGCACATTTTTTGTTTTTTGCTGTTTTTTTAACAGTTTTCATTTTGCACTGACTCCTGTAAATTATATAGCCAACACTGCTTTCAGGAGTTCACTTCTTTCCTCCCAGAAGATGAGCCCACTGGGTCTGCTTCCTTCACGAACTCCTCTGCCCCATCATGGACATTTAAAAATGATCCTGATCCTGCAGGGGACTTGCCATCCACATGTTTTTAACTGATTCTTCTCAAGGGCCCTAGGCAGAAACTTGAGTGTGGTCCTTGTGGGTCTCCTCTCCACACCTGACATATCCTGTCAATCACCAGCCTGCCAATTCTGCCTCCTGAAATAGCTTTCCTCACATCTGATCTCATTGTTTCCAAGACAGTGAAAGCCACCACTACCTCAGCTTGGATCCCTGCAGTCACTTCTTATCCCCCTTGCATATTTACCCTCTCGAATCCATTCTCCATGGTCTTTTTAAAAATGAAAATCTGTATCATTCCGATACCTAAAAATCCTCCAAAAGCTTCCTGTGGTTCTTTAGCTGAAGACCCAACTCCTCAGCAAGGCTTACACAGAGCGGAAATTCCAAGCTTTGTTTGGAAGGTCAAGGGAGTGGTGATTGGCTTAAAAAATGGGTGACTATGAGGCATGCCTGAATATGTCTAAAAGCTATGTTTGCATCACCTTTTTTTTTTTTTTAATGCAGGGAGACGCCTACACTCTTGATCAGTTTCACATGTGCATCTCTCTTTTTTTTTTTTTAATTGGGGACTATTGGGGAAGAGTGGGTTTCTTCAGGGCCCATCAGCTCTAAGTCATTGTCTTTCAATCTAGTTGTGGAGGGCGCAGCTCAGCTCCAAGTCCAGCTGTTTTCAATTCTTAGTTTCAGGGGATGCAGCCCACCGTCCCTTGTGGGAATTGAACCGGTAACCTTGTTGAGAACTCGCACTTTAACCGAGCCATCTGGCCGCCCCTGCATCACCTTCTGAACCACTACATCATATTACTATTCCAAAAAACTGACAATGTTCATCAATATGTGGTTAGGTAGGAATGTGTGTGTGTGTGTTGTGTATACCTTGATATAATTGCAGTGAGATGACAATAACTGAAAATATTCTCATTCTCTATGGTTACACTCAGGATATATTTTGGAATTTAGTTCAGTGGGCAATTATGAGACTCTTTTTCTGTGCTGGTCACTGTGAAAGAATTCAGGACATTGAACTGTTTTATCAGAATGTGAGGGAAGAAGATTATCAGCTCCCGAATGTGGGAGAAAAACGTGAAAACCAGGATCCAGGGATTGACCTCTGAGACAGACTATTTATCACAAAGGACATCTTTTTCTGCTTTGGAAATGTGCATCTCCAGAACATTATCCCAGATTTCATCTTCATCTTCATATTCATGTCCCAGCTCTGCATACTTCAGCCATAATGACTTTTGATTTTTTGTGGAGCCCACATTCTCTCTAAAGACATATCTATACTCATTGCTCCCACACCTTGTTCCTCACCTTCCATTTTGTATTAACCATGTTCCTAGTTTCCGTAAACTTGATGCTTTAACATCTGCCCGACATGTGTATGCTGGACATGCCTTTTCTGGACAACCCAGTGATAGGCCTGCGTCACCTTGCCTGGACCTCCTGCCTCCCTCATTGCACCTCTTCTCCTGGGGAGGAGTCCTCTTCCTGGGGGCATACTATTCAAACACAAACCAATTAATCCAGAGTCTACACACCCCTAACCACTCCATTAGTAGCCTCTCACACTTGGGGCCACCATTTCTCTGCTCTAACCACCCCAGAGTGAGGCACCAGAGGCCTAGAGACATCCCCTATATCCCAGGACTCTCTGAAATTATTCAAACTAGCCAATCCTAAGCCTGGCTACTCTGCCTCACCTGTTCCTTCTCATGGCAAGCATAATAAAGGCTCCTGTCCACAGTTCCCTCTCACTCCCTCTAACTCCAGACCAACACTGGTACTGCCCTGTGCGGTGCCCCAGGGCATGGTGTGCCCCTTCTTCTTGGGAAGTGTGAGTAACAAACTTTCTTATTGATGACAGTCATCTTCTGATCTGTTGGCCTTGCTATACCTCAAATTTTCTATTAATACACTATATTTTAGGACATATCCTCTCACCAGTTCCTTCTAAGCAGGCTTCCATCCACGCCAGGCCCCTGAAACTGCTTTGCTCAAAATCCACAATGTTGTCAGATCCAATGGTACTTCTTTGTCCTCAGGTTATGTGGCTTCACCATGGCCATCAATACAGTTGGCTTCATCCTCCTTCTTAAAAACACTTTCTTCTAGTACCTTCTTTGGCCCTCTCTTCTCCTGGTTTTCTAGCTCCACATTCTCATTCCAGCTCCTCCTATTCTACTTTTAGGTACCAAAGCTGAAAATGTGCACATCCTCTCACCCAGCCATTCCCATTCGAGGAGCCTAGATGACAAACTATTCCCAGGAACTAATAACACCGAGAAAGACATAATAATAATTGCCAACATTTATTGAGTGCCGACTCTATGCCAGTCATTTCGAGTTGTTGTGGTGTATTTAGATGAGCAATTGAGATCATGTTCCCATTTTCATGGAGCTGAAAGTCTTGAGGGGCCTCGACTGTGAAACGAGTAGAGAATAAGAAGGTTCCCACTAGCTTAGAAAAAGACAGAGTGGTCTGCAGCCAGGGAAACAAGCAGCTATCAGAATCTGCTTTAAACCCGTTCACCTGATCGATGACAGTGAACACAACTTTGCAAGTCAAATAATCAGTGTCAGTACTTTGCTTTGGAAAGTCAGCCAGTGAAAGAGCCCATCAAGGATGGACTCACTGATACACACACCTCTGAGTACCAACCAATCAACCAGGGTCTCACTCAAGAAACCATAGTTCTACAGTTGATGCCAACCTGTTTTTGTCTCTGAAGTCCCTCCAACCTCTGAACTCCAAACCCCAAATAAAATCAGTCCATCTGCACAGAGAAACTTCCTGACTAGCATAGCTCTCCCTCATTATAGTAAAAAAATAAATCCAGCACTGTCTTCTGTCACAGACATTGAGTTGTATTAGCCTGCTAGGGCTGTCATAACAAAGTACCAACAACTGGGCAGCTTAAACAACAGAAATGTATTGTCTCACCATTCTGAGAACTAGAAGTCTGAGACCAGGTTTCAGCAGGGTTGGTTTCTTCTGAAGCCTCTATACTTGGCTTATACAGCCGTCTTCTGCCTGTGTCTTCACGTCATCATCCGTCTGTACCTATAAGTGTCCAAATTTCCTCTTCTTATAGGTGTCAGTCATTGGATTAGGACCCACCCTAATGACCTCATGTTGCCATAACTATCTTTTTTTTTCTATTATTTATTTTATTTTATTTTAATTTATTGGGGTGACAATTGTTAGTAAAATTATATACATTTCAGGTGTACAATTCTGTATTACATCATCTATAAATCCCATTGTGTGTTCACCACCCAGAGTCAGTTCTCCTTCCATCACCATATATTTGATCCCCCATACCTTCATCTCCCATCCCCCAGCCCCCTCACCCTCTGGTAACCACTAAACTATTGTCTGTCTACCCGTTTTTGTTTCTTATTTGTTTGTCTTGTTCTTTTGTTGTTTTGGTTTATATACCACATATCAGTGAAATCACATGGTTCTCTTCTTTTTCTGTCTGAATTATTTCGCTCAGCATTACACTCTCAAGATCCATCCATGTTGTCACAAATGTTCCTATATCATCTTTTCTTATGCCGAATAGTATTCCATTTTGTATATATACCACAACTTCTTTATGCGTTTATCTATCGAAGGACATTTTGGTTGTTTCCATGTCTTGGCCACCGTAAGCAAAGCTGCAATGAACATTGGAGCACACGTGTCTTTATGTATAAATGTTTTCAGATTATTTGCGTGGATACCCAGGAGAGGGATTGCTGGGTCATATGGCAATTCTATTCGTAATTTTTTGAGGAACCTCCACACTGCCTTCCATAACGGCTGCACCAGTCTGCATTCCCACACAACAGTGTATGAGGGTTCCTTTTTCTCCACAGCCTCTCCAACACTTGTTACTATTTGTCTTGTTGATGATAGCCATTCTGACTGGGGTGAGGTGATATCTCATTGTGGTTTTGATTTGCATTTCTCTGATGATTAGTGATGTTGAGCATTTTTTCATATGTCTATTTGCCATTTGTATGTCCTCTTTGGAGAAATGTCTCTTCAGGTCCTCTGCCCATTTTTCAATTGGGTTGTTTGTTTTTCTGTTGTTGAGTTGCATGAGTTCCTTGTATATTTTGGATACTAGCCCCCTATCGGAGGCACTGTTTGCAAAAATCTTCTCCCATTCAGTTGGTGGCCTCTTTATTTTGTCGATGGTTTCTTTTGCTGTGCAGAAGCTTTTAAGTTTCATATAGTCCCATTCGTTTATTTTAGCTTTTACTTCCATTGCCTTTGGAGTCAAATTCATAAAATGCTCTTTGAACCCAAGGTCCATAAGTTTAGTACCTATGTTTTCTTCTATGCAGTTTATTGTGTCAGGTCTTATGCTTAAGTCTTTGATCCATTTTGAATTAATTTTGGTACATGGTGACAGATAGCAGTCCAGTTTCATTCTTTTGCACGTGGCTATCCAATTCTCCCAGCACCATTTATTGAAGAGGCTGTCTTTGCTCCATTGTATGTTTTTAGCTTCTTTGTCAAAAATTATCTGTCCATATTTATGTGGTTTTATTTCTGGGTTCTCAATTCTATTCCATTGGTCTATGTGTCTGTTTTTCTGCCAATACCATGCTGTTTTGATTATTGTAGCCCTGTAGTACAAGCTAAAGTCAGGGAGTGTGATACCTCCAGTATTGTTCTTTTTCTTAAGATTGCTTTGGCTATTCGGGGTCTTTTGTGGTTCCAAACAAATCTGATGATTTTTTGTTCTATTTCTTTAAAAAATGCCATTGGGATTTTGATGGGGATTGCATTAAATCTGTATATTGCTTTGGGTAATATGGCCATTTTAACTATGTTGATTCTTCCAATCCATGAGTACGGAATGTCTTTCCATTCCTTTTTGTCTTCTTCAATTTCTTTCAAAAATGTCTTATAGTTTTCAGCATATAGGTCCTTCACATCCTTGGTTAAGTTTATTCCTAGGTATTTTATTCTTTTTGCTGCAATTGCAAAAGGAATTGTTTTTCACATTTCTTTTTCTGAGATTTCATTGTTAGTATATAGGAATGCCATGGACTTTTGTATGTTGATTTTGTAGCCAGCAACTTTACTGTATTTGTTGATTGTTTCTAATAGCTTTTTGGTGGAGTCTTTAGGGTTTTCTATATATATAGCATCATGTCATCTGCAAAGAGTGATAATTTAACTTCTTCATTCCCAATTTGGATGCCTTTTATTTCTTTCTCTTGCCTGATTGCTCTGGCAAGGACTTCCAACACTATGTTGAAAAGCAGAGGTGATAGGGGACAGCCCTGTCGTGTTCCTGAACGTAGAGCAAAGGGCTTCAGTTTTTCACCATTAATTATGAGATTAGCTGAGGGCTTGTCATATATGGCCTTTATTATGTTAAGGTATTTTCCTTCTATACCTATTTTATTAAGTGTTTTAAACATAAATGGATGTTGTATCTTGTCAAATGCTTTTTCTGTATCAATTGATATAATCATATAATTTTTGTCCTTTATTTTGTTTATGTGATGTATCACATTCATGGATTTGCGGATGTTGAACCATCCCTGTGCCCCGGGGATGTACCCACTTGGTCATGATGAATAATCTTTTTAATGCATTGTTGTATTCAATTTGCTAGAATTTTGTTTAGGATTTTTGCATCGGTATTCATTAGAGATATTGGTCTGTAGTTTTCTTTTTTTGTGCTGTCCTTACCAGGTTTTGGTATCAGGGTAATGTTGGCCTCATAAAATGAGTTAGGGAGTACTGTCTCTTCTTCAATTTTTTGGAAGAGTTTGAGCAGGATTGGTATTAGATCCTCTTTGAAGGTTTGGTAGAATTCACTAGTGAAGCCATCTGGTCCCGGACTTTTGCTTTTGGGAAGGTTTTGGATGACTGATTCAATTTCCTTACTGGTGATCGGTCTGTTTAGATTTTCCAGTTCTTCATGGTTCAGCCTTGGAAGGCTATATGTTTCTAAGAACTTGTCCATTTCTTCTAGGTTATTGAATTTGGTGGCATATAGTCTTTCATAGTATTCTTAAATGATCCTTTGTATTTCTGTGGTGTCCGTGATAACTTCCCCTTTTTCATTTCTGATTTTGTTAATTAGTGTCTTCTGTCTTTTTGTCTTATCTAGCCAAGGGTTTGTCAATTTTGTTAATCTTTTCAAAGAACCAGCTCTTTGTCACATTAATTTTTTCTATTGTCTTTTTGTTCTCTATTTCATTTAGTTCTGCTCTGATTTTTATTTCCTTTCTTCCGCTGATCTTGGGTTTCACTTGTTCTTCTTTTTCTAGTTCTTTAAGGTGTAACATGAGGTTATTTACTTGGGATTTTTCTTGTTTCTTGAGATAGGCCTGTAATGAGATAAATTTCCCTCTTAAAGCTGCTATCACTGCATCCCAAAAATTTTGGTAGGATGTGTTTTCATTGTCATTTGTTTCTATGTATCTTTTGATCTCTCCTCTAATTTCTTCTTTGACCCATTGGTTCTTTAAAAGTATGTTGTTTAATCTCCACGTATTTGTTTGTTTTCCTGCTTTCTTTTTGCTGTTGATAACCAATTTCAAAGCCTTGTGATCAGAGAATATGCTTGGTATGATTTCAATCTTCTTAAATTTACTGAGGCTAGTTTTATGTCCCAATATATGGTCTATCCTTGAGAATGTTCCATGTACACTAGAAAAAAATGTATAGTCTGATGTTTTAGGATGAAGTGCTCTATATATGTCAATTATGTCCATTTCATCTAATGTGTCATTTAGGGCTGCTATTTCGTTATTTATTTTCTGTTTGGATGATCTATCCATAGCTGTCAATGATGTATTTAAGTCCCCTAGTACAATTGTGTTTTGGTCAATTTCTCCCTTTAGTTCTGTTAGTAGTTGCTTGGTATATTTTGGTGCTCGCTGATTGGGGGCATAAATATTGATGACTGTTATGTCTTGTTGTATAGTCCCCTTTACCATTATGAAATGGCCATCTTTGTCTCTTGTTATCTTTTTCACCCACCCTGAAGTCTGTTTCATCTGATATCATTATGGCTACACGTGATTTTCTCTGGGTACCATTTGCTTGGAGTGTTAATTTCCACCCTTTCACTTTGAGTCTATGCTTGTCCTTGTAGCTGAGATGTGTCTCTTGGAGACAGCATATGGTTGGGTTTAGTTTTTTGATCCAATCTGCTACTCTGTGCCTTTTTATTGGTGAGTTCAGTCCATTTACATTTAGGGTGATTATTGATATGTGAGGATTTCCTGTCATTCTATCTTTAGTTTTCTGGTAAGGCTGTGTCTCCATTGTTTCTTTGCCTTTTTGTTGTCTATTATTTCTGTGTGGTGGTATTCTATGATGTTTCCCTCTGTTTCTTCTTTTATTACAGTATATATTTCAGTTCTGGATTTTTTTTTGAGTGGTTACCCTTAAGTTTATGTAAAAGAAAGTTTGATATTTAGAGTATTCCGTTTTCTTCAGCATGCTTACTTTCTCCATTCCCATATTCCAGTTCAGGCCTTTACTCTCCCCCTTTTTGTGTTTGGTTGCCACAAGCTGTCCCTGTTGATGGTGGTTGAATAGCCTCCTTTAGTATTTCTTGTAGTGCAGGTCGTGTATTAGAAAATTTCCTCAGCTTCTGTATGTCTGGCAAGGTCTTTATTCCTCCTTCATATCTAAAGGATATCTTTGCTGGATATATTATTCTTGGCTCATAATTTCTCTCTTTCAATAGTTTGAATATTTGGTTCCACTCCCTCCTGGCTTGTAGAGTTTCTGCTGAAAAATCTGATGATAATCTAATGGGCTTTCCTTTGTAGGTTACCGTCTTCTTTTCCCTGGCTGCCTTGAGGATTCTTTCTTTGTCGTTGATTTTAGACAGCTTCAATACAATGTGCCTTGGAGAAGGCCTGTTGGGATTGAGGTAATTAGGTGTTCTATTTGCTTCTTGGATTCGAGGATCCAGTTCTGTCCACAAGTTTGGGAAGTTCTCATCGACAATTTGTTTGAATATATTCTCTGTTCCCTTCTCTCTTTCTTCTCCTTCTGGTATGCCCATTATTCTTATATTGCTCTTTCTGATGGAGTCAGAAAGTTCTTATAGAGTTCTTTCATTTCTTTTAAGTCTCAAGTCTCTTTCTTCTTCCATCTGTGTCATTTCCAGGTTTCTATCTTCAATGTCACTGATTCTTTCCTCCATCTGGTCAACTGTACTACCTAAGCTTGTTATTTCATTCTTAATTTCTTCTATTGAGTTCTTAATCTCCAGAAATTCTATTTGGTTCTTTTTTAAAATTTCAATCTCTTTCGTAAAATGCTCATGTTGTTCTTTGATTGTGTTTCTGAGTTCATTAAACTTCCTATCTGTGTTTTCTTGCATCTCGTTGAGTTTTTTCAGAACTGCAATCTTGAATTCTCTGTCATTTAAGTCACATATTTCCATACCTTTAAGTTCCTTTTCTGGAGACTTTTCACTTTCTTTCTGAGCTATCTTGTTGCCGTGGTTATTCATGGCAATGACTGATTTATTATTTATCTTCCTAGACATCTATAGGAGTGGCTACTACAACAGGTTGATAGGAAGCGGTCTTTCTTTTGTTTTCCAGTACTTGTTGGTAGAATGTTTTATTTTCTCTCCAACTGCAGCCTTTTTTTTCTCTCTCACACAGTAGTGCTATGTTTTCTCTGCACTATTCCAGCTTCTCACACAATGGGGGGATTCCCTCGGAGACGGGCTTCTCCTCAGTTAATAGTTTGCCTGGGTCACAGGGTACAGTGTCCGTGTGGGTATGCGGAGAGCTTTTGAAGTTCCAAAGCTCTTCCTGCACCAGATTCAGAGCCTGTATGTTTCAGAAGTTTTGTTTACTGCTGCAGGGATCCTCCCGGACAGGTGGGATCAGGGGCGGGGTGAGTTGTGAGAGGTGTCCCAGAGCAATGGCGGCAACCACCACCACAGCCGGTCCTGCTTCCACAGCTCCCTACCCTTTGCCGGAACTAGTTGGGCTGCAAATCTGTGTCTGCGGTCCACAGTTCTCAGAACAGCAAATGTTCTGTTCTTTTGATCTGACACTGCTTCTGTTCCGCTTCTAGCACCGGGCTGGTGGGGGCGGGGCGAGCTCTGGGAGGGTAGAGAGGGGGCAGCTAGTCTCAGTGCCTAAGGCTTCCGTTCTCTGCTCGGCAGTGAGGGCTTAAACCACCGTTTTCAGCCTTCTTCCCTCAGTCTTTTCTCTGAGGTCTCTGCCGTGAGTGTTCGGTTCAGCCGTGTTATATGCTGTCCCTTCAGCCCTGTGGGCCCTAAGCGGAGCCCTAGCAGTCCGAGTTCTTCCCTCTCCCGCAGCTGCGGTAGTTCCGGGATGCAGCGAGCTCGGAGCACTGAGCTAGGTCTGCGTCCTGCGCCTGCGTGGTTCCGTCTCCGCACTTCTCCCTTCCCTCCTCCCCCGCTCGCGCGATTCTCCCACCTTTAGGTGAATTCAGTAGTGGGCCTTTTCGTCTTGCCTGTCTGCTGTGCAGGGAGTCCTTTGTGGAGTTTTTGTTGTTCGATTAGGTGTAAATTCCAGGGGAGTTTTACAGAGGCTCACCTCATGCCGCCATTTTGATGATGTCCATCTTTCTATTATACATAACTATCTTTTTAAGGGCCCCATCTTCAAGTACAGTCACATTCTGAGGTCGTGGGGATTAGGACTTCAACATATGCATTTTGGGAGGGATACAGTTCAGTCCATAACAGAGTAGTAGTCTCATTGTGTTTTGACAAAGTAAATTCACAACTACGTATGTGGTTACAGATCATTTCTGCATTTCTAGGCTCTCTGTGCATTCCTGTAAACATCTTTCTTTCCTGCAGTGGGAAATACAAAGTTCTTATTATCTGGTTTTTGTACACATGGCACAAGTTCTCCATATGAGCCAAATTCGTATCACGTAAATCCTCTATGCTCTGGATTGCTCAGTCATTGCTTGCCTGCCTCTCCCACCAGGGACAATATCTACCTGGGGAATCTTATGTTCCTTGAGCAGAGGTAGAGAGCAGAAATTGAACCTTCGGATACAACATGCTCTGGCCTTTGCCTGAGGATGTTAGTTAGCCCTAGAGAGTGGGGATCGTTCCTCCCTATGTGTCTGTCCTCCCAGTGGAAAAGTAAGAACCAGTGCTCTGTACTTCTCACAGCATCAGGGTCTAGGCTGGGGTCAGGTGAGTCTCCCAAAGCTTAAGGGGACACCAAAGAACTCAGTAACCAAGATAAATAATATTTTAACACAATGTTTTTAGAAATCACAATGAATGCCAAACAATCCATGATGAATGATACGTGCTGGGGGTGGAGGAGGTCCCCAGGTAATTCAAGCCCAAGGAGGTTGGCAGTGGGAAACTGGCTTAGGGGAAGGAGAGGAGTAGAAATGGCCTGAGTTGCTTCCACACCTGTCCTGGTTGAGCTGGTCCTCCTCTGTAAGGAATTGATTTCTGGTTCTCAGGGAGTAAAACCTTGGCTGCTGGTTAACTTCCAAAGGCTCTGGGAATCAAAGTCCTACCTACATTTCTCTTGGGGAAGGTAAACACCTATCACAGATGTGAGTCAGAAGCATGGACATCAATGCAACCCTGTCTTACCCACAGTCTCCGTACGTGAGAAGCCACAAGTCCTGTTGATTATGCCCCAAAAGCATCTCCTTCTTCAGACCAGTTCTCCTCATCTCCTTTATGGATCTCTTCCCTCATCTTTGTCCTGGATTTCTCCATTGGTCTCCTGATGGTATCCTGCTCCCATTCCTGCTTACCTCCCCCCACCCCCAATCAGCCCCTCACACAAATAAGATTTTACCACTCCCTTACTTCAAACCAACCAGCTATTAGAAAAAAAATCTAAGCTTCTTTATCAAAAGCCATTAGGCTTAGAAGCAGTGGGAGCTCCAGAATTTCCACCACAGGGAAACAATTCAACTTTGAAGCCATGTTTGTACAGTTTTTCTAACTATGATACAATGTAACTCATTGCAAAACAGATGATGGCTATGAATATTGCTGTGTGTGTCTGTGTTTAGGTATCCACAGAGCTGGGTTTCTCAACCTCAGTATTACTGACATTTGGGGTCGGTTCACTCTTTGCTGTAGGAGGCTGTGCTATGGTGTAGACTGATAAGCAGCATCCCTGGCCTCCACCCCTAGAAGCCAATAGCACTACCCATTCCTAGCTGTGTCACCAAAATTGTCTCCAAATATTGCCAAGTGTACTCGGGGACCTAAATTGCCCCCCACCTCCATTGAGAGCCACTGCCATAGAGTGAGGTGAGAAAGAAATAAAAGTGAAATTCTTTTCATTGCTTTACAGTTAAATTTGTTTTTTATTCAGCTTGAGAATCATCCTTTATAGACCTTCTTTGTGCTAGGTGATATGAAATATACTCAGTGTGTTAGAAAATGCAGGTGTAAGACAGTCAGTACCCTGAATATTAGTGGAGAATTTATTAAAACTAGGAACCAGAGATATATTCGCAAAACAGACAACTGCGCTTCATTTTTGTTTTTTAAATGGGCATTCTCTGGAATATTGGGCACGTTGTGCCCTTCCAAGAAAATGCGTCCCTTCATTAATCATCAGACATTGATGTATACATAGTTTGGACTCCAGCCGGCGTTCAGCTCATGAATCTGGGGGAAATTCTGTGAAGGGCTGTTGACCTGAAATTTTCATATGGACACTGGGCCTTGTGTTCATGTTTCAGTGAGATTTCCAAACATAAATTTCTCTCCCAAAGCTGTCTTTTTTCTATCCCTGCCATCAAGATCACGCTCGAATCCCTCCACTTATTTTCCAATCCCATCACCCTACTCTAGGACCAGCTGCCATCTCCTCCCCAGCGATGGTTACAGTAGATTGCACCTGCAGCATCTTCCCTTATTCCCACACAGCCATTCCCCAATCAGCCATCGGATGAATATGGAAACACAGATGTGTCTCTACCAGCTTAAAACCCTTTCACAGCAAACTACTGCCCCAACCACTCCACGTCATCAGGATGGCTATCAAATAAAACAAAACAGAAGAACAAAAATAAACAAACAAACAAAAAAAACACCCAATAACAAGTGTGGACAAAGATTTGGAGAGATTGGAACCCTTGTGCAACCCATCTCAAAAAGACAAATACTGTCTGATTCCATTTATATCAGGTACTTACAGTTGAAACCGACAGCAAATCATGACAGAATAGGTATACTGGAATTTAGCTTTTAGTTAGAATTATTAAATTAGCTCTCTTAAGAGTCATACTTGCACTGGAATGTGGTCATGTCCTGGGGGCTGGAGGCCTCCCTGTAAAACAAGTTTCAGGGGAAAGCATAAAAATGTACTTTGCTTAAGATAACAGAAGAATGTTGCTGGTTAAGCACAAGATATATAGCTCTGGGTTGTTTTCTTTTTTCTGCTCTTAAGATAATATCACTGACTCACAATCCCAAGTTGTGTTACAGAGCCAAGTAAGCAGGAAAGACCACCTGGCCATAGTCTCGAAGACCCCTGACAGGATGCCACCAAGAACTAGATAAATCAGACTAAGAAAATTGCTGAAGCATGCAGAAGAACTAACCAGTCAACACAGCCCATGACCCTTGTGGGGACAGAGCCAGGAGTGCAGTTTCCAGGCTCTCAGCCTCACATAGAAAAGTCCTGGCTCAGGTAGTAAATGGCCATCAACTGTGATTGGATGGCCATCAGCTGTGGCTAGTTGGCCGTCAGCTGTAACCAGTGAGCCATTGGCCACTAATATAACTGCCATGGCTATATGCCCCATCCCCATCAGAAAATGGGGGCTAGCAAGAAGATGGTGGCGGAGCTAACAAGAGTGGATTGCAGAGAGGCGGATGCCGCCAGCGAGAATATAATGGTATGACTCCCCTATCTATGGCTCCGTGTGTTCCTATTTGTGTTCCTGTTTGACCTCCTATTTGGTGTTCCTATTTGGCCTCACCATGTCCTGTGTTCTTATGTGGGGAGCAGGAGCTGAGACCCTGCATGACAACCCTGAACCCCTTACTCATGATTAGTCAGGATTTTCTGCCTTTATAACCCCCCGATTGTAAGCCACTGAGGAGTTGGGGTTTTAAGTGACAGCTTCCTGTTCTTGTATGGTGCCCCACAATAAAGTCAATTCCTCTGCTGTAATTCTCGGTGTTCAGCCCTGGGTAGACAAACCCTTTTTCTTTCTGGTTACACATGGAGACAGAAAGTAGAATGGTAGGTGGTGGGTGCCAGGAGAGGCTGGGGGAGGAGAGAATGGGGGAACTATTGTTTAATGGGTACAGGGTATCAGCTTTCAAGATAAAAATAGTTCTGGAGATGGTGGTGGGGATGGTTGCACATTATGAATGTACTTACTACCATTGAACTGTAACCTTAAAAATGATTAAGATCGTAAACTTTATGTTATGTGCATTTTGCCACAATAACAAAAATGAAAAAAAGGAAGAAAAGATTTATGTCAAGACTCCAGTCATCTGAAGTCTTGACTAGAATGAGAGATGGACTTCCAGGATGATTCACTCAAGTGCCTGGCAAGTGGGTGCTGGTGCTGTCAGGAGGCTGCATTTCCTCCCCACATGGCATGTCCACAGGGCTGCTTGAATTCCTTACAACATGGCAGCTGGCTTCCTCCCAAGTGTCCGATCCGAGAAAGGATGAGGTAGAAGCTGAGTGTCGTTTATGACCTAGCCCAAGTAGTCACACACTGTCACTTCTGCAATATGCTATGGATTTTACAGGTTGTCTTGCTCGTTTTGGGACAGTGCTTCACGAGGAGGTTAGGGCAGCTGAGCGCTATCTTGGAAGCTGGCTACTACAGTCAGTAATGGTGAAGGAGGGGTGTGGACGTGGATTCTTAGACGCGGGTTCTTCTCCAAAGCTGCCAGAAAAAAGCCCAGCCTGGCCCATACCTTGATTTCAGCCTCGTGAGACCCTAAGGCAAGAACCCTGTTGAACCTACCTGGGCTTTTGACCTATAGAATTGTGAAATGATAAATAGCTGTTGTTTTAAGCCTGTACATTTGTGGTAATTTGATACACAGAAATAGAACACTGATAGAGAGTTGTTCTCCAAATAGACCATGGAATCTAAATTAGACAAGGAGGGACATAAATTCAGGTGTAGTAGACTAAATGTGCCAATAAGGCCACAGAATTATGTGTGTGAATTGTGTGCATTGAGAAGAGGGAACATCTGAAGGACAGGCGCTAGTGATGAGAACAAGGACCATTTGATATCAAGATTTCAGACACAATGCAGTTTCTGAGGATGACAAAGTCTGGATGGGTAGATAGATAGATACCGTGTTTCCCCGAAAGTGAGACTGAGCCGGACCATCAGCTCTAATGCGTCTTTTGGAGCCAAAATTAATATAAGACCTGGTATTATATTATATTATATTATATCATATCATATTATACCCGGTATTGTGTTGTGTTGTGTTGTGTTGTGTTGTGTTGTGTTGTGTTGTGTTATATTATATTATATTATATTATATTATACCCGGTCTTATTTTAATATAAGACTGCGTCTTATATTAATTTTTGCTCCAAAAGATGTATTAGAGTTAATGGCCCAGCTAGGTCTTATTTTCGGGGAAACACGGTAGATGGATGGATGGATGGATGGATAATAGATGATTGATAGATAGATAGATGATAGATAGATAGATAGATAGATAGATAGATAGATAGATAGATAGGAAAAAGAATGTTTTTCCTGTAGAATAAGACATTCTAAACTGATCAGTTGTTTGGAAATTTAAAAGGCAAGAATGTTCATATATAGTTTCTCAATAAATAAAAAAGGGAGATGAAAATTGAGTTGCCTGCATAAATGACATTCTTTCAGTTATTTAGGTTAAACTGACTGCAAAAAATCAATTTTATTTTTCTTTAGAAACCATTTCATATTTTCAACCATAAGCACTTTTAAAATATGTGGGTTTTTTAAAAGTTCTTTAAATGTGGTTATGGTCCAAGAAAATATCAGAAGTTTGGGCATTTTGTTTAGCTGTCTGTTATCTTCCCCCAAAAATCTCTCTGTTTAAAAACAAAAACCAGCAAACATACAAAACCTCAACCAAACCCATACCTGACATATCACAAAAACTCAGTTCATGTTTATGAACTGAAGCTGAAGCAACAATAAGATCTAATGTAGCATCAGAATTAATATTATTAATTAATAAACACAACTTTAAAATACATCAACAATCTAAAAAGGAAATACTTTATCCCTAAGTTATGACAAATATGAATTTTTATATGAAAAAGAATGGAATAAATATCATTAAACCTTACGAATAGTTATCCCTATGTTGCCTGATTATGTCAAGAATCTTCAACTATTTCTTCCCATTGGCCAAATAATTCTGCTCCTGGGGATCCTCCACAAGGAAGGAGGTAGCATGGCACAAAACAACGTGTGTACAGGATTTTTATGAAACAAAAAATGGAAATGAGCTGAAAGTCCAGTAATTTCTGAATGGCAAATATGTCTGGTGTGTCCATACAGTGAAATTTCAAGCTGTCATTACAAGTCATGTCCCTAAAGAATGTTTAATGAGAGTATGGACAGTGTTGATGAGATAATGTTAAATAAAAATGTGACACGCAGATAATGCAGATTGCAGACTCCATAAAGGCTGGGAATTTTGTCTGTTTTGTTCACTGCTATGGCCCTAGCAGCTAAAACAATGCTTTGTACATAACACGCACTCGTTAAAAATTGTTGAATGAATGAATGATAGTATGCTCACAATTTCATTAAACGTGGTTGTGGGGACAGAGTCCCAGAGAGAAGTTTGCAGGCTCTCAGCCTCATGTGGGAAGGTGCTGGCTCCGGTAGTGGATGGCCATCAGCTGTGGTTTGTTGGCCGTCAGCTATGGCTGGTTAGTCAATTGGCCACTGATGTAGCTGCCGTGGCTGCATTGGTTGGTGGTTCAGTGGGTTGGCAGGCAGAGAAGCGGACAGTAGGTTGCAGGTCATGTGGATCCAGCCTCCAGTGAGACTACAGCGCCGCCAGTGAGGCTATAGTGGTATGACTACCCTATCTATGGCTCCGTGGGTGTTCCTTTTTTGGCCTAGCCATATCCTGTGTTCTTATGTGGGGAGCGGGAGCAGAGACCCCGCAGGCCGCCTCGCGCGACAAATGGCGCAGCGAGCAGAGTCCCCCACACGACAGTGGTTTTCAAGAACATATTTGCATTGAAAAAAATGGATGAAAATGGTCCAAAATATTTCCAGAATTCATCTCTGGTTGGTCTGCTTATAGGTGACTTTAGTTTTTTTCCCCTTTACTATTTTTTTCTGTAATTTCTAAAGTAGCCACAATGGGCACATATTCCTTTTAGCGTAAGTTAAAATAATCTTAAATAAAAGAGAGAACTAGCGGATAGCTAGTAACATATTCCTTTCAAAGCCAGCACAACTGTGGTGGATTAGGAATGGACTCTGTTACCTTAGTTCTTCCTGATTCTCCCTGTCTGGAGCCCTCTCTACCTCCACAGCTGTTGTTTGGTCCAAGGACACATCTGCCGGCTCAGCAAAGGGGAAATGCTTGCCTGGCCCTTCCTCGAGGAGATCCCTGTCCAGCAACGGCTTTCCATTGGGTGCTTTCCCCTTCTGCACTGCTCCAGCATCCTGTCCTCCCCTGATTATAACCTCCAGCTCATTCATATGCTGTTGTGACAACTTTCATCTGTGTTAGACTATAAATTTCACGAAGGTGGGGCCAGGCGTGCAGCTGGTGAGTGGTGGAATCTGCTTCACCCTGCTCCCTGCTGGGGGGTATTTTCTGGTTAAAGGGTTCGTCCTGCTCATGGCCACCAGAACTTGCCTGTCTTTATGGAAATTGACAATACAATAATTACAATAGAAATAATGGTTATAGATGATATTATGGATTGCAATGTTCCCATAGCCTTTTTGCTCTTACAAAACCCTTACTCTACTCCCCACCTTCCTCTTCATTGTGAAGTGCCCCAGCCACACTGGGTTTCTTCCCATCCCTCTAACATTGTTCTCTCCAGGGTCTTCACACTTGCTGTTTCTCTTCTCTGTTTGTTCTTTCCAAAGGTCTTCACCTGACTTCTCATTTAGGCTTCTGTTTATATGTCACCTCTTTAGAGGGGCCTTTTCTGAGAATTCCAGCTAAAATATCCTGGACAGCCTCCAACAATGTCCATCACCCCATAGGTGGCCCCATCTCCATAATTATGTAGATAACTTTTATGTAGATAACTGATGTCTTCTCTAGGTTGTTTATAAAGAGCTTAATGGAAACCAGCTTCAAGACCCCTCCTCTCTACCCTGCTGAGGCCTCTCCTGTGTAAAATCTGTAGGAACCAACAGGTTACTCTGTTTTATTATCTCCGTTCATTTTATTTTATTGTAGCAAAAAAAAGAAAACTATGAAACATAAAATTTACTGTCTTAACCACTTTTTACATGTACAATTCAGTAGTGTAAAGTATAACCACATTGTTATGGAACAGAGCTCCAGAATTTTTTCTTGTAAATCGGAAACTGTCCCCATTAAATACTAATTCTTCATTCCTTCCTCTCCTAGACCCCGGCAACCATCATTCCACATTCTATTTCTATGAATTTGACTCCTCTAGGACCTCATACAAATAGAAATACAGTATTTGTCTTTTTGTGACTGGCTTATGTCACTTAGCATAATGTCCTTCAAGTTCGTCCATGTTAGCACGTATCAGAATTTCCTTCCTTTTTAAGGCTGAATGAAATTCCATCGTATGGATGCACCACATTTTATTTGTCCAGTCATCCACTGATGGACACTTGGGTTCATTCCACCTCTTGGCTACTGTGAATAATGTTGCAGTGAACATGTGTGTGCAAATATCTCTTTGAGACTCTGCTGTCAATTCTTTTGGACATATGTAGTGTACCCATGTGGGGACAGAGCCAGGAGTGCAGTTTCCAGGCTCTCAACCTCATGGGGAAAGGTGCTGGCTCAGGTAGTAAATGGCCATCAACTGTGATTGGATGGCCATCAGCTGTGGCTAACTGGCCGTCAGCTGTAACCACTGAGCCATTGACCACTAATATAACTGCTGTGGCTACGCTAGCAGCAAATGGGGGGCTGGCAAGAGGATGGTGGCTAGGCTAGCAGGAGAGGATTGCGGTTGGCACGGCGGATTGCAGCTAGCGCATGAGGTTAGTTGCGGAGAAGCGGAGGGCAGGTTGCAGATCATGTGGATCTTGTTTCCTGTGTCTCCAACCCAGCCACTAGGGAGATTATAGTGGTGACTCCCCTATCTATGGCTCTGTGGGTGTTCCTTTTTGGCTTCACTATATCCTGCGTTCTTATGTGGGGAGTGGGAAAACCCAGAAGTGGAGTTTCTGGGTCTTATAGTAGTTCTATTTTTCATTTTTTTGAGTAACGTCCATACTGTTTTCCATAGCAGTTATACCATTTTATAATCCTACCAGCAGTGCACAAGGGTTCCAATTTCTTCACATCTTTGGCAACACTTGTTTTCTTCTTCTTTTTTTTTTTTATAACAGCCATCCTCATGGGTGTGAGGCGTTATCTCACTGGTTTGAATTTGCATTCTCTGATGATTAATGGTGTTCAGCATCTTTTCATGTACTTGTTGGCTATTTGTATATCACCTTTGGAGAAAAGGCATTGATGTCCTTTGCCCATTTTTATATCGAGTTTATTTATTTATTTTTGTTATTGAGTTTAGGAGTTCTTTATATATTTTGAATATTTATCAGCTATAGCATTTACAAATATTTCTCCCATTCCGCAGGTTGCCCTTTCACTTTGTTGATGGTTTCCTTTTGTAAGGGAGAAATTTGGTAGATGATAATGTAATTAAACTTAGCTAATTTGCAGTTTGATCCATCTTGATATTCAGCTGTTTCCTCTTTGTTTCTCCTCCCACTGATTAACTGAAGAGCTCTGTTCTCTTTTTCAAGGCTACACACATCTCGATCGTTAATTAACAAACATGTAACCTGAAAAGAGCAACTTCTTTAATCTTCAGGCGCCTGAACAATGGGACCCAAGATCACAACTCCCGAGCAGTTTTTGTAGACGGCTACAGACAATGAGATTTAAAATAACAGTGAGGCAGACCTGAGGCCTCAGAAGACCCCAGGAGACAGCTTCTCAACTATTAGCCCTGAGGCCTGCTTTCCTTTGTTCTTTTCCATTTACCTGCCTATAAAACCTTCCGACCAGTGTAGGAACGGGGAGGTGGCCTTAGGACAGGAGTCTGCTATCCTCCCAGAATGCTGGCATTCCGAATAGACCTGCTTTTCTTTCCACCAACCACGTCTCTCGATTTTTAACTTTTGCAAGCGGCAGGCAGCTGGACCCTAGCATGGTATCACTTTAATGCACAAAAAATTTTAAGTTAGAAGTAGTCCCACTTGTCTACTTTTGGCATTGTTGCCTGTGTTTTGGGGGTCATATCCAAGAAATCATTGCCTATCACCATTCATTTTAAGAGTTATCTTGACTTCGTTTGTCAGAGTCCCCACCCCCCACTCCATCCCATCCAGGAGAAAAGGAACATATCTTCTTCATGAGTTCACACGACTCCCCAGAATTTAGCCAGGATGTAGGCATGCAAAATACACGTTGAATGAATGAATAATCCATTGTTGGTATCTGATAGAATTTTATTCATAATTTATACCTGTCTGTCCCAGGCAGGATCTCTGAACTCCTCTAGTTGGCACCATAGAGAGAGAACAGGGACTTCCAGAGAGGACCCACCTGCACTGTACTGGAATGTGGCATCTCAGGGACTGTAGCTCCTGGTGCCCCACAGTGCTCTGCACCGGGCTGGAAGCGGGAGCCTTCTTGCTGTTTGATTTGCAAGTGAACGGGGTGAGGCCCTCCTGCCCCTCCTCCCCTGCTCTCCTCTGGTATGCAGCAAGCTGAGGCCTTCTGGGGGCTTAGGTAACACAGCGGCTGAGTGAGACTGGAAGAGAAAATGTGGGAAGTTCCGTTTTTTTTCTTGCCTGAATCCTTTTCACTGCATCTGGGAACAGCTTTACTGCATCACCTGCTCCAGAAGGGGTGGAAGCAGAGGCGGGGTCTTCGACTACCCCCCTTCCAGAATATGGAAACATTAATAGGGTCAAGGCCTCCCCCATTCCTGGGTATGGAAAGAGTAACACTTTCTTTTGCTAGCAAGATTGCATTCCCTAGAACTTACTGGTACAGAAATCTTGTCACTTGGGTGTCACGCAAAGGTCTCAGCCAAACCCCTCTGCTGAGGTGGAAGACTGAAGGGTGGAGGGGTCAAGGGAACAGGCCTTCTTCCTGGCCCTTGCAAGGGCCTCCAGCCCCAGCTGGAGGGATTAAGGAGCGGAGGCTCCTGGCGCCCCTCAGTCTGGTGTGGCTGCCTGGGAGCGTCCCAGGAGAGACTGAGTGGGCCAGAGGGCTGGAAGCTCCCAAATCAATCTGAGACCTGAAGGTCATTAGAGCTGTGGCCTTCAAATTAGTTTATTTGTAACCCTAGAGGCATGCACGCCCTCCAAAGGGGGAAGAAAGGAGGCTTGTTTAGGAGAAGCAATCTCCCAGAGAGGCTGTGTTTCCCTTTCCTCTGTGGCCCTTCTACCACTTTACAAATGAATAACATACTTCTTCCCTACACCCTAATCTTACCGTTGTCCTGGCACATAAGAAAACTCTTGGGATCCCAAACTGAGAGACAATTAGAAATACTGTTTGAAGCAGGAGAGAGTGAAAAAACGCCAGAATTTTCTTCTAACAGATCAAGGTTAACAGGTCAAGTAAAAGGAATATGCTGACAATAATGCAATGTCATCTATTTTCCAGGACATTTATCTGGACGTGTGGAAGAAAGGCTTTTGCTGAAAGATGATTGCATGTTGTAGCTCCATCTACACTATTCAATAATATTCAATTCACTGTTATTCATTTTTCTTCTAGTTTATTCCCACCAAGCATTATTTCACAGGGTCAACTGTAATGGGGACTGTGTGTGGATTCTACAGTAAGATGATTATATATTGTTAGTGTTTATTATTACATGTAAGATTACATTTATATATAATTATGTATAAAATTAGTATATCTAATATTGTATATTTAATTATATATCTTCTTTATAATAGTATAACAATAATAATGTGCAATAAATGAGGGACCTTCTTCTTTTGTAAGCCTTGCACTTTCCTGATACCTTTCTTCTTGAATTTTATTGAATATCATCTCATTCTAGCAGTAACAATTGAATACTATCTCATTCTAGCAATAGGTAACATTCATCAAAGATAGGTACGAGAGCTAAGCAGTCTCACAATGGGTTCTTACAGTAACCCTTTGGTTAGATACTTTCAGAGTTCCTTTATGTTTCATATAGGGAAACGGAATCACCCAAGAGGGAAGTAATTTGTCCAACAATTAGTACACAGCACAGCCAAGGTTTGAACCCAGCTGGTTTGGGAGGGATGGTCCTGGCTCTTAACCACTGCACAGCACAACTTTATTCCTGAAGAGTTGCGCATATTGAAGCAAGGTGTGGCCATTTGGTGCTGCACTTGGTGCTAGAATTTTCTTCTCAAGTATTACTGGAGTCCTAAGGGAACTGTCACATTCTTCTAAAGCTACCTTCGTACCTGCATGTGGGCCTTGATAGTCTTCCTTCCCATGACAATTCATGACCTGCTATGCTCTTGTTCAAGGCCACCCTCTCAAATGGAATCCCATTCTCTTCTCTGTTCAAGGGCATTATTCCAGCATTCTAGGTCTCCCTCGCATCACCAAACTTTCTTCTCCTACTGGAACATTCCATCTGTGGGGACAGAGTCCCAGAGAGCAGTTTCCAGGCTCTCGACTTCACGTGGAAAGGTGCTGGCTCGGGTAGTAGATGGTCATCAGCTGTGACTAGATGGCCATTGGCCACTAATATAACTGCCATGGCTGAGCTAGCAAGCGCGGATTACAGTTAGCAAGTGGGGTTGGTTGGTTGGCAGAGAAGCAGACAGTAGATTGCGGATCATGTGGATCCTGCTTCCTGTGTCTCCAACCCAGCCGCCAGCGAGACTATAGTGGTATGAACTCCCCATCCATGGCTCCGTTGGTGTTCCTTTTTGGCCTTGCCATATCCTGCGTTCTTATGTGAGGAGTGGGACCAGAGACCCTGCATGACACCATCAGTACACAGACATGCTATAATATAGCCCATCCTTAAAAAGTCCAGCTTGACCCCATCTCTATTCAGCTACTGTACCATTTCCCATCTCTCCCTAAGAGCTAACTCTAGCATCCCCCTCTCTACTCCCACATCCCTTCTTCTCTCTTAACCCCATTCCAGTCAAGCTTTCATCTATATTGTCCTACTGAAAGGACACCAATAACTTCCACAATGACAAATCCAACAGCTGAGTTTCAACTCTCAGAGGTACTTGACCATTTATCAACCCATCCCGAATAAAGTCAAGATGTCACACTGAATTGGCTTCACTGGACTGAATGACCATGTTGTCTTCTGACTGTCTTCCTACCTCAGTGACCACACTGTAGTGGCCAGCCTCCAAAATGGCCCCCAGTAATCCTCAACTCCTGGTATTCATTCCCCTGTGGCCTTACTCAGATGATGTGCCCATCCCTGAAACAATCACTGAGGCCAGGAGGATACAACCCTTTCCTTGGCCAAGCCTGGGTTCACTGCCTGTTCCTGGAGTCACCAGGGTGGGGATAAGCCCGCCTGAACCATACGAAACAAGAGTGAGAGAAGAGATCATCTCAGAAGAGATGTTGTGAATGTTTGGCAGACAAAGACAACATATGGGGTTGGATAAGTGGTAGCTATTATAAGAAAAGCAAGGAATACATGTGTGATTGGATAGTGAAATACACAAATTGGCTTAAGTCAGATCTACATTCATGTGTTCTCTCTTCACTCACACGTTTCTAGTGAAATAGCAAATATTTCCGCCCACTTCTTTCTATGCAACATTCAGCAAATGGGGGCTAGTCACAGTTTACACTTATTGGAGCTGACTAAACGTGAGGCACAGTTTTGTGTATTTTGTACAGATTTTCTTACTTTATCCTCCCCACAACCCTATGAGGTCATACTATTTTTTTTATCATCACCTCTGCCTCCCAGGTGAAGACACTGAGGTACAGAGAAGTTAAGGAACTTGTTTACAGGCACAAAGCAAGTTTTATGGAGCCTGGACTGGAGTTGAGGCAGAAAACTCCAGAGTCCATCCCTCGACCACCGTGTGTTATGCTGTGTCTCTGGAATTCCACTTGTTTTCAATGGAATTCTCATCCAGCATGGTGTCAGTAGGCAGAAATGTCCCTTGATAGGTAGTTCCCTTCAAGAGCAACAATTCATACTTTAAGATCAATTAAGTATATATGAAGGTATATCACTGTGATCATGGCTCCCTCTGGGAGGACCTATAGGACTCTCCTGGTGGCAAGGGACAGAATTCACCTTAAGCCTCCTATGCACTGAAAAAAAAGGAGGGTTTTCAATTGGCACATGTGACTACGCTGTAGAATGGCAGGGGCGCAGCTGGTCACAGAGGGTTGTGAATGACAGAAACAACTCAAACTAGTTCAGGCAAAGAGAGGGGAATTTCTTGGCTCTAGAAAGCAAATCCCAGGGCAGGGAGGGGTGTAGCTATGCTCAGGGTGATGGAATGCAGCCAGCAGCTGTGTCTCTCTACCATTTGAGTCTACATGTTGGCAGCGTGCTGTCACGCAAAGCTTCCCCATGAGGTCAGAACGGTGCTATTCCTAGGTTATCCATCTCTGAGGAGGAGTATTGTTTCCCTCGTACTGAGAAGAAGGTTCTTTACTGTCCTGGCTTGGGCCACACATGAACCCTTGGCTAGGGCATACAGAATAGTACAATAGACCACCTTTGGTAAGGATGTGGGTAGAGGAGAAGCAGTCCCCAAAATAAGGGGCAGGGTTAGTATCCCCAAAGGAACAAACAGGAATGGTACACAGATCAAACCATTAATATCCACCTAAGGCACCAAACCTCATTTGTGGGGTGTCAGGACCCACTTCCTGGAGGAAGTAATCTATGTGATGAGACCTCAAAGCTGAGCTGGAACTTGTTGAAAAGAGGAGAACGGGAGGAACGAGAATTCAGTTTGAGAGTGGATATGTGCAAAAGTCTAGGGGTGAGAGAGTTGAGGAAACCAGAAGTAATTTATTTTCACTAGTGTGTGGAAGTGTAATGGAGTAAGGTAAAGTATGGCTACAGAGGCAATGCTAGGGAGCCTCATGGAGCCTGAACTTGATCTTGAAGGTATGCTTTGGATGCGTGTAGTGGATATAAGGTTTTGCTTACCAAGTACTCACTCTTTTACCAACAAAACCCCCGTTTCCTTTTGGAGAACACCCTCTCCAACCCTCTCAGTGTATGGGCCTCTCTCCTCAGCTCCTGTGACCTCTGCCTGGTCAATGGAATCCACTGTAATTGGCTGCAGGGTAGACATATGACTCAATCTGGGCTAATGAGGTACAGCCTTAGGAGTTTTGCTGGAAGTGTTGGGGATTATTCCTGCTAGGGAAATCAGAGCCTAGAGATGTGAAAGGGATGGAACTCTGATGAAAGTTTTTGAGGACCTAGGTCTCTCTATGCCTGAAGCCTGCTAACCCTGGCCTTCTTAGTTATCTAATTCATTTATTTATTTATTTATTTATTTATTTATTTATTTTGTTTTAACAATTATTATTTCTGTCACTTGTCACTGAAGAAACGTTTCTAAGATGGTTGGTGATAGATTTGTGTTTTGGAAGGATGTCCTTCTGATTGGAGAATGGTATGGAGAGAGCAAGCATGGAGGCAAACAAGCCATGGAGAATTAATGGTGGGGTAGACTAGAGTTCTGTAACTTGGGAGCTGGATCAGTGTGAGAGATGGTAAATGGATGCATAAGAATAGAAAGGGGGAAATTGGGCGAGCAGGGGAAGAGAGGGAAGGGAGTGGAGTGGAGACATGGCCCGCACCTTCGGCTGTGGAGACGCAGCCCACATCTGTGGCGGTGGAAACTAGGCCGACATCCACAGCTGCAGAAATGCAGGGGATCCCAGGACGGAACAGAGACCACAAAAGCCAGGAGGTGGGCTCTTTCCCTGCGTCCCACAGCTGATCTCTCCCACCGAGGGGGCAGCATATCTAGCATTTGAGGCAATAACCTCAGCTGATACCTCCAGTTAAGCCCTAGGCCAGACAAAAGACACAACTCCATACCTGGGCCCCTCCCCTCGCTCTTCCAATCCTACTGCTGCCCTTCCAGAGACTTGAACTGGCCCGTGAACTGAGGTGCTCAGGTTCTGGGAAGACTGGCGGGTGGCTCTGGCCCAGGGAGGAGGCTGGGAGGAGTGTGGTTTTTGCTGGGCTAGGAGAGAGGGGCCACCTCTGCCCCCAGCCACCACCTTTTCTGGCCTGCAGGAAGAGTGTGAAACAGCTGGGCTGGGAAAGAGAAGACCCCTCTATCCCCAGCCCCCACCCTTTCTGGCCTGCTTAGGGCGGGGCAATTACATCTGCGGAGGCACACCCAGGGGTCAGCAGTAAGCGGCAGACGCAGCTCTGGGCTTTCAGCAGCTCAGAAATCTCCTGCCCGCCACACACACACACACACACACACACACACACACACACACACAGAAGAAGTTCCCTAAGACTCAGGAGAACTGGACACAGGGCTGGTGGTGCTACTCTCAGTGTGCATATGTGCAGGCAAGGGCAGAAACTGCACTGGCTTTGTAAAAACTACCATCCAGACCCCTCAGCCCCACGCATCTAAATCTGCAGTCCCAACGTCACTCTGGGCACCAGGTAACCGGCTCTGCCTGTACAATACGCAGGGGACTCTTTGGTACAGCAGAGGACAACCTGGAGATTACTTGGTGGGCTTAAGCCAAGACTGGCGCTGCTTTTTGTTTGGTTTTGTTTTGTCTTTATATCTTTGATATCTTTGCCTCTGTTGAGTGGGGGTTGTCGGTTGTTTTTGCATGTGAAGGTATTTGATTTTTTCTTTGTTGTTGTTGTTGTTGTGCTTGGTGATTTGCTTTGTTCTGAAATTGCCCTATCAGGGCCCAGCTTAAGAGGCACAAGATTCAACATACCCAGAGACCAACTCCAGACCAAACCAGAGTGCTACCGGGTTTTACCTACAAGTGACACACCCAGAGGGTATTCTTTACAGGCACAAGAGCCCATAGAGGCCAAACCACGTTTAAGCGGTCAGCCCTCACGCAGCAGAACACCCTGCAGTGGGCAGAGCCAAGTCTCAAAACTAGTCAGCCTAGGTGTTAACACCACCTACTCACAAGCGAAAGGCAATTAAAGATCTTCTTTAACAGGACAATATACACAACACAAGACTCACCTTTGGAGCACACACAGAGGAGAAGAGCGAAGTAATGCAAGTCAAACATAAAGGACACATACTACATAAGATAACCCAGCAAGAACTAAGAACTCTAGGGGATCTACCTAATACATCGAAGCAAACACAGAGAGTCAGCCAGAATGGGGAAACAAAGAAACATTTCCCAAATAAAAGAACAGAAGAAACCTCCAGAAATGGAACCAAATGAAACAGAGGTAACCAACCTATCAGAGACAGAGTTCAGAACACTGATGGTAAGAATATTTAAGGAGCTTAGAGACGACATCAAGAAGGATGTAGAAATCATAATGAACAACCAGTTAGAACTAAAGAACACAATTACTGAAATAAAGAACTCACTTGAAGGAATTAACAGCAGGTTGGATGAAGCAGAGGATCGAATTGGTGACTTAGAAGACAAGTTAGCAGAGATCACCCAAACAGAACAACAGAAAGAAAAAAGAATAAAAAACAATGAAGATGGTTTAAGAGACCTCTGGGATAACATCAAGTGCAACAACATGCGCATCATAGGAATACCAGAAGGTGAAGAGAGGAAGCAAGGGATTGAGAACATATTTGAAGTAATAATGTCCGAAAACTTCCCTAACCTGATGAAGGAAACCAACATACAAGCCCAGGAAGTGCAGAGAGTTCCAACCAGGATAAACCCAAACAGGTCCACACCAAGACACATTATAGTTAAAATGGCAAAGGTTAAAGACAAAGAGAGAATCCTAAAAGCAGCAAGAGAAAGACAGAGGGTTACATACAAAGGAACTCCCATAAGACTATCAAATGACTTTTCTGCAGAAACATTGAAGGCCAGGAGGGAGTGGCAGGAGATACTCAAAGTGATGGAAAACAAAGGCCTACAACCTAGATTGCTTTATCCAGCAAGGCTATCATTTAAAGTTGATGGAGAGATAAAGAGCTTCCCAGAAAAGAATAAGCTAAAGGAATTTATTACCACCAAGCCAGCATTGCAAGAAATACTAAAAGGACTTCTGTAAATAGAAGAAAGATGAAAACAATCTAACTACAAATTTAAAAATGGCAATAACTATGTACCTATCAATAATCACTTTAAATGTAAATGGATTAAATGCTCCAATCAAGAGACATAGGGTGGCTGAGTGGATAAGAAAGCAAGACCCTTGTATATGCTGTATACAAGAGACTCACCTCAGATCAAAAGACACACACAGGCTGAAAGTGAAGGGTTGGAGTAAGATATTTCATGCAAATGGAAATGAGTAAAAAGCTGGAGTTGCAATACTTATATCTGACAAAATAGACTTTAAAATGAAGAAAATATTAAAAGACAAAGATGGGCACTATATAATAATAAAGGGATCGATCCGACAAGAGGACATAACCCTAGTAAACATCTATGCACCCAACATAGGAGCACCTAAATATATAAAACAGATATTGACTGACATAAAGACAGAGATCAACAGTAACACTATCATAGTAGGGGACTTCAACACACCTCTGACAACAAGGGACAGGTCTTCCAGACAGAAAATCAATATGGAAACAACAGCCTTAAATGATACATTGGACCACTTGGATTTAATCGATATTTTCAGAGCATTTCACCCCAATGCTGCAGAATACACGTTCTTCTCAAGCGCACATGGAACATTTTCCAAGATAGACCATATGTTAGGCCACAAAACAAGTCTTGATAAATTTAAGAAAATTGAAATCATACCAATTGTCTTCTCTGACCACAGTGCTATGAAATTAGAAATGAACTACAGGAAAAAAACTGGAAGACACACAAATTCATGGAGGCTGAATAACATGTTACTAAATAATGAATGGGTCAAGCAGGAGATCAAGGAAGAAATCAAAAGATATCTCGAGACAAACGAAAATGAAAACACGATGACCCAAAATCTATGGGATGCCGCGAAAGCAGTCCTAAGAGGGAAATTCATAGCATTGCAGGCCTACCTAAAGAAACAAGAAACATCACTAATCAACAGTTTATCTTCACACTTAAGGGATCTGGAAAAAGAACAGCAAAATAAGCCCAAAGGGAGTACAAGGAAGGAGATAATAAAGATCAGAGTGGAAATAAATGAAATAGAAACCAGAAAAACAATACAAAAGATCAATGAATCCAAGAGTTGGTTCTTAGAGAAGATAAACAAAATTGACAAACCTTTAGCCAGACTCATTTAAAAAGAGAGGACCCAAATTAATAAAATCAGAAATGAAAGAGGAGAAGTGACAACAGACACAGAAATACAAAAATTTTAAGAAATTACTATGAGCAACTATATGCCAACAAATTTGACAATCTGGAAGAAATGGACAATTTTCTAGAGGCATACAACCTTCCAAGGCTAACTCAAGAAGAAACAGAAAACCTGAATAGACTGATTACCACCAGGAAATTGAATCAGTAATCAACAATCTCCCAACAAACAAAAGCCCTGGACCAGATGGCTTTACAGGTGAATTTTACAAAACGTTCAAAAAGAATTATCACCTATTCTCCTCAAGCTCTTCCAAAAATCCAGAAGGAGGAAGACTCCCAAACACTTTTACGAAGCCACTATCACCCTGATCCCAAAATCAGACAAAGACACCACAAAAAAGAAAACTACAGGCCGATATCGCTAATGAACATAGATGCAAAAATCCTCAACAAAATATTAGCGAACAGAATTCAGCAATACATTAAAAAGATCATACACCATGATCAAGTGGGATTCATCCCTGGTATGCAAGGGTGGTTCAACATCCAAATCAATTAATGTGATACACCACATTAACAAAATGAAAAATAAAAATCACATGATCATATCAATAGATGCAGAAAAAGCATTTGATAAAATCCAGCAGCCATTTATGATAAAAACCCTTAAGAAAGTGGGAATAGAGGATCATATCTCAACATAATAAAGGCCATATATGATAAACCCACAGCTAACATCATACTCAATGGGGAAAAGCTAAAACCATTCCCTTAAGATCAGGAACAAGGCAAGGTTGCCCACTTTCTCCACTTCTATTCAACATAGTGCTGGAAGTTCTAGCCACAGCAATCAGACAAGAAAAGAAATAAAAGGCATCCAAATCGGTAAGGAGGAAGTAAAATTGTCATTATATGCAGATGACATGATACTATATATAGAACCCTAAAGACTCCACCAAGAAACTATTAGAGCTGATAGATGAATTTAGTAAAGTAGCAGGATACAAAATTAATATTCAGAAATCAGTTGCATTTGTATATACCAATAATAAAACATCAGAAGGAGAAATTTAAAAAACAATCCCATTTACAATTGCTCCAAAGACTATAAAATACCTGGGAATAAATTTAACCAAAGAAGTAAAAGATCTGTACTCAGAAAATTATAAGACACTGAAGAAAGAAATGAAAGAACATATAAATAGATGGAAACACATACCACGTTCATGGATAGGAAGCATTAATATAGTTTAAATGTCCATACTGCGTAGGGCAATATACATATTCAATGCAATTCCTATCTAACTACCAACGACATTTTTCACAGAAATAGAACATATAATCCTAAAATTTATATGGGACCATAAAAGACCCCAGATAGCCTCAGCAATCTTGAGAAATAAGAACAAAGTGGGAGGTATAACAATACCTGATATCAAACTATACTACAAGGCTACAGTAATCAAAACAGCATGGGACTGGAATAAAAACAGACACATAGATCAATGGAACAGAATAGAGAGTCCAGAAATAAATCCATGCCTATATGGCCATTTAATCTACGACAATGAAAGCAAGAATGTATGGTGGGGTAAAGACAGTCTATTCAAGAAATGGTGCTGGGAAACCTGGACAGACACATGCAAAAAAATGAAGCTGGACCACCTCCTTACACCATATACAAAAATAAATTCAAAATGGCTTAAAGACTTGAATGTAAGATCTGAAACCATAAAATTCCTAGAAGAAAATATAGAAAGAAACTTCACAGACATTACCCGGAGTAACATTATTACTGATGTATCCCCTTGCGCAAGGGAAGTAAGAGAAAAAATAAACATGTGGGATTACATCAAACTAAAAAGTTTTTTCACAGCAAAGGAAACCATCAATAAAACAAAAAGGGATCCTACTGAATGGGAAAAGATATTTGCCAATGATATATCTGATAAGGGGTTAATATCACAAATTTATTTAAAAAACTCACTCAACTCAACTCCAAAAAAACAAACAACCCAATTAAAAAATGGGCAGAGGACATGAAGAGACATTTTTCTAAAAAGGACATACAGATGGCAAACAGACATATGAAGAAATGCTCAACCTCACTAACCATCAGAGAAATGCAAATAAAAACCACAATGAGATACCACCTCACCCCAGTCAAAATGGCTATCATCAATAAATCAACAAACAACAAGTGCTGGCGCGGATGTGGAGAAAAGGGAACGCTTGTGCACTGTTGGTGGGAATGCAGATTGGTGCAGCCACTATGGAAAACAGTATGGAGGTATCTCAAAAATCTGAAAATGGAACTACCTTATGATCCAGCAATCCCACTCCTAGGTATCTATCCGGAGAAATCCAAAACTCTAATTCAAAAATCTTTATGCACTCCTATGTTTATTGCAGCACTATACACAATAGCCAAGACATGGAAACAACCGAAATGCCCATCGGTAGATGACTGGATTAAGAAACTGTGGTACATTTATACAATGGAGTATTACGCAGCCATAAAGAAGAAAGAAATCTTACCATTTGCAACAACATGGATGGACCTAGAGCACATATGTTAAGTGAAATAAGTCAGACAGAGAAAGAGAAATACCATATGATCTCACTTATATGCAGAATGTAAAGAAAATAATAAGTGAATGAATTAATCAGAAACAGTTTTGGAGACATCAAGGAAAAACTGAGGGTTGCTAGATGGGCGGGGGGGTGCGGATAAGGGGGAAGGTGAGGGGTTTAGAAAATAGTCGGTAATCACAAGATGGCCACGGGGTTTTGAAAATTAATTTGGGGAACGTAATCCATAATGTAAAGATTTTGTAGGGTATCCGATGGACACGTGTCCCATTTGGGAGACCACCTCAGGGATGATGTAGATGCCTGATCTCTGCACTGTATACCTGAAGCTGAACAATAATGAATGCCAACTATAATTATATATATATATATATATATATATATATATATATATATATATATATATATGTATGTATGTATATACTTACAAGAAGCGGAGTACAGCATTAGGAATAGAGACAGTGGAAATGTAATGGCTCTGTGCGATGTCAGAGGGATAGTGGATGGGGGTGAGGGGAGTTCACATAGTGTGAGGGATATAAATGATAAACGTCTAAGTATTGCTTTGTCTTGTGCACCTGAAACTAATAACATAAAAAAATAAAAAATAAATAAAAACATCCTTTGGTACAGAATAAACAAAGGATTATTGCAGGGAAAATATACATGCATAATAATGACTTGAAATAGCTTGGAGGAATCAAGGGTGACTGCTAGAAATATTGTAGTGCCTTTTATTAATATGGGAAATACAGAAGCTCCTGGGAGGAAATCCATGGGCTCAGTTTTGTTTTGTTTTGTTTTCTTGTTTTGTTTTGTTTTTTCATTAGTTTCAGGTGTAAAAAACAATGTAATAGTTAGACATTTATCGTTTATATGGGCTCAGTTTTGGATACATTAAATTTCAAGCGGATAAGAACACTCAAGTGGAGATGTCATTAGGCATTTAGAAGTATGCGATTTGAATTTAGAAAGGAAATCTGGGTGGGAGATATACATTTGGGAGTTTTCATAGAGATGTTTAGATCAGCGCGGATGAGATCACTAGGAAAATAAGCATGCTTAGAATAGAATCCAAGGAACACTAACTTTTAAAAGCTGGGTAGTGTACTTCATGAAATGGCATGGAGTCTGATGCAGAGCTGACAGGGAAATAGGACCCAGAAATTATGGACCCAGAAAAAATTTCTGACCCAGAAAATATTGTATTTGGAAATCAGGTTAAAAAAAAAAAGTTTCATGGAAAGGGGAATGGTCATATGTGTTAAATTATACTGAGACATTGCATAAATGAGAACTGAAAATTGCCCAATAGATGTAGATCAATGTCTGTCATCAAGTATCTTAACAAGAATACTTTTGACGGTAGAGGGTGGAAACCAGAAATAAAAGTATCAAAAAAATAAGGTGATAGTGAAAATGTACACAGCCTTTTTGAGAAACTGTGAAGGGCAAAAAATAAGAAGTCTGGTACTGGAGTGTTGTGTGCAATGCTGAAAATAAATTTCTTTTAATTACAAAAAAAAAAAAAAAGGAATAGAAGGGGACAGCTGATTAGCTCAGTTGGTTAGAGCAATGGTACTCTTAACACCAAGTTTGCCGGTTCGATCCCCACATGGGCCACTGTGACCTGCGCCCTCCACAACTACGTTGAAACAACTACTTGATTTGGAGCTGATGGGTCCTGGAAAAACACACTTAAAATAAATAAAAGTTAAAAAAAAATAGAAGATGTGAGAGAAATGGGATGTGCATTTATGGGGTAGAAGCCACAAGACACGGCAACTCTTTGGATACAGGCAAGGGAGAAGAGGGCAGAGTCAAGAATCGCTTTAATGTTTTGAAACTGAGTGGTGACAAAGGCTTATGATAGGGGTTTTATCTGTCACACGTATTTGAGATGTAAATGACAGGAAAATAAACTCAAATTGGGTTAAACAAACTAAGTGGGAATGTATTGGCTCAAGATCTCTAAAGTTCAAAATATTTCAGGTACAGTTGGATCCATCATTTCAAATGATGTCATCAAGATGTGATATTTATGTCTCAGATCCTGGGACCTGTTTTCCTCTGATCTGGCTTCATTCTGCCACAGGCTTTCTCCTCAAGGTATAAAGATTGCTCCCAGCAGCTTCAGACATGGGTGCTACCAGCTTAACCACCCCAGTGGAAATAGAGTGCCTCTAGCCCAATAGTTCCACTGAAGTTCTAGGCCCATCCATGAGTCAGTGCCTGAGATACTGGTTGGCTAGACTTGAGACATGTGTCCTTTCTGGTTCAGGAGGTATTATCATCTCTACTCAAACTACAAGGGTTAAGAGTGGGGGTATCTTGGCTCCCCACATAAAATAGAAAGTATATGACCAAAATAAAGGGGAATGGATGGTGAATGGGCAAACCAACAGGTGCACACCTCAATTAGTATGAAATACTTTTCTGCGTAACCCCGGAGGGTCAGTTTTTATTTGGGGATCTACAGAATGTGTGTGGGGTCAAGAATATTCAGGGTACCCAGTGGCATTGATGGTCTGGGGCTGTGGAGAAGATTGGAGACCTGATTTAGCTGCTATTTTAGATGGAGCCATTGGGGAAAGCCTCTTTGAGGTGATAATATTTAATCTGAGCCCCACAGGGTGAGAAGGAGCCAGCCCTGATCTGAAGGGACAGTGGCTTGAGGGTGGGAATGCTTTAGTACCATCAAAAAACAAAATAAAGACCAGTGAGGCCAGATCGTGGGATCAGTGGGGAGCTAAGAGGCAAGACTTCATGGGTTGGTAAATTCCTCGTTGAGTACACTAGTATGGAAGCCACAGTGAAATCATAAGCAGAATCAGTAGGGTAGGGTGTCACTGATGCTATGAGTGTTACCAGAAGGAAGGCAGACGAACCTAAATATGCTAAAGAGAAGTGAAGAAGGGAAGAGAAGTAGGGCATTTTTATGTCATCTTCCAACTCTATTGAGGTTGTTTCTGTAAGTTGAATGTTCAACCCAACCCAACCTAGATTGATATAACTGACCACAGTTTATGACAAGAAACTAGCATTCAAAAGCCACAACACTAGTGAGTGTCTGAGCTAGGCTATGTCTGAACAGGAAGACCCTCTTCCAGAAGCTGGATTCTGGAAGTGCCAAGTGGGTTCTATATGAATCTCATGGGTTCTATATAGCTTATGGCCAAGTTGGTTCCAGGTAAGCCCATTTAAAAAAACAAAAAAACAAAAACAAAACAAAGAAAAACAATGACCCTGGATGTCTTGTTACCTGGTCTGAGTCACCTGAGTCTGGAATGCCCCTCAGCTCAAACTCCTTGAGAAGAAGGGGTTAAACCTTTCAGCCATTTGTCCTTGGAACTTCAGCTTGCATCCCACCCTGGAATTTTCCTTTGAGCTAAAAAGCAAGGCCAGCTGCCAAGTCATATATATACATTGCTGGGTAGCCCGGCAACGCTGTGCTTTTTCTGGGAAGGCTCACAATGTGGTCACTGTTTTGTAGATGCCAGGTTCCAGATGGAAGAAAGATTTTAATCCCCAGCTTCGTGGTTGTTTGGCACATTTCACTCCCGAGATCCTGCAGGGGCCAGTTTTCACTCTGACTCTCCAGCGCAGCCGTTTTGTCACATTTTGTTTCTGATGTTTACACTGTAAACATTTACAAGTTGGTTTGTGTAGAGTGGGAAATTGGAGAGAAGACTGGAGGGAAATTTAGACACAAGAGGGATGGCACCTAACTGTTAAGATGAAGACGACATGGGAGCAAAATGAAAAATAGGTAAATGATAAAAGAAAGAGAAAAGGCCAGGAAAGTGAGGAAAAGAGGGTCAACTTCTTGGATGATTAGGAAATGCAAATCAAAATAACACAGTGCCAGATTTAACTTTCAGACTAATCAAAAAACTAAAATATTGATAGAGGCCAGGGCTGGTGAGGACAGGAGTAAGTAAATACTCTCATTCATAGTGAGAGAGGATTTTCAAGGCATGACCTCTTGGAGGGTGATTTTGTAGCATTTAGCAAGATTTTGAATATGCATAATCCTTGACACAGAAAATATATTTCCAGTAATTAATCTTACAGAAGTACCCACAGAAGCGCACATTTTAGTTGGGAATTGCAAAATATAGGAAATACTCTGTCCATCGATATAAGAATGGAGGGACAAATGGTGTTGTAGTCGTACTGTGGAACCATAAGCGGCTCTCCAAAAGTTGGACCCAGACTTGTGCATTTGGACAAAGAAAGTTGCTTGGGACATACTGCTGGGTTAAAAACAGAAATAAATGTCAGGTTGGTGAGCTATAGGTAGAGTCAGAACTGGACCTTATTAAAAAATGTGTATATTTGTCTCTATATATTTTTGTACATATAAAAATTTCTAGAAGGAAAAATGAAATATTAATAGTTGTTAGCACTATGGGATAAAGAGTTGTGCTGGATAGACTGTTGATTAAAAAAAACAAAAAAGCAAGGTGCTATACAATGTGTGGAACATGACTTCATGCCTATAAAAAAGAAATTCTGCACGTATGTGTGTGCACACACGGGCACAAACATATATTCATTTGTACAAAAATTTCTAGAAGAAAAAAAAAACACATTAATTGTGATGGGCCCTGTGGAATTGGAATGATTTTCACTAGTTTGCTTTGTAGATTTCTGTACAGTTTGAAGTTTTTTGAAGATTGAATACTATTTTTAACTAAAAAGTCTTTTAAAATACCTTTCAAAAACTATTATGATCATCACCCTAACAAGTATTTTTTAGCAATTTTCTATATGAATCTCTCTTTCCCTCTCTCTCTCTCCCCATACACACACACACACACACACACACACACACACACACACACACACATAGAGGGAGCCAAAATGTATACACATTTTAAGAAAGGAAAAACTGTATTAAAATTACAGTGATGGTAACCATTTTGAGCACCTCTTGTAATTGCAGAAGTGAAACGTGACTTGTATTCATCTTTTGTTATCGGTATATATTGAGTATTACAATTTTAATACAGTTTTTTCCTTTCTTAAAATTTGTATACATTTTTTTGGCATCCTCTCTATAGATATTCCTGTTTTATATACCCATGTTTTATATATATATGTACATACATATATATACAAAATAGATGTACATACACCCATATGTATAATGTTTTACAGATTGATAGATAAAAAATGTTAATATTTTTGAAGGCTTATTATGTGGTGGGTGCTGTGCTGTTGGGCCATCTTGGGTACCAGAGAGGACAACAGGTTGGTAATCATAACTGGAGGTTCAGGAAGTCTTTGGGAGGCTATTGGCTGCTACAATTACCCAGAAGCCAGAGGCGTGGTTTAGCGTAAACTGGGAGCACTGGGGATGGAGAGACATGTCCAGAGCTGAGAGAGATTCAGACTACGAATGAGGAAAGCTGTGAAAGGGATGAGCTGAAAGGGGGCAGGGAGGAGAGACTGTTCAAGCCAGAAGCACCGTGATTTGGCTGCCCACTGGATGAGGGAGGAGAGGGGAGAGAAAGGACTCTGATGACCCTATGATTCAGGTGATGGTGATAGAAACATTGAAGAGGCTGCTCTGGGTTGGGGTGAAGAAGGGTGGGGGTGGGGGTTTTCTGGAGTTTGTTGAGTGCTAATGCAACCAGGTTAAGAGTTGAGGAAGAAATAGGATGGAGGTTCCTCAAAAATCTAACATAGAATTGCACTATGATCCAAAAATTCCGCTTCTGGGTATATACCCAAAGAAATGAAAAGCAGAGACTCAACAAGATATTTGTACGCTCCCGTTAATAGCAGCATTATTTGCAATAGCCGAAAGGTGGAACAACTCAGGTGTCCATCAATGAATGAATGGATAAATGAAATGTCCATCTCTAACAGTGGAACATTATTCAGCCTTATAAAGGAAGGAAATTCTGACACCTTCTACAACATGGATGAGCCTTGAGGATATCACGCTAAGTGAAGTAAACCAGTCACAAAAAAATGAATACTGTTATGATTTCGTTTATATGAGATGTCTGAAGTGGTCAAACATATATATATATACATATATATTTTTGTAGGGATATGTATGTCCACAAAATCTTCACCACAACCAAGATAGTGAACACATCTACTGCCCTCAAAAGTTTCTTTCTGTCCCTTTTCAGCCTCTCCCCTTATGCCTTCTCCCTGAGAAACCATCAGTCTACTTTGTGTCTCTATATTTCGTTTGCGTTTTCAGAGTTTTATATACATAGAGGCATATAGTATGTATTCTTTTCTTGTCTGGCTTCTCTCACTCCACTTAATTATTTTGAGATAATTATATGTTGCTGCAGGTATCAATATTTTGTTCCTTTTTATTGCTTAATAGTATTCTGTTGTATGGATGCACTGCAATTTGTTTATTAGTTCATCTGTTGATGGAAGTTTGGGTTGTTGCCTGTTTGGGGCTATTAAGAATAAAACTTCTACGCACATTCATGTACAAGTCTTTGCATGGGCATGAGTTTCGTTTTCTCCTCGGGATGTATCTGGGAATGGGATGGCTGATTCACCTGTTGTGTGTATGAGGTCGGTCAATTAAGTCCGCAAACTCATCCTAGAAAAAGTGCTACATACCTCACTGCTGAATATCACTATCGTCACCTTCAAAGTACTCCCCTTGGGAAGCTATGCACCGACGCCATCACCTAGTCTACCCTTCAAAGCAATTTTAGAACTCTTTTTCTGGAATGGCCATCAGAGCTGTTGTCGTATTACCCTTCATGTCCTGAATGTCATCAAAATGTCTTCCCTTCAATATTTCCTTTATCTTTGGGTAAAGAAAGAAGTCACTGGGGGCCAGATCAGGTAAGTAGGGAGAGTGTTCCAATACATTTATTTGTTTACTGGCTAAAAATTCCCTCACAAACAGTGCCATGTGAGCTGGTGCATTGTTGTGATGCAAGAGCCATAAATTGTTGGTGCAAAGTTTAGGTGGTCTAACTTTTTCACGCAGCCTTTTCAGCACTTCCAAATAGTAAAGTTAGTTAACTGTTTTCCCAGTTGGTACAAATTCACAATGAATAATCCCTCTGAAGTTTAGCAACATCATTGCAACAAGTTCACGAACTTAATTGTCAGACCTCATATGTTTACATCCTTCTGTATGGTTCACAGGACCCTGACTCAGTTTGTTTGGCAATGTACTGAAAAAATTTTAGTGTAGGTATGTCCCCAATAGTACAATAGTGCATTTGTAGTTTATCTGAAATTGAAATTTAACTGGGCGTCCTATATTTTTATTTGCAAATCTAGCAGTTCTAGCCCTCTCTGCTTCTTTGAGGTCTCAGCTCAAACGTCATCTCCCCAGATGATTCCTTACTGAGTCCATTCCCACCTGACACCGTTCTCAGCACCTTATCCAGCTTCATCTGTTTCATGCTTCTTCTCATAACCTGACACTGTATGTCAATCTCTTTGTTCATTTTCTATTTTCCCCAACTACTCTTGCAGCAGCAACATGAGGTTCGGAATGTTGACTGCTTGTTCTGTTTTACCCCCAATATTTAGAATAGTACATGGTGTATAATAGACATTCAAATAGTATTTTAAATGAATCTAAACCTTCCTCTTGCTACACTGAAGCCCACAGCCCCTGTTGGTGGTTTTAAACTAAGAACAACTGAATCCTGCCAAGATCATGTGCACACACGTGCATTCAGGCAGCTGCGCCCAAGGACATGACTAACTACTAAGCCCCCCGTGTCTCTGCATTACTTGGTCAGCACATTCTCTTCCCAGTGAAGCAGCTAGAGGCCCGATGATGTTTTGTAACCCTCACCCCATGTGAAACACTCCTCTAATCATTTCAGTTTACAGATGGATTTAAGGCACAGAGCTGTTAAGGACAGATCAAGGTTGGGTGCAATGTTGGCTTTGTTTTGCAAAGTGGATGGTAACCAGGACCCAAAATAGGGATCAAGAGGAGGAATCCACTTGTGGGTGGAGGGATGGAGGCAATAACCTGAGTGTGAGAGATCTGAGACCTCGTGGTCAGTGGTATCTCTGGGGCTGGGGTTGAGGAGAGAGATCTGGACTAGAGTCAGCACACACTGGTGGCTGGGCTGTGGCCTTAGCTGAGTGGTCTCTGAAGAAAGGTTAGTGAGGAAGGCAGCTGAGGACCCTTCATGCCCTTTGTGGAATGCCTCAGTTCTGTTGGAAGCAGTATCAGTTCAGGCTGATCTCAACTGTGCACATGAGAAAAACCTACCATGATGACCTAAATGAATATGGGCTTTATTTTTCTTCTATAACAGAGAACAGACTGTTATGGCTCAATGACTTCATTAAAGACCCAGGCTCGGGGCGGACGGGTGGCTCAGTTGGTTAGAGCACAAGCTCTGGGCAACGGGGCTGCTGGTTCGATTCCCACATGGGCCAGTGAGCTGCACCCTCTGCAACTAGAATGAAGTCAATGAGCTGCCGCTCAGCTCCCGGGTGGCCAGATGGCTCAGTTGGTTGGAGCTCAGGCTCTCAACCACAAGGTTGCCGGTTTGACTCCTCGACTCCCGCAGGGATGGTAGCCTGTACCCCCTGCAAATAACAACGGCAACTGGACCTGGAGCTGAGCTGCGCCCTCCACAACTAAGATTGGAAGGACAACAACTTGACTTGGAAAATTCCTGGAAGTACACACTGTTCCCCAATAAAGCCCTGTTCCCCTTCCCAATAAAATCTTTAAAAAAAAGAGAAAAAAAAAGACCCAAGCTCCCTTTTTTTTTGGGGGGGGGGGGAGGGGGTAGTGTAAGGTTATCTTCCTCATGGTCACAAGATGGCTGCTGCACTTCCAGTCATCACATTCATGTTCCAGACAGAAAGAAGTATGAAAGGCCAAATGTCTTCTCCTCATAAAGTTTTGTTTCTTTGTTATTAAAGTTGCTTTTTCTTTTTTAATTTTTTTTTGGGGGGAAAGTGAACAGGACTTTTTTATTGGGGAACAGTGTGTACTTCCAGGACTTTTTCCAAGTCAAGTTGTTGTCCTTTCAATGTTAGTTGTGGAGGGCACAGCTCAGCTCCTGGTCCAGTTGCCGTTCTTAGTTGCAGGGGGTGCAGCCCACCATCCCTGGCAGGAGTTGAACCCTGTGGTTGAGAGAATGCGCTCCAACCAACTGAGCCATCGGGAGCTCAGCAGCAGCTCAGCTCAAGGTACTGTGTTCAAGCTTAATTGCAGGGGGCGCAGCCCACCATCCCTTGCAGGAATCGAGGACTCTAACTGGCAACCTTGTGGTTGAGAGCCTGTGCTCCAACCAACTGAGCAGTCTGGCACTGGCCCATGTGGGAATCGATCTGGCAGCCTTCGACATTAGAAGCACAGAGCTCCAACCGTCTGAGCCACCAGGCTGGCCCAAAGCTTTGGATTTTTCATTCGAGAAGGAATGCCAAGATGATTTTTGCCTTGTCTCACTGGCCAGAACTAGCTCACCTGTTCCATTCATGCACCTGCAAAGATACCTGAAAGAGGGTACTTTTAACTGAGAACATTGCTGTGCTGAAAAAAAATATCAGAGTTTGTTATTATTATTAATTTTTAAGAGTAGAATGGATGCTGAGTAGGAAACCAGAATGCCTGGCACAATCAGCGATAAAGTGGGAAGAGAACTCAGGAAAGAATAGAGTATGAACAGGGTCACAGAAGCTAGGAGGTAACTAGAAGGAGGGTTGAAGACTTTTTCACCTTCTGAGTCAAGGTCTGGAGGAGAGTGGGGAGTTAATTAAAATACCTCTCTTCTTTATCACATGCCTGTCATGGGCTAGACAGTGCACCAAGCCTTCTTCTAACTAGTCTTCTTAAACCTTCACCACCATAGAGTGATGTAGACAATATCATCCCCTTTTTACAGATGGCAGAATGAAGTCTTACAGGAGTTAACTAACACTTGTCACTGTTGTGGTTTCTTCTCATTGTTCCTCTATTTATTTGAACACTTAGTAAACAAACATGATACAAAGACCAAAGATGTAGGAAAGAATATCCATTAAATAGTGAATTTTCATTCCCATTCCTGTGTCTTACCTACCTGGGTCACCTCCCCAGAGACGCTTACTGTTAACAATTACAGTCTGTCTTCATTATTTCCAGATTCTGTATTTGTGAATTTGCCTACTTGCATTTTTAACCCCCAAATCAATACTCACTGAGTTTTCACAGCCAATCACAGACATGTGCAGGGGCAAAAAAATTGTGTAACTCCCCATGACTATTCCCAGCCAACGTTAAATATGGTGATGATGCTCTTCCTTCTTGTTTCAGCTCTTATGCTATAAACAAGTGTCCTTGTACAAATCTATTTAGTGCCACATCTTTTTGGCATTTTTGTGATTTTTGTTGGATTAAACTGTCCCCCAAGCATAGTGCTGAAGTGTTGTCTCGGGTCCCCAAGTGCAAGAAGGTTATGATGTGCCTTGTGGAGAAAATGTTTTGGATAATGTTTCCATATGTTTAAGATAAATGTTTCATAACATTTATAAATGTTTTAGATAACATTCCTATATATTTCTATGACTAGAACTCATTCAGGCAGGAGTTATAGCACTGTTGGCCTGAGTTCAGTGTTAACAAATCAACCACATATATTAAATAAAGTACCTTTAAATAAAAACTCACATAAAACAAGTTTATGTGTGGATCAGTTGATGAAAATATTTTGGTTTGGTATTGGCACATTCAGTGTTCACAGCAGCTTTCTAGAATGTAACTACCACCAATGACAAGAATTGACCATATTTGTTTACCTTTCCAGAGATGTTCTGTGCAGGTACCGGTTCCTTCTGTATACTTATATCTCCTTCCCCCCACATAAATGTGGGCACATTATAGACACTATTTTTGCATGTTGGTTTTAAACCTAATATATCTTGTTGATTGTCCTCTGTTAGTTTGGGTTCTTGAAGAAGCAGACACCAAAACAATATTAGATGTACAAGAGATTTCTCAGGGGAAAGACCTGTGAGGGAAAAGCGGGGTGGAAACTTGGGGACTCCGGGAGAGCCGTTGAATTCTGATGGAGGTCTGAGTCTGAGTAAAGAAAAGAGTGGATTAAGGAAGGTTGGGTGGAAATGTCCTAGCTTGTAGTACAGTTCTAGGAAGGTTCAGAAAGGCTGTTGGGGGTGTGTGGGTGTGGGTGTCTTCTAGCTAAAGTCACCTGCAAGAGGAGCCCCATGTCTCCCAGGAATGGGTCTGCATTAGTATCCCCACTGGGAGCAGCCAGGGGCAGTCTGGCCTTGGCAGCATTGTGGTGATGAATTTCAGAGTGCGACAGCTGGGGCCGTTGGCCAACAGCGCTCACTGTAGAAGGAGATCTGAGAAACACATGCTCATGACTGCCACCTCCTCTTGCTACTACATGTTGTGCTGCTTCATTCTTTTTAATGGCTAAAAAATATAATGCTGAATGGATTTATCAATGTTGATTGAACCAGTCCAGACGAGGGGGCACTGGGGAGTTTCTAATTTCTTGCTATTCCACACAACGCTATGGTGAAAAACTTTGTACATGAGTCCTTTTGCAGGAGTGTGTCTGCGACCTGACAGCTCAGAGGAATCATTGCATCAAAGCGTATCTGAATTTGTAACTTTAATAATATTATCTAATTGCTCTCCAGAGTCTGTACCGCTGCAGTCTACCTTCCTCCAACCCAACCATGCATGAGAGTAGCTGACTCCCCACACTCTCACCAACACAGTGCGGGATCAAGTGTTTAATCTCTGCCTAACTGCTGAGTGAGAAATGGTATGTTGAGGTTTTATTTGGATTTCTTTTACCATGGCTGAGGTTGACCATCTTTTTATACATATGACAGCCATTGGTGTCTCTTTTCTGTGAACAGTTGGTATTTAAGTTTGCTTGAGGAATAAGAGCTGTTTATTACCCATCCCTCTGTTTGAATATAAACTCTAGAAGGACAAGGACTGTGCCTGATTCTACTCACTGTGGAACCCTGGCGTCTAGAACAGCTCCTGGCCCAGGGCTGGGTGGCTGCATGGACAACCTCACGGCTGACAAATTGCAGTGCTGGAAACCAAATCCAGTTTGCTTGGTCCCCAGTGCACTGCCAGGCACAAGGTCCCAAGGGGTTTATATCAAACATCCCTTCTATCACTCACTGCCTTTGCATCGTTTCCCTATCTCATCCGTGACAAGACCAGGCTCTGAAGATAACAAGAAATATCGACCTCCATATCACATGACACTGGAGTAAAGAAAAATGCACTTGAGCTACGGGTGGGCAGTTTGGAAAGTTGGTGCTAAGCAAGGCAGAGCAGCTTGAGTTTTAACACATGGCTCAGTTTCCAGAGGCCAATTCAGCTCATCAATCTATCCTGGGAATTTCCTCCCAGCTGAAAAGCCAGGTTTGAGTCCAAGAAGTAGATATGTTGCAGTGTAATTAAACAAGGGGACAGCATTCTTGGAGCCACACGCCGTGTGGTCAGTATTTGGGAGACATCCACTTCCTGACAGTAAACAGATTTAAATACACCATCTGTTTTACAGTTATTTCCTTGGACCTGTTTCTAGTTAGTTTCTCTCTCTGATTTTCAGGTTCTTATAACCTTGTTTTCTTTTTCTTTCCTTTCCTTAAAATGACATAAACTGGTATTTTCTTTTATTATTTTCATGTGCCAGGTTTGACTATTTTGAGTTCATTTATATACCTTCGTTTGTTCCATAAAAGTAAAAAGCTTTGTTGTTGTTGTTTTTCTGTTGGTTGTGTCATCACTCACAATGAATAAGAACTTACAAAATACTGTTTGGTTTTGTCCTTTAACAGGTGGAGGGTTATTTTTTATTTTTTTAGAGAGAGAGACATGGAAAAGAAAATTGATATATAGGAGATGAGTAAAATGAGATAATGTACTCTTAAAACTCTGTTAACTTTGGATAATTCTATTTAGTTTTCCTTTTTAGGACATCAGAAAATCCCTTTAGGCAAATTCTTACAGGAGGGTCATTTATGATGGTATCTCTTGGAGTTCGCACTTTCTCACCAGCATGTGATCTCTTGGGTGTGTGCAAATTCCCAGTGATGATGCACTCAGTGAGCTCAGTTTGGGAGCACTGCTCACAGTGGCTTCATAAAACTGGAAACATTGATTTTTAAAAAGCACTTTTCTTCTATTGTTTTTATTTTTCATTAGAAACGTACTACATGTCTTTTGTATAAAGAAAATAATTTTTTAAAGAAATAGAACAAAAAATCATCAGATTTGTTTGGAACCACAAAAGACCCCAAATAGCCAAAGCAATCTTAAGAAAAAAAGAACAATGCTGGAGGTATCACACTCTCTGACTTTAGCTTGTACTACAGGCAACAATAATCAAAACAGCATGGTATTGGCAGAAAAACAGACACATAGACCAATGGAATAGAATTGAGAACTCAGAAATAAAACCACATAAATATGGACAGATAATTTTTGACAAAATTAAAAGAAGCAAAAAACATACAATGGAGGAAAGACAGCCTCTTCAATAAATGGTGCTGGGAGAATTGGAAAGCCACGTGCAAAAGAATGAAACTGGACTGCTATCTGTCACCATGTACCAAAGTTAATTCAAAATGGATCAAAGACTTAAGCATAAGACCTGAAACAATAAACTTCATAGAAGAAAACATAGGTACTAAACTTATGGACGCTTCAAAGAGCGTTTTATGAATTTGACTCAAAAGGCAATGGAAGTAAAAGCTAAAATAAACAAATGGAACTATATCAAACATAAAAGCTTCTGCACAGCAAAAGAAACCATCGACAAAATAAAGAGGTAACCAACTGAATGGGAGAAGATTTTTGAAAACCGTACCTCCAATAAGGGGCTAATATCCAAAATATACAAGGAACTCATGCAACTCAACAATGAAAAAACAAACAACCCAATTGAAAAATGGGCAGAGGACCTGAAGAGACATTTCTCCAAAGAGGATATACAAATGGCAAATAGACATACGAAAAAATGCTCAACATCACTAATCATCAGAGAAATGCAAATCAAAACCACAATGAGATATCACCTCACCGCAGTCAGAATGGCTATCATCAACAAAACAAATAGTAACAAGAGTTGGAGAGGCTGTGGAGAAAAAGGAACCCTCATACACTGTTGGTGGGAATGCAGACTGGTGCAGCTGCTATGGAAGGCAATGTGGAGGTTCCTCAAAAAATTACGAATAGAATTGCCATATGACCCAGCAATCTCTCTCCTGGGTATCTACCCAAAAAATCTGAAAACATTTATATATAAAGATACGTGTGCTCCAATGTTCATTGCAGCTTTATTGACAGTGGCCAAGACATGGAAACAACCAAAATGTCCTTCGATAGATGAATGGATAAAGAAGTTGTGGTATATATACACAATGGAATACTATTCAGCAGTAAGAAAAGATGAAATAGGACCATTTGTGACAACATGGATGGATCTTGAGATTGTAATGCTAAATTAAATAAGTCAGACAGAAAAAGCAGAGAACCATACGATTTCAGTGATATGTGGTTTATAAACCGAAAACAACAAAAGAACAAGACAAACAAATGAGAAACAAGAACTCATAGACACAGACAATAATTTAATGGTTACCAGAGGGTAAGGGGGGAGGGGGAAGGTAGATGAGGGTAAAGGGGGATCAAATATATGGTGATGGAAGGAGAACTGACTCTGGGTGGTGAACACACAATGGGATTTATAGATGATGTGACACAGAATTTTACACCTGAAATCTATGTAACTTACTAACAATTGACACCCCAATAAAGTTTAATTAAAAAAAGAAAATGAATTCCCTTTAACATTCCACATCGATGTTAAAAGACTTGCCATGCGTTCTACTACATCTTTCTTTCTGCTTCTGTAGCTGCCTCATATTCTGATGTGGTTTTCTAATTATTCAACTAACACTGCTCCTAGTCCTCTGCCTAACATCGCTATTTTTAATTCTGTACATCCCTTGCTGGCCCCTACCTAGTGCGATTAGGGCAAGTCGTTTTATCAGTCTGCTGTTTCATAGACTCACAGACTGGTTTCCATCCACCTCCTTCATTTCAGCTACCAGCACATTTTTATCATATGACACTGTCCCAGGCCACTGCTTCCTAAATTTCCAGAAGATTACATCCCCTGAATGTCAGTCCTGACCTGCTGAATATCATTTCCATCTTCAACCACATGCTTGGAAATCTCTACAGGTTGGAATGGATCACAAACCACATAGGCATCCGACATCTGTTATAAACTTGGCTCCCCAACCAAAGCTTTTCACTTAACACTCTTTGGGGAAACCATTTCCTCCCTAAATTAACTGACTGAATGTCTATTTGCTGAAAGACAATTTTCCAAGTGATCACATTTTTAAACTTCCCAATTTGCTGTCTTACGCCAAGGTTTTTCTCAGAAAATCAAATTGAAACATTTCATTTATTTGAATCAACAATATCACTTAACAAATATTTTGGGGCATTTACCAGGTGCAGTTCTGGTGTTGAGATTAAAATAGTGAGAAAGAGAGCATAAATTCTTGTCCTTATGGAGCGTCCAGCCAAGTGGAGTCAACAGGCAAGAAGTAAACAAATAAATGCATAAGACATTAGTAGTATAGGTACTACAATAGGTAGTCATAAAAAATGCAGCATGAGGTCAGCATGAGATAGTGAGAAAAAGCAAACAACAAATAGCATAACATAACATAACATAGTATAATATATGATTTAATGTAATATGTAATGATGTATATGATATAGTGTAGTGTTATATGCAATGACATAGTATGTAATACAACATATAACATGATACAATGCAATATAATGTTATATGCAATATAGTAACATGTAATAATATAAAAATATAATAATACAATATATAATGTAATATGATATAATATGTAATATAATAATATAATGTAATATAACATTGTATATAATATAATATGAAATAGTATGGTATATCATAATACAATGTATAATATAATGTAATATAATTACATGTAATAATGTAGTATATAGTCACGTAACATTTAATATTATGTAATCTGATATGTGGATATGTGTAATAGAATACTGTAATATGATACAATATAATAGTCATGTAATAGTATAACGGGGCGGCTCAGTGGCTCAAGCGGTTATTTCACCAAACCCGTATCACTGAAGGCCGCCTGTTGGATTCCCACATGGGCCAGAGAGCTGCGCCCTCTACAGCTAAGACTGTGAACCATGGTTCTCCGTGGAGCTGGGCTGCCGTGAACCGCCGGAGGTCGGTGTGAGCTGCGGTGCGCTGCCGTGTGCTACTGTGACACGGCTGGCCGCCTCACTGGCTGGCAGCTGGCATGAGTGGCCAGTGGTCGTGTGGCTGGCAGCCATCGTGAGCCGCCGGCAACACAACGTGAGCTGCTGCGACCGACTGCCTCAGCTGGGGGGAGCGCAAGGCTCAAAATACCAGCAAGGGCTAGTAGGGAGCTGCGCCCTACAACTCGACTGAGAAACTGTGGGAACAGAGCCCCAGAAAGTAGTTTACAGGCTCTCGGCCTCACGTGGAAGGGTGCTGGCTCTGGTGGTAGATGGCCGTCGGCTGAAGCTGATTGGTCGTCGGCTGTGGCCGGTTGGCCGATTGGCCGCTGGTATGACTGCTGCGGCTACCGAGGAGAGCCGAGGAGCCGAGCAGAGCCGAGGAGAGCGGAAGAGGAGAGCCGAGAGAGAGGAACAGAGGAGAGAGTGGAGAAGAGTCGTCGGTCGGTCGGTTGGCGGAAAGGCGGACGGCAGGTCGGCGTCCGGTGGGCCCAGCCTCCAGTGAGACTGTGGTGGTATGGCTCCCCTACCTGTGGCTCCGTGGGTGTTCCTTGTTGGCCTCACCGTATCCTGCGTTCTTATGTGGGGAGCAGGACCAGAGACCCCGCAGGCCGCCCCGCAGGACAAATGGCGCAGTGAGCAGGGTCTCCCGCATGACAGAAACAATGGCTTAAAAAACTGGCGGGGTGGGGGTGGGGGGGTGGGGAAACAAAAAAATAGTATAACAATGTAAGATGTCAGGTAGTGAGAGAAGTGAAACAGGTTGAGGGGTAGAGAGTGGAAAGGAGAACTATTTATGCAAATAGTCAGGAAGTGACAACTGAGCTAAGACCTGGGGATGTGATCAATTCTGCCACCTGCAACATGTTGGGGAAGAGCAGAGGGAACAGCAAGTGCAAAGGCTCTATGTGGAGACATATTGTGTGTTCAAGACATGGAAGGGAGTTTGGTGTGGTGGGAATGGAGTGAGCAAAGCAGACAGAGTGTGGAGCTCCGACCAGATCAGAGAGTATCAGATCACACTGGACCTTGTGGGCACACGTGAGGAGTCGGGATTTTATTCTGAGCACAAAGAGATTGGATCTTGTTCTGAGTACGATGAGAAGCCTTGGGATGATTTTACTTAGTGTTGACATCTCACTTGCATTTTGCCTGTATAGGAGCAGAGAGATGGGGTAGGTAGCAGCTAGAGAGGGACTCGGGATCAAGAAAGCACTGCTTTTTAAGATGGGAGATGTCGCAGCCTGTCTGCATGTTGGTGGGAATGATAGTACAGGGGTGGAAATGGAATGGTTGATGCAGGAGAGAGAAGCTGTCCAAACAATGTCCCTGAGCATGTGACCAGTGATGGGATGGCAACTTCAGGAGAAGGAGTTGGAAACTGAATTTGCCAAATAGAAAATTGCTGAGTTGTGGATTAATGTCAACTAATTTCTTTAAATATTTATTACTGTGACAGCAAATAGTGCTACATGGGTTGGTGTTAAGGGACCTCAAGGGTAATTTTTTCTTTGATGTTTCAGTTTCAGTTCAGTTCAAAGTATGTCATTTTGGTTTTTCCTCTAGCTTTTGTTTCTCTCCGGCAGGTTTAGCTCAGCTTTGCAGTCTGATGTGCAAATCCTGCTCAGATTGTGGTGTAATTCTCACTTGAGAGGCACAGAACACCTCTCAAATGTTTAAAACATGTCAAAAACATTTATGTGATCATGGTGGGTATGTTTAGAGAGTTTTAAAAGGCAAAAGGCTGTCGCGAAAATGGGTTGGATGATGGAAACTGTTGTCATTTATAATAATATTCTTGGCACAGCAGACTGACAGAATGTTCTTTGGTAAAACACCAAGACATCCTCATTTTAAGATATAAATATCCTCAGAACACATTAAACTTCAGTTTGGCCACGACGAAACAGCCACAGCCAACATAAATCTGAACTAAAACTGAACTTCCCTAAAATGAAACTAAAACCTCAAACGGAACCATTCAAATATCTCAGGTGTCTCCATAAGCTGTCTTCCAATCGGATGGCTGTAACTGTCAGAATGAGTTAAAAGAAACACAGTATATTTGGCCATTTAGGGACTTAACCATGTATCAAAACTGGTCACTTGTAGAAATGATTTTTAGTGAATTGACTTCGAGCTGGTAATAACAAAACATTACATGTCCTGTATCTGAGGTTGGTTTTATAATTATCTTCAGATGTATACTTATACATTCTTCTCTATCTGTGACGCATTTCACTGTAAGATAAGGAAATTCCCATGTCTTATAAGGAACAAGACCAGATTTGAATTCAACTTGTTTGGAAAGAAGCTGGTGAGCATGGAAACAGTATATTAGGTTAAAAAACAAAAGTTCCCACTGTTGCCAGATGCTGTCTCAGCACATCACTCTGCTGGAATCTTGCCCCAGGCTTAAAGCAAGCTGCCATTCTAACAACATACACGTTGCAGAGAATTCAGTAGACGGAACCATGTTCTAAAATATATGGCCCCATATGCCTGGCATTCAGGAGTCCTTCTCTGCCCTGCAGGAGACAACTGTAACTAGGCAATTCCTTTGCACACTCTATCCATGGAACTGTTTATTTTCTTTCAACTTTTTTCTTTGTAATTTTCATGTTCTGATAACCTTTCTTTCTTTCTAGAACAGAAATCTGTATTTGTGTTTATTTACTAGTGGCTTACTTTCAGCCGTTCCCAAATTACTTTATATGCCTTTGTGTGTGTTCCATAAAAGAAAAAGCATCACCATTTGTTTCTTCTGGTTTTGCTCACGAAGGTTGAGAACTTTCTAAAAAGAATTTGATTGTATTCTTCAATACGGAGATGTTTCATCCTGTTCCTTAGTTTTTCGGGCGGATGGACACAGAAAAGACAGCTGATACCCTGGAGCTGGTAAAATTTGATTATTTATTCTTCAAATCTGATAAATAGAAAACCATCTGATAAGTTCAGTTGTGTTTCACTGTTTCAGACGTCTAATAGTATATATATCCTTGTGTTTTTAGCTTTCACGATGATTTAAATATTTTGGGACCTATTTTTTGTATTAGCAAAGCAGGAAGAACTTTTAAGACTCCACATGTTTGTGCTGTGGGCTCCTCCCCAACCCCACCCCGGAATTGTACTGAAAAATTCCAGATGAAGCTATGGAGAAAACACCAGAAGAAATTAGATCAGTGTTTTTTATTCAAAGCCAATTGGCTCTATGTGTAAATACATTTATTCTAAACTTTTGTGGTTTTGTTTTTAATTCAGAATAAATATGTGCCTCTTGTAACAGAATGACCAAATAGAGAACTCTAAAAGCCATGATATTTTCCTGCCTCCACAATCACCCCCTGATGTAACAGTATAAAAAATATTTTCCGTTCCCTTCCCCTTTCTGTAGTATCACACACCAGCCTCATTTTCTGATCCGTTTTATTCTAATTCTTTGCTTTCATCACTTACACCTAACTTTGTATCAATTAAAATAACTTTTTTTTCTTGCAAATAAACACTATCAGCCCAGTGTAAAAGTTTTCCATTTAAAATGTTTCCTTGGCCAACAGACATATGGAAAGGCACTCAACATCACTAATCATCAGAGAAAAGTAAATTAAAACCACAACGAGATATCACCTCACACCTGTCAAAATGGCTATCATCAATAAATCAGCTGGCAAGGATGTGGGGAAAAGGGAACCCTCGCGCATGTTGGTGGGATTGCAAATTGGTGTGGAAAATAGTATGGAGGTTTCTCAAAAAATTAAACAGCAATTCCATTCCTGGGTATTTATCTGAAGAAAACAGAAATACTAATTTGAAAAACATATGCACCCCTATGTTCATTGCAGGTTTATTTACGATAGCCACGACATAGAAGAAACCTAGTTGTCCATCAATAGATGATTGGATGAAGAAGAGGTGGTACATTTATACGATGGAATATTATTCATCCATAAAAAGGAATGAAATCTTGTCATTTGCGACAACATGGCTGGACCTAGAGGGTGTTAATGCTAACTGAAATAAGCCAGAGAAAGACAAATACCATATGATCTCACTTATATGTGGAATGTGAAAAAACAAAATAAATGAATAAACAAAATAGGCCCATAGACATAGTGAGCAAGATGATGGTTGCCAAAGGGGAGGGGTGGGAGATGGAACAAATAAGTGAATAAATGTTTCCTTCCCATTTTTAACTCGTATCTTCAGAATCGTAGCAAGTGCTGTTACCAGCCAGGCACTCTGCTAACTGCTAACAGGCATCCTTTTATTTATCTCTCCCAAGAAAACATTGAAGGTAGATTTTACAATCACCTTTGATAGATAAGGAAGGTATGAAATTACTTAACTATGTTTAAAAAAAAACAAGATAACAGGCCCAGAATGGAGTCACTTGTGTTCAGCCCCACGTCACCAAACTTAATACGTAACTTAATTACAGTTTTTAGCCTCCCTCAGGAACAGAACCTTAAAGCAGTCAATTTGGAATTTCCTGGTTAGCACTAGTGATATCATCTGCCAGATAGACACCTGTGGTCCCCTAAAGGAAAGCAACCTTGCAATAACCAGCCTGCTTTCTTGTCTAGTATAAACTCCTTGTTCTCACTTCCTTCTGCATGCAAACGTCTTCCGTTTAGTACAGCTCCTCAGAGCTCCTTGCTATTTGCTAGTTGGGAAGCTGCCTGATTCATGAATCATTGAATAAAGCCAATAAGATCTTTTAAATTTACTCAGTTGAATTTTGTTTTTTAAAACCTCATTACACAGCTGAAATATGGTAGAGTTGGGACTCAAACCCTGGTTTGCATATACAGACATAAAATTGAATGTTTTTTATTTTTATTTTGCTTAATAATACCTCATAAGCATGTTTCCATTTTTTAATACTCAACTAATTTCTTTGCTTAAAAAACGCTGACTATAAGATTACTATGGGCTAGTGTGGGATCTAATCAATACAATGGCCATGTGGCTATTGAGAGTTTCCAGAATGTACCACCCCAAAATATACCTCTTTGGCTTATGGAGTATTTTGAGCTGAAGGCCATTGAGAACCGGCACATGCAGGTAAAGCTCTAAAATCAGGGCATACTTTTTTTGAAAAGGAAATTTACATACACAAAGGAAATTTTCCATGTGTTGAGATGTATTCCTCTTAATAGCTCTTACCAATGGAGAAGGCACCCACTTAAATTTGCCTAACAAACCTTATTAAACAACCCTGTGTGCCTTACTTTTCCTGGTCACCGTCCCAACTAGCTTCCCCTGTCCAGAATGACCTAGCGTTTGTACTGGGTCATGGATACTACAGTGAACAAGACTCTCAGCCCCATCAAGCGGAACCCCATGAAGTGGGGAAGGCCAACAACGGTCAACGCCTAGGGAGTCAATAAAGAGCCTGAGTTAAGATGGTGATGAGAAATGACACAGTGGATGAGTGGGGAGATGGGGGGCGCTTTGTAGGGGGAAGGGGTCAGGGGTGGTCTGTCTGGGCTGTTACTGACTTCTGGGGTGAAGCTTGCCCTCAAGCTTCAGGAGGCGTGTGTGTGAGTGTGTGTGTGTGTGTGTGTGTGTGTGTGTAGCCCTTCACAGGGCATGTGATGCAGGGCCTTGTAGCCCTGGGGAAAGACAGTGTTCTTGGCCCTAAAGCAGTGGGGACCCACTGGTCCAGCTTCCCCATCACTGGTCTGGGGCTGCCTGCAAGGTGGGGTGCAGGTGCAGGGAGGGGTAGAAGTGGGGCAGAGGTGCCTGTTGGGGCTGAAGTCATTTTCAGTGGGAGAGAAGCTGGTGTCTGGGAGGATGAGAGAAGCTGACAGACACCTAGTGAACTGTGGCGAGATGAGTGGCAGGCTTTGGGGCAGGGAGAGTGCTGGCTTCTGGGGTGTGGGCAGTGGGGCTCCCTGAGGCAATCTCCTTGCCCCAGCTGCTGCTCCTCTCTTTCCAGAAGGGCCGGGGTCACTGGGGAGGCAAAGCTGAGGAGGAGAGGAGATTTGTGGAAACAAGCCTCACCAGGTGCCATGGTTCTGCTCCACCATCTCCACCCTTCCCAGGTCCCTGCTGAGCGCCAGTCCTCCTATCTCACTGGGGCAGGGTCCCTAAAGCTGCCAGCTGGAACCTCACCACCGCAGGTCCAATACATGGGTGAACTCTTCCCCAACCCCCCCCCCCCTTCACTCTTCTCACCATTCCACCCCTACAGCCCTTCATGCTGCCAAATCCATCTGCAACTTCTCCGGCCTCATCCTCCTCAACTTTCCAGCAGTACTGGAAAAACATCACCACATGCAATTGTTAAAAACCCCTTTAACCTTTCTTCTCCAACCCCTTCTCCTTATTATCCTCCATTCTCCTTGGGCCTTCCTGTTCATGGACCTGGGCTGGTTCCTTCTCCCCAACCTGACCTCTAAAAGTGGGTGTCCACAGCCTTTCCCTTGGTCAAGTTCATTTGGCCCCACAGCTTTATACGCAATCCATATGCCTAGTTTCCCCATGCTTCTATCCTAGCCTAGACCTCACCCCAAGCTCCCCCATCTCATCTATCCAGCTGCCCACTTGACATCTTGATGTCTGCTTAGAGTGCAAGGCTGTGGTAGCCAGACTCCAAGATGGCCCTGAATATCCTTGCCTTCTGGTATTCCTGTGCTCCCATAGTCCCTTCCTCCTTGTCCTTTGGGACTGTGCAGTCCTGTGGAAACAGCAGCGTGCGACTTCTGAGGCTAGGGCACTGCAGCATTTGCATTGATTTCTCGGATCACTTGCTCTGGAGGAAACCGGCTGCCATGTTGTGAGGACATGCAAGCAGATCTAGGAAGAAGCTCAGTTGGAGAAGAACTGAAATTGCCCACCTCGAGCCCACACTAACTTGCCAGGTATAAGAGTGAGCCATCTTGGGAGCAGACACTATAGCCCCAGTCGAGCCTTCAGATAACTGCAGTCTTATGAGACATCTCAAGCCATACCTGTCCAAGTTGGTCTCAAATGACCAAACCACAGAAACTGTCAGAGACCATAAGTGATTATTGTTGCTTTAAATCACCAAGTTTGCGGATAATTTGTTTTGCCAGGATAGGTAACTAATACATAGACCTATCACAGTTCAAGTAGAACTCTTGAGCCCCCACTCCCAACCAAAATTGCAAATCGATCACACTTTTGCATGAAAGTCCATCTGATTTCTCTGCCATCCACTCAGTTTCTCCAGTCAAGAATTCATGAATAATTCCTGTTTAACTGCTTTTCCTTTCCTCTCTCCACCAACTATTCCAAGTGTGGTCAGTCCTATGTACAAAATGGTATCCATCAAATTCTCTGTCATCGTGGATCCACGATGATGGTTCCCAAGAAACCATCATCGTTCACCTGGACAAACACACAAATAACTGGTTTCCCTCCAGTCTTGGGTTTCCTCTACAATCTATTTTCCATACTATGATGAAAGGGAAGGTTTTTATCTGCATCTCTGATCATGCTACACATTATCCCTCTGAATTAAAACTTTTCAATAGCTTTTCATCACTTTGAAGATAAAAGCTAACTTCCTCATGAGTTTCAGAATCCCTTTATGTTGTGACTTCTAATGGTCCTCTTCATTTTTTTAAAAAAAGATTTTATTGGGGAAGGGGAACAGGACTTTATTGGGGAACAGTGTGTACTTCCAGAATTTTTTCCAAGTCAAGTTGTCCTTTCACAATCGTAGTTGTGGAGCGTGCAGCTCAGCTCCAAGTCCAGTTGCCGTTGCTAGTTGCAGGGGGCACAGCCCACCATCCCTTGAGGGAGTCTAACCGACAACCTTGTGGTTGAGAGCCCACTAGCCCATGTGGAAATTGAACTAGCAGCCTTCAGAGTTAGGAGCACGGAGTTCCAACCGCCTGAGCCACTGGGCCGGCTCCCTCTTCATTTTGTTTTTGATGTCCAGTTTTAAAATCCCAAGGGACATGGTACATTTTTTTCATGTTTTTCAACGTTTGAAAGTTCTTTCTTTTCTTCTTCTTCTCTTCCTTCTCTTCCTCCTCCTCCTCTTCTGACTCCTCTTCCTCTTCCTTCTCTTTCTCCTCCTCCTTCTTCTTCCTCTCTCTCTATGTATCTTTTGCCCGCATTTCTATTTTAAAGTTCTTTTTTTTTTTTTTTTTTTTTACCTCTTGGCACTCTGCATGCTTAATACCTAAATACCGTGTATAGGTTTTGAACTTTGATTCTATATTTTGTGATGCTTTTACTCAGTTGTCCATTAAGTCTTATTGATGATAGAGTTTTCCCGTGACCCTCACTTTTCAGTGTTTGTGGAGACAGACTTGTTAATATTTTCTATCCACTGGCTTCTTTGTTCAGTTTCATTGGACAGTCCCCATGCTACGATTATCAAAATATTCACCTTGTTGTCTGGTGAGCAAAGGAGCGCTCTACCTACTGCAAACACTTCCTTCCATCCTCTACTCAGACATACACTCAGTGTCTTTCAGCAACCAACTGCTACAAGAAAGATCTGGACCAGAACCTGAACACAAAAGAGGGTTCCATTGGAGGTGACTATTTCTGAGAAAAAAGCAAACCATCTCTGAAAACTGGCTGTTAGGATGTCAGCTTAGTTTTGGTTGCCAAATAAAATGCAGAGCAGCCACCCACCATGGAATTTCCCCCTGATTAATGACCTATGAGTGCCCGGCTCAAGTCCCAGCTCCATATACACTGACATTCAACTCAGGAAGGGAATGGTTTTCCTAGAAACAGCACAACATGGCCAGTATTCTGGGGATGTCCATTTCTAAACTATGAAAATGTTTAATATTAGCCATCTGTTTATAGATTCAACCCTATAGGGTTATGTTCGTAACTGGGTTTTCTCTGGTTTTCTGGGGGTGAAAATCTTGGTGCTCTCGTTTTGAGATGAGTTTGCTCTAAATGCCTACCATGGCCCATGGCCCACAGTTTTCCTTATGTATGAAGGTTTCGAATGTTGGTACATAATGGCAATCTACTCTTAGGCGCGTCTGTTGAACTAAATGACATAAACGTTGAAAGAATAACTCAAACAGTGCATACATTTTCGCTCCTATTCCTCTGCATCTAACTATATAAAGCCCTAGACACATGCATTAAAAGGGGTTATGTGCTTTTTTCCCAATGGCTGCCATGGGTAACAGTGACCACCATTGTACAAACACCTCTGCAAGTCAAGTCCCATAGCCTTTCGACTTCCAACCAGACTGTCCCTCCCAAGCCCCTTTTATGTGGAAATTCTGGAGTTCCATCTGCTTGTAGATCCTCAAAAAGGATTGAGTATGTATCTATAGAGTGATGGAATCTGCTGAGTGGTTCTGAGCATGGGACAGGACCAGGTTTTCCTTCAATAAATCTACTCTTGACACTGGTGAGGAAAATTAATTGAAGATCAGGGATGTTGGATGGAGAAGACCAGTGAGGAGATGGTTGCAGGGCACAGGAGATGAGATGGGGCAGTCAGAGAGATAGAGAGGTGTCCATAGATAAAGAATCACAGCCACGTTCCTTCATTGCATATCATCTACGGCTGCTTTCATGGCAGAGTCAAATAGCTGAATCAGAAACCAGGGGTCCCACAAAGCCTAAAATGTTTACTATGTAACTCTTGACAGAAAAAAATTGCCCACCCCAAGTATAGAGTCTAATGATTCAGAACTTTGAGTGGACACAGCTTCGAGGAAAATTCCACAGAGCTCCTCCCAACATAGCTGGCACCCCAAAATCCTCTAAAGAGAAAATTGGGTCACCATGGTTTGTTGGCTGTCTTGAGGAGGGTGGACTTTATCTAAAGAGCAACAGGAATCAACTGAAAGGGTCAGCAGAGGGTGGCTTGGCCATATTTTCCTTTGAGAAGGAAGAATAGGTAGGATTGTTTGGCAATAACTTGAGTGAGAGAAAAATAGGGCGGGTTGATGCAAAACCTATTTCTGGGCAGAATCAGCAAGACTTGGGGATCAACTAGATACAGGGCTGTGGAGATGGGAAGTTAGCATTGATGTTCGTGTTCTTTTGAGGACAAACAAGGGACCGTTTTCAGGCATGGTGAGTGAAATAAAATATATTATTAGAATTGATTTTAACTATTTCTTCTTTTCCTTTTAAAGACATGGCTACTAGAAACTTTTAACTTATACATTTGGCTTGAGTTATATTTCTATTGAGCAATGTTGGTCTAAAGAGAATCATGACCCAACTTTCTGATTGACTAGGTTTCTTGCAAATGATGTGACTGTGTTAAAATATGTGAGTGTTTTTATTTTTATTTTTTAATTTATGGAGGTGAAATTCACATACCATAAAATAAACTGTTTTAAAGAGAAGGACTCAGTGGTATTTGGTGCATTCACAATGTTGTGCAACCACCACTCATTCCAAGATATTTTTGTCACCCCAAAGGGAAACCCCGAACACACTAAGCAGTCACCCCACCATCTACCTTCCTCCAGCTCCTGGCATGTGTGTTTGTGCGAAGCTTAGAAAAAGGTTTGGGGTGGGGAGAAAAATTGGAGAATCTGTAGGCAGATGTGAGTGTGGCAGGGAGGGTGTGGAGAGAGAATAGCCTGGGACTGAATGTGGAGATAATATTTGGAGACCAGAGAACCCCACATTAAGGTCTTTTCTATCTATTATTTCTTAGGGAAATAATTTGGAAAACTATCAACCCCAATAGGTGTTAGTAGTTCAGACCCATGGTCCTCAAGCATGAGCAAGCATCAGACACACCTGGTGCATTCATTCAAGTCTGTAGTGGGGCCTGAAAACTTGGATTTCTAACAAGTTCCCAGATGGTGCTGATGCCACTGTCCAAAGGGACTATAGTACGGGAGCCACTGTATAGATGGATAATGGTTAGTCCGTATCTCACTCATCCTACCCATTTGTTCTTTCATTCTCCTCATTCACCTTCAATTCATTAAATTCTCCAAGTCATGCTTTTCTCCTGGGGATTGGATTTTCAGTGGACAAGAAGCTGCTCTGAAATCAGGAGCCACAGCTGGGGGCGCACGGTGGGCAACAGTCCTCCTGAAGTCTCCCTCCCCCACAGGCAACCTTATGTGCTCTGCTTTTTTCTTCTCCATACCTGCAGTTCTGTGGCAGACTCTTCCATTGCCATGGAAACTGCTGGCTGGCGTGGGCGTGGAGGCAGCAGTGGCCTTGGCAGAAAGCTTTAGAGACTGGAATTTTCCAGGCTGTGGAAGTAAACATGCAAGGTTTTAAAAAAAAAATCCCAGCAGCACATCATTGTCAAGTCTCTATGCTTGAAAGAGGAAACGAGAAGTCTCATTACACGAGTAGAACAAACAAACTCTTCCACAAGGGTCGGAAATCTGGGGAGAGAGTGTTTGATTCCTGTAGAGGTGTGCTCACGTGGCTGCCCTTGTTAATTGAATTATGGCTGATGGAACTCAAAGCAATAATCTAGAGCTGTAAACAAGCAAAGAAAGGTCATTTCAAACAAGGGCAATGAGGGGAATATCACTGGGCAATGTAACTGACAGCTTGGAGGTGATCTAGCCATTGCAGCGTGGCCTCGTTTTTTGTGTGACTTCCTTTCATTATGCAATGAACAGGGTCTTGAGATATCTTCATGTGGAATAGGTAGCTTTGAGCCATTCATTTAAATGGCTACATGGTATTCTGTTGTGTGGATACCTCTATTTTATATATGCATTCTCTTGTTAGTGAACTTTTAGATTCCACACCAGCACTCCCACCCCAGGTTTGTGCTCTTATAAGCAACACTCAAGAAGTTGGCACACAACTTAATCATTTGTCAGATGATCAATGTTGCAATGTCCATTGCTCACACATGGGAGAGGATTTATTTGTCCAATAGTAGAACCAGTGGCTGGTAGGGAAGTCAAACTTTCAATCTATCTACTGACAATTACGTTCGTGAACTTGCCACTGTGCACTTACATTGGCAGCACTGTACAAACAGCTCAAGAAGGTTTCATAACCTTGGTATGTCAGTGTCATACAGCTGTGCTTGTGTCAACATGTGGCGGTATCTTGCTGAGTGGCATTCATTATTGTTGTTGCATGTTTTTTGTGCCGTCTCAAGAATGTCTGAGCTTGAATTAGAGCAACAAACAAACATTAAATTTCTTGTTAAACTTGGCAAGAGTGGAAGTGAAATCAGGGACATGTTAGTCCAAGTTCACAGGGATAATGCCATGAAGAAAACGGCAGTGTACAAATGGATTAAACGTTTTTCTGAAGGGAGAGAATGCTTTACTGATGAAGAGAAGACGGGACAGCCAGTAATAAGCAGAACCGATGAAAACATTGCAAAAATTTGTCTAGTTGTGTGTCAAAATGGTCAGCTGACTGTGAGAAGCACAGCAGACCAAGTAAACATCAATAGAGAAACAGTTAGGAAAATCTTAACTGAAAATCTTGGCATGAGAAAGGTGTGCGCAAAAGTAGTCCTGAAGGAGCTCACCGATGAACAAAAGCAAAGGAGAGTGGAAGATTGCCAACACCTTTTGGAGAGAGGCAAGATGATTTTAGGCTGTATTATCACTGGTGATAAAACATGGGTGTACCAACACCACCCAGAAACAAAGTGTCAAAGTGCACAATGGAAGTCAGCCAATTCTCTGTAACCAAAAATAGTTCCATCAGTCCAAATCAAGAGTCAAAACGATATTGCTAACCTTTTTTGATATCAGAGGAATTATTCATTATGAATTTGTACCAACTGGACAAACAGGTAACCAAGTTTACTATTTGGAAGTGCTGGAAAGGCTGCATGAAAAAGTTAGACCATCTGAACTTTTCGCCAACAATTCCTGGCTCTCATGTCACGACAATGCACCAGCTCACACGGCACTGTCTGTGAGGGAGTTTTTAGCCAGTAAACAAATAACTGTATTGGAACAACCTCCCTACTCACCTGATCTGGACCCCCCCCAGTGACTTCTTTCTTTACCCGAAAATAAAGGAAATATTGAAAGGAAGATATTTTTATGATATTCTGGACATCAAGAGTAATGCGACGACAGCTCTGATGGCCATTCTAGAAAAAGAGTTCCAAAATTGCTTTGAAGGGTGAACTAGGCATCGGTGCATAGCTTCCCAAGGGGAGCACTTTGAAGGTAACTGTAGCGTTATTCAGCAATGAGGTATGTAACACTTTTTCTTGGATGAGTTCGCAAACTTAATTGTTAGACCTTGTACTCGTACATATTATCAAATCACATACTCGGTGGGTAGTTTATTTGTTGTCTGTTTCTCCCATTAAAAGGTAGCCCCATGAGAGCAGAGATTTTTTTCTATGGTCTCTATCATGTCTCCAGGAGCTTTCGGAGTGTCGGATAGGTAGTAGATACTCAATACAGTTTGAAGGTAAATAATGAATATATAAACAATGAACAAATGAATTATTTTTGCCCCAAATTGGGATTGTGACACATATATGTGTTTTTATCCTTTGTCATATAACATGTTCTTATAATATTAAATATTTTTAGAGTAAACATATTGAGGTAACGTTGGTTAATAATATTGTATAAATTTCAGGTGTACAACTTTAGAATCTGACATCTGTGAACTCTGTTGTGTGCTCACCACCTGAAGCTTAGTCGCCTTCTGTCACCATATATTTGACCCCCTTCTAAGTATTCTTTTTAGACAACCATTTGTGTTTAAAGAGATTTTCTCTTAAAGAGTTTAAAGACTGCCCCACATATGATCACTGCCCAGGTTCTCATCCGTAGAGACACATCCCAGCTGTTTTTAGTTTTCTGCATTCATAGGCACACTGCCATAAGCCCCGTGTGGTGAGTGGCTTCTATGGTGGTCCAGGTGGGGAGGGGTGGATTCCCAAAAGTGGAATTATTGAATCAAAGATTATGTGCATTTTAAACTTTTATAATCACTGCCAAACTGTTTGCCAAAAAGGATGAATCAACCCACGTCCACAGCTAGCCTTTGAAGATGGCCGTTTTGTCACACTCTGGTCACCCTTGGCTGATATCAGTTCTTTCATTTTTGTCTACGTGATAAGGGAAAAATTGTATCTCATTTTGGTTTCAAAGTCTGGGTTTTGGAACACACGAGAGGTGAAGCATCTTTTCTTGTTATCTAACTTTTGACCAGGACTAGATCTAAGTTAAGTGGAGCCTGAAGCTTTACAATTAAGGGGGTCCCGTTTTGAGGGGAAAAATACAAAATGACAAATACGAAAACTTGGTACAAAAGTGAAAATTTCTTTAGAATGAGTATGTATAGAAATCACAATAAGTCACTCAAAATACCACTCAATTGTACAAATGCCAGAAAGTACCACAAACTCCAAAAATGACATAAAATGTTGTATTAGTTAACTGCTTGACACACCTCTATAATAATTTTTGGCTTCATATTCATTCTTTACCTCTTATGAAAATAATTTTGCAACATAATTTTTTTTTTAGAGAGAGAATAGGAAGATAATGCAGCTTTTGCCCTAGGATGAACAAAAAGACAACTAAGGCATGATGCACTTACAGGAGCTGCCTGGCGTCGTCAACTCCATAGAGACAGAAAGCAGAATGGTGGTTAACAGGAGGTGGAGGTAAGGGGTGGCACGAGTCGTTTAATTGGTCAGAATTTCCGTTTTGCAAGCTGAGAAAATTCTGGAGGTTTGTTGCACAACAAAGTGAAGGTACTTAACACTACTGGGTTGTACATTAAAAAAAAATGATTAAGATGGTACATTTTATGTTATGCATATTTTACCCCAATTTCAATTTAAAAAAAAAAAAAAAGAGGGAGAGATGAACCTGAAGAGAAAATGTGTAACTGTTGCAATACACAGAGTCAGTCAGCAACCTCAGACCCGGAAAAGGAAACTCTTTCTCTGCCAAGGCTGAAGGCATGCGTGGCACATAGTATATTTCTAGATTTATCAGTGTTTGTAAAGAAAGTTGCTGGGTTTTGCTTTTACATTTTACAACAGCTGCAACTGTCATATACTGACCAAGAATGCTCTTCACAGTGGGTGACAGTTGCTCAGAATTTCTTTTACTTAGTTGAATAGCATCTCAAATACATGGTTTCCAACAAGCAGGAAAGTTCCCTAGAAAATCTCTCACAGGTTTTTCAATTATGACAAACCCAAGTAGATTGCCATCTGATCTGCAGTCCCTATTATATTCAGTGTAGAATCTTAAACTGGGTATTAGATTTAGCACCTGGCTTAGAATATTTGGTTTGCTACTTCATTTTTTAAACATTTTCCCCATTATGTTAATTAATTCTTTAGATACAGTTGCATTTAAATAAGGCACATTTGTTTTCTCACTTTGACTTTTTTTTCCCCTAAGTGCACATGATGACTATAATAACTCCCATGAAATGTTTGTTATTTGAAGAGCAAATAATCCTTCTTGTCTGGTCTAGTGCATTTTTATTTGAATAAAGTGTGTCTGAGTGGACACAGCTTTCTGGGCTCTGTGCGGGTCCTCCTCACGCTGGAAGCGCTCAATGTATTTCCCCAGTGTGAACACCTGCCTGATGGAAGTAGTCCTTTTCTGGCTGAAAACCGTTTTTTAAGCAAAGCAATGATATGCAAATGTCAGTGTTCAAAAAGACAAGCCTGGGTCTCATGACAGACGATAGTTGTCATTTGATATTCAGTGGATTCTTTGTAAATATTATTGAGATCACACTTTTGGGAGGGGGCAAAAATCCTCACACCAGATTTTCAATGTTGCTGAATGGAACACTGCTTATCACAACAGGTCACACTGAAAGTTCAGGGTCCGGATCAAAATCAACAGATTTCATTGAAATGAAGCTAGGGCTGACCTCCTTGCATATTCTTTGGTGACCCACAAACTGTGTTTCTCTTTTGCTATTATTTCCATTTTCCTTCTACTTTTAATTTCCTATTGGAAAGAGTCTTGTTTCTTGTAATAAGAAAAAAAATATCTTCTGCAGCAATTTTCATTATCTATATCTTTTCTGGCAGCCACAGTTCTTTCCCTTATCATCATTCATCATGATTTTGTCTAACAGCGTTTTTGTTTTTATATTTTGAAGCCCCTGCCATTCTTCTTTCTTTCAGACTGAAATTTGATTTCCCCTACCATACTTCCTTTTTTGGCATATTTAAATTCTAATGTGATTGATAATTCATATATATATACTATATATATCAATATATGTATACTGTATATATACACTATATCAATATATATACAAATTCATATATATACATATATATATATACAAATTTGATCTGAAATTAAACCATACACAAGAGCAGTTCAAATTATTTTTAAAATTGCCATTACGCTTTGTGGGGTGGTGCTGAAAAATTGTGCAGATTACTGTTTCACTTCACTCCAGGAGCTCCCCCGGAATATTCTAAGCAAGCTCCTGCCTCAGGGCCTTTGCCTTCTGTTCAGAACATCTTCCCTCAGGACTTGCTCTCTCCCTTTGTTCACCTCTCATTTCTTCCACCCTAGAGAGATCTTCCCTGATCTCCTGTCTGAGACATTACCCCTCACTTGACTCTCTGTCCGATGACCCCTCATTTAGCCTTCCTCTTAGTACTCATCACCCCAGTATCATCTTCTGTATTTGGTTACAACCTGTCTCCTCTGCGAGAATTCAAGTTCCAAGCGATCAGACTTCTCTTGCTAGTTTCAGGGAATCCCCAATCTCTAACCTGTGAGACAGACTCTGTGAAAACTTGTGCAATGAATAATGAATGAAATGAAACTTTCTGAATGAAACAGTGTCTCTCCCTTACTCTCTCAGGACAAAGGCTCTGCCTGCTGGTTTGTATTAGCAATTCCAGTTCCCAGCACTAGCAATTTGGAGGGACTCGATCCATTTTTATCACATGAATAAATGAATGAATACATAAATGGCCAAATAGATAATGCTCATATCACTGGACTTGGTGGAGATCTGTGATTTCTAACAGGGTGTGCCAGGACCCAGAGCAGCTATGCTATGTTCAGCCCTCAACAGCCTTCACACTATCCCAGCAGAGGCTGGCTTAGGTGGTTGCTGTGGAAACTTAGCAGGCGTGGGCATGGGAGAAAGGTTGTAGAAATGGAGAAAGAGCTGCAGAGTCTGGAATTTTCCAGCTGTAACGGTGAACACATGTGGTCTCAAAAACATCCCAGCACACTTAGACCTGGGCTGTCCAACACAGTAGCTGCTGGCCACATGTGGCTATTGAGCACTTCAGATGAGGCTGGTCTGAATCAAAATGAGCTGTCGTTGCAAAAATACACACTGGATTTTGAGGAGTTAGTGTAAAATATGTATATTTAAATACCTCATTAAAATTTTTGTATTGATTCACTTCACCTATTATTTTTTTAAGAAGTGCTTCCTGGAGAATGTAGGATTACATACATGGCTCTCATTTGTTACATTATACTGTTTATATTGGGTAGCACTCTTCTAGAGCATGTGTGAGTGAATGAATAAATGAATGAATGATCAATCTTTGGTCAAAATGGGGACTGTTATTCATATACCATTTTCTGCCCTGCTTTCTTTCCCAAACAGTTTATTTTTTAAACAGTTAATTAAATATCTGAGTTGAAGAGCTTTTCGATGTAATTTTCACTAGTGATTTAAATTGGGAGTCAATTAGAATTCTTCGACCCAGACATTAAAATCCCATTTATATTTTTAAAAAGGAGCCACCTCTCCTTACTCCAAATGTTACATCACACTGTTGTGGGTTCATGCTAGCTTCTAAGTTTTTTCTCTCCTTCACAATGTCATAATGTTCCCCATGCAGACACATAGACCTTCCTGAATTTCATATTGACTGGAGTCCTTGAAACACCTGATGCTTTGAGACCTATTGCTAAAATGCTTCCAGAAAGGCTGTGCCCAACCATCCCCACCGGCGTCATCTAAAGGGGTCCATTTCCCCCCACTCTTGCCAATACTGCGTGCAATTGCTTTGTTCATCTTTGTCAAAGCAATGCCATTTCATTTTGGTTTTGACTTCCAGGTGTTTTTATTTGAAGTAGAATATGCATAACATACAATTTACCATCTTAGCCATTTCTAAGTGCACTGTTCAGTGGCATTAAGTATGTTCACGTTGTTGTGCAACCATCACGTCTCTCCATCCACAGAACTCTTTTCATCTGGCAAAACTGAAATTCTGTTCCCATTAAACACTAACTCCCCACTCCCTTCTCTTCCCAACCCCTGGCAACCACCATTCTACTTTCTGTCTCTAAGTGAATTTCACTACTGTAGGTACCTCCTATAAATGGAATCATAGAGTATTTGTCTTTTTACTTCACTTTACTTCACTGTGTCTGGCTTACTCCATTTAATGTAATGACTCCAAGGTTCACGAATGTTGCATCTGTCAGAATCTCCTTCCTTTTTTTCAAATAATTTTTTTATTTTTCAATTACAGTTGACATACATTAGTTTCAGTTATACAACATAGTGATTATATACAACATTTATATAACTTACGAAGTGATCACCCCAATAAGTCTAGCACCCACCTGGCACCATCCACAGCTATTACAATATTACTGACTATATTCCCTGTGCTGTACTCCCCTGTGATTGTTTTATAACTGGCAATTTACACACCTTAATCCCTTCCCCTTTTTCACCCTGTCCCCAATGCCCCTCCCAACTGGCAACCATCGGTTTGTTCTCTGTATCTCTGAGTTTGTTTCTGTTTTGTTTGTTCATTCATTTTGTTTCTCAGATTCCATATATAAGTGAAGTCATAAGTTATTTGTCTTTCTCTCTCTGATTTATTTCACTTAGCCCTCTATAACGCCCTCTAGGTCCATCCATGTTATTTCAAATGGCAAGATTTCACTTTTTTATGGCCGAGTAATAATTCATTGTATATATGCACCACATCTTCATTATCCAACCATCTATTGATGGATTCTTAGGTTGCTTCCATAACTCGGCTACTGTAAGTAATGCTACAATGAACATATGGATGCACACGTCCCCTTGAAGTAGTGTTTTGGGTTTCTTTGGATAATTACCCAGAAGTTGTATTCCTGGGTCTTTCTTTGTCCCTTGTTATAGCCTTTGTTTTAAAGTTTGTTCTGTTCTGTCTGGTATAAGTATTGCTACTCCATATTTTTTTCTTTCATTTCCATTTTCATGAAATACCTTTTTCCAACCCTTTAGTCTATGTGTTTTTCAATCTGAAGTAAGTCTCTTGTAGGCAGCATATTACGGTCTTGTTTTCTTATCCATTCAGCCACCTTATATCTTTTCATTGGAGCATTTAATCATCTACATTTAAAGTAATTATTAATAGGTATGTAGTTATTGCCATTTTATTATTCATATTTTTAATCATTTTTTCCTTCTTCTTCTTTTTTTTTTTCCCCTCTTCCCCAATTCCAGTTCAAGCTGTTGTTCTCAGTCTAATTGTGTAGGACGCAGCTTCTTGGCTCATGTTGGTATTATGAGCAGCTCTCGCCGGCCCAGCTCCAGGTAGAGCCGTTGTTCACATTCACCAGCCCATGTGGCAATTGAACCCGGCGACCTTGGCATTAGGAGCACAGCATTGCAACCATCTGAGCCACCAGGCTGCCGGGCCGCCCCCCTTCTACTTCTTAAAAAAGTCCTGTTAACATTTCTTGTAATATTGGTTTGGTGGTGTTGAACTCCTTTAGGTTTTTATTGTCTGGAAGGATTTCCTTCATTTTTAAGGCTGAATAATATTCCATTGTGTGGGTAGACCACATTTTGTTTATCCATTCTTTGTTGATGGATACTTGGGCTGTTTCTACTTTTTAATGATTCTGAATATTGACTTCCAGTTTTGCATCACAAAGAAGCTGGAGCACCTTTTCGTGTTTCTCAAAGCTTTTTTGCATTTTCTCTTTCATTTTGACCTGCTTGTTTAGGTCCCTTCCCTACTTTTTGTTTTGATGTTCAACTTTTCCATTTTGACCTGTTTGCACTCTTTGGGCATCAGTGATAGAATTCCTTCAATTTTATATAATTTTGCCCAGTTTGTTTTTAAATCTTATTTGTGACAGGGATTTTCAAGTCCTCACATTTTTGTGTTTATATAATCAGATTTCATATCCTTTCATTTTTTGTCTGTTGATGTTTGGATTTTCTTGAGTAAGGCATCTCCCACCCCCCATGATTACAAAAATATTCTCTTGTATTGCATTGTGTGGGGTTCAAAAAAGAACCCTCTCCTTGCTGTGCACACTGCCCCCCTCCCTGCACCAGAAACTTTTCTCTCTTAAGGCCCCAGATCTTAATGTTTCATGAGGGATTTAGGCCAGAGATGAATTCAGTTGGGAGACACATATCTAATTGGAAACATGTGGTCCTAGAAAAGAAGTACTTTGGATGCTGCTTCCTGGTCCAATCATCAGATTGTATTTCAGTTCAAAGACTCACAGTGGTTCATGAGATCAGTGCTCAACTGGAAACCAAACAATATGTATGTTGCCTCCCTTGCAGGAAGCAGTCAATTTTCTTGAAAATAACTTAACATTGGCCTCTGTTCCAAAGACGTGTTTCCAAATCTTGAAAATATTTAATACTAGCTGTCTCCTTTCCAGACCATAGTCTTCTGTGTTCTTCTTTCTTAGCTTTTCTCTTAGTGTTCTGGGCTTTCTTGTTTTCTGATGGACTGTGCCCCTGTCTTAGATCCTGGCCCCAAACTGGTGCTTGTGTGTGCACATTACAGATTTTTGTATACTATAGCCATCTGATTCTGGATATGGTCGGTTAACCACATTATGCAATGCATTGAAATCATAGCTGGGTCTAAGAGAATTTCACTTCTATTCCTTTAAGTACACACATATATGCACATATTTTCAAAGAAATCATTTGTTATTTTCCTAAAGGCAGTATGTGAAAGAGTCAAAACATCATGCAAATGAGTCTCAGAGGCAGCCCCCTGCCCGCTTGAACAAATGTGTCCCACCTCCCCCAGTGCGACATTTGTAGAAACTCTGGCGTACCAACTCCTTACAGACTGTGGTAGGGAACCCATTTTTGCTTATAGAGCCAAGGGAATTCACTGAAGTGATTTAAGCAGGGAGAGACACAATCACACTTTGGGGCCTGTTACATCTTGGGGAAAGGGAATATTTATATTTATGTACATATATATGTACACACATATACAATCTCCCAAAACTGATCAAAGAGAGTGAATATTTTTAGGGCTCTGGACTTCAATGATCAAAATTCTTCCATAATCAGACAACCCAGTGAAAAACACTTGTTCTGTTTTGGAGCATTTTCCAGTCTTTTGTTGTGTGCATATCTCCACATACAGTTTTCTATGAAATTGGCATGGGTATTTATTTGCGATTGAACATCTTTTTAATTTAATGCATGGACATTTCCACATTTTGAAATATACTTTAAAATATGACTTTATTTTGAAAGAGAAAAAGATCTTGATTCTGTTTGGGGCACGGAGAGGGTTCGTGGCCTCCATTTCATAGTCATGGCAAGGAAATTGAACAGAATTTTCTTGTCTGCCCCCTTTTCTATTCTATTTTATTGTGGTAAGGACATTCAACATGAGATCTACCCTCTTAATAATGTTTTAAGTGTATGCTGTCATACAGCAGATTTCTAGCTTATCCATCTTGCTCAACTGAAATGGACTATTTGTTTCTGATTAGAAAAGTGCTACCTGCTCACACTGAATTTACCATCCTTGTGGGGGATATTTTAAAGGCTTGACTATAATGTGTGTATTTTTAAAACAAGACTGCCCAAATCTCTATCATTATAGACACTCTTGGTACATTTGGACTGGTATCCATTGAGGATAAATTTCAAGATATGGAATTAAAGAGTGGGTCCAAGAAATGAAATTTGATACAAATTGATAAATTGTTCACTACCTGTAGACAAGAAGTCTAGGACCTGGTTTATGTTTTTAAAGAGGATTCTAGCTGCTTGTTGGAGAAGGGCCTTCAAGGCTAAGAGTGGAAGTATGGAAATCAAGGCAGTGACTGGTCCAGATGATAGTGGTGGTGGCCAATAGTGAGAAGTGACCAGCAGGAGAGGACAAAGATTTAAATCGGACTAGACTAAGAAACAGTGGGAGAGCTTCTGCTCCCTGAATCCCTTAGAGAGTTAACTTGAGGAATCCCTGCATCCAGGTGAGCCCTCAAGCCAGCAGGCTACCCTAGGATGTCCCCTGATGTATGAGGAAAACAGCCGGCCAATGTCTAAATGTATCCAATTAAATAATTAGGTAGGAGAACCATTTAGCTCAAATCAGCACATCAGCTGTGGTCTGGAGATGCCCATTTGTAAACCATAAATATATCTTATGTTAAATGTTTTTAAATAAAAACTTTGAATCATACAGCAGCAAGAAGAGTACAGTGAACGCATACCTATCTGCTCAACATCTGGATTCAACATCTGTGAACCTTTAGCCATGTTTCCTTTAGCCACATACCTGTGAGTCTGTTTCAAAGTTCGTCATGTTAAGTGCAGACATCACATCTCACTCCTAAATACTTCAATTGCATCTTCAAAGAATAAGAACATCTCTTCTAACTCAATACCATTTTTTCATCTAAGAAATTAAGAGCAATGCCCTACATGAATGAATGAATGAATGAATACCTTTAATATTCTATTTTGTCATTTAGAAAATAACGTTATCTGAATGCTGTTTTTCTTATTTAAAGTTTTATTTTGGGATAATTACAGAGTTGCAAGCGGTTTGAAGATCCCATGTACACTTTACCCTGATTCCCCTAATGGTCCCATCTTGCAACACACAGTATCACAACCAGGACACTCACATAGAATACAACGCCCCCATTTTGATCAGATTTTCCCACTTTTACATGTTCTCGTGTGTGTGTGTGTGTGTGTGTGTGTGGTGTTTAGTTCTATGCAATTTTACCTTCCCTCCATTAGATTATTGGATTGCTTTTGCAGTTGTCAAAAATCAGTTGGGATCCAGATAATGGAATATTATTCAGCACTAAAAAGAATTGAGCTATCAAGCCGTAAAAATGCATGGAGAAACCTTAAATGCATATTACTATGTGAAAAAAGCCAATCTGAAAAGGCTACACACTGTATGATTGCAGCTACAGTGGAAGCTCGGTTTTCAAACGTCTCTGTCGATGAACATTTCGGTTTATGAACGCGATAAATTTTATGGATCTATGGTATCATTAAATAGTAAAATTCATGCTAAATTTGCAGTTTTAGGGGTTGATTTTGAAGGTCTGGAACAGATTCATACATTTTGCCGTACTTTCTACAGGGAAACCGTGCTTCGGTTTTTGAATGTTTCAGAACTCGAACAGTCTTCCAGAACGGATTATGTTTGAAAACTGAGGTACCACTGTATATGACATTCAGGAAAAGGCAAAACTATGGAGGCAGTAAAAATATCAGCAATTGCCAGGATTTGGTAGGGAGGAATGAATAGGGGAAACACAGGGGATCTTTAGGGCAGTAAAAACACTGTGTGACACTGTAATGATGGATACGTGTCATTATACATTTGTCCAAACCCACAGAATGTACCACACTGAGAGTGAACACCAACGTAAACCATGGATTTGACTATCATCCCAATTTCTACATATTTGACCTGGGGGAGCCATTAAGTCTTGTTTATGGTGGAGGTTGCCTTCCTACATACATTTTCCATTTTTGTGGAGTCAAATATATAGATTTGTTATCTTATGGTCATCGACTTTTGTGTCACGTTTATGAATCCTTTGTCATCCCTTAGCTTCAAACACATTCTGTTCAATTTTCTTGTCATGACTGCGGAATGAAGGCCATGAGCCCTCTCCCTACCCCAACCACTTGCCCTACTTAAACAAAACTCTAGGACAGAACTGTTCCATAGAGTAGCCATGAGTCACATGTGGCTATTAAGTAATTTAAATGTGGTTCATCTGAATTGAAATACACAGTGGGTTTCAAAGAGTACGAAAATAGGATGTAAAATAGCTCTTTAACAATTGTTATGTTGATTACATGTTGAAACGATATTTTTGATATATTTGGTTAAATGAAATGTATTATTAAAATTAATTCCACCAATGTCTTTTAATAGCTAAAAGAGAATAAAGATAGTGAGTAGTAACGGCTATTAGAAAATAGAATTACATATGTGGCTCTGAACTCCTTCAAGAAGGCCTCAGTTGCTACAGGGAGGATTTGGACCCAACCTAAATAAACAGAAAAGAGGTTCAGAAACTGTTCTAACTGGAGATGCTTAGTCCTTGAGAAGTAGTTTGTATTCAACATCTGGCCCCATTGCCAGATGAAGCCTCAATTTAACAAGCCACTATGGAATGTCTTCCTGATTAATGAGCTAAACGCTGGTCTGGAGTCCAAGCAATGTATGTATGTTACCATCCAACTCAGGAAGGGACTGGCTTTCCTGCAAAGAGCACAACCCTACCAGTGTTCCGAAGACCTCTACTTCTGAACCATTACAAATATTAAATGCTAGCCCTGTGCTTTGCCGATTGTGTACATGCCTCCCATCACTCATCCGTTTCCTTTCCCCCTGCATTTTTGGGTTCCCATTGTGAGGTTCTGTCAGGAATCCTGGTGTGCAGACAGTGACTGTGTGATGCATAGTGCCAGCCTATGCACATGGAATAAAATCCTGTAATAATACATTCAGAGCAAAACTAAGTAGATAAGAATTCACTTTTTTATATTTTTGTAACAACTCTATTGGGATAACATTTGCCTACCATACAATTCACCCATTCAAGGTGTATAATTCAGTGGTTTTTACTATATTCAGAGGGTTGTGCAACAATCAATTTTAGAACTTTTCATCACTGCAGAAAGAAATTCCATGCCCATTAGCAGTCTCTCCCCATTTCCTCCCGACTCCCCCTAGCCTTAGACAACAGACCAATCTACTTTTGTTTTCAGTTTTGTATTTTTAAACTTCAGTAAGTTGTTCTGTCAAATTTTCTTTAATATTATTTGCAATTAACTTTCCTCTATCATTCCTAATCTTATATTTGAACAGTATCTGCTTTTTAAAAGTTAGATTAACTAAAAACACAAGTTCTTGGATTTTTAAAATAGTTCTCATATTTTCATTTTTCTTAATGAATTAACGTTTTATTTTTCTCTATGTCAATTCTTTCATTATCCCTTCCTTGGAATTATTTTAGTGTAAATCTAACTTCTTCAATGTCAACCTTAATTTGAATGTTCAATAATTAAATTTATTGCTTAATTTATGTTAAACTAATTATTTTATCAATCATTGGTTCTTAACAAAATAACTAATCTACTTTTTGTCACTACAGATTTTCCTATTCTGAACCATATGATATGACCTTTTGTGGACAGCTTCGTGCACTTGGCTTAATGTTTTCAAGTTCATCCGTGTTCTAACATGTGTCCATGCTTCATTCCTCTTTATGGCTAAATAACATTCCATTGTAGGGATACATCACATTTTATTTGTCTGTTTATAAATTGATGGGTGGTTTTCATTTTGTGGCTGTTATGAATAATGCTGCTCTCAATAAGCAACCTGCCTTTCACCACTTCAAGATTTCTGCCAGGTATTTGCAAACCTAAAATCTTGTCCTTTTTTCTTTCATGCTTGCCAATTGCTTAAAGAAGAAATGGTCTCTCCTTTTGACTTTGCTGTATGTACCCTTTTTGAATTACCCTGAGATGGACCATCTTTCATCTTTCTTTGCATTTGACTTTCTTTTCTGTGTTCAGATCCATGCCCCTTTTTCTATTTTGACAGTCCACTCTTTCTTATGGACTTGTAATTACAAACTGCGAATTAGTGTAGAATGCTTTTGACTGCCACACACTTTGCAATGATTTCCCCCTACATTCATTTCTATCTGTTTTACATTTTCCCCCCACTCCATGTATAAATGTCCAACTGTTATGGAGTCGCATTTATCAACATTTTTGTTTATGTGTTTTGGTTTTAGCATTAGCATTTGCGTTGCTTTGGCCACCCAAGATTATAAAAATATTCACCCACGCTTTCTTGCGATGAAAGAGAACAGGAGACCTTTCTCCAGCCCAAACACTGCCCTCCCACCCCCACTCAGATGGAAACTCTAGACCTACAGGGTCTAGACTCCAGCTGCCAGTGCAGGAGGAATCTGGGCCAAAACTGATAGAAAAGCGCGTCAGAAGGGAATGACATTTCTGACTACATACCCACGTCCCTGAGAAGAAGCAGTTAGAATGTCAGCTGCCAGATAAAACTTCAGTTAACGCCCCACCATGGAATGCCCAGCTAAAATCCAAGCAATAGAGATGCCACCATCTAAACTCAGGAAGAAATAGTCTTCTCAGAAACAGCACAGACCTGGTCCCTGTCTTGGAGACCTATATTTCCAAACCATAAGAAGATATCATTGTGGTTGTCATTTTCAGATTACATTCCCTAATCCTGTCAGGAATTATTTGGGAGCAGTTTTCTTTTGGGGGGGCAGGGGGAACAGGAATTGGAATCCTTCCTTCATTATTTTCTGGTTCCTCTGATGTTCAGCTATGAGTCCTAATCCTGACTATGCTTATGGACCTAAAGTTCTGTAATTAGTTCAATTAAAAACTGAATCAGCAAGAAAAACTTTCTTTCACTGTTTCACCTTACTGTGCATGTGTAAATTAAGTCCACACACAGATATGTCTCTTCACAGGATTTGTCTGCCTTTCTGCATGACTGTTATGCATACTATTATAACTATTATGCCTGTTTTACATAATACTTAATAACTTTGTGAAAACAGCCTCGCAGCAAATAACTCATTGCTTCCTGTTATGGGTTGACTTGCCATCCCTCAAGTTCATATGTTGAAGTCCTAACTCCCAGTACCTCAGAAGGTCACCTTACTTGGAGATAATCAAGTTAAAATGAGATTATTAGGGTGAGTCGTAATCCAACAGGACTAGTGTCCTTGTAAGAAGAGGACGTTTGGGCACAGACATGTATGAAAAGAAGACATGTGAACACACAAGCAAAGGGCCACTGTTTACAAGCCAAGGAGAGAGGACTGGAACAGATCCTTCCCTCACAGCCCTCAGAAGCTAACCCCACTGACACCCTGATTTTGGACTTCTAACCTCCAGAACTGGGAGACAATACATTTCTGTTGTTTAAGCCACACAGTCTGTGGTTCTTTGTTGTGGTAGCCCTAACAAATTAATATGTTTCCTCAACCACAGTACCCCCCAACCCCTCCTAGAAATTCTGGTGCTCAGACTGGTAAGGAATTAAGTCTTTATGTAAAGACAACATGAATCTTCACGTCTTTTAACCCAAGAAGTAGACATGGGTGCCTTTTCCTTTAAGAAGTCCATGGGGACTGGCCCGGTGGCTCAAGTGGTTGGAGCGCCATGCTCCTAACACCAAGGTCGCCGATTCGATTCCCACATGGACCAGTAAGCTGCGCCCTCTACAGCTAAGATTGTGAACAACGGCTCTCCCTGGAGAGGCAGCCCGAGGTGAGCGGCTGGCAGCCCGCCAGAACTGCTGTGAGCCTGGTGACCAACTGTGGTGGGGGGGAGCGACGAGGGGTAGCGCAAGACTCATAATATCAGCCTGGGAGCTGTGTCCTACACAACTAGACTGAGAAACTACGGCTTGAACCAGAGTGGGGGGTTAGGGTTTGGTGGATAGAGGAGACCAATGAGGAGACGATTGCTTTGCTGGGTCCCAGGAGAGAGAGGATGGAGGCCTGGATGAGGAGGGCCACAGGAAAGATGAGAGATAGGTCTGACCAGATAGACTGGAGCCCTCATAATTGATGGAATGTGGCAGGTGGGGAGCAAGGACTCAGGACCTGCAGTGTTTTGTTTTATGTGTCCACTTGGCCAGGATCTAGTCCCCATTTATTCAGTCAGACTTGAATCCACGTATTTCTGTGAGAGTATTTTGTAGATGTGGTGAGCGTCTACAATTAGCTGACTTTAAGTAAGGAGAATTTCCTTGGGAGTGTGGTGGGCCTTATCTAATCAGTTGAAGGTCTGAAGAGCAAACACTGAGGTTTCCCCCAGGAAGAAAAAATTCTGCCTCAAGACTGCAGCATCTGTTTCTGCCTGAGTTTACAAATCCCAAACTTGCCAGACCCACAATCATAGCAGCTAATTCTGTAAAATGGGTTCCTTAAAAAAAAAATTATGTAGTTAAATATTCAGGTATATATAAATAGATATTGATATAAATATATATATAGATATAGATATACACAAATATATACACCCTACTTTTATTACTTACTATACATATACCTCCTACTTATAGTAGCTTGCTAGGGCTGCCCTAATAAAGTATCACAGACTGGGTGGCTTAAACAACAGAAATTTATTTTCTCACAGTTCTAGAAGTCTAAGATCAAGGTATTGGCAGGGTTGGTTTCTTCTGAGGCCTCTCTTCTTAGCTTGCACATGACTGTCTCCTCCCTATGTCCTCACATGGTCATCCCTCTGTGTGTGTCCGAGTCCTAATTTCTTATAAAGACACTGGTCCTATTGGATGAGGGCCCACCTACATGACCTCATTTTACTTTAATTATCTCTTTAAAGGACCTATCTCCAAATACAGTCACATTCTGAAGTCCTGGGACCTCAACATATGAATTTCTGGTTCTGCTTCTCAGGTAGAAATCTGACTGATACTAAAACATATACCATTTCTGCTTCAATGAACCAGGTTATCAGCCTCTCTCCCTGAGAAAGGGAAGAATTTGAAAGTATAACGGGTTTGAGGTAGCAGGGTAGAGACCTCCTAGGAAGAGGAAAGAGCCTTGGTCTTCCTCTGTGAAGGGAAAATGTTCTTCTAATATTTCATTCTTCAGAGAAAAAACAGAATGCCCAAACCCCATTCAGATCTGTCTTTGGGCCTCATTAATTCCCTAGAAAGAACTGCTGGAAGTTGAATTACTAGGTCAAAGGGGATGCAAGGTCCTTGTGACTTGCTTGTATTCCTGAATTTTATTCCGAGTCAGGCAGCTCTGCCATAATCCCTGTTTATTTGTGGCTGAGTTTCTATTTAGTCATTTTCAGTACTGTGTTTCCTCGAAAATAAGACCTAGCCAGACAATCAGCTCTAATGTGTCTTTTGGAGCAAAACTTAATATAAGACCTGGTCTTATTTTACTATAATATAAGACCAGGTATAATATAATATAATATAATATAATATAATATAATATAATATAATTACCAAATATGATATAATATAGTATAATATAATATAGTATAATATAATATAATATAATATAGTATAATATAATATAATATGATAATATAATGTAACATAATACCGGGTCTTATATTAATTTTTGCTCCAAAAGACGCGTTAGAACTGATTGTCCAGTGAGCTCTTATTTTTGGGGAAATACAGTAGACCTATACACGTTAACTTGAAATTGAGGCTATCTATATTTTTGAAGTTTATCATCCAATTTTTTTTCACTTATGAGGATATCCCCTGATATGAAATATTTCTTGAGAATTTTGATTGCATTTTCAAAAGGAAAGGAATTTGTGATTTTCTCCTAATTATAACAGAGCTAAATTCTCATTTTACAGACCATTCTTGTATTTCATAGTCTTGTTTCCAACTATTTCATTTCACAAACATGCACAGACAGTTCCCTTCTATCTCTATCTTTGTGCATTTGAGCTGCATTAATTAAGAATCAATCCATTGCAGCATTATTTACAACAGCCAAGATATGGAAGCAACCTAGGTGTCCATCGGTACATGATTAGCTAAAGAAGAGGTGGTACATATACACAGCAGAATATTATTCGGCAATAAAAAAAGAATAAAATCCTGCCATTTGTGACAACCTGGGTGGACCTAGTAGGTATTGTGCTAAGTGAGATAAGTCAGACAGAGAAAGACAAATACCATATGATCTCACTTATATGTGGAATCTAAAGAACAAAACAAACAAACAAAACAGAAACAAACTCATAGATACAGAGAACAAACTGATGTTTGCCAGTTAGGAGGGTGGTTGGGGGACAGGATGAAAAAGGGGAAGGGATTAAGAAGTATAAATTGGTAGTTACAAAATAGTCACAGGGATATAAATTACAGCACAGGGATGACAGTCAATTATATTGTAATAATTATTGATGGTGTCAGATGGGTGCTAGATTTATCATGTGATCACTTCATCGGTAATATAAATGTCTAATAACTATGTTGTACACCTGAAACTAATCTAATATTAAATGTCAATTGTAATTGAAAAATAAATGTAAAAAGAAAAATCAATCCATTGAATGGGATTAATGGGAAGACCAAAGCAGACATATTGTGACCTTGATACATATAATAGTGACAAACTGTCTCTCAGAAAGACCACCCCGGCCAAGTGGGAGAGAAGAAATGGTGGAGGCATTGTGGAAGCTGAGAAATGGGGAAGATGCTGCCAGAATCACCCAGGAAAGAGGGGAGGAGGAGGCTGGTAATGGAATCTGGTAATGGAAGCTTGGGGCCGCATGGCGGCAGGGACGTGGCTGGGAGAGGATAAAAGGAGAGGCCAACATTTTAAATGGGAAGAGAAAATGGGAGTTGAACCAAAGCCAATTTAAAGAACCCACACCACAGATCTACAGTCACGTGCTGTGTAATGATGTTTCAATCAACGACAGTGGTCCCATAAGATTACAATGGAGCTGAAGAATTCCTACTGTCTAGTGACACAGTAGCCATAGTTGCAAGGTCCTAGCACAATGCATTATCATTTTGTGCTGTCTCAGTCTGTGGATAAGAATGCTATAGCTAGAGGTGCCTGGGGGCCCTCACCTGCTCCTGTGAGCTTCCACAGGCCTCTCCTCTTTCCCAAACCAATGTGACAACTGGACCAGTACTTGTGGTTCTTAGGATTGCAAGATGCCCTTCAACGATAACCATTAGGAAACTTTGACGGAAAAAAAGAGCTTATTACTTACAGGGCTGGGAGGATACAAGGCAGGCCAGGGGCACACACGTGGGCCCTCTTTTCTATTCATGTTGAGCCCCCAACCTTTCTGTAGCCACCAGAGCCAGGCACTGTCTGCTCACCACAAAGCAAAAAAAGATGAATTTTTTAAAATTAAATTTATTGAGGTGACATTGGTTAGTAAAATATAGGTTTCAAGTGCACAATCTACAATACATCATCTGTTTATTGCATTGTGTGTCCACCACCCAAAGTCAATTCTTCTTCCAGCACTATATATTTGACCCCCTTTACAAACCTCTTCTACCTCCCCCCAATTCCTTACCCTCTGGTAACAAAAAATGAGTATTTTAATAGCCATACACTATGAAACATCTCACTAAAGAACACGGCAACAAGCAACACACAAAAAAGAAAAATAGATAAATCTGACTCTGTGTACATTAAACATACAGGTAACTGGGGAAAACATACCACACACACAAAAAATTGAACAGATGCAACATAGTCAAAAATTATGTGACTAACATATAAAGAGTACAATCAGATCCACAAGACAAAAATTGAGGACTGAAAAAAGAGAGTGAGCGAAAGTTGGGAAGGTGCTAATTAATAAAAGAAAAAATTCAAATGAAAAAGAAATATGAAAAGCTATTCCAGTCATAGGCTACCAAACTTGATATAAAAATAAAAATGAGATGTCACTTTCCAGCATTCGAACAGAGAAAGATGAAAAAAATGAGTATGTGGAGTGGGTAAGGGAACAGGTTCATTTGCAGGCTGGTGAAAAAGTGTGGGTGTGGGCAATGTTTCTGATCCATTTTTAGCAAGGAGCTCAGAGCAACGCCCCATCTGGGAACTGGTTCTTCATCAAAACTGAAAAAACAACAGGGTCCGTTCTAACAGAACAAACACAGGTAAGGTCCTGTGGGAGAACAGATTGGAAAAAGCAATTTGTCAGTGTGTAGAAAAGCTGAGGATGTGTGCTCTCTCTCATCATTGGTTCTCCAGTGGGGATGGTTTCTTGCCTCTCCCACCCAAGGGGACATATGGCAATATGCTTAGAAAGGTTTTAGATTGTCACAGCTGGGGAGAGGGGTGCCATGGCAGAGACCAGGAACATTGGTCAACATCCTACATTCATAAATACCTAATCACTACGCTGTACACCTGAAACTAATATAATATTGACTGTCAATTGTAATTGAAAAAAAAATGATTGTGGAAAAAAAAAAAAGAGAGAAAAATATTATACAATGCCAGGACAGCCACTCGCCCCCCCAAAAAAAGAGTAACTGGCCCAAAATGTCAACATTCGCTCCTAGATGTATGACCTGGGTAGGGGTCGCACCTCTGTTCCCACAAGGACTCAAGTGCAAGAATGCCCATTGCAATATTTATTCATTGCAATTTTTATTCAGTGCCATCTATGTGCTAGGGATGGGGGTATTCATATTCTTCGTAGTGAAAAAGAAAGGGGGAGCAGGAACCAACTTAGATGTTTATTGACAGGAGAATGGATAAATAAGTTGTGCATTCATCACAGGAATATTAATGCTGTGCTAAGATCCGGCTGCCTGCCACTTGAAAAAGTTAAAAATCAAGAGACATGGTTGGTGGGACGAAAAGTAGGTTTATTCAGAAAGCCGGCATTCGGGGAGGATGGCGGACTCCCGTCCACAGGCCATCTCCCCATTCCTAGACCAGTCAGAAGGTTTCATAGGTATACAAGAAGAACAAAGGAAAGGGGGAGTAGGTCAGGCAGGTCCGAGGGCTGACATCTTTCCCTGGGTCTGGTCTGTTTTGAGATAATGTTACCTCTGGACTCCGGACTGGATTCAGAATGGCCACAGAGGCCTGGGGCTTTATGTGTATTCTGGTGTCTGGGCGCCTGAGGATGAAGAAATTGCTCTCTTCCAGGTTAGGATGTTGTTAATTAACGAGGCATGGGTGGCCTTGAGAAAGGGAACAAACGGAGTTCTTCAGTTAATCAGCGAGGGGAGAAACAAAGAGGAAATAGCTGAATATCAGGATGGGTCAAACTGCAACCTCGCTGAGTTTAAGTACAGGTGGCTGGAGAGCGAGCTATGCGGGGAGTCAAACTGCAAACTAAGTGTTGTTGATTTACCGAATTCCACCCTTACACTATAATGTGGCAGATGAAAGAATATGTTGTTATATGTGGGTACCAGGTGGGTACTACACTTATTGGGATGATTACAAGGTACGTAAATGTCACTATGTTTTATACCTGAAACTAATATAATATTGTATGTCAACTGTCACTGAAAAACAACTTTTTTAAAAAAAGAATAAGAGTTATGTGTATCCATGTAGACAGATCTCATGAGAGCAAGTGGCAGAATCCCCACCCCAAAGCCAGCCAGCCCCCGGTCCCTGTCATGTGTGTAGCTACAGCTGTACCAGTGTCTTCTTTCCCTGTGAGTTTCTAGCTTAGTGTTAGTTTTTCTGCATTCCTATCACAATCTAATTTACAAGGAGTTAATTAGATTGAGTGCTGCAAACGAATGTGAACTGCAAATGAATGTGAACACGCAGATTTCCCACAGAGAGGAGAAAAATATCCCCAGACATCAGTAGACAAGGGTGTGGGCAAGAGGAGCACAAGCATTTGTTCTTTCCACAAGCTCTTATTATGCACCTAAGGTGTGCACGCCTAGCATGATTAGCTCCCCACCCCCACCCCCACACTCTATCAGAGCCTGGAAAATTCCAGCCTCGGTAGAGCCGTCCCCAGCCCCCTCCTTCCTTGCTCAAGCAGCAGTTTCCATGGCAACAGCCGCGAGACTGCTTGCTTCTTCCGAACAGGTAATTGCTCTTGAAGGAAAGGGCGGGTGGGGGATGGGGAAGGCTCAAACCTGCAGTTTTGCCCCTCAAAACACATCCTTACGTGGGAGCTTTTCAAAAGGTCACGAAATTGCCTGTGAGGGCCTCCCTGGACCTAGTTAGAAATCACAGACGACTTTTAAGTACCAGTGACATCAGTATCATGGTTTCTTCTAATTGTTCATTTACTTATTTATTCATTCAACAAATATGGATTGACTTTACTGGGACCTGATCACACACACACACACACACACACACACACACACACACTCACACACACCGAAGAGGCACACTCTTTGCTCTGAGAGTTGAGATGGAAGAGATATTTGTTTCTTTAAACAAGATTTTTTTAAGGTTCAATCAGACGTTATGGAAGGAACACTGCATGACAAGGGTCATGGTGGGCATAGTGGGTACAGAAAGAAAGATGAAGGGTGTTGTGTCTCCTCGCTCGCGGGCCGTGCAAGAATCCATGAGTCAGATAGAAATATAGAAGGAATATTTATTAATAAAGTAAGAGGAGGGTCGGCTGAGCAGAGTCTGCTGGAAACTGCTGTGTCAAGTCTTTGTTTGGTCTCAAGTTTTATATGTTCCTTTAGTTGGGAGTGGGGGAAGATTCGGTGAAGCTGATTATTGCAACCTTTGCATATATTACGTAGATTTAAATTAGAGCCAGGAGAGTGGATCCCATACGGATGCAAAACCTCTCCCTAGTCACAGGGGCAGCACAGGGCCTAAGTAAATAGGAACATTGAAACTGGTATGTATAGTAAATATATAGGAGCAGAATCACTAAGGGGCAAAGAAAGAAAAGAAAGCTTTCAAAAAGTCCCAAGCTAAATTGCAGTTATTAATTTGAATTATACCAGAGATCCAAATCTCAAAAACAGAAAATTTAGTGCCATCATTACAATCCTCTGTCTTAACAAAGGGGCAGTTGGTTGGTTGTTGAAAACCCTAAAATTTATCAGAGTAGGAAGAGAAGTAAAACATAGGGCAGGGAGAATGCTGATGGTCTTCAATTACCTGCTCTCCACCATAACACTTGGGTAAATAGCTTCATAATTTGGGTGGAGAAGAGCTCGGTAAACACAACTCTACAATTTACAACCATAAAAAGAAAGAGATGAATTAATCTGACTCCACAAGAGCTGAAAAAGTAAGTATAGTAGGGGAAAAAAAAAGTAAGCCAGAGTAAAGTGACAAAATGGGTAAAACTACTTGTGACCCAACGAGAATCAAAGGAATGATAACCAAAAAATTGCCACACTGAAGTTGCCTTTTGGGGATGTTGATGTTAAGCTATTTAATAAGAAACAAGCCTCAGAAAGAACCTTTGGCCCTCCCCCATTCTCCAGCCCTAGAGATTCAGACAGAAACTTGCTTCTGGAAGGAAATCTTAGAATGCTGCCTCAGCCTCATTTGAATTAAGTATGGTAAATAAGAGGGCTCAGGCAGGCGCCTGTTAGCTAGACAACCCCTAAGTCCCATTGTTTCTGAGTTGCCCAGCAAGTAATTTCCTGCCAAGTGTGTTCCACTCTTCTTCAACTACCTGTAAACTACCCATTCTCACTTCTGAAATCTAATATCCCATACTCCCTCTGTTCTCCTTTGTCTAAAATGTCTTATATGCCGGATGTTGCCTTGCTGTCTTTGGAATTTTCATGTTTTTGTGAATTCCACATACCAATGTATCGGAATTTGAATTTCTCCTGTTAATCTGTCTATGTTAATTTGATTATTAGCCCAGCTAGAAGAATTTAGAAGATGGGAGGAAAAGTATTAATTATTTATTATACCCCACAATATCTTCTATATGCCCATTGCGTTTACAAGATATACATTAAAAACATGGAAGGAAAATGAACTTCAAAATACATATATGGACAGAAAGGCTTTAAAAGAGAAAATGGAAATGTTCCAAAAATACAAAATGACATTCCAAACTCTTTGTATTAAAAAAGGGGGGATGGGGTGGCCCGGTGGCTCAGGCGGCTCAGGCGGCTCAGGCGGCTCAGGCGGCTCAGGCGGCTCAGGCGGTTAGAGCTCCATGCTCCTAACTCCGAAGGCTGCCGGTTCAATTCCCACATGGGCCAGTGGGCTCTCAACCACAAGGTTGCCAGTTCAATTCCTCGAGTCCCGCAAGGGATGGTGGGCAGTGCCCCCTGCAACTAAGATTGAACACGGCACCTTGAGCTGAGCTGTGCCCTCCACAACTAAGATTGAAAAGACAACTTGACTTGGGGGAAAAGAAAAGTCCTGGAAGTACACACTGTTCCCCAAATAAAGTCCTGTTCCCCTTCCCCAAATAAAGTCCTGTTCCCCTTCCCCAAATAAAGTCCTGTTCTCCTTCCCCAATAAAATCTTTAAAAAAAAAAGGGGGGGGGATGGAAGACCCAAACTGGCAAGTCATTTTTCCCATTGTTGGATGGACAAAGATGAAAATATAGACGATCAGATTTGGCAACTGTGTGGAAAATGGATGCCTGTATGAGTTGCTATAATCTTTCCAGCAAGTTCTTTTCACAATGGGCATTACACTTTAATATGTGTATGCCCTTTGACCCAGTAAATCCACCTCTGGGAGTCTGCCCCCTCATATGTTCACAGAAGTACACACACCCACAAGGGTCAAGGCAGTCTGGCTGGGGAGCGGTCAATTGGAAAATGCATAGAATGTGTGCTTGGGAGCCCTGAGGTGTGACAGTGCTGCAGGATTTTACAGAACAAACACGTAAATTCCTTGCTTGATAAAGAAACTGTTTTGAAGACTAGTTAATCTTACCATTTCATGTTAAATAAACAAGAACTGGACTAGAAACCTGTATATGCGTCATTATCCATATTTGAGCAAATACAACCCTTTGACTGTCCATTTATTCACCTTCTATAAATGTCTGTTGAATTCCCACTCCCTGACAGACACTCCATCAGCGACTAAGGACACAGTAGAGATGAAAAGCAGAGAGTATGTCTATGCTCATAGAGGATCCATCTCAGTGAGAGAAGAAGACAGAATATATAAGGTCATTTTGGAGGGCAATTTGACAATATGTAAAAAAGCTGGCCACAATGTGTGTTAATTATCATATCACTCAGAAAATCGAGTTTCGGGGCCGGCCCGGTGGCTCAGACAGTTAGAGCTCTATGTTCCTAACTCCAAAGGCTGCGGGTTCGATTCCCACACAGGCCAGTGGGCTCTTAACCACAAGGTTGTCAGTTCAGTTCCTCGAGTCCCGCAAGGGATAGTGGGCAGCGCCCTCTGCAACTAAGATTGAACATGGCACCTTGAGCTGAGCTGCTGTTGAGCTCCCGGATGGCTCAGTTGTTTGGAGTGCATCCTCTCAACCACAAGGTTGCCGGTTCGACTCCCGCAAGGGATGGTGGGCTGCGCCCCCTGCAACTAGCAACGGCAACTGGACCTGGAGCTGAGCTGCACCCTCCACGACTAAGACTGAAAGGACAACAACTTGACTTGGAAAAAAAAAAAAAAGTCCTGGAAGTACACACTGTTCCCCAATGAAGTCCTGTTCGCCTTCCCCAATAAAATCTTTAAAAAAAAAAAAAAAAAAGAAAATCCAGTTTGAGATTTGGGCCCGGGAAGAAACCCTCACACATGGGGCAAGGAGACAAGTTCAAGAATGTTCACTGGGACATTCATTCATTTGACAAGTATTTATTGAGTAGAAAGTATGTACCGGGCACTGCTCTGAGCACTGCAGACCTCGGGTGTTGCTTGTGATAATGAGGGGGAAAAATGGGACACGACCTAAATACCCACCAACCAGAGAAGGGGCAAATTAATTAATTGAGCTCTGTTCCTACAATGGAACATAATGAGCAGTTTAAAGCAAGAAAGAGAATGGGCATGAGTTGCAGAGAGATAAGTTAAGGTGAGACTCCCCACCCCGTCTCTCTAAGCTACTTGTTCAATGTTCACAATTGTCTGAAGTTAGTTCTCGCTTCTTGTTGTCCACCGTTTTCAGCTGGCAGGATTTTGGGTTCAATGAACAGGATTCACCTAGCGAGGTGGATCGCATGTGTGTGGTTCTCCCTGAAACATACAGCAGCAAAGGGAGGAGGCGTGCACAGCCATTCCTCACTTCAACAGTCTCTCAGGACCCACCTGCTTTACGCTAGCTAGGTATTTCGATCCCAGCACACTCTAACTTCAGAACTGGAAATTTCCGGTCTCTTTAGACCTGTGCTTTCTGGTTCCCTCCCCTCTCCTTCCAAGAGCTGGCCATGGTTCCCATGGCAACGTCCTGAGCCTGCTGGTGCCTTGCACATCAGGCATAGCTCTTGAGAGAAAACAGATTAGGAGGGAGTGAGGGCCCCGGACAAAGACCAAGTCTGGGTGGGGGGAGGAGAGGGCTGAAGGGTTCCCACCTGCGCCTCTCCCTCTTTGTCTCTGGGTCAGGCCCGTCTTTTGTGCACAGTCATGTGCATCATTCCATGGAGGTCACCGCAGAAGAAAACGGAACCATCTCTTTGGGTCTCTGCAGGCCTTATAAAAACTCCCAAACCTCCTGCAGGAACCAGGCTTTTTGGTCTGAGCTTTTCAACAACACTCGTAGCGTATTGATCAATCTCCACGGTGCTGACACTTTTCCTGAAGCCAGGGACACAATGGTGACATCGACAAAAAAACATCCAGCCTAAGAGAAAGCTTACAGGAGTTTATTTGAGCCAAACTGACAACAATTGCCGGGAAGCAAAGTCTCAACGGATTGAGAAAATGCTTCGGAAAATTGCCATTTTGTAACTTATTTTATACATTAGAATCCAAGGAAGGAAGTTACATGAAATCCATTGGTTGTAGATTAAGGGGGTGGGAGAAAGCAAAGCGGGGAAATCTCTGGGATTGGATAAAAAGCAGAGTGGAGAGACACTCATTTCTTTTCCATTGGTGGGTACAGGATGGTTAATAGCATTTTGCAGCATATGAGATGGTATTTGGGGAGCAAGATAACAATGAGAGATTTTGTAGTTTCCTGCTTTGGTGTGGCGGGTTGTGCCCCTGAGGGGTCAGGAAAAAGGGATTACTCTGACATTCCAAAGGGAATGTTATCTTAAATGCAAAAAGACAACGGTCAGGCTCACTTAAGGTAAAGACTGACCTTTGTCAAGGAAGCTACAGGCCAAGGATGTAACTTTCTGCCATGGTCCACCTTAGTTAGGAATTTTTATGTTCACGCCATCCTATGTGGTTATCTTCAGTCTCCTGAGCTTGTCAGGTTTCACATGTAGCCCCTTTTCCATCCACAGTGAGACAAAAACAGCAGTCTCTGCCCTGAGACCCTACTGTGCAAGACATGGTGCATCTGACACATGCACTTAATCATTGGACAAATAGGGACCGAGGGCTCACACGGTCCAGATGACAGACCAGGGGGTGTTAATGCAACAGACACGAGACACTGGAACCCGCAACAGCCTGGAGGTGGGGGCTTGTTGGGACATTGTAGGGACCCAGCAGGCCCTGAGCTGCATGAACTAACAGAAGGTAAGAGGGGAAGTCATCACTGGGCAACGTAGAGGTGAAAAGCGCTGGATTTTAAAAATAAATGAACAAACGAGACAGAAACAGACTCATAGATACAGAGAGCAAACTGATGGTCTCCAGAAGGGAGGGATTGGGGGCTGGATGACAAAGTGGAAGGGATTAAAAAGTACAAATTGGCACTTACAAAATAGTAGCCAGGATGTAAAGTACGGCGTAGGGAATATAGTCAATAATATTGTAATAACTATGTGTGGTGTCAAGTGGGGACTAGACTAATCAGAAGGGATCATTTCATAAGGTATATAAATGTCTAATCACTATGCTGTACACCTGAAACTAATATATTATTGAATGTCAACTATAATTGAAAAGTAAATTTTAAAAATATATTGGAAAAAAAGAAGGGGGAGTCCTTACATATAGCAATAGTGAAAGGAAAAGGATAACAAAAAGTAGAAAGAGAAGAAGAGGGAGAGAGAGAGAAAGGAAGAAAAAGGAGGAAAAATCATTATTTTTCAATAGGTGTGTGTGAATTTACAAATACATACACAAGAAGGGTTACAACATCATAAAGATTTTTCTCACTTATTATATCTCAGGAATTATACATACCCTGTTTCCCCGAAAATAAGACCTATCCAGACAATCAGCTCTAATGCGTCTTTTGGTTTTGGAGCAAAAATTAATATAAGACCTGGTCTTATTTTACTATAATATAAGACTGTGTCTAATATAATATAATATAATATAATATAATATAATATAAGACTGGATCTTATATTAATTTTTGCTCCAAAAGACGCATTAGAGCTGATTATCCAGCTAGGTCTTATTTTTGAGGGAAGCACGGTATGTATCTTGGTTATAATTATTCTCATTGATTTTTTACTTTAATTCTATGTAGTACAGACTTCTGGAAGTGGGCTATAAATATGTTCTGTCCCCATGAGACCCCCAATAAAGTCAATAGAACTTTACAGTGTAAGAGTCAAGATTTGAACCCCAGGAAAGTAGAAACTCACTTGCAACTGGATGTAATCTACAGAACAGACAAGTCGTCTTAAGTAGTTGATGGGTTGGTAACGAATGTGTCCAGAGTACGGCTGCATTTTACTGTTTCCCAGAAAGCCATTCCCTCCCTGAGTTAGAAAGCAATGTGGAGAGAGTCTGGCATTTAGTTCATTAATCAGGAAATTCCTAGGTAGGCTGATTTATCGGGCACTCGGGCTGATTGTTAACACTCGTAGAGTTTGTCCAAAGGGCCACAAGATTCCAGGAGAAACTTCTCTCCCATCTGAACTGTCTTTTCACTTTAATTCTGGCTCAGCGTCCTCCATGAAGCCTGGAACCAGGACCTGCTGAAGAACAGTTTCTCTCTGGGCACAGAGCACGCTCGAGGGGTCCTTTCCTCAGCTCAGTACAGGCTCTGTGTATATGTCCTTGTCCTCACAGATAGGGAGGGCTTCATTAACAAGTCACAAAAACACATGACCATAAAAGAAAAGATACATAAATCTGGGCGCATGAAAACAATGAGTTGCCACCTCACACCCATTAGGATGGTTACTATAAAAAAACAAAACTAAACAGAAAATAACAAGTACAGGGAGGACGTGGAGAAAGTGGAACCCTTGAGAACTGCTGGCGGGGTGTGTGTGGACAGGGTATTTTGTCCTCTCCACAAACTCATACTGGGTGGCATGTGTGTTAGGACATTTTTGAACCCACACACATTTACTGCTATAGCCTGGACGTTTCTACGCCTGAGCTCCCCACCCCCAATTTGCAGTCACCCTCCCTCTCCCGCCACCTGTAGTTTCCATGGTGACAGGCTGAGCAGTCTTTGTTGTGCACACCAAGTGAGAGGTCTTGGGGACATCAAAATTAACGGGTGTGGGGAGAGCTTGGGCCTGCAGAACGTCTACCACGAGACCCAGGCATGTTCCTTCCTGCAAATGAAATTGCAACCTTGGATGTTTGTGGAATGTCACTTAATCAGCCCTGCTCTGTTAGACATTGCAAGACTCCCACAAGCACAGTGAGGCAAGGATTCTTTAATTTGATCATTCACTCATTTATTCATAAACTATTAATTTGACTCCAAAAGTAATGGCAGATCCTCTTCTAGAACACGCGGATATAGCAGTGGTGTGCAATGGGGGACAGTTTTGCTCCCCAAGGGGGCAATTGGAAATATTTTTGGTTGTCACAACTAAAGAAGGTGGGTGCCGTTAGCTTCTAGTGCATACAGGCCTCAGATGCTGCCGAACATCCTACAATGTCCAGGACAGTGACCTCCTCCCCCCTCACACACATATACACATACAGCAAAGAATTATCCAACCCCTAACATCAGAGTGACAAGGTTGAGAAACCCTGGGATACAATGACGTGTACAAACCTGTCCTAAAAATACTCTTGGCACTTAGATTCTAAGGGAGGAGACAGACTGTAAACAAAATACAATTTGTGTGCTATGATAATAATAAGAGGGGGGGCCGGCCCAGTGGCTCAGGCGGTTGGAGCTCCATGCTCCTAACTCCGGGCTCTCAACCACAAGGTTGCCAGTTCAATTCCTCGACTCCCGCAAGGGATGGGGGGCTGCACCCCCTGCAACTAGCAACGGCAACTGGACCTGGAGCTAAGCTGCGCCCTCTACAACTAAAATTGAAAGGACAACAACTTGACTTGGAAAAAAAAAGTCCTGGAAGTACACACTGTTCCCCAATAAAGTCCTGTTCCCCTTCCCCAATAAAATAAATAAATAAATAAATAAATAAATAAATAAATAAATAAATAAGTGACTGGGGTGAAAGGGATGGCGTGGCCAGAGAAAGCTTCTCTCAGGTTGCGATAACTGAGGAGAGAGATGAATGCAGGTCGGGAGCAAGTCATGGGAAAACAACATTCCAAGGAGTGGGTATAGCACGTACAAAGGTCCTGCGGTAGAAACACACTGAATACATCCAAGGAAGGATAAGGAGACCCAAGGGGCTAAAGAGCTATTAAGAGGGATAAGGAAGAAAAGGTGGTGGTGGTGGTGGTGGCGGGCGGGGGGGGGGGCCAAGGGGGGCGGGGGGGGGGAGGTGGATCAAGAAAGGCCTTGTAGATGGAACAAACTTTGGGATTTATAATTTAGCTATTAAAATGATTCCTGCTGTTAGTATTGTTAATAGTAATTGAACATTTACTGTTTGCCAGGCTTCTCCTGTCTGCCTCAGGGACCTCATCTGTAAAATAGGAAGATAACATCACCCACCTTTCAGACATAATAAGCATTTATTAAAATGTTAGTTATTTAAAACAATAGTAATTGTAATGATAATGACGATGGTGTATCAACAACCATTGACCTCACCCAAATTTGAAACTGCTGATTCTAAAAATACAAGGACTCTTCATCTCATGAAAATATGCAAAATATGTCCATTTCGGCCTCCCTCCTCAGCTATCATGCTCATCCATGCTCCCTGTCCTGTGCACAGCCCAGCCCCTGCTCCAGTGGTCCCACATCCCAGAGAAGTCACTGAGCAAATATTTGTTCTTCTGGAAATTTAGTTTTGTGAGATTATCTCTTTGATCTCTTTCTCTCTCCCCCAGTGACCTCTGAGCTGCAAGAAGGCAGTGGTCACACTTTCCTCATTTGAAAAAAAAGAGGACCCGACTCTCAAGGTTGAGGGGAGGAGTAAATAAAGGAATGGTGGTCACACAGCAAACTCAATAAATAACAGTGTAAAATGCTCATTCATCAAGATAAATAATATTTTAATGCAAATTTGGAAAAAAACATTAATGCAAAAAAAAAATCCATGATGAACAAAATGTTAACATTTTGAAGAAAGACAGAATCTGACAGTCCTGTGCTGTGCCATATTGGAGCCTGAGGCAAAAGGAAAAATGCATAATGTTTATCCATGCTTTTGTGTATTGTTTTAAAGGTTAATTTTTTTCCAGAGATAGATTTTGAAAATATTATGGATGAGTTTGCCTCCATTAAAGCCAGGAAAGTAAAATTTTAATAAATTCTGGGTGGTTTATTTGTATAACTGAAAATTTATAATAAGAGAATGTGAGTTTTAATAGACATACTTTTCAACTGTTCAATTTTTTTCCTGGAAAAACATTCTGGAGAAAATGAACCATTAAAAATTATACACAAACACATATATTGGGGCTCACCTTCTTTGTCTCAGGCTTCAATATGGCTCAGCACACACTGGACTTATTTAAGTTTTTAATATTTTTTCCTTCCTTTGCATCCATTTTAATTTTTTTTTAAATATCACATTAGAATGTTATTTGTCTTGATGACTGAGGTTTTTGGTGCCTCCTTAAGCTCACTTCACCCTAGTCCCAGCTCTGTCTTTGAGAATGTGACCTTTGAGCTGAGATATGAATATTGAGAAAGAACCAGCCATGGGAATTGTGGGGAAAAGAAATTCTTATTAGAGGAAGAACAAAAATCTAGGTCCTGGGGCACAGAAAGCTTTGAGAGACAACAGGGAAGCCAAGGTGGCAAGAGTTGGTGCACAAGGAACGAGGACTACACAATGAAAGGAGAATACAGGGGCCAGGATACCACTGACCTCGTTGGCCAATGGTGAGAAGCTTTCCTTTCATTCTATGAGTATTGTGGTTTAAAAACAAAAACAACAACAACAACAACAAAGCGTGAAAAAAGTTAAATTAGGTGGGAGGTGGGTGGGGAGAGGGTGGCTGACCTGATTTGTTTGCAGAAGGTCTGGGGCTTGCTCCATGGAGGATAGATTACCTGTGGGATTGGAATGACCCCAGTCATCAGGATGTCACAGTTATCTAGGTAGAAATGGTGGCACCTGGACCAAGATGGACACACACTGATTGAATCCTGTTACGTCTTGAAGGTTGAGCTGACGTAGGCTTTATGGTGACTTGGATATGTTGTGTGACAGAATGAGAAGAATGAAGAATGACTTCTACATTTTGAGTTTGGGCTCTTGGGTGTATGGTGGTGTCATTTATAGGGGTTGGGAAGACTTTGGGGTGAGCAGATTTATTGTGGGGATGAAGATTTGTATTTGGACACATTGGCTTAAGATATCAATTTGGCATTTATGGGGAGATGTCAAGGAGGTAAAAGTTCAGATGGCAAATCAGGGTTGGAGATATGGATTAGCTTAAGGATGGGTTTGTAAATGTGGCTGTTGATGAGGACAACTCTGGAGAGACTAGATATGCTGTGGAAGCCCGCTTCTGAGCTGGCCTTTTGGTATTCACGCTCCTGTGTACTCCCTCCCCTCCCACGATGAATGGGGTTTAGCCAGTAGGAGATTATAGAAATGCCAATGCGTGGTCTCCAAGGCTGGGTCATAGAAGGCATCATGGCTTCATTCATGCTCTCCTTTGGCTCACTCAAGCTGGGGAACCCAGTCATCATGTCACATGGGCACTCAAACAGCTCTCTGGTGAGGAACTGAAGTCTCCTGCCGACAGCAACATAGCTTACCAAGAGTATGAGTGAGCCACTTGCTGGCAGGGAACCGTCCAGCCCCAGTCAAGCCTTCAGATGACAGCAGCCTCAGTCAACATCTTAACAGCACTTTCTGAGAGACTCTCAGCCAGAACCACTCAGCTAAACTCCTCCTGATTCCCACAGGAACCGGGTGATATAACAAATGTTTGTTGTTTTAGGTCTCCATGTTTTGGGGTCACTTGTTATATGGCAGTAGCTAACTAATGCAGATGGAAACAGTGGATATGGACCTAGTGCTGCAGTCCTTCCTTGTTGCCACGCAGCAGCCTACCCATTTGTCTCCTCGTACCTGCCCCTAAAGAAAGGAGAATCTGTGAGACGGAGCTTTTCAGGGACTTTGCTTCACCTTTGTGCCTGCACCTTATGTCTCCCTGTTTGGCCCCAAAATACGGCTGGCCAGCCAATGACGGTTACGACTCCCTACGGTGGGGGCAACCTAAGCCAGGCTGAGCCACGCGTGGGGACCAACAGGAGAATCCACGGGGTTGATAGAGGTGGGCACAGCCCCCCACGATCCGCGGGCTAAGGAGAGCCTCTGCCTCTGTGACTTCATTCCTTCCCACAGCCTGCAGGGCAAGTGATTCAGTGATGTGCTCTCCATCTATTCATATGCATAAAGGTTTTGTCCCTTAGGGAAGTACTTATCCTGGGACTTATGGTTCTGCTGCCTGCAGGCAAGGGTGACTGGTTTGAATCAGTTTCCTATTGTAATATATGGCATTCACAGATCTTGAGATTGACAAGCTTTATCTCCTTTACTTCCTCACCTAACTAATAAAAGCTATGCAGGCCCTATTTGGGGCTCAGTCCTTGAGGCTGCAGTCCCTTGGCCCCGCTTGCACTCTATTCTTGTCTACTGTCTTTCTTAACCTTGTGCCGCCCTCCTCGCTCCCCACAACCCTTGTCGCACAGGACGGGACACTTCCTCACTTAGAGGTGAGCACCGAGGAGCAGCTGGTGAAGTTAGACAAAGGCCAGAGGGAGTTTAGCATCCCTGAAGGTAACAGAGCAGTTCAAAGTCTGGTAACAGGAGGACGCAGGAGTAGCCATCGAATTGAGAAAGGTAAAGGTCACTGGCACGCTGACAAAAGCAGCTTCTTGGAGTGATGTGGTGACAACCTGGCTAGTGTTGGGTGAAGAGAGAATGGGAAAAAAGGAACAAAGAAACAAGGGATGAGTATTAGACAACTATTGAGAGAACAAAGGCTCAGCACATGCACAGGTAGCATCAGGTTACAAACTGCAACATTTAAATTCTTCTAAAGACCCCATATCCAAAAAAATCCAAAACACTAATTTGAAAAGATATATGCACTTCTATGTTCACTGCAGTGTTCTTTACAATAGCCAAGATACAGAAGCAACATAAGTGTCCATAAATAGACAATTGGGTAAAGAAGAGGTGGTACATATAAGCAATGAAATATTACTCTGCCATAAAAAAGAATGACATCTTACCATTTGCGACAACATGGCTGGAACTAGAGGGCACTATGCTAAGGAGATAAGTCAGACAAAGAAAAACAAATACCATATAATTTCACTTAGGTGTGGAATCTAAAAAACAAAATAAATGAACAAACAAAACAGAAAGAGATTCATAGATACAGAGAATAAACTGATGGTTGCCAAATGGGAGTGGTGTTGGTACAGGGTGAAAAAGGGGAAGGAAATTAAGAAGTACAAATTGCCAGTTACAAACAGTTATGGGGATGTAAAATACAGCACAGGGAATATAGCCAATACTATTGTAATAGCTGTGGATGGTGTCAGGTGAGTACTAGACTTACCTAGGTGATCACTTCCTAAGGTATGTAAATGTCTAACCACTATACTGTACACCTGAAACTAATACAATATCGGATGTTAACTGTAATGGAAAAAATTTTAAATAAAAAAAGGCTTTGCAGGGGGCAGCAGGTTAGCTCAGTTGGTTAGAGTGCGATGCTCGTAACATCAGTGTTTCCTGTTCAGTCCCCGCATGGCCCACTGTGAGCTGCGCCCTCCACAACTAGATTGAAACAACTACTTGACTTGGAGCTGATGGGTCCTGGAAAAACACACTTAAAATAAATAAAAGTTAAAAAAAATTAATTAAAATAAAAAGGCTTTGCAGTTACATACGGGACGTATATTGGGGATTCTGTTCAATGGGAATTTGCTGAGCACACTCTGAGAGTGTTTGCAGAGGAGGCCACAGACTCAAATCTTAAATATAAGACTTTGCTGTTTATAAGCTATTCTGTGCAGGAAGGAAGGAGGAGACTGGAAGCCCTACACCACCCCGCCCCTTAACACAACAGAATGAAAGGTTTTCTTCTATGTCTGAGTGCTCACAGATCCCCTCACAAATACACAAATACACCAACACACATGCGCACACAGACACACACACACACAGCCAGGTCCCAGAACGGCTGTGCTATTTACAGGCCAGAGGGCTTTCAATTCACAAATCCACAAACTTAGAAAGTGTAAACTGAAAATGTACACTTGAAAAGAGGCCAACAGTCCATAGGGAAACAAGAGAAGTCATACTATTTCTTTTTTCATGAAACCAAACATGAGGGTGACATTAAAGATCATAAAAGGAGTGATAAGGGAGGTGCAAGGGTGTGAAACAGGATGTGTTTTTCATTGGGGTTCTTTCCAAATGTGGGACATGAAGTTCTGTTGGTCATAAAAGGTTGGTTTCCTCATCAGTGCATGTTTAGGATACCAAGTCCATCCATATAGTAGAGTTTAAGACTCCAGAACCGTGAAAGAATATATTTCTGTTGCTTTAAACCATTCAGTTTGTGACAATTCATATGGCAGCCCTAGGAATCGAGCACAGAGTGGTTAGTGTTCTGAGGATACAAAATTTGAAGCATGACCTAGCTAGTATAAATACTAGGCATCTATTTAGGTTGGATTTTTTTTTTTTTTACACTTTTTTTTTAAATTGGGGAATCTTGGGGAACAGTGTGCTTCTCCAGGGCCCATCAGCTCCAAGTCGTTGTCCTTCAATCTAGTTGTGGAGGGCACAGCTCAGCTCCAAGTCCAGTTGCCATTTTCAACCTTTAGTTGCAGGGGGCACAGCCCACCATCCCATGTGCGAATTGAACCGGCAACCTTGTTAAGAGCTCGCGCTCTAACCAACTGAGCCATCTGGCCGCCCCTTTTTACACTTTTTAATACTTTTACAGCATATGAGGATGCTTCAGCTCAAGTACAGTTCACAGGCTTAGGATATAATGGGTACTTAACGCACCCTTGTCAAACTGAACCCACCGGTACCCGCCGTGGTTCCATACAGCTAGGAGACTGTATTTTTAATGCCAAGCTTTAGCACACATTCCCCAGGACTCCCCTTCCAACAAAACTGCCACTCCAAGCCTCTCCTAACAAGAAATTCTAGAACTACCACTGATGACCTGCCATGCAAAGGAGTGGGGTTTACGTTCTAAGGAAAATAGCGCTCCGTTGGAGAGTTCAGTGAGGGAGGGGTCAGGTTTTCCTGGGACAAGAAACAAGTCCTTTTAAAAAGCAGCTGCAGCGTTTCAAGGAAGAAACCCAGGCAGAAGTTCTATGATGGCAGAGTTATTGGTGGAGCTGGACCTTCGGGATGAGGAATCTGACTGGCTGTGGGGAGTGAGGAGCAGGGACAGTGCAGGCTGAGGTGCTGCAGAACAGAGCTGGGGACTGGACGCTGGTTGTCTTCCTTGAGACCAGGACCACACTGAAAAGGATCTGGATGGGCAGAGATGTTTTAGGAGGAAGGAACACCAAGTCTAACCAACTCTACAGATAGAAAAGAGGCAATTCCAGTAAGGGAAGAACAACCACATCACACAAGACAAGCCTGGGAGCTGTGCCCAGACATCTCTCCCTCTCTGAACCGCAAGGTCCCTTTTAAAGGACTGAGTCCTGAGCAGACAAAGCTGGGGAGAAGGCAGGAATAGGGTGCTACAGGAAAGAGAGGGTTAAGACCAAGTAGCAGGCTTTCCCCTGCGTCGTAGGAAGAAAACAGAAGTGAACCCTGTTTTAAAGTACAGTAGTCCTCACTTAATGTTGTTGATAGTCCTAGAGCTTTAAGCAAAACAACCTATAATGAAACCGATTTTGTCATAAGCTAATTGACATAAACAAGAGTTAAGTTCCTTGACACCTCATCAGCATTATAACTGAAACAACATTACCTGAGGACGTGTTGTATAGGTTTTATTGTTATTCAGGAATGGCAGGGCCAACAGATCAGAAGACAAATATTATTGGAAAGATAGGTTGTTACAGTTACCAAGAGGAGAGGACACCGCATGCCACACAGGGCCATCAGGGGAAGCTCCGGGGTCTGTCAGGAGGCAGAGGGGGAGGGGAAAATGTGGACATGAGCCTTGACTGTGGTTTCCATGGGAAGGAATGGTGAGGCAGAGTGAGCAAGCGTACAATTGGTGGATTTGAATCATTTCTGTGGGCTCTGAAGATAGCGGCTGTCTCTGTTTGTCCTGGGCGTGGTGAGCAGGTAGAGTGTGGCCCATGTGACAGCCCAACAGAGGAGGTGGTGGGCTGTGGGTTCTGCATGGGTTGGTTGACATGAAACGGCCACACCCACAGGTGCCTTCTTTACACCTCTAGGCCTGCACTAACCCTGGGAGGGCCAGTTCCTTTAGCATCAGCAAGACACCAAGGTGTCAAAATTTCAAATGGAGAAATGAGAAAACATGGTTATTGCCAACCTGATAAATAATGACTATAGATGCGAATGTCTACGAAGCCTGACCTCTTGCTGGCATTTTCAGTAGATACACCTGATACCTTTCTTTTGTTGTTTAAGCCAAACTGAACTGCATGTCTTGCCTCTTGGAGCCAGGTGCATCCTGATAGGTTGGTTTCTGTATTTTGAGTTTCCCACCTTATTGAAGTTAAGATCCATGAAAACCAGGGCTGATGCTTTGTTCTTCTGTTCCCCTGTCTCCACAGGGCCTGGCATTGTGTTTGGCACCAAGTGGATGCCCACTCAGCATTTGCTATTGGTACAACATGGTTTGTGTGGTTAACGTCCAGCTCACAACCCCTGGATCTGCTCAAGAGATACTGTGTGTTTTGATCTCCAGCAAACCCTGGCCTGAGCACAGTGCCCAGCTCACAGCCGACCCTGGGGAGGTCCTTATGGGGTAAAAGACTTATTACTTGTGTTTTATTCTCATGAAAGCACTGGCTAGGTCTGTTTTTTGGGGCCTCATTTTACTTCCAGTGCCCATCAGACTGTAGACACTCAATACATAGTGTGGAGGGAATGAACGCGTAAACAAATGATTAAAGGACTGAAGAATGACTGGATGGTAGGGGGTAGGCGATGTTTATGCCTCTGGCACTGCAGCAACTACTCAGCCAACAACTTGTGATGACACGGAGTCAGCAGAAGCCCCAGAGCCGTCTTCATGCCCATCTTCATAGACGCCACCAAAGGAAGCGCTTTCAACAGGCATAAAAGACATGCATGGTTGCTGGTGGGAATGAAAAGTGGTGCAGCTGCTATGAAAAACAGTACGGAGTTTCCTCAAAACACTAAACATAGAATTATATCATGATTCAGCAATATCACTTCATAGTACGAGGTGTGATCAAACAATACAGTGAATCTTTAAATAAATAAAAAATTATTACGGTAAAAGTAATCCCCCATTAATCCCCCTCAAAATACTCCCCCTTGCTTCAAACACACTTACCCCATCGTTCTTGCCACTTTCTGAGCAGCTCTGGAAGTCCTCTTTCGTGAGTGTCTTTAGTTGCGCTGTTGTGGCTGCCTGATGTCCTGAATCAATTCAAAACATTTACCTTTCGTGGTCATTGTGACTTTGGGGAAGAGCCAGAAGTCGTACGGTGCCAGATCCAGTGAATAAGGTGGATGAGGACACACTGCAATGTTTTTATTTGACAGAAATTGCTGTACCAGAAGTGATGTGTGACAAGGTGCTTTTCCATCATGATCACAAAATACGGTGAATGCTGTTGCCGAGTGCCATCCAAGAAAAAGCAGGGATCTTCAATACGGGAAGCGGTGCATCAAACCTTAGCAACAGTGTGTGACAAGTTTCAACTTGTTCAGTACAGTTAGTCGGGTGTGAGCTACGGTTGAGAGAAGGTGTGTTTTAAAGTGTGTTGTAAATCATCCTCCAGCATGACAACGTTCTGTGTCACACATTGCTTCTGGTATACGGCAATTTCTGTCAAATAAAAATATTATTGTGTGTCCTCATCTATCTTATTCACTGGATCTGGCATCATGCGACTTCTGGCTCTTCCCAAAGTCAAAATTATTCAGGACATCAAGGCAGCCACGACAGTGCAACTAAAGACACTTATGAAAGAGGACTTCCAGTACTGCTTCAGAAAGTGGCAAGAACGATGGGATAAGTGTGTTTGAAGCAAGGGGGAGTATTTTGAGGGGAATTTGGTAATGTGCCTTTTACTGTAATCTTTTTTTTTTTTTTTAAGATTTTATTGGGGAAGGGGAACAGGTCTTTTATTGGGGAACAGTGTGTACTTCCAGGCCTCTTTTCCAAGTCAAGTCGTTGTCCTTTCCATCTTAGTTGTGGAGGGCGCAGCTCAGCTCCAGGTCCAGTTGCCTTTTCTAGTTGTAGGGGGCGCAGCCCACCATCCCTTGCAGGAGTCGAACCGGCAACCTTGTGGTTGAGAGGACGCACTCCAACCAACTGAGCCATCCGGGAGCTCAACAGCAGCTCAGCTCAAGGTGCTATGTTCAATCTTAGTTGCAGGGGGCGGAGCCCACCATCCCTTGCAGGAGTCGAGGAATCGAACTGGCAACCTTGTGGTTGAGAGCCCACTGGCCCATGTGGGAATTGAACCGGCAGCCTTCGGAGTTAGGAGCATGGAGCTCTAACTGCCTGAGCCACCTGGCGGGCCCCTGTAATCATTTTTTTTCATTCAAACACTCACTGTATTGTTTGATCACACCTTGTATATGCCCCCAAAAACTTGAAAGCAGAGTCTCTAAGAGATATTTGTGCACCCATGTTTCTAGCAGCCAAAACATGGAAGCAACCCAAGTGTGCATTGACAAATGAATGGATGAGCAAAATACTGTATATCCATACAATAGAATGTTATTTACCCTTCAAAGGGAAGGACATATGACACAAGCTACAGCATGGTTGAAGCTTGAGGACATTAAGCTAAATGAAATAAGAGAGTCACGAAAGGACAAATATTGTATAATTCTACTTCTATGAGTTCCATAGAGTTGTCAAATTTATGGAGACAGAAAGTAGAGTGGTGGTCACCAGCAGCTGGGGGAGGGGAAAATGGGGATTTAGTGTTGGAATTTCTACTTGGGAAGATAAAAAAGTCCTGGAGATGGATGGTGGTGATGGTTGAACAACAGTGGGAATATACTTAATCCCACAGAACTGTACACTTAAAAATGGTTAAAATGGTAAATTTTATAATATGTATATTCTACTACAATGTGTGTGAGCCACTGTTGAGATGTCTGTCACCTTAAGAGTCTTCTCTATTCCCCATCCTGGTTGGTTTGATATCAGTCACTCTATTTCCCCTTCAGGAGCCTTTACCAGTGTTTTTGGTGTGTGTACCCATGCTTCAGAAACAGGCTTAGGCTGTTGCCATGGAAACCAGCTAACATGAGGAAGAGGAGGGGGCTGGGAAGGAGCAGAGAGAGACCCCGAGGCTACAATTTTCCAGGCTCTGAACTCACATGGTGTGTTTGCTTTGCAATAAACGAATAACTGAAAATATGGGTCTTTGTTCCCAATAAAATAGTGGCCCTTCCTTCCTCAGAAAGAAGGACTCACTAAAGTGATGCACACACAGTGCTCAGCCCAGGGCCGTGTTCCGCAGGAGGCAGGTTTTCTCCACTTGCCTGTGGAGTTTGTGGAATAAGTTCTCATTGAAGCCACAGTCTCTCCAGCTAATTTTCTTTGAGTAAAAGTCTTTAGAAAAGGAATAAAACCAGGAGTGCTCTCCTCCTTACTATGTCGTCTTCTAAAAACAGGTTTCGTACCACTGAGATTCAAGTCAAGTGCAATTTGGGGCAAATTGTTTCAGTTAGTTTATCTAATGTTGACCCTAATTGTGGACCAAAAATAACATCTTTTTAAGGAATTGTTCATCCATTCAGTCAGTTGATGTTGCTGTTATCTATGGCTGCATAACAAATCGTCACAAACTGAGCTACTGGAAATCACACTTATGGTCCCCTAGGCTACAGTCAAGGTGTCTGAGGGCTGCTTCCCTTTCTGGATCTCTGTGTCCTTTTCCAAGGTCACGCTTGTGTTGGCAGAATTCAGTTTTCCAGCTCCAGGACTGAGGTCCCTGCTTTTTTGCTGGCCCTCAGCAACTACAGGCCCCTGTCATCTTCGGCTAGGTGGCCCTCTCATAACATGGCGGCTTACGTCTTCTCGGGCTCATCAATCATTTGTGGAGACTCTTTGAAGTTGCCTTTCTGTGCAGTAGAATTTGCATTTGCTTCTGTTGTGGACATGTGGGCACTAAGTTGGGGACTACTTCAAAGTTCAGGGCTTGAGTTTTCCTGGTCCCCTCAAGGTACCTGCTGTAGACTAAATCGTGACCACCAAATACTTGTTAAAGGAGTAAATGAACACATGCCTCTTCTGATTCCCTAATACCTGTGGGAGTCGAGAGGGTGCCTGCTTTTACTTCCCTTCTCATTCCTTATGCCTAGGAGAGTGCCTGGCACATGGGACTCAGTCTGTATTTGTTGACTAACTCAATGAGTAAATGATGACAACGGGTAGCATTCATACCACTGGGACTTGTGGAAGACTAGTGGCTCCTAAAAAGAAGTATGCAGAGGCAACCTGGCCGTTCCTCCCTGCCCGCATCATTTTGCAACATCCCTTTGCATTTTAATGTGCATAAAAGATTTACATGAACCACTGCTGTCCAGCCAGCAGCCTCCAGAGTTTATGGTAAATCTCAATCCCCCGGGATCTTGGCTGGAAGTCTGATAAATGAGCCTGTTCTCCTGGAACTGTGATCCGCTGTTGCCATGGGAACCACAGCTAGCCTTGGGGAGCCAAGGAGACTGAGGAGGGAGGCAGAGAACCTAGGAGACTCAAATGTCCCATGATCTGCCTAAAGATTGCATGTGATTTAATAATCGTGGTCCAGCATATATTAAGAACTTAATATATGTTTTTGAATGAATGAATGAATGAATCAATGAATAACTGCCTCAAAGGAGGTGCCCTGTGGGTAGGAGAGGGGTGTCACAGACCTCATTTCTACTTATACTTGGAAAATTTTTCTTCTCATTTTAGGGGTGGAAATCTATATAGTGAGCATTTGAATTCATCCACCCAACCACTTAACCATCCATCTGCTTGCCCATTGTCCCATCCGCCCAGCTGTATTTTTTATATTTTTTAATTTTGTTTCTGATGTTTTGACATTTCTCAGTGAGAGGAGGGGTGGAGCTTACAGACCCTGGGAGAGATTGCCTTCCCCAGCTAATTCCTAAAGATAATAACAACTTGCCTAAAAGTACACCTTTCAGTGCTTGCTTCGGCAGCGCATATACTAAAATTGGAATGGTACAGAGAAGATTAGCACGGCTCCTGCGCAAGGATGACATGAAATTTGTGAAGTGTTCCATATTTTTTTAAAAAAAGAAAGAAAATAAATAAACACAAGTCTCCTTTCACTTGCCTAAAAGCACGCCTTTCGTATGCAAACCAACTCATTGTGAGCCTATAGCCCCAACCATCTGACACACACCAATTCTCTATTCGCCTGCCCCAAATCACCCAGGGCCAAGTACAATGCACACCTGTAGCCCAAAGCCACCGGACTTATTCAAACTAGCCGGCCCCAAACTGCCCACCCTGCCCTGACTTGCCTTTTCCATGGAAACCTCAAGAAAGGATCTGCCCTAGACACTCTCTCACTCCTGTCTTCTGACTCCTGACCACCCTGGTGCTTCCCCATGGGGCCTGCATGGCTACCCGCTCTTTTTGGGAATGTAAGTAATAAAAACCTTTCAGTGGCATTAACCTCTCTGTAATCACTCAGTGACCCATGTAAATTAATATCTTGTGGGTACAAATGAGAAGACGCCCAACACCCACCTGCCATCCATCTACCCACCCACTGACATACTAAGACCTTTGCTCTGGCCTTCCTGAGATGTCCCTATAACGCGTTTCCTCCATCATACAGGTCTTTGTTCTGACTACCAGATCTAACCAGCATAGTCCCCTTCCTTTCACTCCATTCTCCTTTGCCCCAAAGCCCTTACCTCCCCTGACATCATAATATTACTATTTGTCTTACATGATAACCCAGTTTCCAGGGCAATGTCAATTTGCTTCCAGCTGGAGGGCACACAGGCCCTCATCACAAGTCAGAGGGTAAAGGGAAAGAACAGATATTGCTGACATCAGTGGCTCTTTTTGACCCTTGTTTCTTTAGGAATCCACAAAGACCCGAATAATACATTTTTAATGGTGCCCAAGGATGTATTTTTAAAAAACCACCGTATGGACATGTAACTGACATACAATAAAATACACTTGTTATCAGCATACAAACAATGGGCTTTGACAAATGCATGTGCCTGTGTAATCAGCACCAAATTCGAGATGTAGGCGAGCACAAGGATGCATTGTAATACAAAGTTAAATGCCTGTGAGTCATTGATGAAATGCTGGTTACCTGACTAAGACTGGCCCCACCCCACCTGTCATCTTGGGGCTGTGTTGTGTTTCTCTCTCTTTTCTCTAACAGTGTCTGGCACAGGGTGGACCCACAGTGAAATTCTCCAATGGAAGCAGACTCTAATCTCCATGAGAAAAAACACTATAGGGGAGAAAAAGAAATTTCCCTTTATCCTTCTGAGTTCTTGGCTGAGACCCTGCAAGAAAAGACAGATTAACAAGAGAAAAACAAATGGAAGCTTAACAACGTGTATATCTCATGTGCACAAGGGAGAGACCCAGGAAAAAAATGAGTAACTCAAAGAAATAGCCTAGAACTCAGGCTTCAATGCCATCTTAACAGGAGAAGGGGAAAAGGGATGTAAGTCTCTTAAGAGAAAGGAAATGATTTTTAGAAAAGATGAATGAGACCTTAGAAGAATAGACGGGAGGTATGATAGTTTGTGACAAAGTGTGTCTGAGTGGGGAGCTGACTTTTTGTCTCCTCTCCAGTGATAAGAACCAATCTTCCCGGGTTTGTGAAACTCCTGAGAGAAGATTTACAACAATTGAGTTACTCTTGGAGTATCTGTTCCCTGGCAGATAAGGGCAGTTCAGAGAAAGTCTCTTCCTGCATTTGTTGTTTTTCAGGTGCCTACATCTCAAAATAATAAATATACCCAAGCAGCATATTTTGGGTGGCATGTCCTGAACTCCTATGGTCATATTTTGGGGTGGCATATCTGCTGCCCTTCAGCATCATATCTGTGCTTTTCTTACCATTGTATTCCCAGGGTCTGGCACATTGGTTTCCCAGAGTAGGCATTCAATAAATATTTGTTAAATGAATAACAAATTGATAAGTGTTTGAGAATAGATGAAAATATGGTGTGGATGCTAAATATTTATGTCATTAGCCACTGCTGTTGCGAAAATGTAGAGCTTTTAAGACTCTAAAAGACTCAGAGCCAACGTTTTGCCCTTGCACAAAGACGCTGTCAGAAGACAAGCAGAGAGGATATACATGAACCACTGTAGGTGGGGCTGCAGACTGAGCCTCCCCAGGCCACCCCATCCCCAAGCCAGGCTGGATGGAATACAGTCACACCAGCCTAGTCTCTCTTTAGGGCTCTCTGGTTTCTTAGCAACCCAGGCAAACTCAGTGTGTTGCCATGGAAACTTCTGCTAGGACCAAGGAAGTGGATGAAGGTGGCTGAAAATCAGCAGATGAAATATCAGAAAATGAAATATTCAGGAATCTTGTACCAGACGGAGTGTATGTGTAAAATCCCAGCCTAGAATCCTCGAGTATCTCATTCATTATTTGTGAGTAAATAAAAATGTGGGTTCTTTGTGCACTGATGATAGGAATGTAAAACGGTGCAGCTGCCCTAGAAGATGGCATGGTGGTTCCTCAAAAGATAAACAGAGAATTGCCTTATGATCCAATAATTCCATTACTGGGTTTATACCCAAAAGAAATGAAAGCAGGGACTTGAAGGGATATTTGTACACCCATGTTCATAGCAGCATTATTCACAGTACCTAAGAGGCATAGGCAACCCAAGCATCTATTGACAGATGAATGAATAAACAAACGTGGCCTATCTGTACAATGGAATATTATTCAGCTTTAAAAAGGAAGGAATTTCTGACATGTGCTACAAGATGGTTGAAGCTTGAGGACATCTGCTAAATGAAATAAGCCAATCACAAAAAGACAAATATTGTAGGATTCCACTTATATGAGGTCAATTTCATAGAGCAAGAAAGTAGGATGGTGGGTGCCAGAGGTTAGGGGAGAAGGGGAGGGGGGAGTTGTTTAATGGGGACAGAGTTTCAGTTTTGCAAGATGAAAAGAGTTGTGGATATAGATGGTGGTGATAGTTGTACAACAGTGTGAATGTACTTAATGCCACTGAAATGTACTCGGACAATGATTAAGGCGGTAAATGTATGATGTCATATTAATACTTTTGTTCATTTTCTGTCTCCCCTGCACTAATGCTGCCTTTGCCAAGTGCAGAGGCTTGGCTCCTCTTGCTCCCTGGCCCCCAAGGTCTAAACTGATACCTGCCTTCTCCTAGAAGATACCCAACATCTTGTTAAATAAAGGACTGAAGTTTTGGAATGAATAAATGCGTCTCTCTGGGACAAAGCACAGAGTAGCAGAGGCTGTGCCGGTTTGCCTGACATTTCTTCTCTGCCCAGAGACAAGGGTTTGTTACACAGCTGGACTTGATCAATATTTATTGAACAACCTGATGGATTCTGAGGTCAAATAAAGCTGTTATCACTGGAGGCTGCAGGAGAAGCATGATTTCTAAAGGGCTCTGCAGTGACCCTCACATGAGTGTTTTTGTGCTTCTGCAACCCCCCATTGAAAGGTACCCAAAGATGTGCATGGACCACTGGTGCGGTGGTTGCTGACTTGAGCCCCTTCTGAATCTCACCCTCCCCACCTGTCACCTGCCCACCGCCATCTATCAATGAGATTAGTCAACCCATGTGGCTGCTCCCTCTCGTGATTACTGATCTTCCCTTAGCAACAGAGGGAGACTCAAAACATCACCATGGAAACCGCAGCTGCCCGGGAGGAGGGAGAGACTGAGAAAGGGGTTTAGAGAGGCCTGGAAACTAGGATTTTCCAGGCTTTGAATTTTCCTGGTCTTGTATCCAGTAAGCCTTCATAAAATATCTATTGAAAGAATGAATGGCTGAGCCTCAAGATGTATGGTGGGGAGTTCCCTGTCTCACCCCCACTACCCTTTTCATCTCTGATGAGGGAATAAACCCCTTTGCTGGGCAGATGGCAGTGAGTTGAGCCTTGAAACAGTGACAGCTGCACTCATCGAGTCTTCTTTTATTTCAATTTTCTTCTTAGTGAAATTCAAAACCATAACACTCAAGTGTTAAAATTTTTATAGAGCACTGACCCTGGCCTAAGGACTTGCTATGGACTGAATATTTGTGTCAACCCCAACCCATATGTTGAAGCCCTAACACCCAACGGGATAGTATTTGGAGGTGGCACCTTTGGGAGGTGATTAGGTCCCAAGGGTGGAGCCCTCATGATGAGATCAGTGCCTTTATAAGAAGAGACACACAGAGATGATCTCTCGGCCATGTGAGGACACAGGAAAAGGATAGCAAAAGAGAGAATTCTCAACAGAGCCTGAACATGCTGGTGCCTGGTCTGGGACTTCCCAATTGCTGAAGAACCCCCTACTCTAAGTATTTTATGATGGCAGCCTGAGCTCATCAGAACCTCAGCTCAATGACTCTTTCATGCAGTGGACCCCAGTCCTACCCCAAAGCCAAGTGGAATTCCACATAGTTGCCATGAAACTGAGGAGAATGATTGCCATGGACACAGCACAATGTGGTCAGGGTCCCAGAGACCCACCCATTTGCAAACCATTGACTCTTTAAAATGCCAGTCATCTGGTTTGCAAATTATTTCCTGGGATTATATTTTTCACCAGCTTTTCTATAGCTTTCTTCCCATGTCATTATTTCCTCCATGAGGCTTCCCTCTGATCACCTCGTTCAATGCAGGTCTTTTTGTGTCATCTTTATTTCTGCCTCCTTTTGATGCTGTTCTAAGGTCCGGCTGTCTGCAGCTTGAAAAAGTTAAAAATCAAGAGACATGGTTGGTAGAAAGAAAAGGTTTATTTAGAAAGCCGGCATTCGGGGAGGATGGTGGACTCCTGTCCACAGGTCATCTGCCCGTTCCTAGATGGGTCAGAAGGTTTCATAGGTACACAAGAAGAACAAAGGAAAGGGGGAGTCGGTCAGGCAGGTCCGAGGGCTGACATCTTTCCTGGGGTCTGATCTGTTTTAGGATAATGTTATTTCTGGACTAGTCTCGGACTGGCCACCGCGGCCTGGGACTTTCCGTGTGTTCCAGAGTCTGGGTGCCTGAGGATTAAGAAATTGCCCTTTCCAGGTTAGGATTCTGTTGATTAAATGGATTAACGAGGCATGGGTAGCCTTGAGAAAGGGAACAAAACAGAGTTCTTCAGTTAATCAGTGAGGGGAGGAACAAAGAGAAAACAGCGGATTTAACTCCAAACTAAGTCTAACTGTAAGTGGCTAGATAGCAAGCTATGCGGTGAGTCAAACTGCAAACAAGCTAAGTCTAATTGCATTATTGATTTACCGAATTTCACTTACACTTTTACCATGAAAAAAAAATCTAATCTAAAATGCTATGGCTTTTCTCCCCCAAACAGTAAGATATCTGTTTGAATTAATCAAATGTTTATATGAAATATCTCATTCATTCGCTGCTGTTGTGGGATTTTTTTTGAGACTATGAATTTTGAGGGGCAAATTATTTCAGGCACCATTATAAAAGAAAAATGCTGCCCACTAAATTATGGCAAAAAATGTTAAAATCTGAACAATATGTCATAGAATAAATGAGATCTTTTATTCCTTTTTTGCACAGCTTTGCTTCTTTTTGTTTTGTTTTCTTGTCTAGGCCATCACTCTGATTTGGAGGGTTCGTTTTGCCTGCCAGTCTATCCTCATAACTCACTGAGCTCCTAACACTTAGTAGGAAGTCAATAGATAATTGTTGAAGAATAAATGAATGAAGTAATGAATTTCGCTTCTGAAAAGCAGGGGTCATAATGTTTTTATATTGTTTGGCTTCCTGTCTTGCTCTCTTTTTTTTAAACTTAAATTATAACATGAATCTATCCCAGACAGGTCATTTGCTGGCCTGGTAATCAGTAAGTATTTAATAAACAGTTGAGCCTATTATTATTATTATTAATGTTATTATTACTGTTATTTAAAGTTGCCAGAATTAGCAAATAAAAATATAGGATGCTAATTAAATTTGAATTTCAGACAAACAACAATTTTTGAGTTTTCATAATTTATTATTACCATTGCTAAAATGAACACATATATGATGCAGAATTTTACAGTATCAAAATTCAGACAAGTATTTTGTCAAAATACCAGTGCCCAAAATCACAGAGGGATTCATTTATTCTAAAACATATTTTTTTCAGATTTTAACATCTTTGCTATAATATAGTAGACAATGATTTTGTTTTATAGTTGTCACTAAAATAATTTGCATCTGAAAATCTGTGGCACTAAACAAAATAAAACAAAAACCAATGAATTAGCTTCTGTAGTCTCTGCGGCAAACAGAGATTTGTTTTAAATGTCTTCAGAGTATTGGACTATAACAATTTCAGAATGAAAGCTTTACCACAAGAGAAGATATAAGCATATAAAGCAATTTTTTACAGAGTAATAGCATTTTAAAAATATGTAACATTTTTAAAAGGAGGATTGGCCTAAATGGCAACCCAATTATGATAATTAGAGAATTCTGTAATAAATTAATTCATAAATATTTTCTGAAAAAAGAGGGCTGGGTTTTTTTAAATCACTGTAACTCTTTTTAAGTATAAAGAAATTTCTTTACATTTCCCCACGAATGACAATTAATATACTTTGTAATGAGCTCATTAAAACAAACAAAGAAACAAAGAATATCTGCCGTGAATCGACTCTTGAGTAATTTAGAAAAAAATCTGAAAGCTTGTATTATAGTTTTGCTTTTATAATTTTAAATTATAGTGGAAACCTTACTGCATTATATACAGAGAAACTATCATTAATTTGGATAAACACAAAATACGAATCATAGCTTTTCCAAAACACAGAGACTAATGTTACATTTTCCCCAAAATAGGGTATACCCCAAGCAAAACCTGAACTCTTGTTCAAAACCCGAGCTATCTGAACAAGAGCTTTCAGCCTCTGAATAATGAAAGATGTGTGTTTCCGCTTTATAAAACGTTAGCTGTAGACGGCAAAGACAGTTTTAATTTTTTAAATAAATGCAACTCAATATTTCAAAGTTTACATTTTCAAGTTTAAAGTTTATTAACTATAACAGCACATCTGGAAACTAAATTGTAAAAGTTGACATCTCACAGCTGGAAACACTTAGGAGAAATTATGTTTGCTTGTTTTTAGTTGAAAGTGTTAAGATTTACAGGAATGGATACACTGAATGAATGGGTCTGAAAGTTGGTATGCCCCCAAGATGTGTCTTTATGAGCAATTCTTCAAGATTCAAAAAACGTTCTTTTAGAAAACGAAGTCCATTATTTTCTTCTGACTGAAATTGTTACACCCTCAATTTATAAATGTCGGTTCGCTAATTGCACAGGCCAGAAGCCTCTGCCCAAGCTCAGCACACTCCTTCCCCACCCCTCTCCTCTCGCTGCTCCTGCTGAGGCCCTCAGCCCTCCAGAGAAATTCAGGCTGGGTGTGCTCCGAACACCCTCCACTGAAACTTGGAACTAGGAGCAGAAGCCACCTTCCCCTCCCCAGCAGAGGGGAGACACGTTTTCTGATACTATGTGGCCTGAGGACTGTGGTAAAGAGCCCTCAGGACACCCAGCGTCAGCACAGTGAGACCTGAACAGCAGGGAGAGGACCCTCTGCCCAAACCTGTCCTTCCCAGGTGGGTGCCCACTGTGGGGAAGGGGAGAGAGAGGGCTGCTTTGCATCCTCCCTGACTCAAGAAATACCTCTGATTTTCCCCCAGAGTGAGCCTGCTTTCAGAGCTCTGCCTGTAAGAGCCAGGAGTCACAGAGTGCTCTGTGAGCTCTCACTTCATGCATTCATTCACTCATTCATTCATTCATTTACTCTTTCATGCATCTCATACTGACTGTGCTGGGCACTGGGAGTACAGTGGTGAATAGACAGGACAAATTCCCTGCTTTCATGGGGTTTCTACTCCCATAGAGGAAAAGAGAAGTCAATCAGCAGAGAAGCAAATACATAAAAGAGTCATTTCTAAGAGCTGCCCACGCCGTGGAGAACATCAAGCAAGCTGATGTGGTATCAACTGAGCTCTAGTGTCAAGAAGAACCCGGCCGTGGGAAACTCCTGACAGAGCAGGGCGTGGACGGAACAGCCAGTGCAGATGCTCAGAGGTGCCGTGTTTCCCGGAAAATAAGGCCTAACTGGAAAAGAAGCCCTAGCATGATTTTTTCAAGAGGACATCCACTGAACATAAGCCCTAATGAGTCTTTTGGAGCAAAAATTAATATAAGACCCATTTTTATTTTCGGGGAAATATGGTAAGAGGGGGGCTTTGAATGTCTGAAAGATGGAGAAAAGGTGGTGTATGTGGAAAGCAAAGTTTAACTGAGGAGTATTACAGGTGGGTCTGGACAGGCTGGCTGGAACACAGCAGGCATTCTTGGATGCACTACTGGAATATTTATTGGATGCACTAGTAAAAAAAATATATATTTTTTTTAAATAAAGATTTCTCCCATAGGACTCTAACAGATACAAGGGTCGTGTGAATTTTCTAGGGCTGCCATAACAAATTGCCACAGACTGAAAGGCTTAAATAACAGAAACCTTCTCTTTCACGGTTATAGGGGCTGGAAGTCCCAGACCAAGGTATCAGCAGGACTTTCTTCTGTAGCTGATCTCCTTGGCGTGTAGATTGCCGTCTTCTCCCTGTGTCCTGAACATCATCCCTCTGTGCATGTCTGTGTCCTAATCTTTCTCTAATGAGGACACCAGTCATACTAGCTTAGGGCTCACACATATGACCTCATTCAATGCAATCACCTCTTAAAAAACCCCATCTCCAAACACAGTTCTGTTCTGATGTACTGCAGGTTAGGGCTTCCACCAATGAATTTTTGAGGGAGACACAATTGAGCCCCTAACAAAGGGTAGAGCCGACTTACCCCTAATGATCATCGAGGGGCCCATACCTTGAACCGTTCCTGGCACAACAATGCCAGGACTTAAGCGACCTGTGTGGAAGGAGTGGGTGTGTGGTGAGAAGGGACGGTGCTGACATCACTGCGCGAGGACAGGAACCATTTGCACAGACCTGCACACCCTCTGGCAGATCTCAGTTCAAGGGCATGCTCCATAAGGGTGCGTGACCCCTGGTGGAGGCACGGTGGGCTTGAGTCATCTCCCAATTGTCCCCTTCCGTCCCTGCCCCCCTTCCTCCTACAAGAGCCCCCACCTGGTGTGGACCACAGAGGCCACTGGGCTGTCCCAATGGAAACCGCAGCAGGATGAAGTAGGGGAGGGAGGGAACTGAGGAACAAATAGAGTGAGCCCGTGAGAGTGGAATTTCCCAGGATCTGGGGTTCAATCCCTCAGTCCGGCACACAGGAGGTGCTTAATAAATGCTTATTGGAAGAAGAAATGCGTGTGTCTCAAGGTGTTTCCCGTCCTGAGTGCATCTGGACTGAGACAATAAACTTCCTCGTGAGGCCGATACAAGGACAATGGTGTCCTTGTTTCTTCTCTGCTCACTGAAATTTATTGGTGAAAGTAGGACTTGGAAATCCAGCACGAAGCAGTTTCAGCATTGGCTAAGTGCCAAGCAGCTGTCTGAGGCCACAGGGATGTGGGTGCTTCTTTCTCAGAGCAGCCATGGGTGTGTCCTAGGAGGCTAGATGGGAAGATTCTGGACATTGTAAGCAGAATGTGTGGAAAAGATGGGTTAAGAACACAGGAGAGCTGCTATACGGCATCCTGCCGATCGCTACCAACACTGTATGGTGTGCTTCACATCTGCCTAGAGGGTGCTCTTACTGCCCCCACCCACAGAAAATAATAATAATAAAAGGCGGGAGGAAACTTTGGGAGGTGATGGACAAGTCTATGGCCTTGATTTGACAGTGATGATTTCACTCACCCTCAAACTCATCGAGTTGTACACAATAAATAGTACAGTGTTTTACATATCAAAAAAAGGAAAAAAGGACAAAGGTGACAAGCAGTCAAACCCTCATCTGCCACCTCCTCCCACATGACCTCACCTCTCTGAGCCTGTTTCCATCTTGGATGCAGACAGCAATGCCAGGTGTCCCATCTTACAGGTTGTCAGAAAGAGAAAATGAATTCCTGTGTGTGAAAATGTTTAGAATCGTGATGGCTACACACTTATGATGTTGTCAGAAAGCCTTAGCTTATCAAGTTTACACAAGCATACAGTCATGCTTTCAGAACTGCTGCTCAAACCTCGAGAAGGTCCTCCCTTCCTCTCTTACTCTTTTATGGCCCCTCCTTCCCATCTCTGACATATCCCCCTACCCCCCACTGCTCAGCTCCCCCTGCAGAAAGGGGGGATTCAAGCAAGATATTCTAAGGCATAAAGACCCCTCTTCCTCCCAGGCAGCCTTCTCAACTGCTGCCTGGCACAGAGCAGAGAGAGGGGCAGTGTCTCGGGTCATGCAAATTCTGCTCTGTGTGGACTGAGGTCCTTTGTCACCAGACATCTTTCTCTAAGGCCTGCGAGTCAGTGTGATGGGGGGACTAGTTCTAAGTTCTCCCCATTCTGGGCTCAACAGCAGAATTCAGACATAACTGCAGAGTGCTGTCGTCAGCAGTCTGCTGGAGCCAGCTTGGGAAATTTCAGGAACTTTGTGAATTTAAGCACATCCTTCAGTAAACATTAAATGACATACACTTAAAATTAAATAAAGTCCAGTTAACCCTCGCAGCACCTCCTTTCCTAATTGTTTTACTGGTCTCTGTGTCCTTGTGATCATGTCTTTCTGTTCTGTCAGAATGGAGGAGAGTCCAAACAAGGGTGAGGTATTGGCCATCTCTCCTCTACTCCTCATGTCGTCAAGGTTACAACATCTCAGCTCTGCTTTTAAAACACAAAGGCAGCTGGAGACAACACATAAATGGTGGGTGTCTCTGTGTTCCAATAACACCGTAATTTGCAATTATTTGCAAAACAAATAATTGATCAACTCCTGCACGAAATTGCCAACCATCATGAATGACAGTGCTCTCCTATCTCCCTTTCTGACCAAGTCTCCACCCGCTTTCTTCCTCATCCTCTCTATTCCAGCCACACTGGTCCCCTTGCTGGTCCTAAAGCAGGGCAACCTCCAGCCTCAGGGCTTTTCCATGTGTCAATTCCTCCATCTGGACTGCTCTCCTTGAGAGTCCCAGGACTTGCTCCCTCCCTCCATATAGGTTTTTAAATATCACCACTTCCAAGAAGCCCTCCTTGACTACTCAATCTAAATATGCTCTCTATACCTTTAGATCCTGTCTTAATCCCTATTTTGTGATCCTGTCTTATTCTCTATTTTGTACTCCCCACCAGCTGAAATCTTACTTTATGTTCAAATACTCCCCCCCACACACACACACACACATCAGAATATGAGCTCTGGGGGACCAGAGCTTTGTCTGTTGGCTCTTTGCTGGGTCCACCACACTTAATTCAGGGTTTGCCACAAAGCACACTCTCCGTAAATATTGTTTGAAGGAAAGGATGGGTGAATGAGTAAACGAGGGTCTGGAAAGCTGTCCCTCCTAATAGTTCCAGGGGAACAGACAGGGGCCTTGGTTTTGCTCATTTTATTCTCCATGCCCCATACACAGTCAATATTTCTGATCAATCAGTATTCTGGGAACATGAAACCCCGGTGCTTAGAAAATACTCAGGATTTCTAGCCACATCCACAGAGACTCCTGATGCCAGTTTTCTCCCCTGCGGGGGCCTGCAGATAATAACGCATTTCAACGTGCACAAAATAAGCACAGGAACCACTGATGCAAAGACTCTCTATTCCTCTCCCCACTTGGTCCCCCCTCACAGGGGCTCCCACCTTCTCAAGGATGCAACAGCTCAGGCTGTTGCCATGGAAACTCTAGGAGGCAAGGGGCCGGGAAGGTGCAGAGAGCTGCAAAGAGTGGAATTTGCCAGGCTTTGCAGTAAGACGATGAGCTCAACCCTGGGACCTCCTCTACTCCTCTACAAGTCCCAGGTGTCTCTCAGCATCCATCACACCTCCAGCCTTCCTTTCATCTTGACAGGCTAGGGCCCACTCCTCCTCTCCCACTCTTGGAAATTCCCTGGATGATAGATGGATGGATGGATGGATGGATGGATGGATGGATGGATGGATGGATGGATAGATAGATAGATAGATAGATAGATAGATAGATAGATAGATAAATAGATAGATCTGTCACCTTTCCCCACCCACCCACGCCCTCTCATACTCCTTAGGTAAAACACCAAACCTGGACGATTCCAGCTCCCACTCCCCAAGTCCCTCAATTTTTCCCCCAAATTTTTATTGTGGTGAAATATACAGAAGATAAATTTTACCCTCTTAACCATTTTTTTTTTGGGGGGGGGAGGGGAACAGGACTTTATTGGGGAACAGGGTGTACTTCCAGGACTTTTTCCAAGTCAAGTTGTTGTCCTTTCAATCTTAGTTGTGGAGGGCGCAGCTCAGTTCCAGGTCCAGTTGCCATTGTTAGTTGCAGGGGGCATGGACCGGCAACCTTGTGGTTCAGAGGATGCGCTCCAACCAACTGAGTCATCCAGAAGCTCAGCGGCCGCTCAGCTCAAGGTGCCGTGTTCAATCTTAGTTGCAGGGGGTACAGCCCACCGTCCCGTGTGGAGTCAAGGAATCCAACCGGCAACCTTGTGGTTGAGAGCCCACTGGCCCATGTGGGAATCGAACCGGCAGCTTTCGGCGTTAGGAGCAAGGAGCTCCAACCGCCTGAGCCACCGGGCCAGCCCCCTCTTAACCATTTTTAAGCATACAGTTAGGTGGTAACAAATATATACACATGTTTACAACCATCATCACCACCTATATCCACAACTCTTTTCATTTTGTAAAACTGAAACTCTGTCCCCATTAAACAATAACTCCTCATTCCCCTCCTTCCCCCAGTGCTTGGAACCCACTATTCTACTTTCTGTCTCTATGAATTTGACTACTCTAAGTACCTCATTTAAGTGAATTCACATAGTATTTGTCCCTTTGTGACTGGTTTATTTTATGTACCATAATATCCTCAAGATTCATCCATGTTGCAGTATGTGTCAGAATGTCTTTCCTTTTTAAGGTTGAATACTATTCCATTGTATGGATGGACCACATTTTGTTTATCCATTCATCCATCAGTGGACACTTGGGTTGCTTCTACCCTTTAGCTATTGTGAATAACGCTGCAGTGAACATGAGCATGCAAATACCATTTCAAGACCCTACTTTCAATTCTTTGGGGTACATACCCAGAAGTGGAATTGCAGGACCATATGGTGATTCTAATTTTAACTTTTTGAGGAACCTCCATACTGTTTTCCACAGGGGCTGTGCCCCCCAGCCACCCCACTCCCCAGTTTTAACCACAATAAACAGCTTCACAGGGATAGGTTTCCAGCTCTGCCATTTATCATAAGATGATTTGTGGTACCTTTTTAGGCAACCTTTACTGCAGGCCTGGCACTGTTTTCACAGATTCCAATTTTGAACCCACTGAATAATCATAGAAATTATGCACATCAGGTCCTCGAATAATGTCATTTCATTCAGCATTGTTTCATTATAACAGTGATGACATGCCATAGGAATTTAACTCTTGTTTGCATCAATTAGCTTGTGGTAACATTGGTTTTGTTATATGTCATTTCACTTGAAGTCACAGAACCTATTGACGAAATTATGTGAGGACTTATTGTATTACCATATTTTGCCATGTATAATATGTACTTTTTTGCCCAAACTTGTGAGGGAAAAATAAGGATGCATATTATACATGGGTAGTACTAATTCTGTATCTATATAAATGTTTTTAATTATTTTATTTCTGATTATGAGTTAAAAGTGTATCTTTAGAAATCAATAATGATATCCGTAAGCAAAATAATACCCTGGAATATAATAATTGGTTTTGTTGAACTTACGACGAATTTGCAATGAAAGTAATTTCAGCCAACAATTCAATGAAATGAAAGAAGAGCGACGTGTTGTTGTCCACAGAATAAGTGACTCTTACTTGATAAGATAGGTGTGCCGACTTTATTACCACAGGGTGAATAGTACATTTCTCTTCATACACTTTAGGTGGGAGATAGCAATCTAGCTGATATTTTTACAAAAATTTTTGGAAAATCCCTTGGAAAATGTTGAAACGGTTTTCATACACTACAAGCTTAAACTAACAGTTACTAAATATGCTAAAGAGCATGGCCACAGAGCTGCTGAGAGACACTTTGGACCTCCTCCCCCAGAGAGTGTCATCAGATTGTGGAGGCAACAGGAAGAAAAACTTCTGCAGATGCCAAGACAGAAGAAGGCAATGCGAGGAAACCTCCAAAGTGGCCGCAGGTGGAGCAGGAGGTGGAGACCTGGATTCTGGAGCAGTGTCAAACTGGGATCTTGGTTTCAACTAAGATTATACAAGAAGAGGGTAAAAGGATTACATGAAAAAAAAAGCACTGATGATATCTCAGAGACACCTAAATGGTGCTTTAACTTTATGAAGAGAGAAGGTTGGAGCATGAGGACACGAACGAAACTTGCCCAAAAACTTTCAGCAGCAGCCCATGGGAAGAAAGCTTTGGTTCCCATTATTGATCTCTAGAAATCAATACTGATATCCGTGAGCAAAATAATACCCTGGAATACAGTAATTGGCTTTGTTGAACCTACGATGAATTTGCAATGAAAGTAATTTCAGCCAACAATTCAACGAAATGAAACGTTTCATTCTTATGTTTTCCATCTTCAAAAGACTTACAATGTTGAGCTCTTCCAAATCGCCAATATGGATGAGGTCTCACTCTATTTGATGTGCCATCCAACAGAACTGTGGGCGGCAAAGGAGTAAATACCGTGGTTGTAAAAACTAGTGGGCATGAGAAAACACATTTCACTGTTGTTTTAGCCTGTTGTGCAGATGGGACAAAGCTACCTTCTATGATCATCTTTAACAGAAAAACATTTCCACAAGAAAAGATTCCAAGTGGAGTTATTGTCCATGTGCATGAAAGAGAACGGATAGATGAAGAAGGCATGAAAACCTGGTTTAACAAAGTCTGGTCACAAAAGCCTGGAGGATTATTTTAAAAACCAGCTTTGCTTGTTTTTGATCACTTCAAAGCCCATGTTACACAAAGTGCAAAAGCAATCGCAGCAGACTTGAAAACCCAACTTGTTCTGATACCTGATGGGCTAACCAGCCATCTGCAACCTCTTGATATGTCAGTAAACAAGCCCTTTAAGGCCCAAATGAAGAGAGAGTGGATGTCATGGATACAGTTAATTGGTAATGATTTAACACCTACAAGCAACATCAAGAACGCATCTATCGCCCAGGTTTGTGATCGGATCCTAAGATCGTGGAATGGTGTCAAGAAGAAGTGGTTGTGAAATCGTTTAAAAATGCAGCATCAACAACACAATGGATGGAACAGAAGACGGTAAAATTTACCGGGATGAGAAAAGTGACTCTTCAGAAGACACTAGTAATATAGAAATTGAATAAGATGATACTTCTGATATTGACAGTGACGAAGAGTTCTTGGCCTTCTATGATGCATAAATATTGTAAATTTGTTACCCATACATAAAATTTCTTGTACCTTGTATCTGTTCTTGTGTTTTGTAATTATTTGTTATATAAAATTTCTTGTACCATAATATGTTAAAAAATAAACGTTAAAATTCCTTTATAATACAAAAAAACAAGTACCTAAATACAAACAAATAAAAATTTGAATTAAAATATTAAAATGACAGGGCAGCGGGTTAGCTCAGTTGTTTAGACAGGGTGCTCTTAACAACAAGGTTGCCGGTTCGATCCCCATATGGGCCACTGTGAGCTGCGCCCTCCACAACTACTAGATTGAAACAACCACTTGACTTAGAGCTGATGGGTTCTGGAAAAACACACTTAAATAAACAAAAGTTTAAAAAAATTAAAACAAAAGATTTTTTTCCCTGAAAACTTGGGCCAAAAACGTGGGTGCACATTATACACAGCAAAATACAGTGTGGTGATTTTAATAAGCAATACTAGGCATTTACCCTATGCCATTCAATCTTGTAAATTTGTACTTTAATGGTCACTCAAGGTATGTTCTAATATTATCCAAATATTACATACGAGGTCAGACAATTAAATTCGCGAACTTATTGCAATGATGTTGTTAACTTTTTTTTTTATATCAGAGGGATTGTTCATTATGAATTTGTACCAATTGGACAAACAGTTAACCAAGTTCACTATTTGAAAGTGCTGAAAAAGGCTGCATGAAAAAGTTAGATGACCTGAACTTTTTGCCAATAGTTCATGGGCTCTTGCATCACGACAATGCACCAGCTCACATGGCACTGTCTCTGAGGGAGTTTTTAGCCAGTAAACAAATAACTGTATTGGAACACCCTCCCTATCCACCTGGTCTGGCCCCCAATGACTTCTTTCTTTACCCAAAAATAAAGGAAATATTGAAAGGAAGACATTTTGATGACATTCAGGATATCAAGGGTAATACGATGACAGCTCTGATGGCCATTCTAGAAAAAGAGTTCCAAATTTGCTTTGAAGGGTGGACTAGGCACTGGCATCAGTGCATAGCTTCCCAAGGGGAGTACTTCAAAGGTGACTATAGTGATTGATATTCAGCAATGAGATGTGTAGCACTTTTTCTAGGATGAGTTCACGAAATTAATTGTCAGACCTCGTAGAAGCAAACAGAGGGACAGAGAAGTCAATAACTTATGGAGATTCACACAGCTAGTAAGTAGCAAGGCTGGCACTCAAACCCAGGCAGCAAGACTCCACAGTCAGGTTTCTTGGGCCCGGGCTCTGCCCTTGTGTGGTAGACCTCTAAGGGCTGACACCCATTTTAGAGATGGGATAATTGAGGCACAAGCCCATAATGTTAGACATGAGTTAACCACTCTCTGACAAGATTTTCACCACGGAACCACCAAGGAGGTTTAGCTAGTTATGTATAAATGATATGTTACTGCAGCAATGTGGTCTATGTGTTGTAAAACATTCACAAGAAATAGATCATTTTAAAAGGAAAATTTAAGAATAGAAATATAGCATGCTAGACCTCTTTCCACAGTGCCCCATTTTGGACAACATTGATTAAGCTGAGAGATGGTAGTGGCTATGGAGGGTGAGAAATCTGGGAGGACTTGAAAGATATACTGAGGAGAAGTGGCCTGGGGCAGAGATATATTTTGGGGCACCTTGACCTTTGGCTGGTGGGCTGGGTTTGTGGATGGTTAGATGAGTTCTGAATTTGCACTGTTTGTGCTGAATATCATCCCAGGGAAACTTCCAGTTAACACGTGAACATATATGTTTCTGAAACTCAGGAGGGAGATTGGGGCTGGGGATGGAGATATGAAAATATGACCCAACCAACCTCACAGGTGCTTGCATGCAAAGAGGAGACTATCTTTCAAATATCATACACACACACACACACACACACACACACACACACACACACACACACACCTGCCAAAGTCATTATTTTTACTAGATAGAAAGCAAGGGGGACTTCTGGAACTCAGAATTGACCCTCGGAAAAGAAAAAGAGTGTCTATTTTATTTGTAGCATCCATCCATCCATCCATCCATCCAACAAAGAAAGGAAATACATCTCTAAGGGAAAAAAATGGTGAACACCTTAATGATAAATTTAATTATGTGTTTACTCACTAAATATAAGCTAAGAGGCACTGCATGATCTCTTCACAGCTCCCTCTCTGGATGCACCTCCATCTACTTTCCTCCTGCTCACTCTCCATCAGATGCCCTGGCTTCCTCACTGTTATTCAAGCATGACAAACATGCTCCACTTCCAGATGTGTCCACGTGCTAAGCCATCTGTCCAGAATGATTATTTCCCTAACAGTCTGAAGGATCGTAGCCTTCCTTCCTTCAGGTCTGCTCAAATACCACAGCCTCCAGGAAGACCTCCCTGACCAGCTGATCTAAAAGAACCCTCTCATTCACTCTCCATCACCTCTCCCTGCTTCCACTTTATAGAACTTATCACCCTGTTATTTAAGTCCTATTTATTCATTGAAATCCTCCCATAGATAAAAAATCCATAAGGAGGGTTTGCCTGGGTTCCTACTTATGTATCACATTTCAGTCAGTGCTGATCCATAGTGGGACCTCAATATATATTTGCAGAGTAATTTGGGGATGAAGGAATGATTTACTAGAGGTCAGAAACTGGGCCTTTCCCATTTTATTTTCCAGATCTGGAATAGCGCATGTAAGACAGAGTGTCTCCATGAATCCACGTAGGTGTATTTATCCATCTAATGTCAACGTTCACATACAATAGCAATATATACAGAATAGGCGAATGTGAGAACAAAACCGCTATGTCACTGCTGCCTAGAATAGATTCATAATTTCCATATGAACTGGTAGAGATTGCGGTGGCCACTTTTTTATTTCTTTTTTTTTTTTTCTCCTGCAAAGATGGTACCAATGACACATTACAACACACACAAAACATGCAGACACACCATGGGTGTGGACACAGTGTGGCAGCGCTGTCCCCCGCGGCGTGAGTCTGAGTCGCCCCTCCGTCTCATCCCTCCAGCTCAGGAGCCCACCTCTGCAGTGTGCCTAGGCTCAGGCTGCTGCCACGGAAATTGCAGCTCCAGTGGGGATGATGAGGGACTGGAGAGGGAGAAAGGAGGCAGTGGAGGCAGGAGGACTCATTGGGATGTGGTGGAGGCTGGGACAGTGGGAGGCACAATTGGGAGGGTCGATGTGGATTTGTGGAGGGAGGTCAGCGGTGGACATGGTCACGAGGCAGAAGCGGACCCTTCTCACTGCAGTCACTTGCTGCCTGAGCAGAAGCAGCCATAGAGTCTGACCATGGCCTCGTGACCTCCTGACTGCTCAGGCAGCAGCCCCCCATCAAGTGAGCCCCATCGTGCACTCAACGCCCAGCTGGAGGCTCCACCACAGACTCAGCCTCTGGCCAGGCATGCGCTGTGGTTCTCTTTGAAACCACAAACCATGCTCCATGGGAGGTGCCCATTTCTAAACCATGTTTTTTAAGCACCAGTTGTCTGTGTGGCTGTGGGTTCACTCTTGGTGTTGTGCCTTCTATGGGTTTGGACAAGTGTATTATGACATGTATCCATGATTATAGTGCCATACAGAGGAGTTTCACTGCCCTAAACAATCTCTGTGCTCTGCCTGTTCACTCCCCCTAACCCCTGGCCACCCCCAGTCTTTTTACTGTCTCCATAGTTTTGCCTTTCCCAGAGTTAGAATCATACAGTGTCTAGCTTTTTCAGAATAGTTGTTTTCAGTTAGTATATGCATTTAAGTTTCCTCCAAGTCTTTTCATGGCTTGACAGTTCAATTCTCTTTAGCGCTGAATAATATTCTATGTATGGATGTGAATGACTTTTTGAATGAATGAATGAGGGTGAAGCTGTCTCTCCTGACAGTCCCTGGACTCCAGGAAGGGACGCAGAGGGGACTCTTTGGGGCTTGCTTTTATTCCACATGTTCAGAACAGCTTCTGGCACACAGGAGGGGCTTCATCAATATTCTGACTGAGTAGGGCTCACTGAAAGCAGTGCTCAGGGGACACTCAGATTTCTATCCTTGTCTGTAAAGGCTGGGGCAGCCAGTTTTTCCTGCTGCAAAGAGAGAGATGCTGCTTGTGACGCGTTAATGTTCATAAAGTTCTATAGGGACCTCTGATGGAGAGGCTTCCCCAGCCAGGCTGGTCTGATGTCTGCCCATCCACCCATCCTCCCATGGAGGTGATGACCTGCTGTGGGAACTATGACAGGCTCAGGTGTTGGCATGAAAACTGCTGGAGTGAGGGAGGGGAAAAGGGATACTTAAAATCAGGGCTCAGCACACAGTAGGCCCTTCATAAAAGCTGACTTAATGATTCAAAGAATAGCCTCGAGAAATCTCTACCACATGTTTTATCAGAACTGAGAGAATCTGCCCCAGTTTGGGGACAGAAATTTGTAAGTTCTTCCATCCCAGTATAGAAGTAACCTTATTTCTATTTATTAGAATCCTGTAAGAGGAAGTCAGATGGCAATGCTTTTTGGTTATTATTTTAAGCACGATTATAAACTCATGAGTTTCACAGGCACATCTCAATGAGTTATTCTCATTTACTAGTGAGTAAACTGTGGCCCAGAGAGTTTTGACACATGTGGACTGGATAGAGCTCGCCTTGGGAAGATGCTCAGAGGAGACCATTCCAGAAAGAAGGAACAGCACGTGCAAAGGCCCTGGGTCAGGTTCATGTTGTTCTCTTTGAGGGGCCTTGTGAGGAGCACTAATAAAGGAGGGGAGTCAGTATCCCAAAGGTCAGGAAGGCAGATCCTCCGTGGCCCAGATTCCAAATCTGGCTGATCTTGAGATGGAGTTTCCATCATAGAGTATTTTCTCCGGAAAGAGCTGAGGAACATGGCGGCTGCCTTGTGGACATGGGGTAGCGTCCCTGGAGGGCACCTCACTGAGTCAGAGTTGCCTGAGCCACAGCCCTCGGGCTCCCAGGTCTAAAACCCCTGGTCTGTCAGGAGGTGCATCCATGTCTGCACAGAGCAGGGGTGCTAAACAATCGCAGTGGCTCCCAGGAACACGGGGATGTACGCCATATGCATTTTGGAGACTGCCAGTTCCTCACTTTGTATCTGCCTGCTTTGGATGGCTGCTCAGAAGAAGCACCTGTCTATCAGGACACCACAATGGACAGGACACAAGAGGACGTGAGCCACACAGACCACTGGTGCTTAAAACACAAACATGGTTTAGAAATGGGCACCTCCAGACTTCTGAACGTGGTTTGTGGTTTCAAACAGAACCACAGCGCATGCCTGGCCAGAGGCTGAGTCTGTGGTGGAGCCTCCAGCTAGGCGTTGAGTGCACGATGGGGCTCACTTGAGGGGGGCTGCTGGTTGGGTATTATTCCTGGATACTATGGCTATTATTCTCAGGAGGTCACCAGGCCATGGTCAGACTCCATGGCTGCTTCTGCTCAGACAGCAGGCGACTGCAGCGAGAAGGGTCTCCTTCTGCTTCGGGACCATGTGTACTGCTGACCTCCCTCCACAAGTCCACATCTACCCTCCGGACTGTCCCAGCCCCCACTACTTCCTGTACGCACAAGTCAGCTCCGTGCAGCAAAGAGTGACCCAGCTCGAAATGTCAGTAGTGCCAAGGCTGAGAAAACCCACGCTACAGTATGGAATTTCCTTCCACGAGCATATCTAAAAAGAGATTTGCATCACAAGATTGAAATGTGAAATGTGTTCACACGAGAGCTAGCTGTGTGCTGAACCGGCTTACAGGCACGCAGGACAGGAATCTGTTATGTCAGACCGTGAGGAGAAAAGACAGCCGGCCCCAGGAAATTAGGGAAAAACTGGCTCTCGGCAGCATCTAGGGACCTAATTTGCAAAGCAGACAGCTGCAATTTAAATATTTGGATGGTTTAAAAATGGACAGCACTGCATCACTGGCCATATTGAAGAGAGAAACTACTCTCTTCCTGAGTTCTGGGGAAACACATTTCTTTCCTAGTCCTCCTCTGAACCTTTAGCTCATCACTCTGGGGAAAATTTCACTGGGAATTGTCGGGCCGAGTTTTTGTCCGGCAACTAGACTGAGTCTTGACATTCTAACTGCATCTCCTTGGGCACCATAAGCTTATGTCAGATGTTTCTTCCATCCGAATCTTCTTTTCCACTTCAGATGGGGTAAATGCCTGTTGTGAAGTGTGTGGAAGGACAATGTCTGAGATGGAAAACAGGGCTTTGCCTTCTTTCACTGAACAGAGTCTAAGGACCCCCACCTCCTGGTGTTCACAGCCATTTCTTTGAGTGCAAATGGGGTGTGTGACTTGCTTCTAACAAGTCGAATATGACAAGGCTGGCGAGCTGTCACTCCCACGATTACGTTACATCATATAAGACTATCTCGCCAGCAGACTCTCTCTAGACTCTTTTTGCTGCCTCATAAACTGGCCATGTTGGGAGAGCTCAAATGGCAAGGAACCACAGGTGGACTCTAGAAGATGAGAGTGGCATCCAGTGGACTGTGAGCAAGAAGAAGCTGGGCCCTCGGTTCTAAAGCCACAGGAAACGGATCCTACCAACAAGCAGTAAACTTGGAGGCAGATCCTTCCCCAGTCCTGGCTCCAGTTGACAACACAGCCCAGCTGGCCCTGGACTGCAGCTGGACGAGGCGCTGAGCAGGGGACGCGGTTCGGCAGTGCCTGCACCCTTGGCCCATGGAGATTGTTGCCATTTTAAGCCACTAAGCTTGTCGTTATTGTGACACAGCAATTGAAAACTAGGACGTTCACCACAGGAAAATACGGATGAGTGTTTTTATAATCAAAGTATGTAAGAGGTCTTTTTAAACATGACCCAAAAGCCGTCAGCATGAAAGAATAGATTAATGAATCCGACTACATACAATTTGAAAAGGAATGTACAAGGTGGGGGTGACGGAGGAGGGACCCATCATAGACAAGGTTGACCCTTTCCCAAGGACCATCTGACCATGTGACAATGAGCCCAAAGCCCTCAGTGCATTGCTATTGTTCATGCAATAAAGAGGAAGATCGTGTCCTCTGGGGGGGGCGGGGGGGGGCGGGGTGGAGGGCACAGAATTTCCTGTGTGGGGAACTTGGGGGAGGCAATATTTCAAAAGAAGTGGGAGGTTAGGGATATATCTTGAAACTTCATTTGCTTTACCTTAACTCTCATGCTACATTGTTGCAAAAAAGAAAACAATATCATTACTGTGTATCTGTGCATATCTCTGTGAGTGTGTGTGTGTGTATGTGTGTGTCTCTGTGTATTTATACATGGAGCTACAAAGTAAGAAAAATGAAACTCCCCCCGTTGTTTTATACCTTTCATTTATTTTTCAAGGGGCCAGCCTGGTGGCTCAGGTGGTTGGAGCGCTGATGCTCCTAATGCAGAGGTTGCTGGTTCGATTCCCACATGGGCCAGTGAGCTGCCACTGGATGCCACGGGCTGCGTGTGCTGCCCTGAGCGGCCGTCGGCTAGCATGAGCGGCAGACAGCTGGTGAGAACTGCCGAGAACTGCTGTGAGCCTCCGACGGATGACTGGCGACTGACTGCCTCAGCTGGGGGGAGGGAGCACAAGGCTCATAATACCAGCATGGGCCAGGGAGCTGTGTCCTACACAACTAGACTGAGAAACAAGTGGGGGGGGGGCGGGCGGTGAGTGGAAGAAAGGGGGAAAAAAGAAAAAGAAATCAGAGCAAGGAGCATTTATGGATAACTAATTCTGTGCCAAGCATTGCCATCAGCATCCAGAATTCCAAGCCATTGCATTAGAAAACAAAAGACAGGTTTTCAGTCTCTGTCCTTTATTTTTATGTAATCGCAGCCAGTGATATCCATGGAAACAATCAGCCGCACAATCTTACACTGGGAAGAGGGCAGCTCTTGAATACTGAGCATATTGTGCCTTTTCTGTGAAGCCCACCTCCTCTTCCTGTTCATTAAATGGCAGTGTGTATACATATACAGACTGAATTCTCGGCACACGTTCATCATGAGTGTGGAGAATGTTCTGTCACAGCTTAGACCAAGTTCCCTTGCGCACTCCTTGGCCTGGAACAATGTTCTAATGGCTTCTACTCAGGGAAGGAATTTCAGCCTGAAAAGTCCTGCCTTCTTTGGAACTTTTGCCATCCAGGATCATTCATACCTCACAGAAACCCATCAGTGCAGGCACTGTCTCCACGGTAACCACCTTTAGTCTCATGTGCACTTTCTCTCCCTAGACAACTTCTACGGCTCCTGGAGCATCTCCTGCATGGAATCCTGACATATCCCATCCTCTCCATGCACACAGCAGCCTTTATGCCAGGTCCCCTCTGTCCTCTCCTCAAAACTGCCATCAACCAGCACATTTAGCTAACATGAATGGTGTCACGAGATTACATAGAAATGGGCAATTTTCTCTACCAGCAATTTCCCTCTGATGGTGATGTAGGTGATGTTGGATCTGCTGGCAGTTTTTGAGTGTGGGCCAGGATCGTGTCTCGTGAAGCTGAAGAATGGAAACACGGACCAAGGAGAGGCAAAAAGTTTTAAAAAGAGGATAGTTTATTAGAGGCAGAAGAAAGGGTTGCAGCTCCCGAGCCGGAGGGGGGTCTCGAATGGGAAGTGCCCCATGACTGAGGCAAAAGCTCTTACTTTTTTTTTGTTTTTGAGGATCGGGGTTGGGGTTGGAAAGGGGAACATGGGAGGGGGCAGGTTTCAATGGTAATGTTTTATCTCTTAAACAGAGTGGTGGACACACATGGATTCATTTTATTATTTTATTATCTCACATATCCATCCCCCTTTTTTTTTCCAACAGGACTTTATTGGGGAACAGTGTGTACTTCCAGGACTTTTTTCCAAGTCAAGTTGTTGTCCTTTCAATCTTAATTGTGGAGGGTGCCGTTCAGCTTCAAGTTGTTGTCCTTTCAGTCTTAGTTGTGGAGGCTGCAGCTCAGCTCCAGGTTCAGTTGCCGTTGCTAGTTGCAGGGGGTGCAGCCCACCATCCCTTGCGGGAGTCGAACCAGCAACCTTGTGGTTGAGAGCCTGCGCTCCAACCAACTGAGCCATCCTGGAGCTCAGCGGCAGCTCAGCTCAAGGTGCCATGTTCAATCTTAGTTGCAGGGGGCGGATCCCTTGTGGGACTCAAGGAGTTGAACCGACAACCTTGTGGTTGAGAGCCCACTGGTCCATATGGGAATCGAACCAGAGTTAGGAGCACGGAGCTCCAACCGCCTGAGCCACCAGGCCGGCCCCAAAAGCTCTTACTTTTATACCTTCCCTTGCCTGTTTGGGGAAAGGGAGCTGTTTGAAGAAGGGAACTTGTTTGAAGAAGGGAACTGGGGCCTTCTAATGAAATTCGTCTACCAGGTTTGTTCTGCTTGTCCATCCTAAAGGCATTAGCAAAATAACCCACGCTTATCTATCAGATCAACTCCGTTTGTCAGGCCAAAAGGAATTTTATGATTAACCTCAAGGCCTTATTACATTATGTCCTGGAGCGAAGGAGTGATTTCAAAACCTGAAGTTTTAGGATATGGCTGTCTTTTCTTTATTCCACCAGGGACCTCCCTGTCTACCTAGGGACATGTTAACTATCTTGTATCAATGGGGTCACTCCTCTTAGTAGATAAACACATTTGAGGGACATGTCTTCAGTAAGAATCTGGCTTCAGTTACCTCTTAACCGAAGCACAAGGTTTTTCTGTTGCAATAACTAACTTCTCACTCTGACCCACTGCCCCAAACTTACAACTGTATTTGCGTGACAGTAGGTTCTAAACCAACTAACATACAACTTCCTGGAAATCTGACATGTCTGGGCCCAGAAAGCTATTGGTTTTCTTCTCCAGGTTGATCCAAGCTCGTAAATCGCATCAGTATTTTGGGAATTTACGACAACCACCACCACCCACTCCATTTGATCTTACTTCTCGGTTGTCCAATCTCGTAAATCACATCCTCCCATGTACGGAAATCAGCTTTCCTCTTCCTTCTTCACCATAATGCTACAGGTGTGAAGATGTTAGAGGATGTCGGAAGCTCCTTGCCTCCCTTCCAAGATAATACGATCTGCTCAGGACATTTTAGATCCAGAATGTAGCTTATATCATCCCAATTCTGAACTACTTTGAAAAATAAATATAGTCAGTAATATTGTGTTGTCACACAGCAGCCTAGCCGACTGTCCCCCCGTGTCTTTCTTTGAGGAAAAAAGGGTCTGTGAGACTGTGCCTTTTGAGACTTTGTTTTATCTTGATGTTTCACACCTCATGTCTCTCTGTCTGGTCCCCAAAAGATGGTTTGCAGCCAATGACGAGTAAGATTCCCCACGGAGGGGGGGAACAACTCAAGCCAGGCAGAACCGTGTGGGGACCCCCAATGATCTGCCTTGGAAGGGGCCTTGCCTCCCCTTCCCCCTGCCTGGGAAAAGCCACTGCTGACTCTGGCTTTCCCCTCTCACCTGATTGTGAGAGAAGTCATGAGAGCGATAATATCAGCTCTCCCCTCTAACCCTACAATTAAGTTTCAGCATGAGCGACCTGTCCCTAAGGAGGCACATACCATCATTGTTAAGACATCATGGGACTTTCTGTTTCGGCCGTTTACAGGCAAGGATGATTGGTTTGAATCATTTTTCTGGTATGATGTGTGAGACTCACAGACCGTGGAAAAGACAATGCTACTTCCTTGTATGATAATCAATAAAAGCCACCAGTTGGTCTGATTCTGGGCTCCAGTCTCTTGTCAGGCTGTGAGACGCCCTGGCCTTCTGAGATTTAACTGCGCCAGGTCTCTGTTTCTTTCTTTCTTAAAACTTAACTTAACGCCGAGCCTTCTCGCTCCCTTACTGCCCGTGTTGCACTGGACGTGACAATATTGTAATAACTATGCATGGTGTCAGGTGGGTATTGGACCTGAGGGATCACTTAGTAAGGTATATAAATGTCTAACCACTGTGCTGTACACCTGAAACAAGTATAATAGTGTACATCAACTATAATTGAAAAAAATTAAAAATAATAATAATAACAAATAAATAAAAAACAAACAGGAAGACAGTTACCTCTGGGTAGGAGGAATGATGTTTTCATACATGTTGGTAGGAAGAGAGGATGCTGGCAAAATTACATTTCTTAACCAAGATGATATTCATATGTATGTTTATTTATGCCTGTTATAACATACACACATTGACATTTTATGCACTTTTAAGACTGTGCATTTTATTTTCCAATATAAAATGTCAAAGAGGAGAAAAAAAAAGAAATGAGAGCTCATTCAGTATATTGAGAAAAAAATATAGGACTTGATAAAGCAGATGTATAATCCCCCTCCCACCCACCCCGCATGCTGTTCCTGTCAGTCTGGGTTGCGTCGTCCTCCCAGTAATTGCCATTTGGCTGAGCCATTCCAGTATAACACATTGACATTTAAATGTCATTTCTCAAAACCGAGCACAAAAAGTCATTTCTACAGAACTGTTAGGAGCTGTTTTCACTTGCAGATTTCCAACCTGAGGGCCTTGCCTGTTTGCCTCATTCATATAATTTGGGAAGTGACTCATCTTTCTTGAGTCGTGATTCTCAACAGGGCACAGCTCTGCAAAGCTGCCACCGAAGAGAAACTCTCTCCGTCTTTTTATTTTTGTCTCTCTCCATCTTTTTGTTTTATTCTGTTTCTTGTTTTGTTTTGTTTTGTTTTGTTTGCTTTAGTTTGCTTTTATTTATTTTTCTTTTATGGTTTCTTATTGCTTTTTATTTATTTATTTATTTATTTATTTATTTTATTAGTTTCAGGTGCATAAGACAAAGTGATACTTAGACGTTTATCATTTATATCCCTCACACTGTGTGAACCCCCCTCCCCCCATCCACTATCCCTCTGACATCGCACAGAGCCATTACATTTCCACTGTCTCTATTCCTAATGCTGTACTCCGCTTCTTGTAAGTATATACATACATATATATACCTATATATATATATATAAAATTATAGTTGGCATTCATTATTGTTCAGCTTCAGGTGTACAGTGCAGTGATCAGGCATCTACATCATCCCTGAGGTGGTCTCCCAAATGGGACAAGTGTCCATCGGATACCCTACAAAATCTTTACAACATTATTGATTACATTCCCCAAATTCATTTTCAAAACCCCGTGGCCATCTTGTGGTTTCTCTCCATCTTTTTAAAAAGGCAAATATTCACCTTTTTTTCTCTCTCTCTTTCTTGTGTCATGGAATTGTCTTTTCTTACAGCAAGGGAGCCCTCACAATTTTTTAAAATTTCCATAACATTTCTCATTGTGAGATATAAAATGAAGAACATTTGTACAGGTCCACACATGACTGTGACTAATTTCCCAAGTTAATAAAGGGGGATTGGCTTCCCACCACCACCACCACCCACTCCAGAGATAACCATTATCCTGACATTCATAATAATAATCCTTTTGCTGTTCTTTATCGTTTCACAGACTGGATATGCCATGGTTTATTTTTTTCTGTAAAATAGTAATCTTTTTATTTGTTAGAATGTTACGGATACCAGGACCGGAAAGAACCCAAACGGCACTCAGAGAGTTAGGAGAGTCATCTTTATTACACCAGCGGGCTCAGCGGGTTCCTTCCCAAATACTGAGCCCCTAGCAAGGTTTTGAGCAGGTTTTTATGGGTTGGGGACTTCCTTGAGTCGGGGAAGGTGTAGGTGTCATCTAGTGATTGGCTCGGGGTGTGGCTTGGAGGGCGTTATGCAGAAATGGGCTGGGACTTAGGCTGGGGACTTCTCTCTCTGCTCAGGCCACCATTTTAGGTCGGTTCCCCCATCATGTCCCCCTGTTGATGATCGTAAGTGATAACAACTTAGAGATCATCATATTGGCTAAGAGGACGATAACCTCGTAGGGCAAGGATCCGGGCTGTAGCCCAGTGGGTGACGGAGGTCTCTATGAAACGTATGACAGCATTAACTATGCATGGCCCAATGGTAGCAAGGGGGAGGATCATGAGGAGTGGGCCGGCCAGGGGTAGGAGCCAAGAGGAACAGCAAAGGCTAGAAACAGGAGTCCAATAACAGCAAAGATGGAGGCTGGGCAGATGACGGCGAGGCTCATCCAGGCTATTTCTTGAGGGTTAGACGGAGTGGACAGGCCAGGTCAGCCTGGGCGATCCAGGTGTCGTCCTCCGGCTGGGCTCTTTTAATCCGAGTGTGATGGATCCATGGAGCGATGCCTGAAACTTTAAGAGCGGTGGGAGTAACAAGTATGACAATGTGAGGGCCTGTCCACCGGGGTTGGAGGGGCTCGCACTTTCAATCTTTGACCCAGACCTGGTCTCCCAGGGTAAAGGGGTGTACCGAGCCCCGAAAGAAATGGGGGCCCTTTCCAGAATGTAAGCACGTACATCTGTGAGGACCTTGCCTAGCGCGAACACATGGTTTTGGAGGCTGGAGAACTCCAGCTGGCAAATGTCGCCAGGGAGGCTGGTTAGCAGGGGAGGGGGCCTCCCGAACATAATTTCAAAGGGAGAGAATTCAGATTTGCCAGGGGTACAGCGTGCCCAAAGGACGGCTAGCAGTAGGAGGTCCACCTACCCTAGGGAGGTCTCCTGGTGGAGTTTAGCTAATGTCTCCTTGAGGATACGGTTCATGCGTTCAACTTGCCCTGAGCTTTGTGGTCTGTAAGCTGTATGAAGTCTCCAGTTGATGCCCATGGCTCTGGTTACCATCTGGAGGAGTTCTGCTATGGAGGCTGGCCCGTTGTCACTGTGGATTGAAAGTGGAATCCCGTAGCAGGGGATAATCTCCCCGAGGAGGACCTTCGCTACTTCGCGGCTCTTCTCAGTCCGAGTGGGGAAGGCTTCGACCCACCCAGAGTAGGTACAGACCAGGACCAGCAAGTACTTACTACCAAGGCAGTTTGTCATGTCAGTGACGTCGACTTCGAGGTCCTCAAAAGGTGTGATACCGCTTCTCTGAATCCCAGGGGTGGGGCTAGGGCTGGACTTTGGATTGTTCTTTGCACAAGTGAGGCAGCGTTCTCCGATGGACTTGCAAAGAGTTGTCAGCCGGCTAATGTAGAAGTTTTTGGCTAGGAGGCCCTCGAGAGCAGTTTTTCCTAAGTGGGTTAACTTGTGATATTCAGCGGTTACTTGAGAACCTAGCAGGGCTGGGATGAAGAGTCTTCTGTCGGGCAGTTGCCACCACCCTTGTGGCAATCTGGTGGCCCCTTCTGACTTTGCTTATCTGAGTTCTTCTTTTGTGTACCGCGGGAGGGACGTGGTGGTGGTGTCAGTGACCAAGAGTAGTTCACTAGGGCTTCCCATCGCCACTGATTTGGCCGTGGTGTCAGGAGCCTGTTCCCGACTGCTGAGGGCTCATTGCCTCTCTGGTGACCTGGACGATGGATAACTGCAACCTGCCGGGAAGGCCAAATGGCTTGTAGGAGCTTAAGGATTTCTTGTTTATTTTTAATAGTTTTTCTGTCCGTGGTCAGAAGGCCTCTTTTTTTGTATATAGCCCCATGGATATGGACGGTTGCAAAGGCAAACCGAGAGTCGGTGTAGATGTTGATGTTTTGGCCCTTGGATAGAGTAAGGGCTCTTATAAGTGCCCATAGTTCTGCCCGTTGGACCGACCATCCCGATGGAAGTGCCCTGCCTCAAGTACCTCATCTGTGGTAGTTACCGCATACCCTGCGTGACGTTTTCCGTCCCTCAGGAAGCTGCTGCCATCAGTATACAGAGTAAGGTCCGGGTTAGGATGTGGGCTGTCCCGGAGGTCAGGTCTGGTGGCGTAGACCTCATTGATAACTTCTATATAGTCATGTTCTGGATCCCCTTTCTTCGTTGGCAGGAAAGTGGCTGAGTTCAGGGCATGCACAGTTTCTAACGAGATCCGAGGGTTTTCCAGGAGTAGCCCCTGATACTGAGTCAGCCGTGCATTCGACAGCCATCGGGGTCCTTGACTGTTCATTAAGGTGGTGACCGAGTGGGGTACTTTAACTATGAGTCTCTGGCCTAAGGTGAGCTTGTCTGCCTCTTTGATGAGAATCACAGTGGCTGCTAGGGCCCGCAGGCATGGTGGCCAACCCGCTGCTACCAGCTCTAGTTTCTTTGAGAGGTAGGTGACAGGATGGTGCCATGGTCCAACTGTTTGGGCCAGCAGTCCTAAGGCTACTTTGTCTCTTTCATGGACGAATAAGTGGAATGGCCTCTCAGCATCAGGTACCCCGAGGGCTAGGGCCTGTCCAAGTGAGCTCTTGAGCTGCTGGAAGGCGTGTTCTTGATCTTCTGTCCATATAATGGGGGTTTTTCTTGACCAGCTAGAGCCTCATATAAGGGCCGGGCTATTGCCGAAAAGCCAGGAATCCAGATCCGGCAGAAGCCGGTGGCCCAGAGGAACTCACGGAGCGCCCTCTTGTTGGTGGGCTGAGGGAGAGAGATGATGACTTTCTTCCGCTCAGTGCTGAGGGCCCGCTGTCCTTTGGAGATGACAAAGCCCAAGTACTGTACTTGTTTCTGCAGAGCTGGGCTTTCTTCCAGGAGACTCTCTACCCCGTCTCGGCTGAGTGGGACAGGAGTGCCCGCATTGCAGTTTGGCACTCGGTCTTGGTGGCACAGGCCAGGAGCAGATCATCCACATATTGCAATAGAGTGCAGCGGTATTCTTCTCGAGGGAAAGTGGCTAAATCTGAGGCTAGCGCTTCCCCAAAGAGGGTTGGGGAGTGTTTGAAGCCCTGTGGGAGCCGAGTCCATGTCAGCTGGAGCTGCTGGCCGGTATCAGGTTCAGTCCATTCGAAGGCGAACATTGATTGGCTCTGGGGTGCCAACCAAATACAGAAGAATGCATCTTTCAGGTCCAGGCAGGTGAACCATCCGGCCTCCGGGGGCAGCTGACTGAGAAGAGTGTACGGATTTGGGACTACGGGGTGTAGGGAGACTGTGACTTAGTTTACCACTCTTAAATCTTGTACTGGCCGGTATTCTCCATTAGGCTTCCTTACCGGCAGGAGGGGCATATTCCATGGCGACTGGCACTCTACGAGTATCCCTGCTGCTCTGAGATGGGCGAGATGTTTTTGAATCCCTGCCCGAGCTTCCCTGGAGATGGGGTATTGGCGTAGCCGTTGGGGTTGAGCTCCCGGTCTCAGTTCCACCAAAACTGGGGCCTTATGTTTTGCTAGCCCAGGCGGGTTATCTTCAGCCCAAACCTCTGGGAAATTGGCCCTGTAGGCTTCCGGGTTTTGTTCTACACTGCCGGTCCTGTAAAGCCTCCATTCTTCTTCCCTCGGGGTGGTGATAGAATAAGTCCTTCTGTTGGGGGCTGCAGTGACATGGTGGCTTGACCTGATGGTTCGAAGGAGATCTGCGCCCCTAGCTTGGTAAGGAGGTCGCGTCCCAGGAGCGGGATTGGGCAGTCTGGTAAGTAGAGGAACTCGTGCGACACGGTGTGTCCTCCCAATTTACAAGTCCGAGCCTGGCAGAACGGTCGGCTTTTAGCTAGATCCCCAGTGGCTCCCATTATGGTGACTCTGCGGTCCCCGAGCGGTGCCACTGGCGTGGTGACTACCGAGTGTTCTGCTCCAGTATCTACCATAAAAGTCACTGTTTGGCCCCCTACATGTAAGTCAACCATGGGCTCGTGGGGGCCGAGTTCAAACGAGCCCGGTCCCCCTCAGTCCGACTCGGCTCCCTCTAATCCTATGAAGTCGGCTCCGGGCTGGTTGGGTTGTGACCACGGGGAGGATGAGGCTTCCCTTTCCGACGGTTGGGACACTCAATTTTCCAATGGCCCAGTTCTTTACAATACGCGCATTGGTCTTTTAGCGGGGCACCAGGACGGGGGCCTGTCTGCTGACAGGGAGGCCCTCTTTTTCCAGGCCTATCCCCTCCTTGTTGGAGAGCAGCTAAGAGGAGGGTTACTTTTTCTCTCATCCTCACATCGGCCTCTCGTTTAGCTACAACCTCACGGTTCCGATAGACCTTGTTAGCCACCTCCAAGAGCTGGGTGATGTTCATTCCTGCGAACCTCTCGAGTTTCTGTAGGTTTCAGCATATGTCAGGGCCTGCCTGAGCGACAAAGGCTGCGTTTATCATCCTCTGATTCTCGGGGACTTCCGGATCAAATGGAGTGTAGACCCGGAACACCTCACAGAAACATTCATAGAAGTCGCCAGGAGTTTCTTCGCCGTTTTGGGTCACATCGGCTGTTTTGGACATGTTGGTTGGTTTTCGGGCTCCTGCCCGCAACCCTCGTAGGAGAGCATCTTGGTATTGGCGGATTGTGCCTCTCCCCACTTCAGTGTTAAAGTCCCAATCAGGCCGTGCATCCAGAGCAGCCTCGGTCGCCCAGGTGGCAGCATCCAGGACTTCCCCAGGGGCCACTTCTTCTAGCCACTGCCTTGCCCCCTGTAGGATCCGTCGGCGCTCTTCAGTGTTGAAGAGCTTTTGGAGGAGCTGTTGACAGTCCTCCCAGGTTGGGCGATGAGTGTGGAAAATAGATTCCATAAGATCTATCATGGCTTGTGCTTCCTCTGAGTAAGCTGGGGTATGGTGTTTCCGATTCAACAGGTCAGTGGTGGAGAATGGCTGGTAGTAGATGACGGGGCGTCCTGGCTGGAGGGTCCCATCGTCTCCCACTTGGTCTGGCCCTCTGGTCTCCCAGAGGGGCAACTGAAGGGGAGGCGGGTCTTTGGACCGAAGTCGACTAGCAGGCCCCGGTGAGGGTTGGTGTGTAGGATCAGGGGCTCCCTGGGGAGGGCTTGGGAGGTTGGGTGTCGGTCCGAGGGGGTTGAACTGGGGCGGAGTGTCTGGAAGCAGCGGGGCCATGCCAGCCGTTGGCCGTGGTGCGTAGGGAGGTGGTGGTGGCTCTTCGTCAGGGTCGCCCTGGTAAATGGTCCTAGTCATGTCTTTCTGGGCGTGGCCTCATGGGTTCCGTGCAACGAGGATCCTGGACTGTCCCTTACTATTTGAGCAGAACAGTACCAAAGGAGGAAGGGTTCGGGCTATTTCCAACTACAAGTCAACGTAAGGGAACTGATCTGGATGCCCTGGGGTCCTGGTGACAACTATGTAGACTCAGTGAATCATGGGGAAGTCAAGAGTGCCTTCTGGGGGCCATACCATGTCAAAACTTGGCCACTCCAGCTCACATAAAGTGTGGAGACTTCCGGGGGTCATTTTGACCCCTAGTCACCTCCGAAACCTTTCCTGAAATTCTTTAACATGCAGTCTAGAACCGTGGACTTCCCGTGACTCCCTCCCATGATGTTCGGTGTCACGTAGACAAGGGAAGGGTCTCAATCGGGCCCACGCCTGGCCATGTCCCTTGCGGGAAACTTGGGTACATCTTGGCTAAGGTGTGCCCGTATAAGCCCCCAGCCAGGTCGCACTCCGAGAGTGTGAATCACCATTATGCCGTAAGACACTACCACGGAAATGCAGGTCGGGGCTCACTCGGGCTCCTTAGCTGACAGGCCGTGGATCCACACAGAATTCCGTTCAGGACCAAGCACACACACATTCATTCAGGGAGGAAAGACGCCCTCCCCTGGAACGGCCCTAACTGGAGTCCGAAGTGGAACTCAGCGGGAGGTGATCAGGCTCCCCTTCTGCCCTCAGGCAGGCCTAACTGGGTCTGGGCCCTGGGGTCTTACCGTGTCCGATATCCTGGTTGACTGTCTGTCCTTTCTCTCTACTGGGGGTCCAGCAGGGAGTCACAGGCCAGAGCTGGTGGGAGGTCCCCGGTTCCGGGCCTGCTGAAATCAGCAGGGAGCGCCTAGCCCTGTCTCGGCTCTCCCGCCACCCTGCAGCCCGCCTCTGCCCAAACCGGTCGCTCAAGGGGCCAGCGCGGTTGGGTTTCCCGGTCAGGGAACCAAGAATGTTACGGATACCAGGACCGGAAAGAACCCAAGCGGCACTCAGAGAGTTAGGAGAGTCAGCTTTGTTGTGCCGGCGGGCTCAGCGGGATCCTTCCCAAATACTGAGCCCCTAGCAAGGTTTTGAACAGGTTTTTATGGGTTGGGAACTTCTTGAGTTGGGGAAGGTGTAGGTGTCGTCTGGTGATTGGCTCGGGGTGTGGCTTGGAGGGGGTTATGTGGAAGTGGGCTGGGGCTTAGGCTGGGGACTTCTCTCTTTGCATTTTAGGTCAGTTCCCCCATCAAAATATTTAGGAATCTGTTTTCTTTTTTCGTTTTCACTCTCCACATCTCTCCTTCCCTCCCACTGATGGCAAATGAAACTGGTTTTTCCCATCTATTGTAACGATTCAAGTTTCTCTTTGTATTTTAATTTAAGCATGGTTAATTTAATTTAGACACACATCACATGAAATTTACCATCTGAACCATTTTTGAGTTTACAGTTCAGTGGCATTAAGTACTTTTATATTGTTGTGCTACCATAACCACCATCATCTCCAGAAATTTTCTTTCCTTCTTTTTATTGTCCAGAAGTTTTTTTATCTTGCAAAACTGAAACCCTGTCCCCATTAAACACTAACTCCCCATATCCCCATCTTCCCAGCCCCTGGCAACCACCATTCTATTGTCTGTCTCTATGAATCTGACTCCTCTAGGGACCTCATATCACACAGTATTTGTCTTTTTGTGTCTGGCTTATTTCACTTAGCACAATGTCTTCAGTTTCATCCGTGTTGTAGTACAAATCAGAATTTCCTTCCTTTTTAATGCTGAATAACACTCCATTGCATGGATGGACCACATTTTGTTTGTCCATTAATTCGTTGGTGGACACTGGGTTACTTCGACTTTTTGGCCATTGAATAGGAGGTCACGTGCAGTTTTGTTCCTGGGACACACAAGAGTGAATAGCTCATGTGAAGATATTAGTATTTGTATAATGAGTGAAGGGATGGAGGAGTAAATTTGTGAACAGTGAGAACAGGTACTTGTCATGCCTCAGACACTTGCACAGCTGCTAGAAAATTGTGATTTCTGAGCCTGCAGAAGCCAAACACATTCCAGTTTTGCCCTTCTGCAAAGCTGTTGGCCAAAGAAGCAATTTAACAGGCATTAAACATGAGCCTGAGACACTGATTCAAGTCTCAAGTCCGTGCCTCCTCTCTGTACCCCCAGTCAGCCACTTTGGGGGTCCATTATTCCTATGCCCACATTCACCCCCAGAGCTCTCCCAGTTGTAGGGGATGGTGGCAGGCTCAGGTTGTTGCCGTGGACACCTGCGCTCTACTGTGCTGAAGAATGATCTCCAAAATTAATTGTAAAAGCCAGCTCTTAAAGCATATATATGAAAATGCAATTATTTATTATATATATAAATATATTTTAAAAAGAATTGTGGCTAGAAATAAATGTGCACACACACTCAAAGAATATCTTTGGGAAGACACACAACAAAATTGTCCACGGGAGGGGAGAGTGAAAGACAAGTGAGCCAGTGTGAAGGTAGATTTGTTTCTCTGTTCCCCCTTCTCTCATGCTAATGTGCAAATGTGTCAGCTTTTCTAAAACTTAAAGATGTCATGAGCAAGAGTACCCACAAAATCTTAGCTAGTGAAAGAAAGTTCAGTTAGAGTCCAGTCTTTCAGCTCACACCAAACTGATTTCCAGCTGAATTAAAGGCTGACACCATGATTATTCAAATAACCAGCAATTGTGGTCCCCAAGTTCCCACTCGCTGTGGACACACCTTTGTGTTATCCCCTTGAGTGTAGGGAGACTTGTGACTATGATGAGATCTTGCTCCTGTAATTATGTTACATTCTATGGCAGACATGGGGAGGGACGTACCCTGGGTGGGACTGACCTAATCAGCTGAGCTTTTAACAGCACAGCATTTTCTCTGGCTGGTCAGCTGGTCACAGAGGAAATCAGAGACATGCTATCTTCTGGCCTGGAAAAAAAGTAGTAAGTACCACATTGTGAATTGCCTAAGGGAGGCATGTGGCAAGAAACTGGGCCTCCTGTGGGAACTGAAGGTAAGCAGTTCCCCTCTGATAGCCAGCAAAAACAGGGGACTCGGTCGTACACCTGTAACAAAGGAATCCTGCCAAAAGCCAGTCTGTGTGTGTGTGTGTGTGTGTGTGTGTGTGTGTGTGTCTAGCAAGTGGGCCCTGAGCCTCAAGATAAGACAAACGCCTTGACTTCAGCCTGGTGACACCCTACGCAGGAGACCCAGCTAGCCAGTCCCTGAATTCCTGGCCCCAGATCCTCACGACAGAGTCTGCAGTTCTTAAGCTGCAATGAACATTTTGTTATGGGGATCACCGTGGCGTCACACAGACCTGGTCCACAGCCTAGCTCTGTCCCTGCCGGCTGGGGTCAGAACCTCTCTGATCTCAAGCTTCTCAGCTGTAAAGCAGGGATGGGGGATGGGAATGCTGGCTCTTGAGGCCCTTGGAATTAAATGACTTGATCTATCCCCAGAGCGCTTGACACTAGTTATGCACATGCCATAACATATTATATTACCTGAAGCTGTCATATCCAATCCTTTTATCCATGTGTCTATGAACATATATATATATAAAGACATACATAAAGATATTTTTAAACTTCACAGAGAGAGAGCGAGCAAGACTCCCACACAGATGAAAACGCTCCTCATTCTAATACATATGTTAGTGGAATTCATTAAGCATTTAATTGACACCTACTAGCTTCCACACACACTGACGGATCTGTAGGATAGAAAGTTACTTCCTTAGGGGGTGGCCAGTTAGCTCAGTTGGTTAGAGCGTCATGCTAATAGCACCAAGGTTGCCGGTTAGATCCCCCCACACACACAAAAAAATGTTACTTCCTTAGAAAATAATGTGAACTGACGAGTTCTCCAACTGTAGAGAAAAAAACTGCTTAGAAACAGAATGTAGTGATAACGTTTTGCCAAACAGATGGTTCATATTAAGTTTTTTCCATGTTTTGAAAAGGGTTGTCTCCAGTATGCAGTCTGTCCCGAGCTGGATCCAAGAGAGCCGTTCCGGTCCTTAGCTACATGGATGTATTTCCTGCCTGGAAGGGAGCCTGGCCGTTAGCTCAATGGAAATTCCATGGCATTCTAGAGAGCCAAGGATCCATTTTGGCCACTCGCATGAAAATTCTAATAGTTTCTCACTCGAAAATGTTTCTATCTGTCCCCCTTCACCAGGGCGCGGGACTGGGCTAAAGCGAGTAAGGTGCTCAGCTCAGGTACAAAGTGTAAGTGTGGGGTGCACGCATCTCAGTTATCAAGAGAAATAATATTTGAGGCAACATTTCTTTAAAATTTCAAAATTAATGCAAAAGATTGATGATGGACAAAATATCAACATTTTGCCTAAAGACAGGATCTGACAGGGTTGGGAGTAGGGTGAGGTGAGTGAGTTAGTTATGGGGACCATCTTGGTGTCCTGCAGACCTGGTCCACAGCCTAGCTCTGCCCCTTCCTGCTGGTGTCAGAAACTCTCTGATCTCAAGCTTTCCAGTTGTAAAGTGGGGAGAGGGACATGCCTTCCCTGTGAGGCTCAGAGTCGATTCTGTCCCGAGTAAAACTTTTGTTGTGGGCATCACAGAGTTTTTGCACTATTTTTTATTTTAAAAAATACTGCATTAAGATATTATCTTAATTGTTGCAGTTCCCTTAAATTTTGCACTCGAGGTGAATGCCTCAATTGCCTCACCCTAGTCACTCTTACATTGTCTCCCACTGTGCACATGGTTCTCAGATCTTTTTTCCATCCCCAGTGCCACTATCCTCATCCTTTCTGCCAGCGTATTTGGCTTGGACAACAGCCACCTCCTATCCATCACTTCCGTGTTCCAGTCTTGTCCCTCTCATGAATGTTAACACCACCTACCAAGCTGTTCCCGCTCAGTTTAAGCATTAATTCTCCTTTCATTCCTTTTCCCTAAAGCCCACGTCCCACCCATCACAGACTCCTGTTTGTTTCATCGTCATCTCCCACTGTCTACACTGCTTACACTGCCCTGTCCCCACGCCTCCACCTTTGGTTTGGGTTATGGCAACTGAATTCTATTTTCCCACCACTCTTCTGTTCTCTGCCTAGAGTTTCTCAGAATATGGGACCCATGGAACTTTTGTGATGTAATTTCAGATGGCTCCACTTTAAAGATAATTGGATTTCACCATATAAACATTATTCCCTTATCCATTCTTTCCATTTCATTCCAGAGGACATTTCTACCAGGGGCTGGCATGCCTTCAGCACTGCACCTCATAGCACTCGTTAATTATTTTCTAAACAAAGGCGAGCTTTGCTCAGGTCCCTGGCAGGCAAGAGCAAGTGGCCCAGGGGACCACAGCCTGCACATTAGGGACATTTGGGGCTATCTTTTGCACTCTAGGAAGTTCAGCAGCATCTTTAGTCTCTATCCATTAGATGCCAGTAGGTGTGTCCCCCCCCCCAACTTATGTTGTGACAACCAAAAACACTTTGAGGCATTGTCAACTGTCCCCTAACTAAGAACCACTGGTTTAGCCAGCCTCGTTTACACTGTTTTGTTTTCACTGTTACCTTTTTTAAAAATAAAGACCTTTTTTTTTTTTTAAAGCAGTTTTAGGTTCACAGCATAATTGAGAGGAAGGTGCAGAGATTTCTCATCACCCCCTGTCCCCATGAGACAGATTAATTAGCATTTAGGTAGACAGGGAGGTCCCTGGTGGAATAAACAAAAGATGGACATATTTTAAAACTTCAGGTTTTGAAATCACTCCTTTGCTCCAGGACAAAATATAACAACACCTTGAGGTTAATCATAAAATTCCAGTTGACAAACCGGAGCAGATCTAATAGATAAGAGTGGATTATTTTGTTAATTCCTTCAGGATGAGCAAGTAGAACAAACCTAGTAGACGAATTTCATTAAAAGGCGCCAGCTCCCCTTCCCCAAACAGGCAAGGGAAGGTATAAAAGTAAGAGCTTTTGCCTCAGTTACTGGCACCTCTATTCGGGACACCCTTCCACTCAGGAGCTCTAACCCTTTGCTTTCAATAAAACTATCCTCTTTTTAAAACTCTTTGCCTCTCCTGGGTCTGTGTTTCCGTTCTTCAGTCGCATGAGACACGATCCCGGCACTCACTCAAAAATTCCCTGCATCATTTGGGGACTCACAGAGACATATTCCTACTTCACCCACACATGCACAGCCTCCCTCATAATCAATGTCCCCAATAGATGGTACATTTGTTACCATTGATGAACCTACAGTGACACGTCATTGTCACATAAAGACCACGGTTTACATTAGGTTCACTCTCGGTATTGCACATTCTACGGATTCAGACAAATATACAATGGCATGTAACCTCCTGTGGGGACAGAGCCCCAGAGAGTAGTTTACAGGCTCTCGGCCTGACGTGGAAAGGTGCTGGCTCAGCTGTGGCTGATTGGCTGTCGGCTGTGGCCGGTTAGCCGATTGGCCGCTGATATAACTGTTGCGGCTGCGGAGGAGAGCCGAGGATTGCTGAGGCTTGCCGAAGAGCCAAGCAGAGCCGAAGTGAGTGGAAGAAGAGAGAGGAAGAGAGGAGAGGAACAGAGTCGAGAGAGTGGAGGAGAGTCGGTCGGTCGGTTGGCGGAAAGGCGGACGGCAGGTCGCGCGTCCAGTGGGCCCAGCCTCCAGTGAGACCATGGTGGTATGACTCCCCTACCTATGGCTCTGTGGGTGTTCCTTTTTGGCCTCACCATAATCTGTGTTCTTGTGTGGGGAGCAGGAGCAGAGACCCCGCAGGCCGCCCCACCTGAAAAATGGCGCGGCGAGCAGGCCTCCGCGCACGACAAATGGCGCAGCGAGCAGGGTCTCCCGCACGACAAATGGCGCAGTGAGCAGGGTATGGCACAGGCCAAAACTCTCCGAAGGATGGTGGACCAGTTTGTGCGTGTGAAAACGCAGTCTCAGGAGGCCCATGAGGAGCAACACCAGGAACGGGAGGTGCAGTCTGCCTGGGAGACTCAAGCCTCCAGCTGGCACACCACCTTCTTGGCCATAGAAGGCGTTGTCCTCCTTTTGTTGATCTGCTGCGGCCTTAGGATCCGAGAGTGGTGGACATCTTACACCGAGGCCTCCACCCACTCAGACACCTGGCACAGTGAGCAAGATTCCAACCAGGTAGGAATGGCGTCTGACTCTGGGCAGGAGGACGTGTGGCCCCCACACAGTGTGTGGTGCCCGGTGGCCACTGTTCTCAGGAGTTGGACCCCCAAGGAGGGGTGGGAGGACATGGACGGCTCTCCAGCCAGTGTAGAGAGGGCCCTGCAGGCTCTGGCTGAGCGGTTGCCGGAGGAGGAGAAGGCTACAGCTGGCCGCGCAGGCTGGATGTTCCTCACGGCCTTGAGTCTCAACTCGGAAAATGCGCTTAATGAAATGGCCCGGGTGCCGAACCATGTGTCCCGGTTGAAGCGCTGGAAGCCCGGGTCTGCCTGTTAGAACAGGGGCCCCAAGGTGGAGACTCTGAGGCAGAGGTGGAGGAAGCGAGTGGAGACAATGTAGCTCCCAACCCCCAAGCCCCACCAATCTTTAAGCAAAGGGTAAAACATGAGCAACCTTTGGGCCCCGGGGGCGTTGCTGCTGGCAACCCAGCTGTGACTGAGTTCCGACCTACACCCCATACACTCCCACTGAGTTGCAGGAGCTGGGGAGGCGGTACAGACAGCGCCCTGGGTCTTGGCTTGGCTATTACGTTTATGGGATGAGGGAGCAGACAGCATTCTCTGCTCCCCAGGCAAGATGGAAAAGCTAGCCTTCATGACAGTGCATCTGTCCCTGCGACAAAGGTTACAAAACTGCCATAGGTTGGCCAACAAACAGGGCAACCATTCTCTAATGCAGTGGCTCACTGCTGCGGTACGCACCATATGGGGACAGGCTGGCGAGCTGCCAGCCACTGTGAGTCAATGGCAGTCATATACAGAACTTACGCAAATAATCCGTGAAATGGGTATGAGACATGCTATTTTTAACCTCAACATGCAGGGCCCAGATGACGAGCTTTTTACTGCCAGCATGAGAGATCTGGTTTTGGATACTGCACCTGCGAGTGCTTTTGGATCCTTGGTTGCTATTCTTACACCGTATGTAGGGCGACGGATCCATGAAGTTACAACTGCCATGGCCACCCTAGGGGATGTAGAAAGCCAGAGGCGAAGGAAATTAAGACAGGAGGTCCGCACAGTTGAGACCTGGAAGCCCACACCAAAGGTAAAGGGGCGAGGTCGCGGGCCTCAGAGAGTAACATGCGCACAGATGTGGCGTGATCTCGTGGCAGCAGGGGTCGATAGGAAGAAAATAGACTGACAACCCAATGCACTCCTGCTTGAACTTTGGAAACAGTTGAGTTCGGGACAACAATTCCGGAGAGCATAAAGGAGGAGTCTGGGAAAGCGTGACCCGTGTCCCTCCAGGACTTCATGCAGCCTCTTGAGGCCGACTCCTTTCAGCTTGATTAGGGGTGGGGCCAAGGTACCCGGTCAGAGGGGACGAGCAGGGACCGGAGGTCCCACGTGGAACTGTCCATACATTGGTCCCCTTCGAATGTACAGAGGGTTTTGGCTCTAGTTGACACTGGCGCCGACTGCAGTCTCGTTTATGGGAACCCAGAACTGTTCCCCGGACCAGCAGTCTGCATTGATGGCAATGGGGGAAAAACCATGACTGTGAAAGCCGTTTTCTTACCACTGGGTATAGGAAGGCTTCCTCCTCGTACCTACAAGGTTTATGTCTCCCCTGTTCCGGAGTATATTCTAGGGGTGGACGTGCTACATGGCCTCAGCTTACAGACGTCGGTAGGAGAGTGGTGAAAGCGGTGACACGCGGGCATGCTCACCACCCTCCTCAAGTGTTGCCACAGCCCTGGCGCGTGGTTACAGTGTGACAGTACCTCCTGCCAGGAGGACAGGAGGAGATTGGTCGTACAATATTGGAATTGGAAAAGGCACATATTGTGAGGCCAACACACAGTCCCTTTAACTCCCCAGTATGGCCTGTCAAGAAGCCAGATGGGACCTGGCGAATGACTATGGACTATAGGGAGTTAAATAAGGTGACGCCACCCTTGCACGCTGCAGTGCCTTCAATTCATGATTTAATGGATCGTCTGACTGTCCGCCTGGGGACATATCACTATGTAATGGACTTGGGCCTGGCAGGTCAAAAGCCCCCACTGTCGGTGGTTGGGTCTGATAGTCCCATGGGGGGCCGATTTGACTCATGATTTGCAAGTGACGCCAGGGGTGGTGGCTGAGTGGCCACCCCAAGTGACTGTAGTATACAGAGGTCCCGATACCAGGATGATTTTGCGAGGAAACTATGTGCTCTCACTATGGCCTATTATGGGGTCCCCTGTTCTGTTACATGTTGAAACTATGCAAGGGACCCCAAGTACTGCCATAAAGGTCTGGTACCACAAACCAGGAAAGGTGCCAGTGGCAGCGACCCTCCTTTCCCAGGACAAAAAGCTAGAATGTATCCTCCCAGATGGAAGGGATTTGCCATTGTTAGTTCCTAAGACTACCATTTCTTTTCGTCCGTAGGTGTCAGTAGGCTAATAAGGCACAGGGACCCTCGCAGAAGACGCTTGTCGCGTAGATTGTGAGGCGAGACCCTGTAGGGGTGGAGTGTGGGGACAGAGCCCCAGAGAGTAGTTTACAGGCTCTCGGCCTCACGTGGAAAGGTGCTGGCTCGGCTGTGGCTGATTGGCCGTTGGCTGTGGCCGGTTAGCCAATTGGCCGCTGATATAACTGCTGCGGCTGCGGAGGAGAGCCGAGCAGAGCTGAAGAGAGCGGAAGAGAGGAGAGGAACAGAGTCGAGAGAGTGGAGGAGAGTCGGTCGGTCGGTTGGCGGAAAGGCGGACGGCAGGTCGCGCGTCCAGTGGGCCCAGCCTCCAGTGAGACCATGGTGGTATGACTCCCCTACCTATGGCTCCGTGGGTGTTCCTTTTTGGCCTCACCATATCCTGCATTCTTGTGTGGGGAGCGGGAGCAGAGACCCCACAGGCTGCCCCGCCTGAAAAATGGCGTGGCGAGCAGGCCTCCGCGCACGACAAATGGCGCAGTGAGCAGGGTCTCCCGCACGACACCTCCCTTATAGCATCATACAGAGTAGTTTCACTGCCTTAAACATCCTCTGTGCTCCGCCTACTCATTCATTCCTGCCTCCCTACCCCTGGCAGACACATGCATACTCACACTCACACTCACACATACTCACACACATGCACACACACACATACTCACACACAGACACACACACACTCACACTCACACACTCGCACATGAACACACACAATTACACACCAGTCGCACTCTCTCTCACCCACAGCTGTGGCTCTATGCTAAGCACAACACCTCCTGTTCCTCATTTAACCCTTGGAGGTGGGACAATCCTTATCCCTGTCTGAGGTGGGGAAATGGAAGCCCTGAAAGGCCAGGGAGCGTGAATTCCTCACATGTGTTTCAGGCACTGCACAGAATGATTTGGAAATGGATGGGGTGTTCAGGTGAATGGTTACAGAGGCAAATGGTTGGGGAGGGACTGGTAGAACACACTGAAAGCCAAGATCCGCTCTTAGAGACCACAGAGGCACTCTTGACAGGGAGCCTGGGGACTTTGGACTCTGTTATAATGGTTCTGCTCTGCTGCTGGGCTCTGTCCTACTGGAAGGACACCTGAGATGTCGCCTGAATCCTACATTCTCCATTCAGGAAAGAGGCTGCTGAGCCCTGCCCCTGGTTTTAGAAAAATGTTGCGTCCAGCATGACAAGAGTTGTGGGGAGCGAGGAGGGCGGCACAAGGTTAAGAAAGACAGCAGACAAGAATAGAGTGCAAACGGGGCCTAGGGACTCCAGCCTCAAGGACTGAGCCCCGAATAAGGCCAACGCATAGCTTTTATTAGTTAGGTGTGGAAGTAAAAGAAGTAAAGCTTGTCAATCTCAAGATCTGTGAATCCCACACATTACAATGGAAACTGATTCAAGCCAATCACCCTTGTCTACAGGCAGCTGAACCATAAGTCCCAGGATAAGTACTTCCCCAAGGGACAAAACCTTTATGCATATGAATAGACGGAGAGCACATTATTGAATCACTTCCCCTGCAGGTTGTGGGAAGGAATGAAGTCACAGAGGCAGAGGCTCTCCTTAGCCCGGGGAAGGTGGGGGGCTGTGCCCACCTCTATCAACCCCACGAGTTCCCCAGATGGTCCCCACATGGCTGTGTCTGGCTTGGGTTGCCCCCCCGTGGGGAGTCATACCCATCTTTGACTAGCCAGCCATCTTTCTGGGGCCAAACAGGGAGATAAAAGGTGTAAGCACAAAGGTGAAGCAAAGTCCCTGAAAGGATCCGTCTCACAGACTCTCCTTTCTTAGGGGCAGGTACAAGGAGACAGATGGGTAGGCTGCTGCGTGGCAACTGGAAAACATGCTTGTGTGTTGTAAAACCATTACATTGGGTGGACTCATTTGCTACAGGATGTGTTGGAGAGGCGTCCGAGAAGTCCCAAACGATTTCCCTGCCTTTTCATGAGGTGCCTTTCAGATTAGACAACGGAGTGTCTGCCTGCTGCTTCCCTCTGTGACAGATCTCACAGAGCCCCTAGTCCACAATTTGGCAGCAGCTGGCTGTGATCAAGGCTGGCAGAGGCAGCTCGAGGTGCCCCAGGGCCCACAGCTGTTGGAGGATTAGCTGTAAGGAAAGCTGATCCTGTGACAAATGGCTCAGGTATGTCCGCCTCTGGGAAGCATAATCTCCAAGGTTTGCCTTGTAGAACTCATGGGCTGAGGAAAAGTGGAGAACACGCTTCTTTGGTGAGTCCTGAGACTCACGATGGGAGTGACAATGAAGGCACCCAGAGAAACACAACACTTCATGCACATGACAGGCAGGCTGCATACATGATAAAGAGCTGCTGGTTTGAGAATTTCTGTGCGAAATTCACTTGGAATATATTGCTGATGTTTTCTGAGATGTTCTTTCTCACTCGATTCCAAAGAGGGGGTCTTGGCAGAATAGAAGTGAGAGGGATATGAGCAAGAAGCCTTCAGAGAGGACCCAGAGCTATGTAAGCACTGTGAACAAATGGATCCTTCTTCCAGGAGAGTAGGATTTTAAACAGGGTCGGCTCCTTTGCTGATTTGCATTTCTGTTAGGATTCACTGATTGGTCTCCATAGTCCATTTTTCATTTGACATATCTGGGTTTTTAAAAAAAAAAAAAAAAAGAATTTCTAATATGTGAAGTAATGATTTGTTTTAGTGTTAATTATACATGCATGATTCCAGAATGTTATTTGCTTTTTGGACACAATTTTTTTTAAATGAATGATTGTATTCATTTGCTTAGGCTGCCATAACAAAGTACCACACACTGAGGGGCTTACACAAGAAAATGTGTTTCCTCACAGTTCTGGAGGCCAGAAGTCCAAGATCCGGGTGTCAGCAGGGTTGGTTTCTCCTGCCTCTCTCCCCTTGCCATATAGATGTTTGTCTCTTCCCTGTATCCTCACATGGTCGTGCCCCTGTGTGTGTCTGTGTCCCAATCTCCTCTTATTATAAGGACCCCAGTCATTTTGGATTGGATTAGGGACATCCATATGGCCTCATTTTACCTTAATCTCCTCTTTAAAGACCTCCATCTCCAAATATAATTACATTCTGCGGTAGTAAGGTTAGGGTTCCAACATATGAATTTTGGGGAGACACAACTAAATGTATAATAGCCTGGAACCCGGGTGGGTCAGGCAACTGTGAGATGAAGCTGGAGGGCCTGGTGCAGGCCAGATCAGGAGATATATTTTAGGCCACAGTCAGTGGCTTGGATTTTACCCTGTGTGCAGTAGGGGGCCCCCGATGAACATTAGTCAAGGGAGGGCCATGGTCAAGACACGTGTCTAAGCAAGATGACTCTGGCTGCCAGCAGGTCACCTAGGCTAGACTGGAGGCCGTGGAGAAGACCCATGCAGAAAGAGTGGACATGGCTGGGGTCAGTAGTGTGGATGGGCCTGCACAGAGAGGAGAGCGATTTGGATCCAAGTCATCAGGCATGGTAGGCTTTGCTGTCAACTGCTTCTATCTCCCTTGCAAGATGAGAAAACAACACATAAGAGGAGACTGCAACCTGCCTCTCCTCCTCTCTGCTCCCCTTCTGCCTCCATGAAGAAAGGATGGAGTCTATGCCCATTAGACTTCTTCCTCAGGCTCTGGAATTGGATAAATTTCTTTCGTAGGAAGGATTTTTTAAGGAACTCCATGATATTCTCATGACGCCCTCTGCTGGCCATTCTTTTCAGCATGTGATAATGGTTTATCGTGAGCCGTGCAACGTGGCAGGCACCAGCCAAACACAGTGGTTGGGCGCTTGAAATGTGGTTAGTGCAAATTGACAAGTGCTGCAAAGCATAAAACACACACTGGATTTCAAAGACGTTGTTTGAAAAAAGAATGTAAAATGTCTTGTTAACAATGTTTTATATTGATTCCATGTTGATTACAAGATAATATTTTGGATGTATTGGGTTCAATAAGATATAGTCTTAAAATTGATTTCACCATTTTCTCTTTTACTTTTTTTAATGAGGATACTAGGAAATTTTAAATTATGTTATATGTCTTTATTTCTCATTGGTCTGGACTATTATAAATGATGTGTACACACCAGAGTTTGTCAGCCTCCGAACCACTGACATCTGGGGCCCACACTCTATGCTGTGAGGGGCCGTCCTGTGCATTGTAGGATGTTGAGCAGCATCCCTGGCCTCCACCCACTGGATGCCAGTTGTGACAACCCAAAATGTCTCCAGACATTCACAAATTGTCCCTTTGAAAAGGGGCAAAATCACCCTTTGAAAACTGAGTTTTTATATAATATATATATATATATATATATATATATATATATATATACACACACATATATTGATTTTATATATATAATATATTGATCATTGATTATGTACTAAAATATATATGAAATATAACTCCACAGGACACTACCTGAGCCCCCATTATGTGAAAGCTCTTTGAGAGCTTATGTGAAGATTGAAAGGGAAAATGAGTTTGTGCTTTCCTGTTATACCACAAGCTCTCAGGAAAGCACAAATTCATTTTCCTTTTCAATCTTCACAATGACCTGACTGGATCGGCATTATTATTATTATCTTCATTTTGCAGATGACGAAACTGAGGCCTAGGGAATTTAAGTGACTGGCCCTGGGGTACACAGCTGATTCAGCCAGGTTCAAATCCAGGCATAGTATTAATGGAAGGGAGGTAAGAGTATGCCCTGCACTCAAGCTGACCTGTAAGAATCCAGGATCTCCCGCTAATGAACAGCATGATGGTGATAGCTAACAACACTATATTGTTTACTTGAAATTTGCTAGGGATTTTGGTGTGTTCCCGGAGATCGTGGATTCACGTACCTGAAGAATGAGAACGCGGACTCGGAAGGAGAGGTAAGGTTTAAGCAGTACAGTTTTATTGTAAAGCACAAGAGAAAAGCTCTCTGGAGAGAGGGCAGATCCGAAAATGGAATGCCCCCCCACCCCCGAACATGGCTATGCTACTGTGCTTCCCCGAAAATAAGACCTAGCCTGATGTCATGCAGGGTGTCATGTGAGGTCTCTAGTCCCGCTCCCCACACAAGAATGCAGGATATGGTGAGGCCAAAAAGGAACACCCACGGAGCCATAGATAGGGGAGTCATACCACTATATTCTCGCCGGTGGCTGGGTTGGAGACACAGGAAGCAGGATCCACACGATCCGCAACCTGCCGTCCACTTCTCCGCCCACCAACCAACTTCTTGCTAACTGCAATCCGCGCTTGCTAGCTCAGCCACGGCAGTTGTATCAGTGGCTAAGGGCTAACCGGTAACAGATGATGGCCAACTAGTCACAGCTGATGGCTATCTACTACCCGAGCCAGCACCTTTCCACATGAGGCCGAGAACCTGGAAACTGCTCTCTGGGACTCTGTCCCCACACCGGACCATCAGCTCTACTGCATCTTTTGGAGCAAAAATTAATATAAGACCCTGTCTTATTTTACTGTAATATAAGACCGGGTTAATATAATATAATATAATATAATATAATATAATATAATATAATATAATAATATAATATACCAGGTGTTATATTAATTTTTGCTCCAAAAGATGCATTAGAGCTGATGGTCTGGCTAGGTCTTATTTTCGGGGAAACACAGTAGGAACTATAATGCCTCTGAGTCAGAGCTGATTGGTGTCCTGTACTTGGGCAGCTAACCTTGGGGGGCTCTGCAGTTTGAAACTGTTAACTACAAGCTGATTGGCCCCTTGCACCTGGGCTGATTATTCTGGCTGGGCCTTGCAGTTTGAAATTGTTAGCTATTTTAAAGTAATTTCCTTTGGCTTTTGTTATGGTCTCGGCCTTAATCCCCTCCACCATAGCCATGTCCCTGACTACCTGTGGTTTTTCTATCTCACTAGGAGGGTAGATCTTTAGTCTTCTCACAAGAAAGGAAGAAAGGAAGAAAGACAGAGGGAGAGAAGGAGGGAGAGAAGGAGGGAGGGAGGGAGGGAGGGAGGGAGGGAGGGAGGGAGGAAAGAAAGAAAGAAAGAAAGAAAGAAAGAAAGAAAGAAAGAAAGAAAGAAAGAAAGAAAGAAAGAAGAGAGGAGGGAAGGAGGAAGGAAGGAAGAAAACTGAGATAATGGATGTTAATTAACTTGATTGTGATGGCTATTTTGCATTGTAGTTGTATATCCAATCATCATGTTGCACACCTTAAATTTATACAATTTTAATTTGTACTGATACCTCAATAAAGCTGGAACTACAACAACAAAAAGAATCCAGGCTCTTCATTGGTGGTAAATGTGCCCCTTGTCCTGGAATCTGATTCCCCTGATTGGAGAGGAGTATGAAGGAGGTGGAGGCCAGGATTATACATTTTATCTCCCTTGGAGGCCAGAAGAATTCAGAATATGCTCCACTCCAGTCATTTAGGTGATTGTGAGATAACAGGAAAGCATAAATTCATCCATCCACCCATTCAGTCATTCATTCATTCAAGCCATATTATCTGTACTGTGGGCCTACTATATGACAAGCACTATTGAAGACCCTGGGAGTTCAAAGGAAATGAAGACAGACATGGCCCAGTTCAGATTTACTTATACTGAACAGGAAAGAGAGACAAACACAAGTGAAGTAGGAATATGTCTCTGTGAGTCCCCAAATGATGTAGGGGACTTTGGAGTGAGTGAGTGAGTGCCGGGATCGTGTCTCGTGAGACCCAAGAATGGAAACATGGACCCAGGAGAGGCAAAGAGGTTTTTTTAAAAAAAGGAGAGTTTATTGAAAGCAAAGGGTCAGATCTCCCGAGTGGGAGGGGTTCCCGAATAGAGGTGCCCAGTGACTGAGGCAAAAGCTCTCTGGGGACAGAGCCCCAGAAAGCAGTTTCCAGGCTCTCAGCCTCACATAGAAAGCTTCTGGCTCAGGTAGTAAATGGTCATCAACTGTGATTGATGGCCATCAGCTGTGGCTAGTTGGCCGTCAGCTGTAACCAGTGAGCCATTGGCCACTAATATAACTGCTGTGGCTACGCTAGCAAAAAATGGGAGCTAGCAAGAAGATGGTGGCTGAGCTAACAAGAGTGGATTGCAGAGAGGTGGATGCCGCCAGCGAGACTATAGTAGTATGACTCCCCTACTTATGGCTCCGTGGGTGTTCCTTTTTGGCCTAGCCATATCCTGCATTCTCTTGTGGGGAACGGGAGCAGAGACCCCGCCAGACGTCCCGCACGACACATGACGTAGTCGGCAGGATATGGTGCCAGCCAAAGCTCCCCGAAGGGCAGTGGAGCAGTTTGTGTGTATGAACACTCAGTCTCAGGAAGACCAGGAGGAGCAGCTGCCGGAGAGTTGGATCCCGTGGAGGTGTGGGAGGACGTGGACGGTTCTCCCACCAGCACAGGAAAAGCCATGCAGCTGCTGGAGAGCTGGAGCCCCGTGGAGAGGTGGAAAGATGTGGACGGTTCCCCAACCAGCACAGGCCGGAGAAAGCAAAGGTCATTGTGGCCCTGTGGGCCGGGAAGTTCCTGCTCAGGCAGCCCGGATGCGGGACTTGTCCCAGGAGTAAAGGCTTGCTGAGTCCTCCATGGGAGATGAGGGTGAGGTCAAGGTTGTCCCTCACCCCCAGGACAGCCCTGGTGAATGACTATGGACTATGGGGAACTGCCTTCCATCCCTAATTTAATGGACAGCTTGACTGTTTGTTTGGGAACATACCACCATGTAGTGGAACTGGCGGATATTTGCTTTTTTGTCTTGACTGGCCACCATTGAGAATATGTAAGCACCTTGATTGTGAGTTGCTGTTGTTCCAGCACAGTACCCTGAGAGGCCCAGAGAGAGTGGCAGTGCCCTGAGAGCCCTGGCTGAGTCCAGGAAGTCTGGCTGTGCCCTGAGATGCCCTGGCTGTGCCCAGGAAGTCGGGCTGCTCCCAGAGAGAGTGGCAGTGCCCTGAGAAACCCTGGCTGTGTCCAGGGAAACTAGTGGTACCCTAAGAAGTCCAGGAAGTCTGGCCGTGCCCAGAAGTACTGGTGGTGCCCTGAGAAACCCTGGCCGTGCCCAGAGAGACTGGCTGTGTCCAGGATATTGCATTCACCCCCAGGCTCCTCGCACAGGGCCCCCGTGGAAGATGCTTGTCGCATAGATTGTGAGGCGAGAGCCTGTAGGGGTGGAGTGTGGGGACAGAGCCCCAGAAAGCAGTTTCCAGGCTCTTGGCCTCACATAGAAAGCTGCTGGCTCAGGTAGTAAATGGTCATCAACTGTGATTGGATGGCCATCAGCTGTGGCTAGTTGGCCATCAGCTGTGGCTAGTTGGCCGTCAGCTATAACCAGTGAGCCATTGGCTACTAATATAACTGCTGTGGCTACGCTAGCAAAAAATGGGGGCTAGCAAGAAGATGGTGGCTGAGCTAACAAGAGCGGATTGCAGAGAGGTGGATGCCGCCAGCGAGACTATAGTAGTATGACTCCCCTACTTATGGCTCCGTGGGAGTTCCTTTTTGGCCTAGCCATATCCTGCGTTCTCTTGTGGGGAGCAGGAGCAGAGACCCCGCCGGACGCCCCGCATGACAAGCTCTTACTTTTATACCTTCCCTTGCCTGTTTGGGGAAGGGGAGCTGGTGCCTTGTGGGGACAGAGTCCCAGAGAGCAGTTTCCAGGCTCTAGGCCTCCCGTTGGGAGGTGCTAGCTCAGGTGGTGAATGACTATCAACTGTGATTGGTTGGCCATCGGCTGTGGCCCGTTAGCCAATTGGCTACTGATGTAACTGCAGGGCAGTGTTGATTGGTTGGTTGGTTGGCAGGCAGAGAAGTGAATGGTGGACTGCGGATCATGTGGCTACTACTGCATGTGTCTCCAACCCAGCCGCCAGAGAGAATATAGTGGTATGACTCCCCTACCTATGGTTCCGTGGGTGTTCCTTTTTGGCCTAGCCATATCCTGCGTTCTTATGTGGGGAGCAGGACCAGAGGCCCCGCAGGCTGCCCCGCATGACATGCCTTCTAATGAAATTCGTCTACCAGGCTTGTTCTGCTTGCCCATACTGAAGGAATTAGCAAAATAACCCACTCTTATCTATCAAATCTGTTCCATTTGTCAGGCCAAAAGGAATTTTATGATTAACCTCAAGGCCTTGTTACATTATGTTCTGGAGTAAAAGAGTGATTTCAAAACCCGGAGTTTTAGGATATGACTGTCTTTGTTTATTCCACCAGGGACCTCCCTGTCTACCTACCGACATGCTAGCTAACCTGTCTCACAAGCAAATAAAAAATAAGATTGCAGATACAGACAGGTCATCTGGAGAAAATAAGACAGGAAAATGATTGGGGTGAGGACGGTGGAAGAGTCTAGAAATATTTTTTCTAAGGTAGAGCCCAGGAATCTTGCCCTTTAGCAAACTTCACCTTGGCTGGTGATGCTGCAGGAGGGGGTTTAGGGCCCCCATTAAGAAACACTGGCCAGGACCCGGTAGGAGGGGGGCTAAATGCTGGATAGCCCGCTGAGTTCGTTGTCACCAGGGCCCCAGGTACACTACTGCTTTTCTGCATCTGGTGAGGAATTGAGGGATTCAGAGTGGGGGAGAGAAGCCACCAGCCGGTAGCCCCACCTCCCAGTAATCCCCTCCACAAACCTCTAAGGAACCCGGAGTCCAGGCTGAGGTTTTAAACCCACACATACACAGAGCCCTGGAAAATTCCAGGCTTCCCTGCTTCTTTCGCAGCCCCCTCCTGTTCCCTGGCTGGCTGTGGTTTCCATAGCAACGGATGTCGCCTGCCGACAACTCTTGAGGCCATTAACTGCCCAAGTAGCCTGGTGAGGGGATGGGGAGGACTGGGGCCAGGGTGCCCATTAGTCCCCTCATGGCTTTTAGGTAATTAAAATGCACCCTCAGACAGAGGTCTTTGCAAAAACGGGGTGGGGGTTAAGAAGGGACTATGAGGGTCTCTGCAGCCTCTGATAGAAACCCGACTTGCCCTAAAGAACCAGTGATGTAAACTTTACCTGTTCTCCAATTTATGCTTTCATTTATTAAACTACTTATTTATTCCACGAATATTTATTTGATTAAATTGATGATGAACATAGATAATTGTAGTAATGTATTAATAATATACCTATTTTATTTTATTTATCTTTTTGCACTTTTTTCCCCCTTCTTCCGCCTAATCCGGTTCAAGCCCGGCTGAGGCAGTCGGTCGCCCCACATGGCAGCCCCTGGCAAGCCCATGGCAAGCCCACCGCAGCCGAGCTCCAGGGAAAGCTGTTATTCATAATCTTAGCTGTACAGGGTGCAGCTCACTGGCCCATAAGGGAATCCAACCAGCGACCTCCACATTAGGAACACGGTGCTCCAACAACCTGAGCCAATGCGTGGGTGGGCCGGCCTAATATACCTATTTTAATCTTCAGGCATTGTTCCAGGGACACCACCGGGATGAAGAGAAAACCTGCAATACCCTCTTTAATGATGCTTCTTGCATCTTAGATGCAGCGGCATGCCTGAGGAAATCAATATATAATATGATGGCAGGCACGGATAAGCTCTGGGAAGACAAAGCCGCTAATATTGTTTTGAATTTCCCTTTTTTCCCCCTTTTTAAATGGTAGTATATTTTGAATGGTGATTATATTATAATTCCATGAACGTAATCATCTTTTGGGAAATACTGCGCAATGAAAATTCTACCCTCCTCCCTTGCCCCAAGGCACCCTGTCCCCTTCCTGGAAGTGACATCTGTGACACATTCCAATGAGTAACTCTAAGCACGTTGTGTTGTCAGCCTCCCCAAACCTCCCCTTTTTTTTTTTTAGCAGAATAGTAATTTTTGCATCCATTTTTCCTGCAACTTTCCGTGTTCCATAGAATGTGAAGACAGCTTAGTGTGGTGGTTGAAAGCATTGACTGGATTGAATCCGATTGTCTAAGCTTGACTCCCAGCTTCTCCACTTGTTACAGTGGGACTCAGGGCCAGCTGCTTCATCTCTTGGTGCCTCCATTTCTTCAGATTTGAAATGGGGATTGCTGGGAGGATGGCAGGAGTTAATATGTGCAAAGCACCTAGAGTGGAGATGCATTAAATAAACCAGGCAAATCTTGGCGATAGTTCCATATCAGTTCTTAGGCAGTGTGCTCATTTTCCATACAGATTCAGAGTATCTACACCCATTCTGTGGATGTCCCATAAATTATTTTACTTGTCCCCTCCTCTTGCATATTGAGGTTAAGTCCAGCCCTTTGTTACAAAAAACGCTGCTCTGACTCGCTGTATACACATGTTATTTCACAAGTGAGCACACAACTGTGTCCATGCAATACACTTCTGGAAGTGGGATTGCTGGGTCCAAGGGGATAGGCCCTTAGAGTTTGCTTTGGCAATGCCAAATTGCCCACCATAAAGATTGTGCCAGTTCGTATGACCACCAGTCACGTATGAACATTGAAGCAGCATTGAAATCCTAGGAGATTCCAACATAAAAATATGGGTTTTCAGTTTCTTTTGAAAAATCAGAAGACCATTAGGTTTAATTTAATGCATAGAAGCCACGGATGGTGTCTGCTAGCAGCTACCTAGTTCAGCAAAACACCCTCCCCTTTGCCACACACCCCCACCATTCCCTGTTGTGTCCCAATGCAGGCTAGTGAAGAAGTGAGGGCAGGGAGCAGGGAGTGGGCCCTTTTGCCTTCGTTGATCTGGAGGGCAACCCAGGTTCTGTATTCTTTATCATTCATCTCCCCCTGCCCCCATTCTAATGCAGGTAAGGAACACATTTTTTACAAATCCTAGCTACAACATGACAGGCACAGTGCCAAGTAATTTACAAGCATTGTAATCCTCACCACAATCCAGGGGTTCAGAAAAAATAATTCCCCACTTTTAGAGAACCGAGTCTCAAAAAGGTGAAGTCACTTTTCCATGATCCCATATTTTTTTCAATCCCCCCAACAAATGTTAAGAACCATTAGTATAGCAGGCTGAGATTCACACAGTCTGGAAAGCGTCCTCCTCTCAGTGCCTGTCAGCAGTCTCCCCATCACCAGCCCGTCACAGTTCCCATGGTGATAGGCAAAAACCCAGTGAGAATAAGATATGCCAGGACAGAGAGAGGGTGAGGTCTGGGGAAGACCCAAGCCTGATGGACCCCCATCTGGGACTGGGGCATGCCTTTTGGGTGCATCGCAATTTTAAATGGGCACATGAAAAACGGTGTCTTTGCAGAAGGGGAGAAAAACCAAACTGTCTGTGTCTGCCTTTGCTGACACGAGTAGAAAGCACAGGTTTCTGTTCCACAGTGGCCACCAGCACAATGACATAAACAGTCTTTTTTCTTGCCAGTAATTAGTTATTTGACTGGTTCATTCATGCAGAAAATACTTACAAGTGCATCCTGTTTGCCAGACACTGTTCTGGGTGGGCATCCAAGACAGCCTTCAGAGACATGGTAAATGCAAATATATAGATTTACTTATATAGAAATACTATATGTAAATATATGTGATGCATTCGTGTGTATATGCATATATTCATGCATATACATATATATACGGTACTCTTACATTCTCTAGAGAGTAGTATATTGCAGTAAGGCACAGAGAGTGATGAGCCAGGAGATATGTTAGGTGAGAGCGGAGATTAGGGGACTTACAAGGACCGGATATTCCTGACGAAAGGTTGGTAGAGGCTGTACCTACACTTTCCCCAAAACCCCAAATCTGAACGAGTCTCCTGGGACAATTTTGGATCACAGCCCTAACATAAAGAAATCGGCACTTTCTCTAAGACCCAAAGGAGTCATTAAACAAATATATATTGGGAGATCAGCTATGGGGATTTAACTGTTCTAGGTGTTGGGAATATAAGATAAACAGATATACTGGGTCTTTATCTCATAGAACGTTCACCATCCTACAAGGATGCAGAAAGAAAATGATTAAGAAATTAATTAGCAAGATTATTTCAAAAAGGAACCCTCGTACACTGTTGGTGGGAATGCAGACTGGTGCAGCCGCTATGAAAGGCAGTTTGGAGGTTCCTAAAAAAATTACGAATAGAATTGCCATATGACCCAGCAATCCCTCTCCTGGGTATCTATCAAAAAAATCTGAAAACATTTATACATAAAGACACGTGTGCTCCAACGTTCATTGCAGATTTGTTTACGGTGGCCAAGACATGGAAACAACCAAAATGTCCTTTGATAGATGAATGGATAAAGAAGTTGTGGTATATATACACAATGGAATACTATTCGGCAGTAAGAAAAGATGACATAGGAACATTTGTGACAACATGGATGGATCTTGAGGGTGTAATGCTAAGCGAAATAAGTCAGACAGAAAAAGCAGAGAACCATATGATTTCACTGATATGTGGTATATAAACCAAAAACAACAAAAGAACAAGACAAACAAATGAGAAACAAAAACTGGTAGACACAGACAATAGTTTAGTGGTTACCATAGGGTAAAGGGGGTGGGGTGTGGGAGATGAGGGTAAAGGGGATCAAATATATGGTGATGGAAGGAGAACTGACTCTGGGTGGTGAACACACAATGGGATTTATAGATGATGTAATACAGAATTGTACACCTGAAATCTATGTAATTTTAGTAACAATTGTCACCCCAATAAATTAAAAAAAAAGACTATAAATCTGTCTGATGGAACTATAATACAAGCCACAAATGCATACTGTATGTAATTTTCAATTTTCCAGTAGCCACACTGAAAAAGGTAAAAGGACACAGATGGAATTAATCTTAACACTAGGTTTTATTGAATCCAACATATGCAAAATATTACCATTTGAACCAGTGACACCAATGTAAAAAAAAAAAAATTGGTGAGATATTATATGGGTTCTTTTCTAGGTTTTTGAAGCCTGGTATATGTTTCACAATTATATTATATCTCAGTTGGGATCTAGCCACATCTCAAGCACTCAATAGCCACAAATGGTTTGTGGCTACCTTATTAGAAACCACAGATCTAAAAACTGCTGTGGGTTTCTGGGCATTTATCCAAAGAAACCCAAAACACTAATTTAAAAAGACATACCCACCCCTATGTTCACTGCAGCACTATTTACAGTAGCCAAGATATGATTGGTGCCCATCAATAGATGATTGGATAAAGAAGATGTGGTACATGTATACAATGGAATATTACTTGGACATGAAAAATGAAGTCTTGCTATTTGCATCAACATGGATGGACCTAAAGGATACTATGCTGCATGAAATAAATCAGAGAAAGACAAATACCATATGATCTCATTTACATGTGGAATCTAAAGAACAAAATAAACAAACAAACAAAACAGAAACAGACTCATAGATACAGAGAACATTTTGATGGTTGCCAGATGGGAAGGGTTTAGGGCCTGGGTGAAAAAGGGGCAGGGGATTAAGAAGTACAAATTGCCAGTTACAAAGCAGTTAAGGGGATGTGAAGTACAGCTTAGGGAATATAGTCAGCAACATTTTAATAACTACTGATGGTGCCAGGTGAGTGATGGATCACTTGGTAAGGTATACAAATGTCTAACCACAATGCTGTACACCTGAAACTAATATAATATTGAATGTCAACTGTAATTTAAAAATAAGTGTAAATAAAATAAAATAAAAACTGCTGTATTGGAAGACCAGGCAGCGCCCAGGCTGCACCTGGGCCTCCTGGGGCGGGCACGCCCCGCGCCTCAGGTCTGGGCTCCTGGGGGCAGACTGACACCCCCTTGCCCGTGGGCACTGGACAAGGCGCTCAGCGATCTCCTGGACTTCAACATGATGTGCCCCCTGCCAGTAGCCACCAGGAAAGGCATGCCGGCTCCCTGGCCCACACTGGTTTGGAGGCTCAGGTCTCACACCTGGCCTATGAGCGACCAGAATCTCTCTCCCCAACCCAGCGGGACCTCCGGGATGACACCCACGGCAGTGAGTCCCATAGCAGCCCCTCTTCATCCGCGTTCCTGGGACTTGGGCTCGGAGGTGAGTGTCCGCTTGGCACGGCACCCCCACTCCCATATAGGGGTCTGTCGTGCGGGGAGGCCTGCAGGGTCTCTGGTCCCGCTCCCCACATAACGCAGGATATGGTGAGGCCAAAAAGGAACACCCACAGAGCCATAGGTAGGGGAGTCATACCACTACGGTCTCACTGGAGGCTGGGTTCACTGGACGTGCGACCTGCTGTCCGTTTTGTCTGCAACCCACCGACGACTCTCTTTCACTCTCCTCCCCTCTCCTCCGTAGCCGCAGCAGTTATATTAGCGGCTAATTGGCTAACTGGCTACAGCTGACGGCCAATCAGCCACAGCTGATGGCCATCTACTACCCGAGCCAGCACTCCTCCACGTGAGGCCGAGAGCCTGGAAACTACTTTCTGGGGCTCTGTCCCCACACTCCACCCCTACAGGTTCTCGCCTCACAATCTAGGTGACAAGCGTCTTCCGCGAGGGTCCCTGTGCCATATTAGCCTACTGACACCTACAGACGAAAAGAAACGGTAGTCTTAGGAACCAACAATGGCAAATCCCTTCCATCTGGGAGGATACATGCCAGCTTCTTGTCCTGGGAAAGGAGGGTTGCTGCCACTGGCACCTTTCCCGGTTTATGGTACCAAACCTTTATGGCAGGGCTTGGGGTCCCTTGCATAGTTTCAACATGTAACAGAACAGGGGACCCCATAATAGGCCATAGTGAGAGCACATAGTTTCCTCGCAAAATCATCCCGGTATCGGGACCTCTGTATACTACAGTCACTTGTGGTGGCCACTCAGCCACCACCCCTGGCGTCACTTGCAAATCATGAGTAAAACCGGCCCCCCATGGGGCTATCAGACCCAACCACCGACAGTGGGGGCTTTTGACCTGCCAGGGCCAAGTCCATTGCTGCCGTTCCCCTGCTTTCAAGCATGTGGGTGCTGGCAGCAAAATGTTCCCATTTCTGCCGTAGCCTGGCTTTAACAGAGTCTCACTGGTGGTAACTTGTAATTGAATGGGAGCGGCCGTTCGATGTAGCAGAGCTTCTACTGGTGCGGGCCCTCCCTTCCGTGGTCTCTCATTCAGGACTCTCAGGACGTCCCATAGACGCGAGGCCCAGTCACGCATCGTGGGAGGGTGTTTTGACACCCGGAGACCTTGCTTCAAAAGACCATTATAACGTTCAATCATGCCAGCTGCTTGTGGATTGTACGGGGTGTGAAACAACCATTGCACGTCCATCCTGGCAGCCCAGCGCTGCACTTCTTGCCCCGTAAAATGGGTACCCCTGTCACTTTCAATGACTTGGGGGCGCCCATAGAGGGCGCACAGCCATGTAAGGGCGACCACTGTATGTCGCTCATCCGCAGCCGGACAGGGCCAAGCAAACATCAACCCCGTAGCAGTGTCCACTGCTGTAAATGCATATATCGCATTGCGGGCCTTAGGCAGGGGTCCAATGTAATCCACTTGCCAGCGAGTGAGGGGCACCCTCCCTCGCGTAATCTGCTGTGTCTCCCAGGGGAGCCTCCGCCTTTGGGGGCTGTCCTGGGCACAGACGGCACAGTCATAGCAGGCATCTGCTATCTCCTGCCATTTCAAAGGCAGGCCCCAGCGTCTGCTCACCTGCCACATGGTTCGGCTTCCAGCGTGCTGCAATTTCCTATGCAGCCAATGGGCCACATCAGTGGCAGGAGCCCGCTCTAACCATCGTACCCGTGCTAGGGCGTCTGTTTCATCATTACCTGGGGACACTAAGGGGGAGTGACCTGTGACATGCATTAAGGTCACCTCCTTTCTTTGCCCTAGGTCCCAGAGGTCCTGCCACATGGCTTGACCCCACAGTGGACGGTGTCCCACCAACCAGTTTTGGTGTTTCCATGTAGGGAGCCACAACGTTAGGCCCCGGAACACCGCCCAGCTGTCAGTGCAAATAACTAGGGGCCCAGGCTCATGGCTGATCACCATCCACACAGCCCGTAATTCAGCCCACTGGCTACTCTGGCCCGTCCCAGTATCAAAACAAATGGTGTCTGTTTTGGGCTGCACACCAATAGCCGTCCAAACAGCTGCAGCCCCTCGGCTAGAACCATCGGTAAACCAGGCATCCTCAGGTACTGGGGACTGTCTTTCTTTGTAGGGCAAGGGCTCCAAGTCCTCCCCTCTAGGCAGAGCATTTGGCTCAGCCTGGGCTACAAGCTCCACAGGCCCCAGGACCTGTTGTAGCTCTGTGCTCAAAGGGCTTGAACTAAGGGTGCTACGTTGCTCCAAGTAGGCACCCCACTTGGCAAGGGTGGTGGTCTGTGCCACCCCCGTTTTGGGTCCCTGGGTCCATGTACGGACCCACCCCTGGACAGGATAGGTTGTTCGAACCAACAGGCGTGCCGTTCCTGTGATGGCTTCTGTGGCCACTAGGGCTGCGTACACAGCAGCCAGCTGTTTCTCTATTAGAGAGTAGCGGGCCTCCGCTCCTTTCCATAATTGGGACCAAAATCCCACTGGCAACCGGAGACGCTCCTGCCATTGCCAGAGGCCCCATCCATACCCCTCTTGGGTTACATGAACATCAAGTTCAAATGGGCGGCCGGGGTCCACTACTTGCAGAGCCTGTGCCTGCTGCACTGCCCGTTTTGTGGCAATGAAGGCTTGCTCTATAGCCTCTGTCCAATCCCATGAGGCCCCCTTTTTTATCATATTGTACAAGGGCCTTGCCATTTGTGCTAAATGGGGTACAAATGCCCGCCAATATCCTAGCAGACCCAAATACGTCTGCAGTTGGGAGACCTTGGTCGGCCGGGGAAAGGCTTGTATTTTGTCAATGATTGCCTCAGGTATAACCTTTGTCTTACCCGACCACACAACACCCAAAAACTTGACGGATAAGCCAGGGCCTTGGACCTTTTCCTCATTCACCGCCCAGCCGCGTGACTTCAGGTGGTGGAGAAGAGAGGGAGCTGCTTGCTCTAAATCAGAAAGAGAATCTGAGGTTAACAGAATGTCATCAACATAATGGAACAAGGCCACAGAGGATGGATGATCTCACTGTGCCAAATCCTGGGCCACAAGCCCGTGGCAGATAGTGGGGCTGTGCAAGTATCCTTGCGGAAGGACTTGAAAAGTCCACTGACGCCCATCCCACGTAAAAGCAAACTGCTCTTGACACCACAAGCTTCGGATCCTAAGGCCGCAGCAGACCAACAAAAGGAGGACACCGCCTTCTATGCCCAAGAAGGTGGTGTGCCAGCTGGAAGCTCGAGTCTCCCAGGCAGACCGCGCCTCCCATTCCCTGTGTCGCTCCTCATGGGCCTCCCGAAGCTGGGCTCTCACACGAACAAACCGCTCCACCATGCTTCGGTAGGTTTTGGCTGGCACCATACCCTGCTCGCTGCGCCATTTGTCGTGCGGGGAGGCCTGCAGGGTCTCTGGTCCCGCTCCCCACATAACGCAGGATATGGTGAGGCCAAAAAGGAACACCCACGGAGCCATAGGTAGGGGAGTCATACCACTACGGTCTCACTGGAGGCTGGGTTCACTGGACGTGCGACCTGCTGTCCGTTTTGTCTGCAACCCACCGACGACTCTCTTTCACTCTCCTCCCCTCTCCTCTGTAGCCGCAGCAGTTATATTAGCGGCTAATTGGCTAACTGGCTACAGCTGACAGCCAATCAGCCACAGCTGATGGCCATCTACTACCCGAGCCAGCACTCCTCCACGTGAGGCCGAGAGCCTGTAAACTACTTTCTGGGGCTCTGCCCCCACACTCCACCCCTACAGGCTCTCGCCTCACAATCTACGCGACAAGCGTCTTCCGCGAGGGGACCTATGTGAGGAGCCTGGGGGTGAATGCAATATCCTGGACATAGCCAGGCTCTCTGGGCACAGCCAGGGTTTCTCAGGGCACCACCAGTGCTTCTGGGCACGGCCAGACTTCCTGGACTTCTTAGGGTACCACCTGTCTTCCCGGACACAGCCAGGGTTTCTCAGGGCACCACCAGTGCTTCTGGGCACGGCCAGACTTCCTGGACTTCTTAGGGTGCCACCTGTCTTCCCGGACACAGCCAAGGTTTCTCAGGGCACTGCCACTCTCTGTGGGCACAGCCACACTTCCTGGACTCAGCCAGGGCTTTCAGGGCACTGCCACTCTCTGTGGGCACAGCCACACTTCCTGGACACAGCCAGGGCTCTCAGGGCACTGCCACTCTCTCTGGGAACAGCCCGACTTCCTGGGCACAGCCAGGGTATCTTCACGGCTCAGCCAGACTTCCTGGACTCAGCCAGGGCTCTCAGGGCACTGCCACTCTCTCTGTGCCTCTCAGGGTACCCTGCTGGAACAACAGCGACTCACAATCAAGGTGCTTACATATTCTCAATGGCAGCCAGTCAAGAGACAAAAGCAAATATCCCCCAGTTCCACTAACAACAGTTCCCAAACAAACAGTCAAGCGGTCCATTAAGTTAGGGATGGAAGGCAATTCCCCATAGCCATAGTCATTCACCAGGGCTGTCCTGGGGGTGAGGGATGACCTTGACCTCACCCTTATCTCCCACGGAGGACTCAGCAAGCGTTACCTCCTGGGACTACAAGTCCTGCATCAGGGCTGCCTGAGCAGGAACTTCCCCGGCCCACAGGGCTGCAACGACCTTTGCTTTCTCTGGCCTGTGCTGGTTGGGGAACCATCCACATCTTTCCACCTCTCCACGGGGCTCCATCTCTGCAGCAGCTGCATGGCTTTTCCTGTGCTGGTGGGAGAACCGTCCACATCCTCCCACCCCTCCACGGGGGTCCAGCTCTCCAGCAGCTGCTCCTCCTGGTCTTCCTCAGACTGAGTGTTCATACGCACAAACTGCTCCACCATGCTTCGGTAGGTTTTGGCTGGCACCATACCCTGCTCGCTGCGCCATTTGTCGTGCTGGGCGTCCGGCGGGGTCTCTGCTCCCGCTCCCCATACAAGAATGCAGGATATGGTGAGGCCAAAAAGGAACACCCACGGAGCCATAGGTAGGGGAGTCATACCACTATATTCTCTCTGGCGGCACTATACTCTCACTGGAGGCTGGATCCACACTGTCCGCAAACCGCCATCCACACTTGCCAGCCCAGCCACCATCTTCTTGCTAGCCCCCGTTCTTCCTCTCTCTTCCTCTCTTCTCCTCCGTAGCCGCAGCAGTTATATTAGCGGCTAATTGGCTAACTGGCTACAGCTGACGGCCAATCAGCCACAGCTGACGGCCATCTACTACCCGAGCCAGCACTCCTCCACGTGAGGCCGAGAGCCTGTAAACTACTTTCTGGGGCTCTGCCCCCACAACTCGGTCGGCCTGGGGAATCGGGGAGGTGGTCAGAGCCCACTGGCCCTTCCGAAACTGCCTGCTCGCCCTCCCTGCAGCACCAGCTTCCTAACCACCAGAATCAGGACATGAAAGGCCTGGGCTCCAGTCCTGCCCATGGAGACTGTCCCCTTTCCAGCCTCATTTTCCCCAGTGGGACCGGGAAGTAACAGGTAGCGAGGCCATGCCCAGCTCGCCAGGCCCCGCACTCCTATCTTAGAGACAAGCAAACAGATTCAGCAGGAAGGGACCCATCCAGGGGTCTGTGGCTGGTCAGGGGCCAGTGGAAGCTCCATCCTCCAGGACCATGAGGGCCTAGACGGTTGTTGCATGTGCCATTCCTCCCACCCGGGACTGAGGCCACCCACCCCTAGCTCTGGGTCACCCATTGTCCTTGGAGGGAGGGCGTTGGGGTGACTACAAAATGGGTGTCTCTGGGGGTTCAGAGCCTGGGCTGTAAATGGGAGGCTTCGGTGCCATGCCTCAGTGGTGCTGAGACAGAGTCCACGTGAAAAGCTGGTGGAAGTGGGTTCATCATGGCGCAATCTGTAGCTGTTTATGAGTGTTATGCAGGGTGTCACGCAGGGTCTCAGCTCCCGCTCCCCACATAAGAACGCAGGACATGGTGAGGCCAAAAAGGAACACCCACGGAGCCATAGGTAGGGGAGTCATACCACTATATTCTCTCTGGCGGCACTATACTCTCACTGGAGGCTGGATCCACACTGTCCGCAAACCGCCATCCACACTTGCCAGCCCAGCCACCATCTTCTTGCTAGCCCCCGTTCTTCCTCTCTCTTCCTCTCTTCTCCTCCGTAGCCGCAGCAGTTATATTAGCGGCTAATTGGCTAACTGGCTACAGCTGACGGCCAATCAGCCACAGCTGACGGCCATCTACTACCCGAGCCAGCACTCCTCCACGTGAGGCCGAGAGCCTGTAAACTACTTTCTGGGGCTCTGCCCCCACAACTCGGTCGGCCTGGGGAATCGGGGAGGTGGTCAGAGCCCACTGGCCCTTCCGAAACTGCCTGCTCGCCCTCCCTGCAGCACCAGCTTCCTAACCACCAGAATCAGGACATGAAAGGCCTGGGCTCCAGTCCTGCCCATGGAGACTGTCCCCTTTCCAGCCTCATTTTCCCCAGTGGGACCGGGAAGTAACAGGTAGCGAGGCCATGCCCAGCTCGCCAGGCCCCGCACTCCTATCTTAGAGACAAGCAAACAGATTCAGCAGGAAGGGACCCATCCAGGGGTCTGTGGCTGGTCAGGGGCCAGTGGAAGCTCCATCCTCCAGGACCATGAGGGCCTAGACGGTTGTTGCATGTGCCATTCCTCCCACCCGGGACTGAGGCCACCCACCCCTAGCTCTGGGTCACCCATTGTCCTTGGAGGGAGGGCGTTGGGGTGACTACAAAATGGGTGTCTCTGGGGGTTCAGAGCCTGGGCTGTAAATGGGAGGCTTCGGTGCCATGCCTCAGTGGTGCTGAGACAGAGTCCACGTGAAAAGCTGGTGGAAGTGGGTTCATCATGGCGCAATCTGTAGCTGTTTATGAGTGTTATGCAGGGTGTCACGCAGGGTCTCAGCTCCCGCTCCCCACATAAGAACGCAGGACATGGTGAGGCCAAAAAGGAACACCCACGGAGCCATAGGTAGGGGAGCCATACAACTATACTCTCGCTGGAGGCTGGGTTGGTGTGGGGATAGAGCCAAGAGTGCAGTTTCCAGGCTCTCGGCCTCACGTGGAAAGGTGTTGGCTCAGGTAGTAAATGGCCATCAACTGTGATTGGATGGCCATCAGCTGTAGCTAGTTGGCCGTCAGCTGTAACCAGTGATCCGTTGGCCACTAATATAACTGCCGTGGCTAAGCTAGCAGCAAATGGGGGCTAGCAAGAAGATGGGGGCTGAACTAGCAAGCGCGCAGTGCAGTTAGCAAGGAGTCGGTCTGTTGGCAGGCAGAAAAGCGGACAGCAGGTCGCACGTTGTGTGACTCCAGCCTCCAGCAAGACTATAGTGGCATGACTCCCCTATCTGTGGCTCTGTGGGTGTTCCTTTTTGGCCTAGCTACATCCTGCATTCTTATGTGGGGTGCGGGAGCTGAGACCTCGCAGGCTGCCCCACACAATAGTTGGAGACACAGGAAGCAGGAGCCACACATTCCGCAACGCGCTGTCCACTTGTCTCAGCCAACCAACCTCACTTGCTGGCTGCAACCCACAGTGCTAACTGCAATCCGCTCTTGCTAGCTCAGCCACCATTTTCTTGCTAGCCCCCGTTTTTCCTCTAGCGTAGCCACAGCAGTTATATTAGTGGCCAGTGGCTCACTGATTATAGCTGACGGCCAACTAGCCACAGCTGATGGCCATCTAATCACAGTTGATGGCTGTGGGGACAGCCCCACAGAGCAGTTTCCAGGCTCTCAGCCTCACGTGGAAAGGTGCTGGCTCGGGTACTAGATGGCCTTCGGCTGTGGCTAGTTGGCCGTCAGCTATATCCGGTTAGCTCATTGGCCACTGGTATAACTGCCGTGGCTGTGGGAGACAGAAGAGACAGTCAGTCGGCAGAAAAGCGGACAGCAGGTCGCACGTCATGTGAATCCAGCCTCCAGTGAGACTATAGTGGTGTGACTCCCCTACCTATGGCTCTGTGGGTGTTCCTTTTTGGCCTCACCATATCCTGTATTCTTGTGTGGGGAGCAGGAGCTGAGACCCCGCATGACACCCCACATGACAATGGCCATTTCGTACGTGAGCCAGCACCCTTCCACATGAGGCCGAGAGCCTGGAAACTGCACTCCTGGCTCTGTCCCCAAAATGGGCTAAGATGGCTGCTGGCAGAGCAGACGTGTGGACTGCGGGACCCTTGGCGTGACTGACCGGTTGGAAAACTGAGTCTGGAGGCCTTTGCACTGTACCCTGAGGGGACAGCACCTGCCAGACCCCACAGGTCAGGTGTCACTTGCAGGGCCCCGGACTGGCCACATAGGAGGAGCTGGGAGAGTGAGGCTCGAAGGGAATCACATGAAGGGAGGGGGGCAGGGTCTGTGCACCCACTACTCCAGGAGTCTGCATGCATTTCCCAGACCAGACGGTGAGGCCCGGCCCCATGTCATGGGGTGGGAAGGTGGAGGGACTCTTTAGCCAAGATATTTTGCTTCAGGAAGTCTAGAGAGTAGCCCAGGAATTTACATTTCAACAAGCCTTCACCTGCCCAGGTGATTCTGAGGCAGGGCATCCCCAAGGTACAGATGGGCAGGAAGGCCTGGGTAGATGCAGAGTAACTTAATCCTCTTAACAGCCCTATTAGCGTAAACTGAGGCTTCAGAGAGGCGAAATCAATTACGAAAGACCTTATATTTTCATTCATTCACAAAGAATAACTACAGATATTTATTGACCACCTGCTCTGTGCCTAGACTAGAATTTTGCAACCACACGTTGTGTGACTTGAGGGCCTGGAAAATTCTGGTCTCCAAGTCTCATGCTTCACCTTCCTTATCCTCTTCTGTCCCCCACTCCAGCTGCAGTTTCCATGGCAACGGTCTCTGTCACTAAAGTCAGTTGAGGATCCTTGAAAAGAGGGAGGAGCGGTTGACATGAGAATAGCCTGGACTGGAGATGGGTGACCAGGAGAGGGTTAAGTCCTGGAGTCCCTCCCCATCCCATATAGTTTAGGTCACTCAAGCTTTTTTAGTTCTTATTAAAAGGTATATTTGGATGGGTTTTTTGCAGAAGGAGTGGGGGGGGAAGAAGAGAGAAAAAGAAAGAAAGGAAAAAGAAAATTGTCAATGCGAACTCCTGCTGACTCTTAAAGAGATCACAGGTTCCTGTTAAGCAGCTGCCGCAGGTGGTAGTGACACATCCATCATCTATTCTCACCATTCAACCACATCTCATTCTTCCGTCCACACAAGTGGAAAGAATGCCCGAGACATTGCAGGCACTTGAATATAATTGGGAAAAAAAACAAAAACCCTTACAAAGGAACGAAAACCATGCTTCAAAAGCTACACTTATCTTCCTCCCCAAGAAACACAAGTCTGAGGACTCCAATTATCGCTGTTTCAAAAGATGTTGGGCGTCTGATACCCATTAGCACCCAACCACCCCAAGAAACAACAACTTGAATGAAAGGGAGGAATCAGTCATGACTGTAACCCAAATTACATTATTTTCAAGACTGGGTGAGGAGGAATTGTGAAAGGAGATTGTTTTGGGCAAGGAGATTGTTTTGGGAGGTGCAGTCAGAAACAGGTTGTTGTTGGTTTCAAGATGCTGCAATTATTCATCACAATTCAAAATCTTAGGACAGGTGCTCCCCAATAGGACTTTCGATGGCTGGGGAAATTCTTAATAAGTAGATGGTACAGGGGATAAAGCCATGACCATCTGGTCTAGCAAATGCTTCTTGCTTTCTTTCCATGAAACTGTATAAACTATCAGTGTTTTCTTCTAATGGTAATAGGCCTTTTCACAGTTTTTTTTTTTTTTTTTCCCCAGAAGCATGGCCATCCTGGCTTTAAAATACCATAATTCTAAGTAGATAATGGTGATTTAGAGAGGAGAATTTGTGCAGGAGTATACAGACAATAAACTAAAAATATTTATCTTCAGACAGAATTTGTGGAATGATCCTAAGCAGAGAGAGAGTGAAGAATTCAGAGATAATTACAAACATCCATGCTGGTAGATTTTTTGAAATACAGAATATGCAGGAGTCATAATTAGCCAGGGACATTGAACCATACTCATTACTCCTGTTGGCATCCCTCTGCTTGTGTCGTATGCAAACTTAAATTTTTACCAACCCTGGTCTTTATTGTACCATAGTTTATAATAACAAACTGTTGGAAATAAACTCACTATTCAAGAGGGGACTGGCTGGATACATTCTGATGAGAGCATTCAGTGGAATTCCATGCAGGGGTGTAAAATTCTAAGGTGTAAACTTCTTTAGTGACTGAAAGAGCAAAATGTACAGTGAAGTGCACAATAACGTGAAGGGTTGCCAAAAGAGGAAAAGGAACGTATAATACCTATAAACATATGTAATGTAATACAACATTATCTAATTATGAAATATGTTCAAGTATGTAATATAATGATATATAAAATATATACATAATGTGTATATTCATAGACTGTCTCTGTCATATCATGAGTGGGTCCCTGGGTGGCTGGTGGACAGGGGTGATATCTTAGGGTGATGCTGTGGACTGAATGTTTGTGATATCCCCAAATTCATATATTGAAATCTAATCGCCAATGTGATAGTATTAGGAAGTGGTGCTTTTGGGAGCTGATTAGATCATGAGGGTGGAGCCCTAGTGAATGGGATTACTATCCTTTTTTTATAAAAGAGAACCCAAAAAGCTCCCTTGCCCTTCCACCACGTGAGAGTATAGGAAAAAGATGGATGCCTATGAACCAGGAAGCAGGCCTCTCCAGACACCAGATCTGTGGGCTTCTTGATCTTGAACTTCCAGACTCCAGAAATGTGAGAAATATGTTTCTGTTGCTTATAAGCCCCAGTCTATGGTATTTTGTTATCACTGCCCGAATGGACTAAGACAGTTGGATTGCCTAGAAGCAGAGATTGAGGCAGAGATTTGATGCTTATGATTCTGAGGGAGGGCTTGCCAAGAGAAACCTTTGAGGATAGTAAAGGGGAAGTTGCTGAGCAATGCCATGGTCTCAGGTCAAGTCTAGGCTGGGCCTGACCCAGAGAGGATCTGGAGCATAAATCATACCTCAGAGTTGTCTCGCCTCAAGACAAGGGGACCCAGTTTTTGTACTCCTGACAGTCACTGGCTGCCCCCTATAGGAGGGAGGGATGATGTAACCTCCTATCAGCCAGGGGCAATTCTTCAGAAGTTGTTAGTTACACCCACACCAACACTGTCCACTCAAGTGGGGTGGAGACATGCCACTGTATGTGCTTTTATTTGTATTTTTTATTTGTTATGTCCATTAAAAAATTGTCCCCCATCTCCCCACCCCTTCCCATTAGCAATCATCAGATTGTTCTCTATATCTATGGGTCTGTTTCTGTTTTGTTTTGTATATTCATTCATTTTGGTTATTTTTAGATTCCACATGTAAGTGCATTCAAAAGGTGTTCATCTTTCTCTGTCTGACTTATTTAACTTAGCATAATGCCCTCTAAGTCCATCCATGTTTTCACAAATGACAAAATGTCTTCTTTTTTATTGCTGAATAATGTTCCATTATGTATATATACCACATCTTCTTTGTCCATTCATCTGTTGATGGACAACTAGTTTGTTTCCATATCTTGGCTATTACTAGTGATGCTGCAGTGAACATAGGGGTGCATGTAACTTTTCAAATTAGTGTTTTCTTCAGACAAATACCCATAAGCGGAGTTGTTGGATCATATGTCAGCTCTATTTTTAATTTTGTGAGGAATCACCATACTGTTTTCCATAGTGGCTGCAACAATTTACAATTCCTCTAACAGTGCGAAAGAGTTCCTTTTTCACCTCATTCTCGCCAATACTTGTTATTTGTTGATTTATTGATGATAGCCATCCTGATAGGTGTGAGGTGGTATCTCATTGTGATTTTAATTTGCATTTCCAATAAGGTATGGTCAAATAAATTATGACATGCCATTGACTGTTAATAGGCAACCCAATTCCTGCGATGTTATGAATGAAAACAAACAGAAAAAGATAGGGAAAAAATGAGTAAGGGCGGACGGGTGGCTCAGTTGATTAGAGCGCAAGCTCTGGGCAACGGGGCTGCTGGTTCGATTCCCACATGGGCCAGCAAACTGCGCCCTCCACAACTAGAATGAAGTCAATGAGCTGCTGCTCAGCTCCCGGGTGGCCAGGTGGCTCAGTTGGTTGGAGTGTGGGCTCTCAACCACAAGGTTGCCGGTTCAACCCCTCGACTCCAACTACGGATTGTGGGCTGTGACCCCTGCAAATAACAATGGCAACTGGACCTGGAGCTGAGCTGCGCCCTCCACAACTAAGATTGAAAGGACAACGACTTGACTTGGAAAAGTCCCAGAAGTACACACTGTTCTCCAATAAAGTCCTGTTCCCCTTCCCCAATAAAATCTTTTTAAAAAAAGAGTAAAATGAGTACACAATGAACACACCTTAAAATTGAGGACATACATTATCTGTTCTAAACAAATGTAATGCCCAAAGCACTCTTCGGAGCTGTGCCCACACTGGGCTATTTGTGAATGAATGGCAGATCTTCCCACTCCCAAAACACACAATCTACCCTATTGTGGATATTTGTTGCTCAACTGAGCTCAATGGTGGATAAGCTGTCAGCAAGACTCACCTTCTGGGTGATGTGATGAAATCCGTGATGACAAGGTGGCCACTGAGTTTCACTGGGGACTTAATCTTCTTACAAACCCCATGTCTGTGTCACACAGGAGGCCGGTAGGCTGTGGCAGACAGAATTTTTGGACAATTCCACCAGGAAACCAACACTCTATCTCCGGAAACTCTACCTTGAGGTACAGCTTATGGCTAATCTGCAGGCAAAATAGGAACAAGAGAAAAATGCTGTTAGTCAGGGTTTTCCAGAAAAACAGAACCAATAGGAAGTATACATATACAGAGGGTGCCAAAAAAAAAAAGTGTACACATTTTAAGAAAGGAAAAAACTATATTAAAGTTGTAATTCTCAATATATACTGATAACAAAAGATGAATACAAGTCGTGTATATACATTTTTTGACACCTCCAGTATATATATACATACACATATAGACATACATACACATGATTTATTATAAGGAATTGGCTCACACAATGGAGGCTGAGAAGTCCAGATCCAGGAGAGCCAATGGTGTAAGTTCCAGTCCAAGTCCAAATGCAGAAGAAGACTGATGTCCCAGTTCAAAGACATTCAGGCATAAAGAAAGAATGATTTCATACTCAGGCTTTTCTTCTATTCAGGTCTTCAACTAATAGGGTGAGGCCCAACCACGTTAGGGAGAGTGATCTACTTTACTCAGTCCACCCATTCAAATGTTACTCTCACCCAGAAACACCCTCACAGACATGTCCAGAATCATGTTTCGCCAAATACTCGTATCTGGCATTCCCATGACCCAGGCAAGTTGTCACATAAAGTTAACCATGACAGATGCTTTTTAATACATCTTATTATTTTAATAGATATTCTTTCAATAAATTTGGAATGTAGGATGGATTGAGGACAGCGATGAGGGAGGAGACTGGGGAGCTATTCAAGGCCAGATATAATTTTGGGGGGGCAGATGATATAACCTTTTATTTTTAATAATTTCAAATTGACAGAAGAGTTTTAAGAATGGTGCAAAGAACTCCCATTTAACCATCATCCAGATTCACCCAGATTAATGTTGCCACATTTGAGGCTGTCTCTCTCTTCCTCTCTCTCTTTTGTGTAAATTGCAGATGTCATGCCTCTTTGCCCCTAAATATTTCAGCATGTACTTTCTAAGAATAAGGACATTTTCTTTTACAGTCACAGAGCAATTGTTACCGTTAGGAAATTTAATATAAATGCATAATTAATATAAAGCTCAAATTCATACACAGTTGTTATTCCAACAATTTCCTTGGTAGCATTTTTCTTTCAGATCCTGGATAAAATCCAGAATTATGCTTTCCATTTAATTGTCTTGTCTCCAGTCTCTTTTCTTTCTTTTTTTTTAACATTTTTTTTTATTATTATTAGTTTTGGGTGCACAAAACAATGTAATAGTTAGACATTTATCATTTATATCCTTCGCACAGTCTCCACCCCAGTCTCTTTTCATCTGAATCAGTTCCTCAGCCATTCTTTATCTTACGTGTCATTGACATTTTTGAGAAATACAGAACAGGTGTTTTGTAGAATGTCCCTCAGTTCATGTTTGTCTCATGTTCCCTCATAATGAGTTTAAGATTTGCATTTTGCTGCATGAGTGATTTTGTTTCTTTCTCAGCATATCCTATCAGGGGCTCATGGTGTCTGTTTGTCCTAATGTTGATAATGTTTGTTTTCATGATTTATTTAAAGTGGTGTCTGCCATTATAAAGGTATAAGTTTCCCCTTGTAATTAATCATCTGTGGGGAGATCCTTTCAGGCTATGTAAATAGTCTGTTTCTCCTCATATTTTTGGTCATGAGTTATATATAGTATCTTTTGATAATTCTTGCCTGAAATAGTTATTACTGTGATGTTTGCTAAATAATGAGTTTCTAATTTCACTCCTTGTTCTATATTTATTTGTTGGCATACTTCTGTAAAGCTGTATTTTCCTTTTTCCCACATTTGTTGATTTGATGTTGATTTATGGATTCTATTTTTAGTCTATGGGTTATAATGTGTTACTGTTAGAATTTACTTTTCCCTGGAACTATTCCAGTTTTGGTCGTGGGAATTCTTTCAAGCTGGCTTCTGTATCTTTTTGACTTTTTTTTTTTTTTTAAGGACTCTTGAGCCCTTCCTTCCTTTCAGGCACAAGACATCCCAGGCTCAACTCGGACGTCCTGTGCCCAGCCCTGGACTCAGCCATTTCTCCAAGGAGTCTTGGCTTTCTTGAGCTGACAATAGTATTGGGAAATCAGGACCTGAGTGCTAGGTGTGTTCTTTCATTAGTCATGTTTGGGAAAGTAGGATTTATCCTGAAGACAGAATTTTGACTAGAGAAGTGATATGGTTGTATTTGCATTTTAGAAAGGCCACTCAAGCTATAAGTGTGGAAAATGGATTGGTGAGCATAATATTTGTAAAAACACAGCCCTTCATGTACCACCTTGATAAGTGTTGCCATCTTGGTGTCTTTGCTCTATTATTAAACACTTAATTCTTTTTTTTCTTTAAAATCATTCTCTGTTATACCTGAAATAAATATTCTCTTTAATGGGAATTTTAAATCACTATTGTGAATGGGAGCACCAGTTTACTTGCCATAAATGGAAAATAAAAATAAAGAGAGATACAAGGAAAATACACAAAATGTTGTTTCTGTATGTAAATGACACTCTTACCACATTACCAGCCAAAGTTCTGAGCCTAATATCTACCTTTTTTTGGTTGAAAAGGGATGTTAATATTGCTAAAGACATTTGAACCAAACTAAGACATTATTCTCTGTAATGCAATGGCCCAAAAAATACTAAAAGGGAAATTTTTTCTTTTTTTTGATTTAAATATTATTTAATACATCTGTCTAGTACCTTATTTAATCTCTTGAGAACATCAATGCAGACATGTTGCACACCTGGCAAAACATCAGTCAGGGGATTGAAAAGAGGGAAGGAGATAAGTTAAAAATCTAGAGCAGGAATGCAGTCTTGTCTGTGGGAAGAGAGCCTAGTGGACATTTTTGGAAAGAGCTTTCAGACAGTAAATGCTTCAGACAATGTAGAGTCAACAGGACTCCGGGTTGGGAGCTTAGGGAAGAGGGACAAGTCAGGAGGGTTTGGGGCTTGAGTGACTTAGTGGTGACATTTAGAGGTAGGCAAGATGGGGAAGATGGAGCTGGGGTCCTGAGAGACTGTCGTTGTCATCCAAGTGGATACAATGGTGAGCTGGACCAGGGTGAAGTCCCAAGGCTGGTGAGTGTGCTGGATAGATTCTTTTTTTTGTTTGTTTTAGTAGAAGGAAATAATATGGGGTGGATTGAGGTTGATGAAGGGAGGAAGTTAGAAATCCACTTCTGAATCCAAAGGTTCTATATATAAATTATTAAAATGAATCAGACATGTTGGCGAGATCGAAGGAAAAAGGGGCGAATGCGATGTTTAGCAGAAGTGGTTAGGGTGAACCTCATCATCTTATTCCCAACCTCATAGGAAATGTTTTCATCACTTCACTGTTGCTTTTGATGTTTGCTGTAATTTATTGCTAGTTTTCTAAATTTTTTCATCATTAATGGATGATTGTGTTGGTGTAGAATTAACCCCTGGTCATTCGCAGAACGTAAAGAAATTCATGAGATTCTACAAAGTAGGAGAGCAAGAAAAGGTTTATTGAAAGTCACGCAGAGAGAGTTCTGTTTGGAAGAGAAATACTGGCAAAAGGAGTTTTGCCAGGGCAGTCTGAGAGAGCTGATGCAGGTTTCTGTTTAGCTGGGGTTTTACATTTTTCCCTCCAGGGTATAGGGTGCTTGTCAGCTTGCAGAGGGGCTGCTCTTACAATTGTCTTCTCCTGGGAACTGGCCTGTTCTCATCTGTGATGGATGTCAGCTTGCAGGGGGTTGCTGTTGTGATTGGAAACTGTTCTGTTCCCATCTATGATCGACGTAAGGTGCTTGTCAGCTTGCAGATGCAGTGCTAGCCAGGGGAGTCAGAGCCAAACAGTTAATGTTTAAGCTCATTCCTTCTAGCTCACTAGCTCACTCATGTTAACATTTTGCCTGTCCCATCCAGCCAGCTCACAAGCCCACTCCTGTTAACTCTTTACTTGTCTCATCAATGATGACTCTATCAAACCTTCTGTTTGTTTGTTTCATTCCTGATGAGTCAACTTGGTCATGATGTGTTATCCTTTTCTATATTGTTGGATAGAATATGGCAACATTTTGTTTAGAATTTTTATGTTTATTAATGATATGGGCCTGCCATTTTCCAATCAAATAAAGCCTCTGGCAGATTAAACATAAAAAATAAATCCACATCTTTTGGTCAGGAATGAGTGATCAGAAAAAAGAATCTATTAGGATTTTCACGAGGCCCAGTAGCTAGATGGACCCTCAGCTTTCCAGAAATCCATGGAATTTCCATTGAGCTAAATACCAGGTTGGGTTGCAGGCAGGATATACACCCATATAACTAAGGAATGGGACAAGATTGTGGAGGTGTCCATTTCTACACCTAAAAACACATAAGTAATAGTGATATGTTTTTGTAAATTGTCATCCCTAGATTCTCTTAGTAATCTGATTTTCCCTAAACTGGGAGTCATCAGGGCGGGGCTGGCCAATCTTGTAACCTCATTTATTTTGCTCTTATAGCATTCAATTGATTGGATGAAGCCCATCCACAGTATGGAAGGTAACTGGCTTTATTTTTACTTAAAGTCTACTGATTTAAATGTTGATCACATCAACAAAATGCCTTCATAGAAACATCTAGACTGGTGTTTAACAACTGGGGGACCATAGCCTATTCACATAGACACATAAAATATATATGTATGTATATAGAGAGGGAGGTTAAAAAATATATTACATTATTGTAATATATAATTCATTAATATTAATAGTATAAAATATATAGCATAAATCATATCATGTTTTTGTAATATATATAAAATACATTATATTACACAAAATATATCACATGAAATATATGATATTGTTTTAGATTATAAATTGATTGATATTGATATTTTATATATATCCTATTGGTTTTGTTTCTCTGGAAAACCCAGACTGATACACAGTTGATGGTGATCTGGTCTAGGGGAGAAAAAAATGTACACAATATTTATGAGATGTATGTAGGCAATAGGAGAAGATGAAATTGATTCAGCGGGACCTGCAGATGGATTGGATGCAGAGGTTCCAGGGGATAAATGAGGAACTACCTCTGGGTTTTCATCTTGAGCAACTTGGTGCATCTCAGTGGCATTTACTGACATGGGCCAGCCTGGAAAAAAGAGGGACAGAGTGAGGTGGCTAGTGTAATCATTCAAGGGATATATGGGGCAGTGTAGACCATTCTGGGGCAGTGGGAATGGAGGAAGAATTGGAGAGATATTAGTGAGAGACAACATGAAAATAATAAAAGCATAGATAGCTTGGGCTCAGGGAGAAAGAGGAGCCAGGACATTTTATCATCTTTTCAGTGGCCAGATAAAACTCAGCTAAAAAATAATCAACAGAATTTTCCACTGAGCTAAAGGTCAGGGGCTGAATTCCAAAAATTATATACATCCCGTGTAATTAAGATGGGGAAGGTTTCTCTTAGACACAATACAATGGGGACAGTATTCCAGACACATCTGTTTCAAATCACATTTGCCTGAAAACACACCTGTTTTGCAAATTACCCTGGATTCCATCGTCCACCAGTTTTCATCCAAATTTGACAACACTGAATTCTATCATCTGCCATCTTTCTGTATTTAGAAGTGTTTATCCTGGTGTCCGGCACACAGTCAGGGCTCAGTGGGATGCTTCTGGAATCAATTCCCCAATGTCATCAAGAAATGAATAAAACATTTTGTGTTACTTGTACCCTCTTTTTAAAAATGTAGAGCTATATTTTATACTTACCTATGTGTGTGTGTCTATGTGTACATATGTAGAGGCATACCCATAAAGAAGATTGGACTGATAAACTCGGGTATAAGTTCACTTTCATTGTTGTCAAAGTCATCTCACCCCTCATGAAGTGCCTCCTGAAGCAGGCAAAATTCTCGTCTACATTTTACAGATGAGGAAACTGAGGCTTGTAGAGACTGGCTCATAGCAATGAATGCCCCCAACCACTTTACTCAAACAGCTAACACCCCCTCTCGCCATGTCTCCACCTCCTGACACTATATTCTTTAATCACACTCACTCCCTTGGTGACCTCATGCAGGCTAGTGGCTTTGTTCACAAACATGCTGATGGCTCCAAAATACATATCTGGGTCAGACAACCCAGAATAGGGCTGTTAGATTCAGTGAATAAGAAATAGAGTGCCCAGTTAAATATGAATTTCAGAGCAACAACAAATAATTTTAAATAAACTTTTAATGTTAGAACGGATTTGGCTTTGGAAAAAAGGTGCAAGCAGTAGAGAGAGCTCCCAAACCCTACCCCTAGTTCCTCCTACTTTTAGCACCTTACATTAATATGGTTGATCACAATTAATGTACTAATATTGATACATTGCCATTCACTAAAGTCCATACTTTATTCCCATTTCCTTTGTTTTCACCTAATGTCCTTTTTCTGTTCTAGAACTCCATCCTGGACTCCACACTTTGTTGTCACATCTCCTTTGGCTGCTCTTGGCTGTGACAGTTTCTCAAACTTTCCTTGTGTTTTTTTTTTTTTTTTTTTAACTAGTTAAAAAGCATTGTAATAGTTAGACATTTACACCCCTCTCAAACTTTCATTGTATTTCCTTGTATTTGACAGTTTTAAGGAGTGCTTAGGTATTTTTGTGGAATCTCCCTCCACTGGGACTGTCTGATATTTTTCTCATGATTAGAGTGGGGTTATGGGTTTTGGGGAAGACCACAAAGGAAAAGTCCTTTTTATCACACCACATCAAGGGTATGTACTGTTGGTGTTGACCTTGATCACCAGGATAAGGTAGTGTTTGTCAGGTTTCTCCACTATGAAGTTCCTCTTTTTCTCTGCCTTTCCACACTGTCCTCTTTGGAAGGACTTCACCAGGCACAGCCCACTGTTAAAGAATAGACTCCACCTCCTTTAGGGCGGAGTGTCTACATAAATTATTTGGAAATTTTCTGTACAAAAAACTTGTCTGTTCTCCTTCCAAAATTTTTTGTTTAGTGTTTGTCTCATGCAATATTTGAGACATACTTATACTAAAAACTTATATGTTGTTTATCTGAAATGCACATTTAAATGAACATCCTGTATTTTATCTGGCAGCTCTGCCCGGGACCCATATGCCTAACCTGCATTTTTGACATCAAATTGATGTCTAACAGGGGAATGAAAATAAGGATGCTGATATTACAGACATCTGGATGTTACCATCTTGGCTTCCTCCCCGTCATTTACTGGAGTTCCCCTAAATTGTGGCTATGGTGTGCCCCTGGGTTTGTTTTTTCTTCTAAATCTGAGACATGCTAACGATTAAGCAAGGGTTAAAAAGACAAATGCCCACATGCATGGCTGACGAGCAGCTGGAAGGCACAGGCCCGCTGGGGCCCATATTATTGGTTTCACTAGGGCCTCACTAGGATTGGTTAGTGCCCTACTGGCTGTGAAATATTTTGAGGGTCGGGCACATGGATGAGGGTCCTATGGATGAGTAAAGTTGGCAGAGGTAAGAGTAGAATGGGGCAGTGGGTGGAGCGTGGAAGTAAATTCCATACTGTAGTGTGGGGTTACTCAACCTGGGCACTATCAGCATTTGGAGCTGGGTAATTCTTTATCCCAGGAGTTTGTCCTGTGTCCTAGCCTCTACCCACTACATGCCAGTAGCACTGACCCACCGATCCACCCATGCTAGTTGTGACAACCAAAAATGTTTTCAGACATCCCCAAAATGCCCACTAGGGGGAAGAATCGCTGGCTCTGCGTGAGAAGTACTGCTCTAAATCAGCGGATGTCAAAATTGAGTTGCATCAGAATGCTGTGATGGAGTCGGGGGGTGGGGGTAGGAGGGAAGTTGGGGCTCTAAGCAGAGTGCTGGGCCCCCCCTTAGAGTGTCTGATTTAGGAAGCCTGAGAACGTTACCCCGAGAAGTCTCTGCTCTAAATAATACATATTCATTTTTTTTCTTTCTCCTTTTTTGTCCTTTCTCTTTTATTTATTTATTTATTTATTTATTTATTTATTTATTTATTTATTTATTTATTTATAATTTCTTTCATTGTTCAGGGAAGAATTAAAGTCACTAACATATAGGATGAGTATGAGCCCATTGGGACGTTTGCATTTTTCTACCTTTAATGTCAGTGCAATTTTGAGAACAATAACTCGGCATTCCTGAAGACGCACATGCCTTTGACTATTTCATTATCGTGCTTTCCGGTTTGAGCCTGAGTGTCTGCGAATTTCTGTGGTCGTTTCTCTGTGTTGCCACTAGGTAGTGGTAGAAGCCAACTAATAAAAGGGTCTTTGTAAGCGTCTCCAGCAGAAACTAGACTCCGGTTTGGGGTTGCCTGTCTAACCCAGAGTTCTGTCCTGTTAAATCCAGTACGCACACATTACACAATTTTCTGATTCCTTAATCGCTGCTTTTGTCCTTATATTGATGTTTTTTAGTTTGATTTGATTTTGATTTTTTTAAAATATTATTTGATTGTTTCGATGCTTTTTGATATGTGTGGTGAAACCATCACCACAATCAAGACAGTGTCCATCACCCCCCAGAAGTTTCCACCTGCCCCTTTTTAATCCTCCCACCTGTCCCCCCACAACCCCCTCCCCAGAAAAACACTATAGATTAGTTGTATTTTCTAAACTTTTTTATGTATGTACTTGGAGAAAAATTGTTATCTTTCTATGACAGTTGACATACAATATTATATTAATTGCAGGTGTACAGCATAGTGATGAGACATTTATATAACTTATGATCTTGAGCTCATTTATGAAGTGATCATCGCAATAAGTCTAGTACGCATTTGACACCATACACAGTTACTACAATATTGTTGACTGTATTTTTTGTGATTTACTTTATGTCCCCGTGACTATGTTTATAACTGGCAATTTGTACTTCTTAATTCCTTCTACTTTTTTACCCAACTCCCCAACCTCCTCCATCTGGCAATCATCAGCTTGTTCTCTGTATCTATGAGTTTGTTTCTGTTTTGTTTGTTTGTTTATTTTGTTTTTTAGATTCCACATATAAGTGAGATCTGTCTTTCTCTGTCTAACTTATTTCACTTAGAATAATACCTCCATTCATGTTGTTGCAAGTGGCAAGATTTCATTTTCTCATGGCCAAGTAACATTCCATCTTCTATATCCAATTGTCTATCAATTTACACGTAGGTTGCTTCCATATCTTGGCTATTGTATGATACATACTTTCTTGTGTCTGGCTTCTTTTATTCATCATCGTGATTTTGAGATTCATCCATGTTGTTGTGAATAGCAGTCATTCATTCTTTTTTTGCTGAGTAGTATCCCACCCTATAGCTGTACCACAATTTATCCATTCACCAGGTGATTGGCATTTGGTTTGTTTCTGTTTTCTGGCCATCGTTCTGAGTCTGTAAGGGGCAAAAGTGGATACAGGAGACCACTGTGAAGATATTGCTAAAAAATCCAGTTGGCGGGGAAACAGTAATTCAAATCAGGATAGTAGTGTTGAGAAGCAATCAGATCCTGGATATATTTTTTTAATGGAGCCATGGTATCACTGACTAGTTGAATGCGAATATGAGATTGCACCAAATTTCCTTTAGGAACCGTCCCTCTCCATTTCAGCCATGATTTCTGGGTAGAACTGACCTATGCTCACCTCTAAGAATAGACCTGCCTGAGTCTGACTAGTCAGGGCACCCCACCTCTAGTCCAACCAGTGACTGGTCCAGAGAGTATACATAACCCAGGGAGAATCGATGAGAACACAAGAGACATTCGCTAGGGTTTCTAAAAAAGATGCTTGCTCTCCTGTCCCCTGGATAACGTGGAGTGGTATGGCATCTTGCTGTGCAGAAGACAGAACTTGGGGTGACTGGAAAACCACCAGGTGGAAACTGAGGGTCAAGTCAACACAGGGGAGAGTGTGGACAGAAGCAGAGAAACTGAGTTCTCTTCAACATTGCTTGAGCTGCTGGATAGAACCTCACTGCATCCCACATGTCTGCCCTCCAATTGGACATTTGTATTATTACGTACATCCATGAGTTCCTTTGATTGTTTCAGCCAGCCCGAGCTCATTTTTGAGACACTGAATAAGGTGCTGGTGTTCTGGGTGAGTAGTTTGTTAATATGAATAAGTCTATAAGTCTTCATAAATGTATAACCTAAACTTGTGGCCAAGGCTTACACAGCCTATAAAGTACCAGTGTCTGTAGGCCATATGAGTAGATGTGCGAACATTGAAAGGACTTTATGGATGCAGAAAGATAAGAAAAGCCTGGTGATGTATCAAATGTGGGGAAACGTGAGCAGAGTAGGTATGAAAAAGAGAAAAACAAAACCATATGTACAAGATTTTTAAAATTATTTTAGCATTTAAGGTGAAAAGAAACTATAAAAAAGAAACAAAAATATATCTATAATTCCACTACTACTATTTTAGTGTACTTTCTTCCAATCTCATACACATAATTATCATATATAAATTTGTTTATATACGAGGTTGGACAATTAAGTTTGCGAACTCAACCTAGAAAAAGTGCTACATACCTCATTGCTGAATATCACTGCGGTTACCTTCGAAGTACTCTCCTTGGGAAGCTATGCACCGACGCCAACACCAGAACTCTTTCTGGAATGGCCATCAGAGTTGTCATTGTATTCCCTTGATGTCCTGAAAGTCATCAAAATGTCTTCCTTTCAATATTTCCTTTATCTTTGGGTAAAGAAAGAAGTCATTGGGGGCCAGATCAGGTGAGTAGGGAGGGTGTTCCAATACAGTTATTTGTTTACTGGCTAAAAATTCCCTCACAGACAGTGCTGTGCGAGCTGGTGTGTTGTTGTGATTCAAGAGCCATGAATTGTTGGTGAAAAGTTCAGGTCATCTAATTTTTTCACGCAGCTTTTTCAGCACTTCCAAATAATAAACTTGGTTAATTGTTTGTCCAGTTGGTACAAATTCATAATGAATAATCCCTCTGATATCAAAAAAAGTTAGCAACATCAGTGCAACAAAGTTTGCGAACTTAATTGTCAGACCTTGTATAATTTTCTCTCCAAAATAATATGTTTGTCAATGTGTTGCCTTATCTACTTTGCTCTCTCTACTTCCTGTGTGTGTGTTTGACCTTCTTGGACACTACCAAAAGGCAGAGAAAGTAACAAAAAGCAATAAACTCTAAAACTCAAGGCATTTATATGCCATGAGAAGGAATGCCACCATTTCTGAGGCCAATGTCTTCACACCATAGCAACCTCTCACTCAATCTATACATCTATCCAAATTTCACTTTATCCTTACCTCTTTCCCCTACTATGGCATATATGGTGGTTTGTTGGTGTTTCAATGTTCATTTCACTCCCTAGGTCACAAGATAAAAAGACAAGGGGACGGCCTGGTGGCTCAGGTGGTTGGAGCTCCATGCTCCTAACACCGAAGGCCGCTGGTTAGATTCCCACATGGGCCAGTGAGCTGCACCCTCTACAGCTAAGATTGTGAACAACAGCTCTCTCTGTAGCTGGGCTGCCGTGGGCAGCTGGAAGCTGGCGCAGGCTGCTGTGTGCAGCTGTGGGCTATCATGTGCCACCATGGGTGGTCAGTGGCCAGCGTGAGTGGCTGGCAGCTGGCAAGAGCTGCTGTGAGCTGCTGTGAGTGTCCAACCAATGACTGGCGACCAACAGCCTCAGCTGGGGGATCACAAGGCTCATAATACCAGCATGGGTCTGGGAGCTGTGTCCTACACAACTAGAATGAGAAACAATGGCTTAAACCGGAGTGTGGGGGCAGAGGAGGTGGGTGAAAGGGGAGGGGAGATAAAAAGACAAGGTAGTGGCCGAAATATAGAAGGAATAATTCAGAGAGTAATGGAGTGACTCAGAAGACTTTTTATTTCCCCATTCGGAAAGAGGTTTTGTGTGTTTCCATTTAGATGAGGGATGGTTGTATCATCTTAGGCAAGAAGATGTTTCTGCTGTATTTTGGAATTTGAAGTTTGAAAGGAGTTTATCTTCAAAGGGCTGGACTGTGGAAGGGAGTATGGGAGAGACTTGATCTAACTAACCCCCATTTTAATCATCATCTAGCTTACCTTCCAGAGTTGTAAAGATGGGAGAGCTAAAAATGTTATTGTCCAGTCTACTTTGCATCCCAGGGTCCACACATGGTCTTGGTTTTCTCAAGCAGACATATACATGTGACACTTGGGAGGAGTAAGTAAGATTCTGCATGGCAGGGAGCACCAAGAATGTATGCATCCTACAGACAGACTGATTCCAGGAATCAAGGAGCTCAGAATGGCTGGAGCCAACCATCCTGAGTTTTTCCTCCTACTCATCAAGTGAGATCAATTATTCACACTTTCTTTTTTTTTTAAACTAAGTGAGGTGGGCAGAGGACAGAGACTTTTACAGTTAGAAGTGTCTATTTATCTCTCTTCCTTTCCTGACATTGTAGACATCTAGGTGTTATTCATTTATTTTGTGTTATTTATTTATGTGTATTATTTATTAGTATTTCTCCTCAGTTTCTAAATTTATTTACTTAACACAACATGTTCCTAGATAAAATATATAATCAATCCAGAACATATGAGTGAGGCAACACTGAAATGTTGTTACATTTTCTGATGTGTATTTTAGCCCCACTTAGTGAAAGTATTTACATTTTTAAAGAAATGGATATCACTAGACATTATTCACTGGAATAAAACTCCATGATGGTTTTAGGCATATTTGGTTTATTGGTACACCTCCAATGTTTAAAGAAGTTCCTGGTGTACAAAAGACATTTAGTAGGGTTGGCCCGGTGGTTCAGGCAGTTAGAGCTCCATGCTTCTAACTTCGAAGGCTGCTGGTTCGATTCCCATATGGGCCAGTGGGCTCTCAACCACAAGGTTGCCGGTTCAATTCCTCGAGTCCCACATGGGATGGTGGGCAGCGCCCCCTGCAACTAAGATTGAACACGGCACCTTGAGCTGAGCTGCCGCTGAGCTCCTGGATGGCTCAGTTGGTTGGAGTGCATCCTCTCAACCACAAGGTTGCCGGTTCGGCTCCCGCAAGGGATAGTGGGCTGTGTCCCCTGCAACTAGAAAATGGCAAGTGGACTTGGAGCTGAGCTGTGCCCTCCACAAGTAAGACTGAAAGGACAACAACTTGAAGCTGAACGGCACCCTCCACAACTAAGATTGAAAGGACAACAACTTGACTTGGAAAACAGTCCTGGAAGTACACACTGTTCCCCAATAAAGTCCTGTTCCCCTTCCCCAATAAAATCGTAAAAAAAAAAAAAAGACATTTAGTAAAAATATTTGCTAAACAAGAGCCAAATCAATCTTCAAAGAAAACTCCGTATGTTACATCCTCACTGCCCTCAGATACAGCATTTACATTACAGGCCATTTCGATATGAATCCCTGGGTGGCTATTCCAGGCTAACCAATAAGTGAAGGCATTCCTATGTTTTTTCCCTGCAGAGTTCCAGTGTGGCGTTCCCATGTGCATGGTGTTCCTATCTGTGGTGAATTTTTCTCTGGTGTCTAACAAGATTTGACAGTGAGGTGGCACAGAAAAAAGGTTAGAACTTTTTTCCTACTTTTTGGAAAAGGCACCCCACACTTTGTACTGGAGCACACAAATTATGTAGCCCCCTTACCTAGAGCAACAGGGCAAAGCCAGGTCCTCTAAAAGTCAGCCCAGAGGGAAAAAGAACTCTGTACCTTGAAGATGGGAGGAGTTGGAAGCCAGTACTCACATCCAGGCCAGCAGCTTTTGTAGGGAAAGAAGGGCTGGTTGAAGTTTCATGGCCAAGATGATGGAGAGACTGAGGTGGGACGAGGGAGATCAAATCTTTCACCAAGAGGAGTGAAGGCAACAGAAGGAAATGAGCTGATGAAAGGTTGCTGATCTCTTCAAAGGAGACTTAGCCATGGGGAGAAAATGGGAGCCCAAGGAGACTCTTGAGCAGAGCTAAGAAATAGAATTTACCTGGAAAAAAAAATTCAGGTAAAAATGTAAAGAACAGTGCCATGTGGAGAAAAATACCTGGAGATTTATTTCAGCTTTCAGAGGTAGTCACAACTGCCCCTACTCACTGCCAAATGATTTCATCATTAAAAAAAAACAAAACTCAGTGGCTCCTGTGTGACGTAGGCCCACCACCAGCGCTCTCCTGGTCACACACCTGGACGGCCCCTCAGCAGGTCTCCCACTGCCCGGCTCCACTCCTCATTCCAACCAGAGGATCACCTCAGATTTGATGGTGTCCTCTCCTCCTGTTCACAGAAAACACCCCAGAGGTTGATGTTGTGTGTCAGTGTTTGTGTGTGTGAGTCTGAGGGTTGATGTAGTATTTGTGTTTCTGTGTGAGTATGTATTTGCATGTGTCTGCATGACTGCTGTGAGTGTGAGAGCATAATTTTATGGGAGTCTGAGCATTCCGTGTGCTTATGTGATAGTGTGTTTGTAGTGTGTGGGTATTGTATGTTTGTGTGTGGGGTGTTGGTGAGTGTGTGGATGTTTTCGTGAGGGTGTATTGTGTGTGAAGGAATGCTTGTGTGTGGGTGGCTGTTTGTGTGGCTGTTTTGTGAGGGTGTGATGTTGTATGTGAATGTTTGTGTGAGTGTGTGTTTGTGTGACAGAATATGCCACTGGTTGAAGGGGTGGGTGGGGAAGACACAGCTTCACGGAACACCCAAGAGCAGCCCCTCCAAAAAGCATTGCTTTTTGTCTTAGAGGATGGAGCTTTTCCAAAACTCAGGGCCAGGACCAGGATAGAGGGAGAGGTGCCCACCCACATGACTGACAGAGGCCCTCATTCTCTCCATAATTACACAACCCTGAGACTGAGGGCTCCTTAAACTGAGCACCTGTGCCCTTCACATGCCCCATCATGCCGGTCCTGCCCTGAATGTATGCAAAGCAAAAACCACCTAAAAGCCGAAGCTAGGAAGCCAAACGGGGGAGCACCCATGAGTCTCTGGCTTCAGGTTTTGAGTTGGCCTGCCTGGGAAGCCATGCTCACCCACGGAGACCAGGTTGTTGCAGCTCTCCAGTGTCACATCCCTGGTCCTAAAATTGTCCAGTGTCGCTGGTCCTAGAAGTGTCCATGTTTCTGTGTTTGGGCCTCAGCTACTGCCACTTCCCCTGGGTGAAGTCCACAGTGATGTCCGCAGAGGTCACCCTCCCCTGTAACAACAGATTCCCAATCAGTACACAGATGCTCCTGAACCCTGAGGCCTGTGATATAGGAAATTGTTTCCACTGAACTGAATTTGAATTGTATTACGGCACCATTTATTGTGTGCTGTAGTCTGGGAGAAGATAAATTGTAGCTGAGAAACCTTGCTAGCAAGTCATAATCTTAAGGTTTACTTATGACCCCACCATCTTTCTCTGCCTTCCTCATTCATTTTTCAGTCCCATCACTTTAACTCCTGCCTCTCTCGGACCTACCCAATTGTTTCCATCTTATCCCCCCAGTCATTAACCCACACAAGTATTGTTTACTTAGAATAAGGCAATAAATAGCCTCCAAATTCTTTGAGTTATATCTAAACTGACTCCTTCTGACCTACCAGTCAAGTGTAGAAACTGAAGAGTGCGTGTCCCAACTTAGTGGCCTTCCTTGCTCTGGGGAAAGAGCAGCCATCCTTTATGTGGACCATGGTGTCTGGCATTGTCTGCCACATTCCCATTCCATGCTTGGGTCACTCCATGCTCCCATCTTTGTTCAGCCATATTGGATTTATATCAGGATTTTGTTGCTGCCAAAGTGTTGAAAATCACACTTGTGAAGCCAACTCTTTTGTTGACAACTGAAAATCTTTTTGCCTCTAAGAGTTGGCCGTGTTTGGCACACACACAAACACATACTCACAAAAACATCTAACCACTCACACACATGTTGTCATCTCAGACAGGATAATTTTGTATTGGCATGTATATTCCAGCCTGCTGTTCTCATAGGGATCAAATTCCAACATCGGACTGAATTTTAAACATTGTGAGGGATCTGCTATATGCAACTTGTCACTGGTCCTAGAATTGTCTGTAATTTACCTCAATTCTGATTTTTATCAGTTTATGAATCTTCATCTAATTGTGCTGTTTCATGAAAACTATTTCAAATGCACACAGAACAAAGTGAGAGACAAGTTTTTAAAACACCGGTACAATTTTTAAAAAAATATAGATCAGGCCGGCTCGGTGGCTCAGGTGGTTGGAGTGCCGTGCTCCTAACGCCGAAGTTGCAGATTTGATTCCCACAAAGGCCAATGAACTGTGCCCTCTATAGCTAAGATTGTGAACAACGGCTCTCCCTGGAGCTGGGCTGTCGTGAGCAGCTGGAGGTCAGTGTGGGCTGCCATGGGGTATATCATGTGCTGCCAGGAGTGGCCGGCAGCCATCATGAGTGACCGCAGCCGGCGAGAGCTGCCATGAGCTGCTGTGAGCAGCCTACCAACGACCGGTGACCGACTGCCTCAGCCAAGAGGAGTGCAAGGCTCATACCACCATGGGCCAGGGAGCTGTGTCCTACACAACTAGACTGAGAAACAACTGCTTGAACCAGAGTGGGGAGGGATTGGGAAGGCAGAAGAAGGGGGGAAAAATAGATTGGGGTATATATTTAAAATAGATAGATACATGCATGGTACTATCACACCTGGGGCTTGGCAGTGGACCAGGTGTGTGACAGTAGTGGTCAAGAAATGCTTTTGCAGATGGTTAGCTCAGTTGGTTAAAGCGCAGTGCTCTTAACAAGGTTGCCAGTTAGATCCACGCATAAGCCACTGTGAGCTGCACCCTCCACAACTAGATTGAAACAACTACTTGACTTGGAGCTGATGGGTCCCAGAAAAACACTTAATAAAAAGGAAAAAAATGTTTTTATTTGACTTGAAATGTTTTAGGCTTTTTTCCAATATATATATTTTTTAATTTTATCGGGGAATATTGGGGAACAGTGTGTTTCTCCAGGGCCCATCATGGGGGGCGCAGCTCACTGGACGATGTGGGAATCGAACCAGCAATAGTGTTGTTCAGAGCTCGTGCTCTAACCAACTGAGCCACCTGGCCACCCCTCCAATATTTAAAAGACAATTTATAGGCGGCCGTTGGCTCAGTTGGTTACAGCTCAGTACTCATAACACCAATGTCGCCGGTTCGATTCCCACATGGGCCAGTGAACTGCGCCCTCCACAACTAGATTGAAAATAATAATTTGACTTGGAACTGATAGGTCCTGGAAAAACACTTAAAATAAATGTGTTTGTTTTTTTAGGAGGGGCTGAATGGATAAGAAAACAAGTGCTGCCTACAAGAGATGCACTTCAGATTGAAAGATACACAGAGACTGAATGGAGAGGGATGGAAAAAAGATATTTCATGAAAATGGAAGCAAACAAACAAACAAAAATCTGGAGTAGCAATACTTATACCAGATAAAATAGACTTTAAAACAAAGACTATAACAAGGGACAAAGAAGGACCTAGTAATCCCACTTCTGGGTATTTATCTGAAGAAACCCAAAATGCTACTTCGAGGGGACGTGCTCATCCATATGTTCATTGCAGCATTATTTACACTAGTCAAGATATGACGGCAACTTGGGTGTCCCTGAGTGGATGAGTGGATAAAGAGGTGGTACATATATGCAGTAGAATCTTGCCATCTGCAACAGCATAGGTAGACCTAGAGGGTATTGTGCTGAGTGTAGCAAGTCAGACAGTGAAAGACAAATGTCATATGACTTCACTTATAAGTGGAATTAAAGAACAAAATAAACAACAAAGCAGAAACAAACTCATAGACACAGAGAACATTTTGATGATTGCCAATGGGAAGGGGTTGGGAGTACGTGAAAAAGGGAAGGGATTAAGAAGTACAAATTTGTTGTTACACAGTAGTCATGGGGATGTAGGGTATAGCATAAGGAATATAGCCAATAATGTAATGACTATACATTGTGTCATATGAGTACTAGATCTATTGGGTGATAGATGGGACGGGGTTGGGAGCAAGGTGAAAAAGGAGAAGGGATTAAGAAATACAAATTGGCAGTTATAAAATAGTCATGAGGATATAAAGTAAAGCATAGGAAATATAAAAAATATGGTAATAACTATGTATAGTGTCAGGTGGGTACTAGTCAGGGAGATCACTTCATAACTTATATAAATATCTAACCATTATGCTGTACGCCTGCAATTAATATAAAATAATATTGAATGTCAACTATAATTGAAAAATTTAAAAAAGGGGGGGGGGAAGTAAAGGGGAATAAGAGGTTCAAAGTTCCAGGTATAAAACAAATAAGTCTTAGGGATGTAATATACAGCATAGGAAATGTAGTCAGTAATATTGTGATAGTATGGTACAATGTCAGATGGTTGCTGGACTTATCATGGTGATCACTTCTTTAGCACAGGGAATATAAGCAATAATATAGTGATAACTATGTATAGTGCCAGCTGAGTACTGTTGGATAACTTGATGTACGTTGAAACTAATATAATGTTGTATGTTAGCATGTTTTAATAAAAATCTTTTTAAAGTTTTTAAAAATCTTGTTAAGGACACACACAAACACGTGGACACACACACACACACACACACACACACACAGATGTCCTTTAGGAAGTGATGGATAAATAAACTGTGATCCATCCAGACAATGGAATATTAAGCACTAAAAAACCAAAATGAGTTGTCAAGCTATGTAAGGACGTGGAGGAAAATTAAATGTATAGGCTAAGTAAAAGAAACCAGTCAGCAAAGGCTACGCATTGTATGATTTCAACTATATGACATCCTAGAAAAGGCAAAACTATGGAGACAATAAAAAGATCAGGTGCCAGGGTGTGGTGGGGGGGTGAAAAGCACAGAGGATCTTCAGGGCAGTGAAAAAAACTGTATGACATAATGGTGGATATATGTTATTATAGATTTATCCAAGCCAGTCAGACAGACAGTCTCTCTTCTGGGCCTTTGATTTTTGCTCATTTCCTACCTCAGGACTCTTGAAGTTACTCTTTATCTTGAAATCTTTTCCTTTCAGTCCTCACACAATTCATTCTCCTCCCGTAAATGTTGGTTCAAAATATCCCCTCACCAGAAAATGTCTTTCTGAATAAATTATTTTAAGTAGTCTTTGCCTCAAAACCACCCACATCGCATACATTTTCCTAAGTATTCATGCTTTTTTTTCTTTTTTTAACTTCTGAGTTGAATACGTGGCCCACCATTCCTAATATTAATGTTTTTTAAAGTGCCTTAGTGTATTTTAGCTCCTTCGTTTGGACCATGTACATTTTCTTAAAATGTATCCTGATAGTTTCAGTTCTGCTGTGATTTTTTTATAGTTTAGTTGTGATTTAGTTATAGTTTTACATTACACTTTCCAACCTATTGATGCCATCAAATAAATAGGTGCCAGTGTTTGTGGAGTACATTTACTAAATTGAGAAGACACAGCCAGTAAATCGAATGGTTCACAAAATGCTTTCTAGATCTATGCTGTTCAGTAGGGTAGCCACTAGCCATATGTGACTACACACAAATTAAAAATAAAAATTCAGTTCCTGTCATACCAGCCACTTTTTCAGTGCTTAGTAGTCATTTGTGGCTTGTGGCTATCATATTGGACAGCACTAATATAGAACATTTTCATTAGCACAGAAATTTCTATTGGACTGTACTAAAATGTGACCCCATTTAAAATTAAAGTATAGATATCACATATGGCTTCATATGCATTTGTGTATACTAGTATATAAATTTTACAGGTTTTCCATCTATATATATAGATTTAAATATTTATTTTCATAGAATGAAACTTTATTAATTGGTTAGGAAATGTTAAAATATTAAATATTTAAAATTAACAAATTCCTTGGAGAAATTTATTTGGCCATTGTTTACTATTTAAAATACGCTGGTTGGTAACATCTGTTTATTTTTAAAATTCTTTGCCACATGGTCCAGAAATTCCACTTCTGGGTATAAACCTCAAAGAATTAAAAATAGGGATTCAAACAGATATTTGTACATCAATGTTTATAGCAGCATCATTCACAACAGGTGAAAACAACCCAAGTGTACTGTGATACATACAAATATATATAATATATATGCGTATCCATATAATGGATTATTCAGCCTTCAAAAGCAATGGAATTTGATACTTGCTAATGTAAGAGACTGGTAGCATAAGGACTGCCGCTTTACGGTTAAGATAGGGTTAACAGCCCTGGCAGCCCTGGGCTCAAGTTAGCATGAGAACTGCTACTTTAAAGTCAGAGTAAGATTAACAGCCTTGAGCTTAAAACAACCTAATGGCCTAATTGTTAGTTCCAAGATGTGGGCATAGAGACCAGATGTTTTATCTCCTGATATGGAAGCTTTTGAAGCGTATCTATTGTAAACCCTTTGAAGCATAGCACAACCTGCACTCCCTAAGACTTTAGTGATTACTAAGCACCTTAGAACTGCTATAAAAACCCTTAGCTTTGTAGGCTAGGGGTCCTTGTTAAAACCCGCTGCGTCAGGCAGAGACGGGGACCCCAGCTAGCTGGAAATAAACCTCGCTGTGTGACTTGCATTATCGTGTGTGTCTCTGTCTTTCTGAGGGGGTGAAAGATTCCCGGACTTAACATTTGGGGGCTCGTCCGGGATCACCCCCCCTCAGAGAAACAGACAACTCCCGATACCGAGGTTTACATAGGGAACCGCGGTAAGAGGTTTGGCCACCTCTGACCGGAGGAAGTCTGAAACAGGGCTCCCCGGTCTTAATCAGGGAGGGCTGAAACGGGTCCTCGGCCAGAGGATGAAACAGGTCTCTGCTTGGTCTGGTCTCTGCTTGGTCTGGTCTCTTTGAAAATTCTCACGGGAAGGAAGGAGTGGGTTACGACCCTGAAGGCTCCAACTCTGGAAGTCGTGGGAGACGTCCCCGACGAGAAGGTGGCCCAACGACGTCCGTAGTGGATGCCGTTCGGACGGGCCCGGGGTAAGGATCCTGAGTATGGTGTGATTGAAACGGCGCCTGTGGATGTAGTGTGGTTGACCGGCCGGCGGGTGTTGAAAAGTCCTGTGCGAAGTTGTGTATTTTCTGGCATTGTGTTTTCGGTCCTTTCTTTTGTCTTTTCCTGGTTTCTCTTTATAACCATTATGGGACAGGCTCAAGTAACACCTAAGACTCTGTTCCTGAACCATTTTCCTGACATCCGCGCCAAAGCTCGTGATTATGGCGTGGAAGTGAAAAAAGGTAAGTTTAATACCTTCTGCTCTGCAGAGTGGCCTACTTTTAATGTGGGCTGGCCCCCCCAGGGGACTTTTTCTCGGACATCGTTAAGAAGGTCCGAGAGATTGTTAATCGGCACCACCCGGACCAATATCCCTATATTCTGGTATGGCAAGCCTTAGTGGAGAGTCCTCCCTCCTGGCTTAAACCCTTTGTCCCCGATAAGCCGGAAGATCCCCCCAAGGTCCTGACTGTTTCAGAACCCTCCTGCCAGCCGGCGGGGCCCACGGCTAGCCCGAAACCCCCGGAGAAGCCGGCCCAAAAACCCATCCTACAGGAAGGGTCAAACATACATCCTTCTTTGATAGATCTAGATTTTGAAGAGAACCCCCCCGCCCCTTACGCGCCGGCGCCACTCCAGCCTGAGGCCGCTGCCACTTCTGAGCTTCCTTATTCAACGGCTCCCTCTACACCGGCTCCCCCTGCCCCAGTCCAAGGACCGGCGAGGGGATTGAGGTCTCGTAGACACCGGGAAGAAACTCCAGAGGAGGAGCCATCCTCCTCCACCTCCGCGGGGGCGCCGATTCTCCCTGTGCTAGCCCTAGGAGGGACTGGCCCAGATGGGGAGCGTGCATACCAGTATTGGCCCTTTTCAAGCAGTGATCTGTACAACTGGAAGGTCCAAAACCCTTCTTTTTCTGAGGACCCGAAAGGTTTAACTGACCTGTTTGAGTCTGTCATGCACACGCACAGTCCCACTTGGGATGATTGCCAGCAGCTTCTTAAGACTTTATTCACCACCGAAGAGCGCGAGCGGATCCTCACCGAGGCCAGAAAGAATGTCCCCGGCGACAATGGACGGCCAACGACTCTACCGAACCTGATTGATGAGCGCTTTCCCTTGAACAGACCGGAGTGGGATTATGCTAATGCAGAAGGTAGGGAGCGTCTCTGAGTTTACCGCCAGACTCTTATGGCAGGTCTCCGAGCGGCGGCACGCCGCCCCACCAATCTGGCCAAGGTAAAAGCTATAATGCAAGGGGAAAATGAAAGCCCGGCCGTGTTTTTGGAGCGCCTCTATGATGCTTATAGGCAGTACACCCCATTGGATCCCCTAGCAGAGGAGAACCAGTCGGCTGTAATTATGTCCTTTATAAACCAGGCCGCCCCAGATATAAGAAATTATATAAACAGGAGGGACTAAGAGAGATGTCTATTCGGGATTTGATGAAAGTAGCGGAAAGAGTCTTCAACACTCGAGAGACTCCCGAAGAAAGGGAAGATAGAATTAGGAAAGAAAATCAGGAATTACAGGAATGAATCAGGAAGGAGGACAGAGAACATCAGAGTAGGGAGAATAGGAGGCAGCAGAGGGAGATGGCCAAGATCTTGTTGGCAGGCGTACAAGGTACAGTCAGGGAAAGACCGAATCCGGCCGGGCCAGCCCAACCGTGGAGACCGCGCCCCCAACTGGATAGGAGACAATGTGCCTACTGTAGAGAGTATGGACATTGGAAGAGGAAGTGCCCCAAGCGCCAGGGCCAGACTGGGCAGGATGCACGAGTTCTGCTGGCAGGGATGGACAGTGATTAGAGGGGATGGGACTCGGATCCCCTCCCCTAGTCTTGGGTAACTGCATATGTGGAGGGGAAGCCAGTAGGATTCATGGTAGATACAGGAGCTCAGTACTCAGTTTTGAACAAGCATACAGAGCCCTTGTCTCAGAAAACCAGTTTGGTGCAGGGGGCAACTGGGTCTAAGGCTTATCGGTGGACCAGTAAGCGCCAAGTGGACTTAGGCCGCCACCAAGTTACCCACTCCTTCCTGGTTATCCCTGAATGCCCGGCCCCCTTATTGGGGCGCGATCTCCTGACTAAGATCAAGGCCCAAATCCATTTTGAGCCGGATGGCATCAAGGTATTAGATGGCCAAGGACAGCCCCTCCATATTTTGACCCTGTCTCTTGCGGATGAACATCGCCTGTTTGCCCTGCAAGACAAACCCTCCAACCTTCCCCCTTCTGGATGGCCCCATGAGATGGACTATTGGGTTAAAACGTACCCTCAGGCGTGGGCAGAAATAGTGGGTGTAGGTCGAGCGGTCCGCCAAGCACCAGTAGTAGTTGAACTTAAAGCCTCGGCTCAGCCTGTCCGGATCCGCCAGTACCCCATGTCCTCTGAAGGGCGAAAAGGGATTGCCCCACACATTAACCATCTCCTGGAAGCTGGAATACTAAAACCTTGCCATTCTGCTTGGAACACCCTACTCCTCCCCATTAAGAAGCCAGGGGGAACGATTATAGGCCAGTCCAGGACCTGAGGGAAGTGAATAAGAGGGTTGAAGACATCCACCTCACGGTCCCTAACCCATATACCTTACTAAGTCATTTACCCCCTTCACATATTTGGTATTCTACCTTAGACCTAAAAGATGGATTTTTTAGCATAGCCCTGGCACCTAGCAGCCAACACATTTTTGCCTTCGAATGGCATGATGCCAATTCGGGAACCCCCGGGCAGCTGACCTGGACTAGACTACCGCAAGGCTTCAAGAACTCTCCAACTCTGTTTAATGAAGCCCTAAATCAGGATTTGGATTCGTTTCGCCAGAGCCATACTTCAGTTACGCTCCTGCAGTATGTAGATGATTTGCTCCTGGCGGCCCCATCTGAAGCTGAATGCCGGCAGGCCACTGGAGACCTCCTCCAAGAGCTGGCGCAGCTAGGCTATCGGGCCAGTGCAAAGAAGGCCCATATATGCAAGCAAACAGTCATCTATCTAGGATATAAGCTGCAAGAAGGAACTAGGTGGCTGACAGAGGCCATTAAAGAAACTATTCTTAGACTTCCAGTCCCGACCTCAGCCCGATAGGTCCGTGAGTTTTTAGGGACGACAGGCTACTGCAAGCTGTGGATTCTGGGGTATGATGAAATAGCGAAGCCTCTGTATGATGCAACCAAGGACAAGGTCCCTTGGGCCTGGGGGGCAGACCAACAGAAGGCATATGAGAAACTCAAGGTCGCCCTCTTAAGAGCCCCGGCCCTAGCATTGCCAGACCCCCTGAAGCCCTTCACTCTTTTCGTTGAGGAGAGAAAGGGAATAGAGAAAGGGGTACTGATGCAGCACCTGGGGCCTTGGAAACGTCCGGTTGCCTATTTATCTAAGAAGTTAGATCCAGTTGCAGCAGGTTGGCCCCCATGCTTAAGGATTATCGCGGCGGTAGCCCTAATGGTGAAGGATGCAGATAAACTCACTTTCGGGCAACATCTGAAGGTGGTGACCCCCCATGCCATAGAGGGGGTCCTGAAATGTCCCCCTGGTAAGTGGATGACCAATGCCCGCCTAACCCATTACCAAGGACTCTTGCTAGACGCACCCCGGATCATCTTCGCTGAACCCACCGCTCTGAATCCAGCCACCCTGCTGCCGACCCCGGATCTGGAGGCTCCTCTGCATGATTGCCAAGAGATCATGGCGGAAATCACCCAGATGCGCCCCGACCTCCAGGACGCCGCATTACCTAACAGTGAGTTGATATGGTACACTGATGGAAGCAGCTTCATTACAGATGGTGTGCGGAGGGCGGGCGCTGCGGTGGTAAACCAAGATGGGAACATTATTCGGAGTGCCTCGCTTTCCCCGGGGACCTCAGCCCAGAAGGCCTAACTGATTGCCCTGGCGGAAGCGCTGGAACGGGCCAAAGGGAGACGAGTGACTGTCTACACCGATAGCCGCTACGCTTTTGGCACTGTCCATGTGCATGGCGCCATCTACCGGGAGAGGGGCTTTGTTACAGCAGAAGGAAAAGTTCTGCGCAATCTTCCTGAGATACAGAGACTGCTGATGGCCGTGCAAATGCCCTGGGCAGTTGCAGTCGTCCACGTCCCCGGGCACCAGACTGCACGGACTCCAGAAGCTGAAGGAAACAGGCGAGCGGATAAAGCCGCCAAGATAGCGGCAATGGCTTCACCAGCATCAGCTTTAGCCCTCACCCTGCCCACACCCGAGCTCCCGCACCTGCCACCGCGACCTGACTACACTCCGGAAGACCTGCACTGGATCCAGAGCCACCACTGTCCGGAGTCTGATCAGCAGGGGTGGCATCGGGATGCAGAAGGAAGATTGATACTGCCGGCACACCTAGGACTGTTTCTTCTTTCCAACCTGCACCAAGCCACCCACTTGGGGAAAAAGAAGTTGCTGTCAATTCTCGAGTCTTCCCGCCTCTGGTTTCCCCGACAAGCAGCTCAGATCCAAGAGATCGTAGATCGGTGCATTGGGTGCCAGGCTATGAAACCCAGTAAAAAAGGACCCCAACATTCAGGTACGAGGGTATGGGGAAGGGCGCCGGGACGGAGTTGGGAGGTCCGCGAGTTTTTCCACCCAGCCTGAAAATGTGTCCACTGAGGTAAAGCCGGGGAGGTGTGGGTATAAGTACTCACTAGTAATGGTTGACACATTTTCAGGCTGGGTGGAAGCCTCCCCCCGAAAGAGGAAACTTCCCAAGTTGTTGCTAAGGTGTTACTAGAAGAAATTTTTCCCAGATATGGGGTCCCCGAAGTTTTAAGCTCCGATAACGGCCCAGCTTTCATCAGTAAAGTCCTACAAGGGCTAGCCCAAGCTATGGGGACCAATTGGAAGTTACATTGTGAATATAATCCCCAGAGCTCAGGGCAGGTAGAGAGAATGAATCGGACTTTAAAGGAGACCTTATCCAAACTGGCCATCGAGACTGGCGGGGACTGGGTGACCCTCTTACCTTATGCCATTTTCCGGGTCCGGAACTCACCATATGTACATGGTCTGACACCTTTCGAAATTCTATACGGGGCACCACCCCCCATTATTTCCCGGACTCTCTCGGATCTGGACCCCAATGTGGCCCCAAGTTATCTGGCCAGTTTAAAAGCCCTGCAAGGGGTCCAGCATGAGATTTGGCCTCTAGTGCGTTCCCTGTATGAAGTTAAAGACGCACCAAACCCGGAACATGGCATCGTTCCGGGAGATTGGGTATGGGTAAGGAGACACAGGTCCCGAACACTGGAGGAAAGATGGAAAGGTCCTTATGTGGTTATTCTGGTTACCCCCACTGCCTTAAAGGTTGACGGCATCGGGCCTTGGGTCCATCACTCTCACGTGCGCCGAGCCAACCAGCTGGAGCAGACACAAGCTGAAGAATGGACTGCGCGGCAGCACCCTGATAACCCTCTGAAGCTGCAACTCTTCAGGCCTCGAGGAAGCGTCAAGTCCCCTGTATCCGCCAACGATGGAGTGGCTGCTAGTCCTGCTTCTACTCAACATCTGGGAGAAAAGCCACGCAGGGATCAACCCACACCAACCCCATAAGCTAACCTGGACCCTAACGGACGGACAGACCCAAACTACCCTTAATAGCACTGCCTATACTGCCCCAGTCAATACTTGGTGGCCAGACTTGTTTTTTTGACCTGCGTGACATTTTTGGCCTTAAACGTGGACGGCAGTATGACTACTCAGTCAGGTCCAAGCGGGCCTTAATCGACACCTCTCAAGGACATAGTACACAAGGGTTTTGGGCTTGTCCGGGGAACCTCAGAAACAATTGGAAAACCTGTGGCAGCCCAGACCGCTACTATTGTGGTAGCTGGAGTTGTGTCACCTCCTATGACGGGCCTCGACAGTAGGACGTTGGGAATAAAGATCTTGTCAAATTCTCCTTTAGGGACCCCCACAACCAGGTACCCCAGGTACGTGTCCAATTTAACCAAGACGCGGCACAGAAAGAGCGTGGTTGGTTGTCAGGATTAACTTGGGGGTTCCAATTAGATATAGGTCGGTTGGCATGGATGGGCCCCCACCCCGGCGGTCTTCTGACTATTCGACTGTCGGTCGAAACAATTAGCACTCAGGTAGGTCCAAATAAAGTACTGGCCCCTCTTATCCCTACCAAGACCCCGGGAATATCCAGGGATAAAGACACCACAAGAAAAGTCGAAGGAACCCAGCCCGAGACCCCTGTAACTCCTTCGACCCCTGTTACACAGGCTACTGAAGACTCATTACGGAAACTAATGCGCACTGTATATGAGGCCCTTAATGCCACCAGTCCTAACCTCACAACTTCCTGTTGGTTGTGCTATGACGTTAAGCCCCCGTTCTATGAGGCAATTAGGCTTAATGCCACTTACACCGCCTCTAACAGTAAGAACCCCTCTCAGTGTTCATGGGGGGATCGTAAAATTGGCTTAACCCTGCAACTAGTAAGGTTGCAATGGAACCTGTTTAGGGAGAGTGCCCCGGGCTAAGCTAAGTCTATGTGCCTCCATAGACCACACCCCTAGTTGGAAAAGTGACATCAAATGGTTCATCCCCAATGCTAATGGATGGTGGATATGTTCAAAGACTGGCCTCACCCCATGCCTATCTACCTCGGTCTTCAATGCCTCCAATGAATTCTGTGTCCTGGTAGCTGTATTGCCCCGTGTTCTCTATCACCCTGAGGAGCGTATGTATTTACATTGGGATAGTGACACAAGTGTGAGAAGTAAAAGAGAGCCCATCACTGCCCTAACCATTGCCACTCTGTTCAGTTTAGGAATAGCCGGAGCTGGGACCGGCATAGCTTCCCTAGCTACTCAACAATCAGGAATGACCTCCCTGAGAGTGGCCATAGATGAGGACATAGAAAGACTAAAAACCTCTATTAGTCATTTAGAGAAGTCGCTCACCTCCCTATCCGAAGTAGTACTCCAAAATAGAAGAGGACTTGATTTGTTGTTCCTCCAACAAGGTGGATTGTGTGTTGTGCTGGGGGAAGAATGCTGTTTTTATGCTGACCATAGTGGAGTAGTAAAAGAATCTATGGCAAAAGTTAGAGAAGGGCTAGCCAAGAGAAAACGTGAAAGAGAAGCTCAAGAAAACTGGTTTGAAACTTGGTTTAATAGATCCCCCTGGTTCACCACTTTAGTATCAACCTTAGTAGGCCCAATTCTTTTACTTGTGCTTATTTTAACATTTGGCCCTTGCATATTAAACAAGCTTATTAATTTTGTAAAAGATCGTGTTAATACTGTCCAGCTCATGGTCCTCAGACAACAACATGAAAGAGTGCCCGCCCCTGGAGACCTCAGCTGGCCCATAAATGAGCAAGATTCCTCATTATGAACAACAAACAGGGGGGAATGTAAGAGACTGTTAGCATAAGGACTGCCGCTTTACGGTTAAGATAGGGTTAACAGCCCTGGCAGCCCTGGGCTCAAGTTAGCATGAGAACTGCTACTTTAAAGTCAGAGTAAGATTAACAGCCTTGAGCTTAAAACAACCTAATGGCCTAATTATTAGTTCCAAGATGTGGGCATAGAGACCAGATGTTTTATCTCCTGATGTGGAAGCTTTTGAAGCGTATCTATTGTAAACCCTTTGAAGCATAGCACAACCTGCACTCCCTAAGACTTTAGAAATTACAGAATGTCTTAGTTATGTGAGAATTGAAGTTCATACTGTACTCCCTAAGACTTTAGTGATTACTAAGCACCTTAGAACTGCTATAAAAACCCTTAGCTTTGTAGGCTAGGGGTCCTTGTTAAAACCCGCTGCGTCGGGCAGAGACGGGGACCCCAGCTAGCTGGAAATAAACCTCGCTGTGTGACTTGCATTATCGTGTGTGTCTCTGTCTTTCTGAGGGGTGAAAGATTCCCGGACTTAACACTACAAGATGAATAAACCTTGAAGACATTATTCTAAGTGAAGTAAACCAGACACAAAAGGACAAATACTGGATGATCCCACTTATATGAGATACCTAGAACAGTCAGATTTATAAACACAGTAGAATGGTTGTTCCCAAAGGTTGGGGGAAAGAGGATGAGTGATTGTTTGGGATATAGAGTTTCAGTTTTGCAAGGTGAAAACAGTTAATGGACATGGATGGTGGTGATGCTTGCACAACAGTGTAAATGTACTTAATGCCACTAATTGTATACTTAAAAATGACTGAAATGGGTAATTTTATGTTATATTTTAGAAAATATAGAAATAATCCTTCTTCCTCTTAGGAAAATTGACACAATCTTAGGCACAAACTATCTATCAGAGGTTCCCATTCCCTCCTCGTTGGGTTCTACTAATTTGTAAGAACAGTTCACAGAACTCAGGACACTCATTTACTCACTAGATTACGGATTACAAAGGAAATTAAAGGATTTGAATCCACAGCCAGATGAAAAGATGCACAGGGCCAGGTATATGAGAAGGAGCTCAGAGCTTCCGTGTCCTCTCAAGGCATGCCACTCTTTCTTTCCTTAAATCTCTGTGTTCACCAACCCCAAAGCAATCTGAACCCCACCCTTTTGGGTTTTATGGTGGCTTCACCACATAGGCATGATTGATTAAATCGTTGTAATTGGAGATTGATTTAATCTCTAGGCCCTTTTCCCTCCCCAGAGGTCCAGGGATTAGACAGAAAATTCCAACCCTCTAATCACATGGTTTGTCCTCTGGGCATCCTTCAGGGCTTTTCCCAAGTCACTCATTAACATAACAAGCGCGATTTTATTGCTCTCATCATAGGAAATTCCAAGGGCGTTAGCTCTGTAGATGAGGAGCAAACCTGTATTTCTTATAAATCACAATATCACACATCCATTGCTTTTTCCCTGTATCACTCAATACTGTGATGACTTAAAAATGATATGAATAAGTTTATTTTCATTTTCTCTGACATCTGCTGAAGTGGAGCCAGGCTCCATTGGATAGGGCGGTGTGGTGCCTTGTATCTGTCTGCCTCCTGAAGTTCTGTTTACCATCTCCAGAAGGCTCAGCTTTTCAAGAAGCTGACAGTATATTTAGAAGGGTATGTTCCCAGGATGAGAGAGATTTGGAGCCCAGGCTGATGACATCAAATTTATCTCTTGGTCCATTCTGTTCTGGCTTCAGAGAAATAAGACAGTTGTTAATGAGATTGGTGCCATTTGGTGTAATTTCTGTACCTTAGGAGGAAAGATCAGGGGTAAGAAAAATCAATGAAGCCACTTTACAGACACAAATATGGAAGTTAAACTCTTTCCTACCTTTCCAGTCCAACATGGAACCTATTACTTCCTGGGAAAACCATGCACTAGCTGGCCCCTGGCAGGATACTCCTGAGCATTTATTTCTTCATTGACTTAATCATACCTCCCGCAAAAGTTTATTGTTTCCCATGTACCAGGTGATAAGGCAGAAAAGGGTTAATAAAAGTGAACCTGAAGGGGGACTGCCCAGGCCTCTATCCCCTCCCCAGGAACCACCCAGCCTCATCCCCTGGAAATAAATCAAAATGTCCAAACACTCCTAAAAAGAGGAGATAAGACCCAACTGGTATTAACTGGTTCATCACACATGCGCAAACTGTTAAAATCTGTCCGTTAGTTGAACTCTAGCCTCATTATAATACAATTAAAATAAAATGAACATTGGTCAAGGCCCGGTGGCTCAGGAGGTTAGAGCTCCATGCTCCTAACTCCGAAGGCTGCTGGTTCGATTCCCACATGGGCCAGTGGGCTCTCAACCACAAGGTTGCCAGTTCAATTCCTCGAGTCCCGCAAGGGATGGTGGGCTCTGCCCCCTGCAACTAAGATAGAACACGGCACCTTGAGCTGAGCTGCCTCCCGGATGGCTCAGTTGGTTGGAGCACAGGCTCTCAACCACAAGGTTCAATTCCTTGAGTCCCGCAAGGGATGGTGGGCTGCGCCCCCTGCAACTAGCAACAGCAACTGGACCTGGAGCTGAGCTGCGCCCTCCACAACTAAGATTGAAAGGACAACAACTTGAAGGTGAACAGCACCCTCCACAACTAAGATTGAAAGGACAACAACTTGACTTGGAAAAAAAGTCCTGGAAGTACACACTGTTCCTCAATAAAGTCCTGTTCAAAAAAAAATTAAGAAAAAAAATAAAATGAACATTAAGGCTTGGTCCCCCTCCACCACTGTGGGTTTTTCTGTATGCATTCTGGGTAAGAGCATGTGCAGAAAGAAAATAGTTATATAACCAACATATGTTAGTCAAATTACCTCAGTCTATACATCACATCTCCTGCAGTAAGGAAATTTACCTATCCTTTCCTATGTAAGAAAAAGCTAACCTGAAGTTAGGTGCAGTTCTCTGCCCCAGTAACTTCTATGCTGACAACTTTCTTCTCGAATAAACTTCCTTGCTCTCCTCATTTCAGGCTGAGTCTGTGAATTTGTTCACCTTTTGCGAACGACCAGGGGTTAATTCCAATGACAACACTAGGCAATGGTGAACAAAATTCACATTCCGATGGGGTTTCTAGATCCAGCTGGAAAAGAGGGCAATGTAATTCCTTGGGAGGACCCAGACTTGGGAAGAGTTTTCATGGATTCTGACTGATCCCCGGACTCCATGAAGCCTGAAAAGGCACTTGAGCGGGACTCTTTCATCTCCAAGAGAAAGTTGGAGTTGACTCCAGCACATGGAAGGGCTGGGTACCAGGAGGCTCTGCTTTTAGCCAAAATGGGAACAACAGGCTGATTACCTTGAACTCCCATGTCTCAGAGATTTTGTTCCTGGTCTTGTTTCTGTTGTTAGAGCTCATCACAGTCTCTTTTTTTCTGTACATGGAATCTAGATCTTCGATTTTGAAACCAAATCTAAGTGGATAAAACAGAAAATTCATTAAAGCAACTGATGTCATGCAAGCCTCACCACTGCTTCTTTTTCAAAAGGAAAAGGGAAGAGAGAGGTGGTTCATTTTAGGCCCAATTCCAAAATAATTGATAGTCCATATGACATGTAGGAACATTTACCAGTTCTGAAGATACAGCTCAAAAAATTTTTTTTAACTTTTTTTACTTATTTAAGTGTGTTTTTCCAGGACCCATCAGCTCCAAGTCAAGTAGTTGTTTCAATCTAGTTGTGGAGGGCGCAGCTCACACTGGCCCATGTGGGGATCTAACCAGCAACCCTGTTGTTAAGAGTACCACGCTCGGGCTGGCCCGGTGGCTCAGGTGGTTGGAGCTCCATGCTCCTAATGCCGAGGGCTGCCGGTTCGATTCCCACATGGCCAGTGAGCTCTGATCCACAAGGTTGCTGGTTCAATTCCTTGACTCCTGTAGGGGATGGTGGGCTGCACCCCCTGCAACTGACAGTGCAGCTGGACCTGAAGCTGAGCTGAGCCCTAAACAACTAAGATTGAAAGGACAACAGCTTGGCTTGGAAGAAGTCCTGGAAGTACACACTGTTCCCCAATAAAGTCCTGTTCCAAAAAAAAAAAAAAGTCCTGTTCCCCTTAAAAAAAAAAAAAAAAAAAAGTCCTGTTCCCCTTAAAAAAAAAAAAAAGAAAAAGAGTACCGTGCTCTAATCAACTGAGCTAACTGGTCACCCCAAAGCTCAAATTTCTGAACCTCGCACCTAGGACCTTCATGATCAAGTGATGGGTTTCATATCCTGAAAGTCCCCATAATCCCATCCTTACAAGTGCTGGTCTCTCCCTAAAGTACCATGCTCTTCCCTGTGCCTGGAATCCTTTCCATCTTCTTCTCAAAAATGTCTATTTTTTACATGACCCAGCATACAATTTTTTGTCCTACAAGACATAATTCATTGCTATCCATGCTTGCACCCATAAATTATACATACATATGCATATTAAATGTTTATGTTATATATACTATACATAATAATGTAATTTTACAAACACTCATATTTATGTATTGAACACAGACCCACCCCCCCACACCACTGGCAGAATTACATTCCATTTTAGGATTCAGCAGCAATGAATCCTTAGGTAGGCTGCTACATTTCTCTGAGCTAAATGTTTTTTTGGGGTTGTTTGTTTCTCTTTATTTACTTAGATTATGGCTTTTTAAAATTCAATTTTATTTTTAATTATAGTTGACATACAATATTCTATTAGTTTCTGGCGTACAACATAGTGATTCAACATTTATTTACAAAGTGATCACCGCAATAGGTCACCGTACAGTTATCACGATAGTATTGATTATATTCCCTATGCTGTACTATACATCCCCATGACTTATTTTATAACTGGAGGTTTGTGGTTCTTAATCCTCTTCCCTTTTTCTGCCCATCCCCACCCCTCCCCTCTGGCAACCATCAGTTTGTTCTCAGTTCTGTGAGTTTGTTTCTGTTTCGTTTTGTTTGTTCGTTTGTTTTTTGGATGAGCTATATGTTCAATCTCTAAAGCAGACACATAATTTGAACCTCGGGATAATTAAAAAGGCTGAAGGATATGATAGAAAGACTTCAGCCAAGTGCCTGGCTCGTATTCGGTGTGAAGTAATATTCCTTCCTTCCTTCATTCAATAAGTTGAGTGTCATGTGCCAGGCACTGTTCAAAGCACAAGAAATACAACATTGATTACAACAGAAAAGAACTGAACTCCGCCCCCTGCAAATAAGACTGAACACAGCACCTTGAGCTGAGCTGCTGCTGAGCTCCCGGATGGCTGAGTTGGTTGGAGCGCGTCCTCTCAACCACAGGGTTGCAGGTTCAACTCCTGCAAGGGATGGTAGGCTGCACCCCCTGCAACTAGCAACTAGCAACAGCAACTGGACCGGGAGCTGAGCTGCACCCTCCACAACTAAGATCAAAAGGACAACAACTTGACTTGGAAAAAGTCCTAGAAGTACACACTGTTTCCCAATAAAGTCCTGTTCCCTTCCCCAATAAAATCATTTAAAAAAAAAGAAAGAAAAGAAAAAGAAAAGAACTGAAGCGGGTGGAGAGAGCAGACCATGTGAGTTGCAGACCATGTGAGTTCCTGGGGGTAGAACCTACCAGACGTAGAAAACGGCTTATGAAAGGCCTTGGAGTGGGGATGTGCCTGGCATGCTGATGAACAGCTCAAGGCCAGCATGGCTTCCCTTCTCATACGTCTACACCCCTAGGAGAGGGAACAGTCAAATTCATTATCACTTACTTGGACTCTTGACTCTGGAACCCCAATTTGCTTAGCAAGTTGCTCTCTGGAATCAATCCCAGGATAAGGGTTGTTTGTAAATGCTGTGATGAGGATGTGTAATTGGGAGGAAGTATAGCTGGTACGACACCGTCTATCTTCTCTACCTACGATAGGTGTAAGATTGTGGGTCAAGGAACATTTCAGAGATGTTTACATAGTCAGACAAGGAACCCAACTATGTCCCATGGTCTCCATCTAATTTGGAACCTATTGCCTTTCCTTGAGAGGGCCTTGTCCCAGCCCATTCCAGGAGAAAGCTTCTAGAGGAAACACAGTATATGGCTGCATTGCTGGACTTCCATGGAAAGAGGGTATGAAGGGGAAATTCTTAGAAAACCCATGGATCACGTGGGGAAGAATTCTCAGGGGCTATGTTGAATCCTTTGCCAGGAGAAGACTCTGACCAGGAGGCCCTGAGGGAGAGAACATTCTTTTCCCATTCAGAATAGTAGTTGGCTCCACTACTGAAGAGAGGTTCGTGGACACCCAAGAGGCTCTGCTGGAGAATGGGACTGGAGAAGGCTATTTACCATGAATCTTCTCTTCAGGGTGATCTTGGTCTTGGCTTGCTTCTAAGTCCTTCTCAGGTTCTAATCTTGTCTGAACTCGGTGCCTAGCTCTTCGATTCTGAAACCAAATCTAAGTGAGGAAAGAAAACGAGAGAATTAAACATGTCTATGTCATCTCAGCTCCATCACTGCCTTTCCCCAAAGGGAGTCATTCTCATCAGGCCTAAGCTCAGGATTATTACTGATACCTGTCCCATTCAACTAAGTCTTAGGTCAAGGAGTGGTATTTAGCCCCTTCACAGTCTGGTCCCGACATGATTTTCTATAATTATATTTTTATGTTAATAAATAGATGCTGTGATTATTATACATTTAAGAACCAGTTCAAAGGATAACTTTGTTGGATATAAAACAGAAAGCAACAAACAAACTCATAGACACAGACAACAGTATGCTGGTTACCAGAGGGGTAGGGGGAGGATAAAGAGAGGAAAGGAGGTCAAAAAGACGATGATGGAAGGAGACTAGACTTTGGGTGGTGAGCACACAATGGAGCATACAGATTTTGTATTATAAAGTTGTACAGCTGAAATTTATATGATGTTATTAGCCAATGTTACTTCAATACATTAAAAAGATAACCAGCTCAAGCATTTCCTCTTCTCTGAACGTGTACCTACACAGTTACTCCTAACTCCTGTGAACTTTCATGCTGTGTCCACATTCGTGAAGTGAGACTAAGAGCAACATCCTTATGAGTTCATTCTGTGTGTTGATCATGAATTTCCACACAAAGCCCTCAGCACACTGTTACGTAATATGTGTTCAATTAATGGTCCCCCGACCCTGATTTCTGCTTCTTGTCTTGGTGATATAGAACTTGTAACTTACTTGGATTCTAGACTCTTCAGTGTTGATTTCTAAAGCAAGCTTTTGTTTGGTAGCATAACCTGGGTAAGGTGTATGATTGAATGCTTTGATGAGGATATTCAATTGGTCTTCTGTGAATTTGGTGCGGCTTCGTCTGTGATTCTTTGCTGTGGTCTCTGTGGAAAGATTAGGAGAGAAGCATTTAACAGGTCAGCTTATATGCGCATACATTCAAACTTCAGGTTCAAGCTACTGTCTCATTTCATCTTCATTTAGAACCCACCAGAACACACTAGGAAGAAATCTCATGCAATTATAAAGCTCTTAAACACACCAGGGTGATTATTTAACTTCTGCAGCTCATCTGAATGCCTTCACTGGGGAGTCAAGGCCTTCTATTTTCAAAAACCATGAAAAATTGATGTGTACTCTTCATATGGATCAAGAACAACACGAATAAAGAAAATGTATGAAATGTCATTAAAATGATAAATATTTGAACCCCTACAAATGAATATGTGATACAGACACCATTAATCCCCTTTCAGTGTTTCTGATTTAAATTCTTTGACGCATATTGATTCATTTTGAAGTCCATTGCTCTCAATAGCAGACACAAAGGATTAGTTCCCAAAATATTTTTTAAAAACACTATGGGGATAACAAAATTAACTGAAAAAGGAATTCCATACTATCAGTAGAATCTTCAAATAGGGATTAAATACCACATGACACGATTTTAGATAGGGGACACTTTGAATTTGCCAAATCTGGAAAACTTGGCTATTCACTTTTAGAACATATGACTTTGTAGCAGAATTAAACTTAGTGAACTGAGAGCAGAAGAAAAGTTACTGGGGATGCCAGAGGTTCGATTGGAAGTACAACAGCTATGCTCATAGGTACAGGAGACTTTAAGGTACTGAGTCGCTTTGACTGTCACCTCATAAAAAACAAGTTCAATCTTATTTCTTTATTACCTCTGGTACAGTTTTGCAATGTTTAAGGTCATTCCCAGACAGTCAAACTCCACATTATGCAAAGGGAAGATCCAGTAAAAACTACAGCTGTGGCTACCCATTACATTCCTTCAGCAAAATAAAGAATTCCTTTGTATTCCCAGTCCACGAGGGTGCTTTTTGGTTTGATCTTTGAATGTTTGTTCCTCCTGAAAGCCTAAATCTGCAAATGCATACCAATCCACTACCTCCTGGTCTATTGAACTTCATTGAAAGGGGAAGGGTTAACTTGAACATCACCCTTTTACTCTCTTGAATCTCACTAGTCAACCAGGCCCCTACCTGTTTCTTTGACCTCATCACATACGGTGATCTAATTGGCTTTACACCTTAGAATAAGTGTGTACTCCAGCCACCACACCTAACTTCTTTCTTTTCCCCAACCAGGCCAACTTCTTCCTACTCCAGAGCTTGGTGCTTGCTCCTCTTTCCACAATGCTCTCCTTCTCACAATGATGGACTAGCTCTCTCCTTCACATTCCTCAGGTCTCAGCTTGGACACTATCAGAGTCCTTGCCTGTCCCGCCAGTCCAAGCTCACCCACACTCCATGCCATGCTCTCTGGCTTCACCCTGTCTTATTTTCTTCACTGGTCTTCTCTCCCTCTGAAATCTTTTACATGTTCACCTGTTTCTGACTTTTCCGTCTGGTATGAAGTTCCACAAGACATGTTTGTCTGTTTTGTTCGCTATGAAATTCCTAGTGAACAGAATTAGGAACCCCTACATGATTTCTGGGACCCAGTGCAAATATTCCAATGAAATTCTATTCTAATAAAAATGTTGGATTCTTTGTTCAACATTTGTTAACAATGTCAAGATAGAAAAGCAGAGCATTAAACCAAGCACAGGCCCCTTCTAAGCCCTGGACAACTGTGCATGGCACAATATTTACTCCAACATTTGTTGAAAGTTTGAATTACTGAAAAACTCTGCCCCCCACAAAGAAAATCTAAAACCCCTTAAAACTACCTAAAAACTGCAAAATAATTGCCCCCACTCCAAACCAATACACTTTTAATCAGAAACTAAGAGAAATGATGGCTTAGAGAGAAGTTCCAATAGTCTGTGATAGAATTTTTCTGATGGCAAAGTGATCTGCTCTGAGGTTGGTCTTGGGTTTAAAATCCTCACTGGACCCCACCCATCTTATGCCTTCATTTTTCAGCTCATAGGTCCTTGACTGTACCCACTCTTAAGACCTAGGGCATGGGAGAGGGGACAAGCAAGTTAGGAGTTCCTGAGACACTGACAGGTAGAGCCTGGGCAGGGAGGAGAAGATGAGAAAGAGCTAGAGAAAGATGAAAGATAAACGAGGGAAGCAAAGAGATAAAATTAAGATCTATCTCTTCAACCCAGGATCCATGTTTTATCCCCATATACAAAAGGCTCCTTGAGAGCTGTATCAAGATCTACTTCACCTCTGGCTCCAGGGCACGGAGCTTGGCACGAGGTGCAGCTTGGCAGTTCCTCTACTGTGTCTGCACCCTATAAGATTTGACACATATGCATACGGATAATGCAAATAAATATTCACCACCATAGTGTTGGTTGTAGAGAACATTTTAAGTATCTTTCACTAGGGAACCACGTTTCCAAATAAAAATACCAGTAAGCTCTTTAAAGTAAACATTATTTTAGAATTTTTTTTTTAAATTAGGGAATGTTGGGGAATAGTGTGTTTTTCCAGGGCCCATCAGTTCCAAGTCAAGTCGTTGTCTTCAATCTAGTTGTGGATGGTGCAGCTCACTGGCCCATGTGGGAGTCGAACCTGCAACCCTGTTGTTAAGAGCTCTCACTCTAACCAACTGAGCCATCCAGCTGCCCTAGAATGTGTTTTGATTTACAGAGAAGTTACAAAGATAGTATGGGGAGTGCCCATATATTCCACACCCAGTTTCCCTTATTTAACATCTTATTTTAGTATGGTACATTTATCAGAAGTAATGAGTCAATATTGATATGTTATTAGTACTAAAGTCCATACTTTATTCAGACTTATTTTAGTTTTGACCTAGTATCCTTTTTTCTATTCTAGGATCCTATCCAGTGTACAAAACACATTTGGTCATCATATCTCCTTAGGTTCCTTTGGGCTCTGACAGGTTCTCACACTTCCTTTGTTTTTGATGACCTTGATAATTTTTTTAAGTTTTTTTTTAAACTTTTATTTATTTTAAGTGTGTTTTTCCAGGACCCATCAGCTCCAAGTCAAGTAGTTGTTTCAATCTCGTTGTGGAGTGTGCAGCTCACACTGGCCCATGCAGGGATCGAACCAGCAACCCTGGTGTTACGAGCATTGTGCTCTAACCAACTGAGCTAACCGGCCGCCCCAACCTTGATAATTTTGAAGAGTACTGAGCAGGCATTTTGTAGACCCTCATTGGGGTTTATCTGATGTTTTTCTCGTGATTGGGCTAGGATTATGTTTTTTGAGGAGAAATCCAATAGTATTTTGTGGGCAACCTGAGATGTATAGGGAGAATAAAAGCCCACAAAGTAGGTAAGATATTTTGTTAAAGAAGGATCAAGATGATAGATTTACTCATCCACATAAAACAATAGAGTAGTAAAAACAATTTTTTTCCCTACGATGCAGAAACAGACAATTAGACAAATGGAACCCAACAGAAAGCCAAGAAACAGGCCTGTTATATGTGAGAACTTGGGATAGTTATAGCCTCCAAAATCAGAGGGAAAGGGTGGTGTTGGGTTAAAAAAAATGGCTTACTATATGAAGGAAAATGAACCTGGGTCACACAATATATGATATATAATATAAGTGACAAATTAAAGACAGGTGAAAGGTAAAAATAAATGAAAGATAATGTAGAAGCAAACCTATGTTATACTGAGATAGAAAACAGTGACTTAAATAACATACCAAAATGTGTAATGGGAAAAATTGCTGGAACTAAACACACCATAATTGAAGCCTTCAGTTCAAAAGTTAGAAAAGCAGATGGAAGTCAGATGCTTGCAATGATGGGGGTAGAGTCGGGAGATCAGAACCCTTCTGGAGAGCTGGCAGGAATGTAATTTATTCTAGATCATCTGTAGGACAATCAGGCTATGCTTGTTAAAATTATGTATAGTAAGTAATTGTAACGTTGTAATCCATTTCTCACCCAGATCTCCAAGATGTATTTTTCAGAATGCTGTTTGTAGTAACAACTGAAGCAACCTAGATGCCCATCACTAGGAGAATGGTAGTGGCAGATGCCCATGATGAAACTTTATGCATAAGACCAAAACAATGAGGGAAAAAAATGACAAAGAAGAAAGATAATAGGTCCCAAAAGTATAGTATTAGGTCAAGAAAGACGTAGAATGAGGTTTATGTAGTGCAATATTATTTCTATAAATTGAAAATGCATATGCCGACATGGGTGAACACATAAAAATTAATCAAACTGCATACTTAAGATTTATGCATTTTACTGAATGTGTTATTTCTTGATTAAAAAAATTAGAGGAAAACAAGTTATTCAATAAAGATCATCTAATCTAAATAAAATGTATCACACCAAAAAAAATGCTGTGTACTTATCAAGGATACACACATATATAACCAAAGGACATGTAATACACTAGAATGGATGGATGCCTACGGACAAGGTGGAGAAGGAATAGGAATGGTTGGGAAAATAAAGTGGATAAAAATATTTTGCATACGGATATCGTTATTGATTTCTAGAGTTACACTTTTAACTGATAAGCATAAATAAAAGAATTAAAAACATTTATAGGGTGGCCGTTTCGCTCAGTGGTTAGAGCACAGTGCTTATAACAAGAAAGCCGCCAGTTGGATTCCCACATGGGCCAATGAGCTGCGCACCCTCATAACTAGATTGAAAACAACTTGACATGAAGCTGATGGGTCATGGAAAAACACAGTTCCCCAATATACACCAATTTTTAAAAAAATTATAGAGCTACGTAATTCGTACTACCCATGTATAATGCACATCCTTATTTTTCCCTTACAAACTTGGGCAAAAAGTGCGCATTATACATGGCAAAATACGGTAGTTAGAGAAGATCTCAGTGGGATCCAGTTAAGCAAAGACCTGAAGGAGATTAGAGAGGGAGCAACGTGGACATTTGGGAGAGGAATATTGCAGGGATTGGGGGTAGGAAATGGGGGCCTGCCTGGCCTATTCAACTACAGCAAGAAGGCTAGAAATGCTGAAGAGGGAACAAACCAGGAGCAGATGAGGTTCAAGGCCTTCAGGGTGGGGCATGGTGGGGCCATGTGCCTTTTCCTCCCAGGACTGTGGGAAGTCACAGAAGAGTTTTCAATAGATAAAAGACATGATCTAGTTGAAGGTTTAATAAGATCACTTAGGCTACCGTGTTGAAAATAGATTGAATGAGGGGCCAGGTTGAAACAGATCAGTTAGGTGGACCTTTCGAAAACCCAGAGTGACAATGGTAGGAGTGGACTGAGAAATAATCAGATTCCTAAAATATTTACAGATTAAAGCCAACAGAATTTCCAGCCTGCTTAGATAGACGTTATGAAAAACCGGAGTCAAGAAGGAAATATGGAAGCGACTTTGATTCCAAAGACATTCTGGTCTCTGAACTTTTTGATGCCTTCCAGTTTCTTCCTTTGAATGTGTCTCTCTCCTTTTCCTTTTCCCCATCTGTTCTTTCCTCCCATCTTCCTTCCTGAAGCAAGATTTTGTCTTCTTTATTTCTTGAATGTCTGCATTTTATGAAATTCTCAATGTTCAAATGCACAGAAAACAGCTTATTTTCATATCACGTGAGAGAAACTGGATTTCCCCCACTACAATGATTTTAAAAGTTTGAAAAATGGAAAACCCACAGCTTCCGTCAATCCCGCTAGATGTTCAGCCCCATTTCCTCCCCAAACCAACAGAACTGAAAACCACAGTCAGGTGCGTGGAAAACTTACTGTTTGGAAAGTTGTTTTGGGCCATGTTGTAATAGTCTTGAAGCTTTCAACCGGGAGACAGTGGCTGGTTAAGGCTGGTTTTATATGACAATCCCCTCCCATTAATTTGTATGATCAGCCCCTCCCATTTATTTAGTCCTTAGTGGTGATCCTAAAGTTCCAGTTTGACTAATTCTGTCATTTCTTAGAAGGAAATGATAGAGTCTAGGAAGGACTAGATAGGATTTTTTTTCTGTTAATAGAAATTTAATAATTTATACCAACCTCTACCTAAACCATCACAACAGATTTTTGAGTGCTATCTTGTATACACATTGTTTTCTCGATGTTTATTATATATCTATGTATTCTTTTTAAAATTGTTTTCTCATGCGCTTCATTTATCTTTCGAAGTGATGAACTTTTCCTATTAAATTAAAAGAGTTCTTTAAATTAGTACCAGGATTAGAGTAAGGCAAGTGAGGCTCTCACCTCGGGAGCAATATTTGAGGGGATGCTAAAAATTCTGTGATCAAGATAAATAATAATTTATGCAATACTTAAAAAGCAAAAATGTATTGCAAAAGTTCACGTTTACAAAAATATAAAAATTGTAAATAAAAACAGGATCCTCCCCTGCACTGGCAGGAGTTATGCAAGTGAGGGTTTCCTGTGCAAGGAATGAAAGGTTCTCTCTTGCAATCTTAAGGTCACTGATTGGTCTTGAGGGAAATTGACAAGTCCTTCTGATTGTTTATAGCTATAACCCACAGTACTGTAGGATAAAATGGGAAGTTTTATTACACATATACGTTTGTGTGATTTAAAAAATAGTTTTAAGAGCAATTAGGTAAGACATAAATTTTATTTGTTGATGTATTTGACTTTTAACAAATAATTTGATCAAATATCAAACATTCTCTGGAAAAACAATTTTTTAACCAGGAAAATAACCTACTTAACAAGAAACCTTCCCTTTTAATTGACTTAAAACAGTGATAAATTGTTATGTTATGAAATTTTTTTCACTTAATTTGTATGGAAACCTCGAGCACAATTTTCTGCTGTTTGTATTTATTAATATTTCTAATTTTGATACAAATTTTTATGTACACCTATTTTGGTGTTAAATATAATTTGTATGACTTAAGTTAATGAATATAACTGAAATATTTATATATATTTGCTCCAATTAAATACTGTATTTTAAAATACATATATTAAATTTATACTAAAAAATTTAAAAATACATGGCATCTAAAAAGCCAACTAGTACAATGCTCAGGAAAAGAAGAAAAAATGAGTGCAGAAATTGATCAAAAATCATAAGGAGCATTTATAATTTTGACTAGAAAACAGTACTCCCACTACTGAAAATGATCCAGTATCCAACATTGACATTATTAGAGTAGAATTGTCATCAAATTCAGAGTCAACTAAAGAACTTTTTCTCATGTGAGGAAAATAACTAAGAAAGGGGAATGCTAGAATTCCCAGTGAACATGAGTATGAATAATAAAGTAAGAAGAAAAGAAAAGGAAAGAAAAAAAAGAAGATATTGTTTAAAATAAATTTTAATAAACCTCCATTATAGCTTTCAATTCCCAATAAAATAGTAAGGATTTTAACAGAAACGTATCTGACTCAGGACAAGATGCAGATTTTAGCAATTTTACTTTACATGAAGGCCAACGATTTTCAAAAGACTGGTGTTTAAAAAAATAGTCTAATGACAAGCTGTTGCATCATGACTTGCTCATTTATTCCAAAGAATCCTTGTCTTTATTTTATTTTCCATTTGCAACTCAAACTCATCATTTCTAGAGAGTGAGATTGTAAGTACTTCCCCACGACACCCTTCAATTTTGCAGTCTGGTTTAGTTTAATTTTCTGATTTTTCTACAGGATTACATAGCATCTGTGTAAATTAAACAGTATTGGTAATACATAAAATCTCCTGTAATTAATTAAGAATAAGACATACAACCAAATAGAAAAATAGATGAACATTCCTTTATTCATACATTTCACATATCGAGTTTCATCAGATGTGAAATAAAATCAGATTTCAGATTTACATGTATATACTTGTCATTATTCCCTAAACAATATAGTATGACAATTATTTACTTAGCATTTACATTGTATTATGTATTATAAGTAACCTAGAGATGACTTAAAGTATACAGAAGGATGTGCATAGGTATATGCGAATACCAAATCATATTCTATGAGGGACTTAAGCATCCTCAGATTTTGGTATTTTCAGGGGTTCTGGAGCCAATCCCCTGAGGATACTGAGGGATGACTGTATTTATTGAGTCTCATCAGATGATGACTCTTTGCCCAATTGTGCATATTGTCTTAAATTTTTATTCTGAATACATACATATACACATGCATATGCATATACATACACAGGGTGCCAAAAAATGTATACACATTTTAAGAAAGGAAAACTATTGAAATTGTAATACTCAACATATACTGATAACAAAAGATGAATACAAGTCATGTCTGACTTCTGCAATTACAAGAGGTGCTCAAAGTGGTTACCATCAGCATCCAGACACTTCTGATTATGATGAACTACTGCTTGAGCAACATTGACCAAAGTGTCCACTTGTATACATTTTTTTGGCACCCCGGTATATGAAGGATGAATTATAAATGCTAATTGTTCTACTTCCAGTAGTCAAGAGGGCATTCGTAATGTGAACCATTTATAAAGATACACAAAATATCTCCATTGAATCTAATCAACCACTTGTAAGAAGCAAGGAGTTAAATGACTCTGTATAAGACATTTTCAAAACATTTTTGGAAAACTAAGGAATATAATGGTGTTGGTTGATTGCTTCTAGTGTTGCTAGACAAAGGCGTGGAAGAAAAGGATGAGCTCAGGGATTTGAATTCCCAAATCACACACCCCATAAGTGACCTAAGAGCTTCTCTGTGTGCCCTGAAGGAGACTCTTATCTCCTGTAAACACAAGGCTGAAATTGCTGAAAATCAAATACAAAACCTCAACCTGTGATTGACTTACAAAACAGTTGGGCTCCCAGCCTCACAGGATAGCCACTATAAAAGTAAGGGTATTAACTGGAAATAATGGGGTCATGTAAGTTGTCATGGGATGTGTGGGAAGAACTTGATGAAAATGGGGACACTGAGACCCTGTATTCTGAAGTTTTCTTTGCCAATGGTAAAGGTCTCTCCTTCCACAGTGGAAGCTACCTCCCCACCCCAGTGGTATCCGCCTTTCCACCTCTGAGGGAATCAACACTGCAATGCCTGAGGAAACGGTATGGCATTCCAGTTCCCTGAGGCAGTTGCCATGTAAGACAATGCTGCTCCTGCTCAGGAACCCCCTCCCCCCACTACTCCTCACTGCGTTTAGACCATACTGAAGTCCCAGCGGACCCCTAAATGGGAGGTACAAAGTATGACCCATGAGGAAGTGTATTAAACTTCAAAAAAACTACTTGAGTTTTCTGGGGAATATGTGTGGGAACAGATACTAAGGATGTGGGATAATGGAGGAAGAAATATAAAGTTGGATCAGGCTGAGTATATTGGTATGGGCTCACAAAGAAGAGATTCTCACCTAACCTCATGACCCTAGAAAGGGATCTGTTTGGTTGGTTGGTTGGTTGGCTAAACTGCGGACCAAAACATGGCCCAAGGTGAGTGAATTGGAAATGCCCAAACTTCCATGTTTAATGGCTGAGGGATATTTGAATGTTAGATCTACTCGCCCACACTAGCTGGCTCCATAAGACATACGTTTTACCCATACTTTGAGACAAAATTGTAAGGGGAGCACCAGCATCCTTGAAGAGCTCTGTGATCCCTCTTTTCTGTAGGCCAAATCTTACAGTAGGAATTGGAAAACCTAAGTGCAATAGGAGTAATCGGATCCTAGGGTAGCAGGGGCCAACTGGCAGCACTCAACTGACAAATGCAAGGTGGGTATGGCTACCATGATGGACAACAGTCATAGCAGCAATCAGAATAGCCTGAGGTGCGCAGCCCTATAGCACTGGCTAGTTAATCATGGTGTTCCTATAAGTGCAATATATAGGGAGACTACTATTACCTATATATCCTTACTTGATCTGTATGACAGAAAAGTTCTAGGTTAAGTGAACAAAATCTAACTCAAATCATAAAAACAGAGAGTCCTGAATGGTCAATCAATTCCCAGATCAGAACCCGTTTACAGACTCAGAACCTCTTCTATGAAGCGGAGGCCAGGTTCCCTTGGCGAAGGACCCCAGACACTACAGAAAATTTATACCGTTACTCTTTCTCCCAGCTCTCCCCAAAGGGATCTTTTACCAGGATAACTGTACATGGTGGAAAAGGATAAAATCAGACCTTTTAGAAACTACTGGACACTGGCTCTGAACTGACACTAATTCCAGGAGACTCAAAATGTCACTAGTTCACCAGAGGAGAATGAGAATGATAAAGCAAATATGACAAAATGTTAATGGACAAATCTGTGTCAAGGGTATAGAGTTTCTTTGTGTTTTTCTGTAATTTTGAAATTATTTACAAATAAAAAGTATATGTATATAAAGTACACATGTAAAATACATAGATATACATATATACATATACATACATATATATGTGTACATGTATATATATATATATATATATATATATATATATATATGGAAAGAGAGAGAGAGAGAGAGAGAGAGAGAGTTTTCTCTACTTGAGTCATTCTGATCTGAGCCACAAAATCTTTGTTCTGAGTTCCTATAATAGCTTCCTAATCATGCTCTCTGCTTCCATCCTCATCCTACTAGAGTCTGTTCTTGCAATAGCCTTAGTGAACCTCTTAAAATGTGTGGCAGACAGACTCTAGGATGACCAGTGTGGGCCTTATATCCCTGCCTCATGGTTTTCTAGCCCTTGTATGACCTCTCTCTTTGATTGTGGGCCCAACCTATAACCTGTTTCTAGACATATGGAACATGCTAAAGGTATATATGTGATTATGTTACCTAAGATGGTAAGACTCATCTTGCTGGATTCTCTCTTCCTCACAGACAGATGAAGCATCAGTCATATTGGCCCACATAAGAAGCTGAAGGCAGTTTCTAGCAGCTAAGGGTGATCTTCACTAACAGGCAGCAAGAAACTGAAGCCTTCAATCCTGCAACCACAAGAACATAAATTCTAGCAATCACCTGAATGTGTTTTGAGGTGTATAGTCCCTCAATTGAGTCTCTTTTGGGACTTCGGGCTTGACTGACAACTTGAGCACAGTTTTGTAAGACCTTGAAGCAGACAACTTAGTTAAGCTATGACTAGACTTCTGATCCACTGAAAATGTAAAATAATATGCGTATGTTGTTTTAAGCAATTACGTTTATGATAACTGTTACACATCAATAGGAAAGTAACACAATGTAAGTTTAGAGTGTTGTCTTCCTCTATACAAAACCCTGACTGCAATGGTCCCATCCTCTTAGAAGCAAAGCCAAAGTCCTCATAGTCTCTTACTGCTTTCTGCTTGACTCCACATTAGCTTCCTGTTTTATGCACTGACTGAATACATGCATGCTACAAAGCCTATGCCAGGACATTCCTCCTCCCCTCCCATCTCCATATGGCCCCCTCACCTCCTTATTGACTTTGTTTGTATGTCACCTTCTCTGTAAGCTCTCCCCGATCATCCTAATAAATATTGCAAACCAACACCCCAAACTCTGGCACCCACATCCACCTTATTCTTTTCTTCCTTTTCATTTTCTTTGTCTAATATATGCTTTACTTGTTTATTATAGCTATTGTTTATTTTCTGTCTTCCCCTCTAGACACCGCTCATGAGGGCAAGGGTCTTTGTTTTGTTCACTCCTGTAAACCAAAAATTTAAAATAATGTCTAGCACAAAGAAGGCACACTATAGACATTTCAGTAAGATATAATGGAACCCTGCCTCACAATCTTGAAAAATTGGTATTTTTTAAGCAATGCAATTGATTTTTTGAATTAAACAATTCTGTGTAGGAAACAAATGCATATGGCATAAAAACAAAATGTTGTGACTTGATAAGCAGTGGGAAGTTTTATTCCTACTTATTCCGACTCATAAGTAGCCAAATTAAGTGACTTTTCTTTGAGCAAAGACAAACGTACATTAGAATTTCCCCTTTTATTAGCCAAAAGGTAGCACAGAATATTCAGTCTTGGACTTTAGGTATTTTTACTAACACTATATCCTAGAGATATTTCCAGACCAGTACATGAAGGGTGTCCACATTTTTCTTCAAAACTATATGCCCTTTAAACTTCTGAAAAAGCAGCCTGAAAGATGAGAGGCAGAAAATATTTCCTATTTCCTGGTAGCTGCAAGGAAAGCAGATGTAGTTAGAGTCCTCAAGCCTTGCACAAGCAAATGCTTACAAAGTAGTTATGTAGACTATGAGCTGGAAAAATAACACCTAACCTCTGAAAGTTCTGTTGTTCTGATTGATTTTCCTGCCTAACTTGGATGGCTATCTAATATTTATTGTTCTTTACTCAAAGGTATAAAGCCCCAATCAAATTTCTTTGTTAGCCACAAGTGGAGCATGCAATTCCAACATCAGATAATTTAACATTAGATCAATAGCTCCAAATGGATCATACTACATTCATCATATGTAATCTGTCACATGTAACAATGGACCAATACCAGGTTTGATCTGGTTAGATAAAAGTACATCTCTTTTACTATCTTTACCTGGAGATGAAATATGGTTTAAGGAGGTATGTATGAGTGCCAAATTGACAAAGGGTAGAATATGATGGCTTGTTTTATGTGTAAAGGTGGCTAGGCTGTACTACCCAATTATTGAATCAAAACTAACCTAGGTGTTGCTTTGCAGGTATTTTGTAGGTATACTTAACATCTACAATAAATTGACTTTAAGCAAAAAGATTTTATTTTGATGACGTAGGTGGGCTTTATCCAATCAATTGAAAGACCTTAGGAGAAAAAGTAAGAGTGCCCTGAGGAAGAAATTCAGCCTCAAGACTGCAACATTAGGTCTAGCTGGAGAGTTTCCAACCTGCCTTCTACCCTATGGATTTGGATTTGCCAGGCTCACAATCGCATAAGCCAATTCCTTGAAATAAATCTCCCACATATATACTATATATGTGATTTTTATGTATATACATATGCATGTATGTACATGCATATGTATACGTATATACATAAGTGCATGTATGTACATACACATATACACATAAATATTTATAAAATATGTATATCCTACTAGTTCTTTGCAGAACTCTTCATTCCTTGACCTAATTAACGTCCTGTCACCATACTTCTCTCTCACCTTAAAAATATTAAATCGCTTAAGGGCATTTTTTAGTACCCCCCAATTCCATTTCTCAATCCCTCTGCATCCCCAAATCATGAAAGATACATTTTATTCTCTAAGCTCCAGTTGTGGGAAACCCACCAAAGGTGACTTCTAAGATTGTTTAATATACCTCTGGGTGGACATTAGAACCCTTAACATGAGTTTCTTGGTTTCTTGTCGTCAACCACTTAATGAAATCGGGTTGGTCCAGGGCTCAAGCTCTGTCCATTCTCCTCTCCAGTCTACACTCATTCCCTTGATGGTCTCATCTAGTATCATGACTTGAAATAACAGTGTAAGATACCCCCCAAATTATATATCCAGGCTCCAGCTAATATTCAGTCATAGGTTGAAATGCCTGTGACAGACACTTTGTGGTTTCAGACATTTCAATTTGATCATGCTGGAAACGGGAGTCCTGAGTTTTCCTCCAGGATTCCTCCACTTGCGGCCTCCCCACCTCAAAGGATGGCAAACCCCCTCTTCGGGTGATCTGGGCCAATTGCGTGACTTAGAAGTTCATTCATAAGATAAAGGAGGTTCTGGATCCACAAGGCCCAGGGGAGTGCCCACGTGCACAACGTATGGAGGCGGGACTTCCGGCGCACTCCTCAGGAGGGTTCTTAAGCTACTGTTCCGTCTGTTTACTCCCAAGAGGATGCAGGAAACAGATAACGAGAATGGGCAAGTCACCAGGCGATCCGAGGGCCTGACCCCGTACCTTTACATTTGCCGTGTGAACTGGGCGAACGTCCGTGACTCCCAAGCCTCGATTTCTCCGGGCCGGTGGCTCATGCATCTTCTACGCAGAGGAAGACTTCCTGGTTAAGGCACCGCTGGCGTCGTTGGATATTGGAGTGGGAGACTACATTACCCAGAAGGCTGTGCATCGTGTGTGTGTGGGGGAAGGGGGGGTCAATAACGCTGGCCAATAACGGCCCAGGGCAGGGACGATTCTGACGGCTTACGTACGTGGGCGGGACTTCCGGGTTTTGCACAGCGGACGCCATTTGCCTCTGCGGTTCGGTTCCAGGCGCCCGACTGGCCCGAGCCTCTTCCCAGACATTTGGTCGGCTCACCTTTCCGAGCAGGGAAAGCGGATAGGAATCACCTCCGAGCCTGTGTATGGGCCTCGACTCCCCATAACGGGTGTGTCTCCAGGTCGCCCACCGGGCCGCGGCCTCCCCGGGGCCTGTGCACCCGCCGTTCATCCCCGTAGTCGCCAAGGGCTGCCCCCTGGGTGTTGTTCGCCCTTTCCGCGGAGGACACTGCGGCTCGGAGTGCGACGATCAGTAGAGGTCGCCCGGGTGCTCGCCTCTCCCAGCCTCGCTCGACCTACAGGCTCTCATGATGGCGATGTCGCCGACCCACCAGACACAGGTGAGTGGACAAAGATTTCGGAATTTCTGCTTCTCTTTGTGGGTGGACACAGTTTCCGACGGGACTGGGAACCAAGACATCCACTGGTTTGTCTTCGCAGATGTCTTGTGTTTTGGACGGTGGCGTTGGATTGCCACTTAGTTTGCCCCCCAATACTAAACGATGTTGGGCCTCTGAAAGATGCTAAGTTGTTGAAAGAATGGGTGACGCCTTTTTCAAGGGTTCCGTCATAATTAGAATAAATCTCAACCCCCACCGCGTTCTTAATGGATCCTCTTTGACCCACCTGTCCTCCTCCCAACAGGTGACCTTGGACAACGGGGTTAGAGGAGAGGGGCATTTCCAGGCAGAGAAGTGCATGGACAAAGGCGAGGCATAGTGGTTGTTTAAGGAGGCCCAAGAGGGCCTGTGAGGTTGCCATGGTTCGCGGGGCTGCTGAGACTTGTGTTGGGAGGGTGACGGTGTGCAGGGTGCCCCACCTATGAGGCAGGACAGACTATGGGCAGTCAAAGACTTCTTCTCATGGCCACAGTCTGTGTTATCCTTAGCCATTTGTGGTCCTTGGTCCTGAAGTATTTTGGTCTCACCGATAAATGCCCTCAGGATTCAGGAAGGAAAAACACTAGTGATTCATTGTGGAATCTCCCTGGGAGTCTGGGAGACCTAGGGATTGTGGGGAGCTGGTCCAGGCCCTGCAACTGCCCAGGTAGGTGCCACCCTTTTAGGTGCCTCTCCTGTGAAGTCACTGGTGAGGCTCTGCTCCTCTGTCCATGTTCACAGATGTATTTTTAGGGGTGACAGGAATAGATTTGACAGCAAAAACTGGTGAAAATGCTTGACAGCTTCCTTACTGTGTGTTCACTTAGATAACGGAGACGTGCCGGGTTACTCTATTACACCTTTGTAGAGAGTAACCTGTGCTAAAATTTTGTCTCTAGTTTGTAACACATGAGACTTTGGGAGAACTGGTGGAACTCTCTTGTCCTCAGGTCATTTATCGTGGCATGGAGGTGATGAGATGTTTGCCTAAGGCACTGTTAGAGAATGAATAAAAATCCCAAAGCACATTGAGCATTGAATAATTTCTGTCTACATCTCACAACTGTTATTGGTGAAGTGGGACTATTATTGTATTGAGACTCCGGGAAATGAAGTGATGTCTCCAAAGTAACACAGTTGGCCAGTGTCAGGTTTCAAGAATTTGAACGCAAACCACGAGAGACTAAGGCACCAGAGATTATTAGTCGCTTTAACCAGGATGTGAAGCCCTCAGCATTTGGCAGGCAGTTGCAGGATCAGTCCGATTCAGGTGTTGCTGTTGTTACCATTGTTGGTATCATTGTCATTGCTTCCTCAGTTTTCTGACATCTTAGAGTCCTTACTGTCTGCATCTCATAGTCCATACTTCGCTTGCACTGTCTTGTGTGACTTTTCAATGGATTCCACATAGGAGGCTTCTCTTTTACACTGTTATGTCCAAAGCATTGTCCACCTTGCTCGTGAGCCCAGCGTGGAGCTCGTCCCTCAGGAGGTGTTCGATGATTAGGGCCTTGATAGCTACACCATGATGCAGAATGAGCTCTGATTGCATGCAGCAGCCAGAAGGCCAACTCTGTTACCTCTATTTCACATTCCAGGTGTCTGTGACCTTTGAGGATGTGGCTGTGACTTTCACCCAGGAGGAGTGGGGGCAGCTGGACCCGGCCCAGAGGGCCCTGTACCAGGAAGTGATGCTGGAAAACTGTGGGCTTCTCGTGTCTCTGGGTAAGTCCTCCCCACTCTGCCATGGGGGACACCTGCCACCTCCTTCATTCTAACCTCTGGCTCTATCTTGGCTGGTCAAGAAGGCCCCAGAAGCCCTCCCTCCCTCCTACCACCAGGTGCAGTTATTTTCTAAACTCATTCCTTCCTGCCTGGTCTCCTGGTCTCACTTGAGCAAGAAACAATTTCCCTCTGGCTCCTAGAATGTGGTGGAAGGAAATGGGGGTGTTCTGTAGAACCCAAAGGCAGGATGTCCAGTCGGGCCCAATGAGAGACTGGTATAGGAATTGGGGACCACCAGGACTACGTCTTGGCTCCTGGGTCTCCTCTTCTGGCTTCTCTCTCTGGGTCTGCTCATGTCACTGTGTTCACAATGGCTTTTACTCCACATTGAGTTTGCGACAGGACTGGCCACCTCGGTCTCGGCTCTCTGTGGCCCCAGATTCCTTGTCTGTACTTCTTTGCACGTTTATATTGTTTCTTTTTCTTACTTTGCTGCTGGGCTCCCTGGGGCATCCCTGAGGCAGGAATGGCCATCCGAGCCCATACTTCCTGGGATCTCTCACCCCAGTGCCCAGCACAGACTGGCCTGTCTGTGGTTCTTATTTCACATTCCAGAGAGGGATCTGACTGAGCCAGCCTGCTCAGCTCAAGCATCCCCTACAGGCCAGTTTTCAGGGCGGTGAGTGATGGGATGTTGTCCAAGAAGAGGGTGAGCAGGCAGACCCCCAGGAGGCCTTTGCCCTCCTTGCTACCGGGTATTGTTCCGAACAACATGGTCTTGGCTATGGGCCTTCTTTATTCTCGTGTGCCTCCATGATCGTCTCTTGTTTCCTAAGTCCAGGGCCAAAGTCCTCTCCTAGCACAAGAGAGAACAGTTAAGAGTGGCATTTTTATCCCCCAGGCAACATTTGGCAATGTGTGCAGTCACTTTTGCTTGCTCCGCCCTGGGGTGGGTGGTAATGTCATCTAGTGGGTAGATCCAGAGGTGCCATTAAATCCAGCAATGGACAGGACAGCCTCTCCCCACTCCTGCCCCACTCCCCCGCCAAAGGATTGTGCAGCGTAGTGTCAGGAGTGCCGAGGTCGAGAAACACCAGCTTAGGTGTTTTGTCTGCTTAAAGATGGTCACTGCAGACCACTCAGCTTGAGGGAATGGAGGGCTGAAAATCCAGGGTAAGGCATGCCTATTATTACAGAACTGGAATCATGTCCTGTGTCTATCAGAAGAGATAAAACACAATTAGAAAAGTTTGATAGATTAAATATTTAAAAAGTTTTAAAATAAAAGGTGCCCCATCTGGCCCTGCTGACTCTTCACCCCCTTTACATGCTTTCCTGGAGCTCACGCTGCCCGTCATGCTGGGTTTCTTGCTAGCGCCCATGCACATACCTCTTTATATGTCAAGGAAAGTGTTTCCCATTTATTAAGCGCAATACAGGATTTCATTTTTATTTTATTTTATTTTTATTTTTTATTTTTTTAAGAAGGGCACAGCTCACAGTGGCCCATGAGGGGATCGAACCGGCAACTTTGGTGTTATCAGCAACACACTCTAACCAACTGAGCTAACCGGCCACCTCCCAGGATTCCCTTTTATTTATTTATTTATTTATTTATTTATTTATTTATTTATTTAAATCAATTAAGTTTTTTCTAAAACTTTAAGTATGATTTTCCAGGACCCATCAGCTCCAAGTCAAGTAGTTGTTTCAATCTAGTTGTGGAGGGCGCAGCTCACAGTGGCCCATGTGAGGATCGAACCTGCAACCTTGTTGTTAAGAGCACTGCGCTCTAACCAACTGAGCTAACCGGCCGCTCCCAGGATTCCCTTTTAGAAGCAGTCTAAGAAAAATAAAAATTGGGTCACTTTAAGAAAAGTGATTAATAGTCACAGCTTGTGGTCCGTGGAGCACTGGTGGCATGTTAGGCCTGTTCCAGGTTCTGTTCCCTCTGCACCCATTTAATTTCATGGCATGCCAGGCCGCTGCAAAGTCAGGAAAACTTGGCCATTGCCACTTAACTTACCCAATATAGAATATACACTTCATTTCATGAAGCTGTCCTCTCTATTTTTTTGTAGTAATCCTTTTTTAATGAAATGTTGAAGACAGTAGATAATATTTGATGTTCCTGTAAATGTCCTTATGTGACCATATCACTATGTAGCATTCTCAGTTTTATTATTTTTTAGTAGTTATGAAATGCTGAAGTCTAGAGTCACTGAGTCTGCCGCTCCCCTGGCCCGTTCTCTGAGGATGAATCTTTATGCTCACGTCCCTGCCTCCCCACAATCCTGCACTTGGTCTCAGGCTGCTGGCCCCACATAGTGGTGTTCACTGTTTCCTCAGTAATGGAGTGTTTGGGAGACAAGGGTCTGGAGCCAGACCCCTGGTGTTCACTCCAGCTCTGCTCTTTAAAAACTGTGGCCCTGGGCAAGTTACTGAACCTGTCTGTGCCTTCCTGTGCTCATTGGTAAAACGGGGTGATAATGATATCTACTTTCCAGGACTGTGGCAAGAGTAAATGGGTAACTTACGCAGAGGGCTCAGAACACCTGGTGTGATCCCGTTGTGTGCAGGTTAGCAACTGAAAACCCTGCTACCACCACGACTACTGTTACTCTCATCAGATTCTTTTGGTCCTTGTGTCTGGACTCGGCACCTTCTGGAGCTGAGTTGTGTAGCTTTGAGGTTATAGCACAGAGAGCAGAGATGGCTAGACCTGGCTTGCATATTGGCTCCGCCACTCACCACTTACGCGCTCTTTGGCAAGTCGCGTTATCTGCTTGAGCCTTGGTTTCTTCAGTGATAAAATGGTGTTGATCACAGTATGTACTTCCTGGGATGTTATGAGGAAATCCTGAGATACAGAATCCTCATGTTGTCTGTGGTCTGTAGGAAGAACGATATACAACTTAGTTTAGGATCTAAAAAAAGACCTAGATCAATGAAGACACATACCTTGTTTTGAATGAAAAGAGTCAATATTTTAAATATGTCAATTGCTTAAATTACTCCATAAATTTATTTCAATTTTGAAATGACATAATTCATTAAAGTTGGTTGGAATATGATTGTACTCTCTATATATTAGTTTTTGGTTTAGTATTAGGAATAACAACTCCATGTCAGTATGGCATATCTGTGGTTTCCAGCATTTTGCGTGGATGGGAGCAGCTTCATTCTGAGGTCTTGTCCACATCCTGAAGTCCCTGACTAGACTGACAGGTTGTGTTTCTTTTCACAGAAATCCTTATGTGCTCTTTCTCCATGAACAGGGTGTCCTGTTCCCAGACCTGAGCTGATCTACCAGCTGGAGCAGGAGCTATGGACAGTGAAGAAAGACCTCTCGCAAAGCACCTGTCCAGGTAGGAGCCAAGATGTGGGCAAGTGGGAGACCCTGCAGGCTTGAGACCTCGAGGAGACCACTGTCATGGATCCCTGGGGAAGCTTCTTGTGGCCTGTCTGGTGGTTTGGAAGCCTTGTAGCCCTTTGATCCGTGGGCCCTCTGACCTCATGGAGGACAGAGGTGTGTGAGCTAAGATCTGTCTTAGGCTCAAAGCCTGACTTGCCGACTCCCAGCTCTGTGGTCAGAGCGAAGTTACAGGATCTCGCTGTGTGTTCATATAAGCTAAAACTAGCTACCAGATCAGACAAACTCCAGAATCTCAGTGCTCAGCATATGGAAACTGTTTTTCTCACTTCCCCTGAGGTGGGTCCATGTGAGTCAGCGGGGAGCTGTGTACCACACAGTTAATCGGGGACCCAGGTCCTTTCTGTCATCAACATGTGGCTTTCATGTTGTCCTGACATCCTGCAGCTGGCAGAGGAGAATGGAGAGAGGAAGGGGGAATGTCACACCTACTCCCACAAACATCGGGTTCCCCTCACATCCCCCTGACGAGAACTAGGCATTCAGGCCCACTTGGGTGTGTGGAAGTGTGAAGCTGTGTGTCCAGTTTGAGGAGCGCAGGGTTTGGTGAGTGTTGTCTGCTACACTCAGTGTGTTCCTGGAAGATGCTAGTAAATCACGTTTTCTGTGTCATGGGGTTGTTTGGGGCTGTAAGCACATCATGCATTTATGCATAAAACTGCTCAGCACAGTGTCTGAGCCATAGGAAGTGGTTCATGAAAAGTTGTTGGTACTTTTCATGTCCTGTTAGTCCTAGTGAGTGATGTAGCTCACATTTCCCTCTGAATTCTGAGGCGAGGGGTCTTTCTTCCTCTCCCAGTTATTCTCTCCAGATCTACTCTGCCTGTCCCCCTTCTCCATCCACCCATCCTCTGAGTGTCAGCCAGAAACACAGGCACTCCCTGTCCCCATGTCTTCCTGCACCTCCTGTTTAGAAAAACCTCAAGGTGATATTTGACCTTCTTTGCCCCACATCTGGGCTGCTAGGGATATTGGGCCTTGATATATGGAGATTGGTGCCACTGCAGTGCCATGTTCTCTCCCCTCTATTGGTCCTTTGGGCTGCTCAGTCAGCCTGTGAGTTTCTGTACGTAGCCCATCATTAGCCCTTCCGGTCTACTCCAAGCCTTCTGCTGTTTCCTCAGTCCTAAATCTCCACTTGAAAGCCTCAAAGGCACCCCATGTCAGCATGCCTGGCTCACTCCTCCCACCAAGTTTCAGTGAAGGTTTTGCCACTCAAGCAGGTTAGAGACTGGACTCTGCCTCAGTGAACCAACATGCGTATCTCCACCTCCAGCCATGCCTGCGTCCAGTCATCCAGACAATGCCTCCTTCCCACACATGTCTCAGGGTGTCAACAAGATGTGTCAGCCAGTTTCCACATTAAAAGAAAAGACTACCACCTCCTCCTGTTGCCTGACCCTCACCCTGACACGTTCTTTTACTCTCGTGTCTGTGACTTCTCCTTTCACCTGGTGGTGAGGTCTTGGCCCTGGCCATGAACCAGAGTTCAGATCACACCTTTTCAGGGAAATTCTTTGCTTATATTCTTCGCTTATATGGTTTTTTTTGTAACTTCATCCTTTTTCTATTCAACATAAAAATATGCTCAGGTCCTTATAGTTGAAGAAAACAAATTATAAAATGCTTCTGTCTCACATTGAATTCATCCACTCTTTGGGATGTTTAACTTTCTGCATCCTTTCACTCATAAACAATTGCCAAAAGCAGTCATATTTACTGGTCACCTTGCGCATGGTTAGGGGTGTCCGTGATGTTTCTTGGAGTGGATGATTGGATGACAGGCTGTGAAAATTTTCAAGTTTACACAATACTTGCCATTGTTTTCTCAAGGGGCTATACCAGTTCACAATTCTCCCAATAAGAATAGGAGTTTCTATTGATAATATCCTGTCCACTCTTTGATAGTCTTAAGGCTCCTTAATTTTTGCTTCTCAAGTAGACATGCAATTGTATCTCGTTGTCTTTAGCATCTTATTGGATTGTTCACCAAGCTGTATTTTTGTCTTTGAAATGTCATTTAATGATAAATGCCTGTTTTTCTATTGACTTGTTTGCTTTTTTAATTTGTAGGGATTCTTTGTACATTCCTTATGCTTTTATTAGTTATACCATGCTTCCCTGAAAATAAGACCTAGCCGGACAATCAGCTCTAATGCATCCTTTGGAGCAAAAAATTAATATAAGACCCGGTATTATATATTATGTTATATTATATTTATTACATTACAGTACAGTACAGTATGTTACGTTACGTTACATTACATTACGTTACGTTACATTACGTTACGTTACATTACATTACGTTACATTACGTTACATTAGGTATTATGTCATGTCATGTTATATTATACCCAGTCGTATACAAGACCTGGTCTTATTTTACTATTATTTTACTTATATGTTATTATACTATTTTACTTACATATTCTACTTATAGTAAAATAAGACCGGGTCTTATATTAATTTTTGCTCCAAAAGATTCATTAGAGCTGATTGTTCGGCTAGGTCTTATTTTTGGAAAAACACGGTAGATGCTACAGATACAATTTTCTGTTTTTAAATTTTATTTTCTCTCTTTAAAATATATTTTGTTGAAGAGAGGTTCTTATTTTAGTGTAGTCTAATTTTTGACGTTTCTTATATGATTAATGATTTTTTGTCTTGCGTAAAAATCTTGCTGTACCCCCAATATCAAAAAAATATTCTTGTTTACTCTCACAGTTTTAAAACTTGGCATTTGACGTTTAGCTCTTTGATCTGAAGTAGCATTTGAGTACAGTGTGAGATAGGAATGTGATTTTGTCATTCCCAGAGTGTCACCAATTTTTCCAGCTCCTTTTACTATATATATTCTGTCTTTCTACGACCAAGCTGCTGTGTCTCCTATGCCTTCACAGAGTTAGCCAAATTCAAGGTTAAGGACACAGAACTCTTGACTGCCATGTCTGCCCAGGTCTTCTGACACCAGCTACAAGTTCAGGGATTTCCTAAAACCACACTTGGGTTTGATGATTTGCTAGAAAGACTCAGAAAATGCTCTAAAACCTATTATACACACTGTCGTGTCTATTATAGACAAAGGATACAAATTAGAAGAAATGCGGAATATGGGGCTGGAAGTGTTCCAAACACAAAACCCCTGTATCCTCAGCAGCTCGTTACCTCCTCGCATTGACGTGCATAGAGTATTGCCCACCCAAGAAGCTCACCAGAGCCTCGGTATTCAGGTTTCATTGAGACTTCATCACATAAGCACAATTGATCCAGTCTTTGTGAGTGGGACTCAGTCTGCAGCCCAGCTTCCCATTGCTGGGGCCCAGATGATATCTTGTGGCTCAAAGCCCCAACTTTCTAATTACATAGTTGGTCTTTCTGATGTGGCCAGACCTTACCCTGAGTCATCTCCTTATCATAAACTATCTAGGGGCATATAATGAGTTATCTTTTGTCATAAACTAGCAGGTACATTTCTTGGGGCTCACCATGAATAACAAAGACACTCTTGTCACTCTGGAAATAACCAAAATTTAGAGGTTCTTTCCTTGCATTGGGACAAAGATCACACTTCTCTGTGAGGATGTTAATTTTGCATTAAACACTCCTGTCTTCCACTGGGGCTGCATTAGGTGCCCTTTCCTAGTATTGTTGTAGCAAGTGGGATGTCCTTGTCCAGAGGAAACTTGCAACACACAGCATCTTTATTCTTTCTAGCCATGTACAGTCTGGAATTGTGGCAGTGTCTCTACTTCAGATCCACTGTCCTCTCATCCAGCCATTCCCCTGGTTTTCCATTTTCACGGTGTCAACAGTCCAGGAACCAGGACAAAAAGAAATTGCAGTCCTGGGATTCAGAGGTAGCAAAACATAGCAGGCACAGAGGCACTGTTTTCATCTTTATTTTTTTAACTGAGATGCTGATTTTGTTATGTGTTGAGATTACTAACAGGTCCTGTTGTGTACTGTATTGTATTTCAGGTGACAAAGAGAAATTCAAGACCACAGAACTTACCAGTTGTGAGCCAGTCCTGTGTGAGGGAGCCTTACTTCAGGAACAAATAACACAAAAAGTTCCAGGGGAGTCCAAGGTGGACCAAACCAAGGATCGGAATGGGCCATTGGAATTGAAGAGAGGACACATGACATCAGGGATAGCCCTCCAGAAGGAGAAGGTCCCTGGGAACCCTGAACATGATGGCTTAGGGACAGCTGATGGTGTGTGTTCAAGGATTGTTCAGGATCTAGTCCCTCCAGGACGTGCCGTTCTTGACCATGACTCAGGTAAATCAGGTAAAGATCCCATGGTTCAGGAAGAGGAAAATATCTTTAAATGCAATGAATGTGGGAAAGTTTTTAATAAGAAACACCTTCTTGCTGGACATGAGAAGATTCACTCAGGAGTGAAGCCCTATGAATGCACAGAGTGTGGGAAAACGTTTATTAAGAGTACACACCTCCTTCAACACCACATGATCCACACGGGAGAGAGGCCTTATGAGTGCATGGAGTGTGGGAAGGCCTTCAACCGCAAGTCATACCTTACACAACACCAGCGGATTCACAGCGGAGAGAAGCCCTATAAGTGCAATGAATGTGGAAAGGCCTTCACCCACCGCTCCAATTTTGTCCTGCATAAGAGGAGACACACTGGAGAAAAACCCTTTGTGTGCAAAGAATGTGGGCAAGTTTTTCGACATAGGCCAGGATTTCTTCGACATCACATCATCCACAATGGCGAGAATCCCTATGAATGCTTCGAATGTGGCAAGGTCTTCAAACATAAATCATACCTCATGTGGCACCAGCAGACTCACACGGGGGAGAAGCCCTATGAGTGCAGTGAGTGTGGGAAAGCCTTCTGTGAGAGTGCAGCCCTCATTCACCACTATGTCATCCACACGGGGGAGAAGCCTTTTGAGTGTCTTGAGTGTGGGAAGGCCTTCAACCATAGGTCGTACCTCAAGAGACACCAGCGGATACACACAGGAGAAAAGCCTTTTGTGTGCACTGAGTGTGGAAGGGCCTTCACCCACTGTTCCACTTTTATCTTGCATAAAAGGGCCCACACTGGGGAAAAACCGTTTGAGTGCAAAGAATGTGGGAAAGCCTTCAGCACTAGGAAAGATCTCATTCGACATTTCAGCATCCACACGGGGGAGAAACCCTATGAGTGCAGTGAGTGTGGGAAGGCCTTCAACCGCAGGTCAGGCCTCACAAGGCACCAGCGGATTCACAGTGGAGAGAAGCCCTATGAATGCATGGAGTGTGGGAAATCCTTTTGTTGGAGCACAAACCTCATTCGACATGCAATCATCCACACTGGAGAGAAGCCCTATAAGTGCAATGAGTGTGGAAAGGCCTTTAGTCGCAGCTCATCCCTGAGTCAGCATCAAAGGATGCATTCTGGGAGAAACCCTGTCAGTGTAACAGAAGTGGGAAGACAGTTCACAAGTGGGCAGACTGCAGTCACTCTCCGAGAACTCCTTTTGGGGAAAGACTTTTTGAATGTAACCACGGAGGAAAATGTTTTGCCAGAGAAAACATCTACCACAGCATCTGATTGTACATACCAAAGAGAAACTCCACAAGTATCTTCATTGTGAGAAAGCCTTTTGTTGCGGATCATTACTTGTTATTTGAAGGTGCATTTCAGAAATTGACCCAGCCTAGAGCCTTATTCTGCATCTGAGAATTCAACCATGAGGGAGACACTAGTCTTACTGTACACCAAGGAGAACCTTCACATACATCTTTCTACTTAGTTTACACTGCAGTGTTATCTCAGGAAATTTTTTTTTTTTTTTTTTTTTAGGAAATTTTTTTAATCAAGGAGACTTAGAAGAGAAAAATCCAATGAGACTTCTTTGTCAAGCCTATGGCACTTTGTCATGGATTACTTTACTTGGGGCAAGGGGAATGTTGTCTCAGGGGTAAAGGGCCTTGACCCTTTATGTGTCTTGTGTACATTCATTATTATCCAGTGTCAGAAGATTTAGATGGTTGAGGGCAGATATTTAAGAACATAAGGATACACATATGAATGGGCATATTCTATTGTATGAGTTAGGACTATTAAGGCTTTGGTTTTTTAAAAAAACCATTCTTTATGGGATTTTAAAACCTAATACATCTTTATCCCAGTCTGTTGTTTTCTGTAGCTGTACTGTAAATCTTTAAAGTGTGTAAAGTGGTTCATTTCTCTTTATTATTTAAAATTGACTTAACTTTCCTAATTCCTTTGACTTTTCATATAAATCTTAGCTTAAGTTTGTCTAGTCTTACAAAAAAAGTCTTGCTCTCATTTTGATAGAAATTGATTTAAATCTGTACATCAATTTGATAACTGGCCTCATGAACACATACATGATATAACTGCATTTACTTAAGTAATTCTTCATTTATTTCATTAGCATTTTAAAAGTTTCAATATACTGTTTCTGATAAATTTTGTTAGGATTTGTACCTAGGTTTTTGTTTTCTTTCCTTTTTTTTGAGTGATAGTAAATGGAATTGTTTTTTAAACTTTAATTTTCCACATGATCTTTGGTAGTACACAGAAATATAATTGTTCTGGTATCCACAACCTGAACTCATTTTTTATTGGCCATTTGTTTGGATAGAATCCTTGGGATTTTCTACCTAGAAAAGACAGCTGCAAATAGAGTTTTATTTCTTGCTTCCCAATTTCTATATCTCTTATTTCCTTTTCTTGTCTTACTACACTAGCTAGGACTTCCAGTAGGATGTTGAATAGGAGTAGTAAGGAAGGATATCCTTGATTGGTTTCTGATATTGGGGGAAACACTGTTTTTCATCATTAAGTACTATGATAGTTATAAGTTGTTTTCATAGTTTTCTTATCAAATTTAGAAAGTTTCCTTCTATTTCTAATTTGCTGAGATTTTTTCTTTTGTTATGACTATTGGATTTTGTTAAATGCTTTATCTCCATTAATTGACATTATCATCTGATTTTTCCCCCTATGGCCTGTTGATATGATGGCATTGCATTAATTGTGTTGTAAATATTGAACCAGCCTTGCATTCTTGGAATAAACCCCATTTAGTTGTGGAGTATGATTCTTTTTACATACTATATTAAAGCATTCCATTTGATTATATTTTATTGAGCAAGTTTTCTTCTAATTTCTTGAGTGATGATGTGTAGTTTTCATTGTTTTTTTTTAAAACTGTCATTGGTTTTGGTAAGTATGGAACTACCGAGAGTACCTATTTCATATTGGATAAATTGGATAGTTTGTAAGTAATTGTTCCATTTAAATTTTCTATTTTGTAGACTTATTTGAAGTACCTTGTTTCCTCGAAAATAAGACCTAGCTGGACAGTCAGCTCTAATGTGTCTTTTGGAGCAAAAATTAATATAATTTATTATATTAATAAAATTAATATAGTGTATTTATTAATAAAATTATATTATAAAGACTGGGTCTTATATTAATTTTTGCTCCAAAAGACACATTAGAGTTGATTGTCCGGCTAGGTCTTATTTTTGGGGAAACACAGTATTCCTTATCTTTTTAATGGCAGCAAGATCTGTACTTATATCCCATTTTCCTGATTTTGGAAATGTGTCAATCTTCATAGACATCAATTTTACTGATCATTTGGAAGAACCAGTACTTTATATCATTTTTTAATTTCACTAATTTCTGATTTTTATTATATCCTTTATTCTACTTTGCTTTGGTTATATTTTGCCATTTGTATATTTTGAGATGGGTGTTGACATTATTGATTTGAAATGTTTTTTCCTTTCTAATGTAGGCATTAAGTACAGTTGATCCTTGAACAATGCAGGGGTTAAGGGCACTGACCCCCCACACACACACACACAGTTGAAAATCCACATAAAACTAGTAGCCCTCTACATACATGGATTCCCAACTATAGATCGAAAAATACAGTTGGCCCTTGAATAAGGCAAGTTTCTGCATGTGAGTGGACCCATGCAGTCCAAACCTGCATTGAAGGGTTAACTGTAAATTTCCTTCATAGCTTCATTCCATAAATTTTAATTACAACTTACTCAGTTCTGAGTATTTCTTGATTCCTTTAGAGACTTCCTCTGTAGTCCATGGATTATTTAGAAGTTTAATGTTTTATTTCCTAATGTTGGTAGTATTTCATGCTATCTTTCTGTTTTTGATTTCTAGTTTATTTTGCATTTGGCTTGATTGTTTAAATTTGTTGAAGGTTTTTTTTATGACCCAGGATATGGTTTATGTTCTTGAATGTTCTATATGGCTGCTTGAAAAGAATGTGTTCTGCTCTCGTTAAATCAGTTTTCTATAAATGTCTGCAGGATCCTATTGATGGTGGTGGTCAGATTTTCTAAATACTTAACAGATTTTTTTTTGTCTACTGTATTTCCCCGAAAATAAGACCTAGCTGGATGTTCAGCTCTAATGCATGTTTTGGAGCAAAAATTAATATAAGACCTAACCTTATATTATATTATAGACCTAGTCCTATTATTATAGTAAAATAAGACCGAATCTTATATTAATTTTTGCTCCAAAAGACGCATTAGAGCTGATTGTCCAGTTCGGTCTTATTTTCGGGGAAACATGGTACTATTTCTGTCAGTAGCTGAAAGAGGGGTGTTGAAGTCTTCTCGTATCCTCTAGTATAATTGTGGAGTTGTCTTTTCCTCCTTTTTTTTTAATGTGATAATAGTGGCCAATATTTTTCCCCCCTTCTGCCTCCCCCTGCACTCCGGTTCAAGCCATTGTTTCTCAGTCTACTTGTGTAGGACACAGCTCCCTGCCCCATGCTGGTATTATGAGATTTGCGCTCCCCCCGCCCCCCGCTGAGGTAGTCGGTCACCAGTTGGTCAGCTCACAGCAGCTCATGGCAGCTCACGCTGGGTGCCGGTCACTCATGGCAGTACACGGTAGCCCACGGCAGCACACAGCAGCCCATGCCAACCTCGGCAGCGCTCCAGGGAGAGCTGTTCACAGTCTTAGTTGTAGAGGGTGCAGCTCACTGGCCCATGTGGGAATCAAACCTGTGACCTTGGTGTTAGGAGCACAGCGCTCCAACCACTTGAGCCACCTCGCCGGCCTCTGTTCGTCCTTGAATTTCTATTAGGTTTTACTTCATGTATTTTGAAGCTCTGTTTGGTGCATACACATTTAACATCTCTGTGTCATTGCGATGTAGTGACCCTTTTATCATTATTTGGTATCTATTTTTACTTCTGTTCATTTCCTTGCCTTTGAAGCATACCTTATCTAGTATTAATGTAGTCAGTTTTGCATGTTTTGATTAATGTTTGCATGGTTTATATTTTTCTGTAGTTTTATTTTCAACCTTATAGATATCGTTACATTTGAAGTAAGTTTCTAATAACAGCATATAGTCAGGCCACACTTCTTGTCCATCTTGCCACTTTCTCTTAATTTGTAGATTTAGAACATTTCTATTTAAAGTAATTGATGTGTTAGGGCTTAAGTGTACCATTTTATAATTAGACTTTTTTGTGTTTCTTGTATATTGTTTCTCTGTTGTTTTCTGGTTGATGTTTTTTTTTCTTCACTTGGGTGCTTTTCTGTTTTGTTTTCTATTTTTACCTTCCTGTGGGTTTCTTCAGTATTTTTTAGAATTGCATTTGACTTATCTATAATGTTTTTTAAGTTTGTGCCTAAGTTCTTATTTAGTGGTTACTCTAAATATTGTACAAACGTAACTCATTACAGTCTAACTTTATCAGCAACTTAGCATTTTGATGTGTAGAAACCTTAGTACCACTAGGTTCCTTTACATTCCTTATTCTTAATATAATTGTTCTGAGTGTTTCTTCTTCCTACACTGAGTGCCATATTGAATACTGTTATAATTCTGCCTCAACTGTCAAATGCTTGTTTTACAAAACTCTCTATTCATTTTACTAAAATAGATCAAACCATGCTTATCTGCAAATTACGTTTCTCATTTCACAATACATTGTGGCCATCCCTTTAGGTTGAGTGAGGTAAACCAAAGTCACTCTTTTTCATGGCTGCATAAACTGTATAGAAAATACAGACAATGTCTGGGTTTGAGGCTGGGGTGGGGGTAAGGAAGGCTGAGGCATGCATTTGGTTTTTGGCGTTGTGGTTTGGGGTGCCTGAAAAACATGTTTGTGAATCCCATTATCTTCTGTCATGTTGTCCAAGCCAGAATGACACCCATAGTCATTTTTCTTTCATCATCCTGCATCCAGTCACTGTTTCATTTTGTTCATTTTACCTTTTCTTTTTAACCCTTAGTAGACACTCCTTATGTATATGTTTTAGTGAATGGCCGCACACAGCAGTGTATTTTTATTCTAATGTTGGATCCCTCACAGAGTGCTGACACAAAGCCATGTGAATAGTTGGTAGAGTACATGACATGTGGACCGCAAAGAGAATCTTCATGGGCTTTTATGGCCAGATCTATAAAGACTACAAGTTATAATGAATGATTGTGTCAGAAGTCAAGACTACCCCAGGTTTGATGATTTGCTAGGAAGACTGCAATGATTTATTACAGCAAAAGGAATCAAAGCAAACTCAGTCAAGAGAAAAGGCATAAAGACTGACGTCCAGAGGAAACTAGCGACAATCTTCAATAGTCCTGTCTCGAAAGTCTCAAATGACGAGCTTAATTTAAGCTCCATTAAGAATTATGACAATGGGAGGTGGCCAGTTAGCTCAGTTGGTTAGAGCATGGTGCTAATAACACAAAGGTTGCCAGTTCGATCCCTGCATGGGCCACTGTGAGCTGCGCCCTCCTTTAAAAAAGAAAAAAATTATGACAATAGATTGACATGTGTACTAGAGAAGTTTATTGGAGACTCAGTGCCCAGGGATTTTAGGAGGCACTCTTTCTAGCACATAGCAAATTCCACACCTCCAGAAGGATAGTAGGTATTCAGCATAAGCACATTGTTTACACACAAAGCTTGGGCGCACTGAGCCACTCCTCATTTGAGTCATAACTTTGAGGTGAAGGCTTATATATAAGTATAACCATTGTAACAAAACAGTCAGTCACTGTAGGACTTCTTCCAAAATAGCGGGGATTTAATTTAGTGATGACAAATTACAGAGAAAATCTGGTGGAAAAAAGCCTTGCCTTTTCTTAATATGTATATGTGTATATGTACCACTTAGGGCCACATGTATGTACTATATAAATGTGTATACCTAATATATATGTGATTAGTTTTACGTAAATACACATGCTCATTGTTCACCTTTATAAAGATGTAAAGGCCAGATCAATGCTGTATGTTTCCATAGCAGATATGTTAACAATTTCTCATCTCTTTGTTCCCACTGTTGATAATCTTAGCCATTGGCTTCAACAGAGAACTAAAAACTACATGCATCGTTCAGTGCTTGAGATTGAGGAGTGTGTTACTGCAGGCTTAGTCATGTTCACAGATCTGTGTGTGAGTTTCACTTGGAAGGTGTGGGAGCAGGTGGCCCAGGCTAGGAGGGCCTTCTACAGGGACATGATGCTAGAGACCTACGGGAACCTGCTCTCTGGGAGTGTGTGCAGCTCCCCTTTGTACTTAACCTTCCGGCCCAGACCACCTTCCCTGTCTCAGTTATGGGAAGCTGGGGTATCCCCGGAATCCTCAGTGATGTCATCCTTGTGTTTTGAGGGTTCAAGATTTGTAATCTGTTTGCTCTCAGGTATGTTACACATCTCACAATGGAATGGTCTCAGCTAAATTGTAAATGGGCAGCTTAATTTGCCTCTCTCAGCATTTTTTTCCTTGCTGGATGAGTAGAAAATTCTGTCCACTCTGCTACCCTTTATTGTGGCTATCCATGTGTTTTTATTCTGAAGTGTTTGAGGTTGGGACCTTGCTGATCCTGCAGAGAGACCTCTTCCCAGGGCTAGCTAATTCCTAGTGCTAACAAAGGACCATTCCGCTCCCCTCCCCCACCCTGTCACTGTGCCTTTCACATGCAAAGCAACCGCTCTAGAGCCCACACCCCTCACCTGCTGCCTTGATCAAGTTCTCACACAGCACCAGGTACCAGGCAACTAAGGGCAGTTCCTACACTCTGGAACCCACTGAAATTATTCAAAGTAGCGAATCCTAAACCTGCTTAGCCTGCTTACCTCACCTTGCCCATTCCTTATAGCAAAAGTGGCATTGCAGTCTTTGCCCGCCCTCCTACCTCTTGACCCTGCCCTGGTGCTTCCCTGTACAACACGGCGTGCCCTCTTAGGGGAACTGAGTGTTTCTTCAATGGTAGTTGTCTCCTGACCTACATTTTAAAACACCTCTGAAAGCGTTAAGGAGATAAATTCCAAGAATTCAGCAAATCAAACCAGCCAGGTCCAATGTCATTTCCAAACAATGATGTTAACGCACCCGGCCAGATGTGATCTTGGAGTTGGAATAAGCCATAGAAAGGATCCATGCCAAGGGGCTGTACAGGTGGGTAAGTGGACAGCAGGAATTCCAGGACCATAGTGTTAGATCTGTTATTTCCTCTGGGGGTCGTATTTTAGAAAGATGGTTTCCCATGCCCCTCTCAGAGCCCCACACTTCTGACCAGGACCAAGCATAGCTAAGTGAGGGCTGCAAAATCATTAGTGACAACTTCAGATATTCTCCCTATGTCATTTCTCCAATTTTCTGAGGTTTAAAGGAAGAATGCCTTTCTGTGTGCTGTCTCCCAGTCCTGCCTGCATCATTGTTCTCTTGATTATCCTCACACAAATCTTCACTCTCTTTCCTTATCCTTTAAGGCATTGGCAGCTGTGTCATCTTTCAACATTTCTGCTGACTACTCTGGCTCTTTCTAGTTCCATTCCATGTCCCTGCTTTCAGAAATGAGTTCTCACATTTGAAATGCTCCCTTTTCACTGTCTCCTTGAACCCTGGAGTCACACTTAAGCCATCACCACCCTTTCTCCCTATCTAGAGTGTCAACCTGACATTTGCCTTACCTGTCATCTCAGGCATCTAGAAGCCTATTTTTCATCTCAGTGCTCTTTTGTCCCACACCCTTTCTGACTTCCCCTGGCACATTGGCTTGAGTGTCAGACATGACCACTATGATCTTTCCTACATCTCAGCTTCTCCAATTGTCTACTTTGTCTCTTTCTCCTCTGCTTTTAAGTGAGGAACCCCTCGGGCTGTTTGCCACTCTGTGCAGTATTTCCACTTCACACTTACCTCTTACTCTATTCTTCCCTGTTTCCCAAACCTCCCTGCCTTGTGTACCTCCGTGCTACAATGCCACCCTGCACACCACTCTGGCCAAGGTAAGCAGTCACTCCCAAGTTTATAAAGTTTAAGCACTTGTGCTCAAGACTGAACTGGATCCCATTGACCACTCCATTCTTGAAATACACTTTTATCTTGGTTCTATAATATCACCCTCCTGGTTTTCTCTCTCCTTTCTCTCTCTTTTTTCCTTCCTTGCTGACTCATCCACCTCTAGCCAGCCATTCAATTTTGAAATTTTTAAAGACTTTACTCAGGCCCTTTTCTCACTCTGCGGTCTCTTTCCCAGGTCCTATCTATAATACATTCTTGGTTCCAGTTATCTTCTTTGCTTTGAATGAAATTGAAGTTTATTTCTTGAGTCCTGACTTCTCCTTGGAGCTCTAGACCTGAATTGCCAATTGTCTTCTTGCTGTTTCCATGTGGATGTTTCAAAGATAATTCCATATCCACATGACTTGGATTCATAAAATGTCTCCCACTTCTCCCTGATTCTGACACACTGTTTTCTCAGTGCTACATGGCAGTGTTTACTTACTGAGGATAGAAGTCCCTGACTCAGCATGGTCACCTCTGTGTCCTCAACCCCTAGGTACAGTCAGAAAGAGTTGCCAATTTTACCTCAAATGCCTTTTACGTCAGTCCCCTTCTCTCTAATCCACTACTTACTTTCTAGACCATACTGCCATCATCTATTACCTCCACTTCTGCCTCACCTTACAAGCTTATCCATACTTTCTCTTCAGCCCATTCTCCACATTGAAGCCAGAGATGGCAGCTCAGATTAGATGGTGCGCTTCACTTCCCCACATCCCAAACAACACTTTAAACAGTTAAAGTGTTTCATGACTTCCTTTAACTCTTGGGAGAAAAATCAAGTTCATACCATGGCCCATCCCTGGAGACTTACCTGGTGTTTGACGTGCCTAATTTACTACCGTTTCTCTTGTACACCTCTTACCTTTCTTCTCTCTTTTCCTATTTCCCTTCCCCTTCATTTTCCCACCTGCCACAGGGCTCTTCCTTATGTAGTTAGGCCAGTGGGTGAGCGCCTATCCCTCAGGGAGGCCTTTACCAGAATATCCATCTGGATCATAATGTGTGTTTTTTTTTCCAGAGAAAAACCTTCATGGTTCTTTGCTCCCTAAGACCTCCTTTAGGCTGGATGATTTGCTAGAAGGACTCACAGGACTCAGGAAGAGCTGTTATACTCACATTTACAGTTTATTACAAGAACACAGATCAAGCTCACCAAAAGGAAAAGGCATGTAGGGCAAAGTCCATGAGACACCAAGCACAAGCTTCCAGGTGTTCCCTCCCAGTCAGTCATATAGGGACTCAGTTCTTGCAGCAAAGATGTGTGACATGTTCAAGTATCACCAGTGAGGGAAGCTCACCCAAGCTTTGGTGTCCACGGATTGTTTTTTATTGAGGCATGCAACTCCTGCGTGACCAAGCATGGACGTTGTCTCCAATACCTACAGAAGGTGAAGATATAATGTAGCCCAGGCCCTCAAGTATACAAAGCCCACCATTCACCATGAGTCACATGTTAGCATAAATTATCTGGTCAAACTGATAGAGTGGGGCTGATACACTCAGGCAGAAAAATCACTCTTACGATGCAAGATATTTCAAGGAATCAAAAATAAGTTTTCGGGGCCAGCCGCGAAACGGGTGGTAGGAACGCGGCGCTCCTCACGCGGAGGTCGCCAGTTCGATTCTCACACGGGCCTGTGAGCTGCGCCCTCTACAGCTAGGATTGTGAACAACAGCTCTCCCTGGAGTTGGGCTGCTGGGAGCAGCTGGAGGTTGGCGTGAGCTGCCACCGGCTGCTGTGTGCTGCTGTGGGCTACCGTGTGCTGCCATGAGTGGCTGGTGGCCAGCATGAGTGGCCGGCAGCCATGGTGAGCGGCTGGCAACCGGTGAGAACTGCCATGAGCTGCTGTGAGTGGCTGACCGATGACTGGCGACCGACTGCCTCAGCCGTGGGGAGCAAGGCTCATAATACCAGCATGGGCCAGGGAGCTGTGTCCTACACAACTAGACTGAGAAACAATGGCTTGGAAAAAAATTATATATACACACTGTAAAAAAAAAGAGAGAGAATAAAAGAAACAACAAAAAAAAGTTTTCCTGGAGCTGGTCAAGTGCAAGGCCTTTCTTTGCAATGTGTAGCATTTGAGAAACCTGTTCAGTTAACTTTCCTGCACAGTCCAGCCTTCACCCCTGGTCCTTGGCCTAGGCTCTGTTACAGCAAAACAATCATATTTGCCTGAGCATGTACTTGTAAGATACACCATAGTATTATCAAGAATATGGCTAACATTTGAAGGAGGCAGTATGGGGTATGGATAGATTTAAAGAAACCCCCAATTCATCCTATAAAGGCGTTTATCCATAGTTTTGTACTAATTTGATTACTCATGCTCTTTGTTCAATTGTACTTTGTGATAAACCACCTCCCCTGTCATTATGTTAGTTTAAGCTATCATCCTCACACATATGGAAAGCAGTAAGAACTTCCGAACAGATCTACTTCTCCTCTCTTGCCCCTCCTATACGCTATAATTTCCATGCAGCACCCAGACTGACCCTTTACCACATGAATCATGTCACATTACTGTTCAGATCAAAGCCCTGTGGTAGCTACCTGTTAGGGTAGGGCCCTCACGTATTCGCATGATTGAGGAGCAGCCTGGGTAGTGGCCTGAACTGGAAACACACAGGCCAAGCAGGGGGCATTTGGGCACGCACGTAGTTTTGGAGTTTTCCAACTGCCCAAGGTACTCCAGCAGCTTTCTATGGTTGGTTTATGTTCATTCACATGTGCGTCCTGAATGTGTTCACTCACTCATGCATTTATGTACGTTATCATTTATTCAGCACCGTTTCCATCATAGCCTCTGCGAACCGTTCTGGGCTTTCCCTTCTAGCGTCCAGCCCACCCCTACATCCACCCCAGGTCCCGCCTCCTTCTGGTCTCCGTTTGCTGCCGTCTCATTGGCCCATAGCCCTCAGTCCTCCGCGGCGGAAGCTCCCATTTCTGTCTCTTCTATTGGACACGCAGCCTAAGTCTCAGAAATTGCAACCAATGGGAATCGGTAAAGAACTACCTGTCAGCCAACCGGGCCGGGGCGCGTAGTATGAAAGGCCGGGCTAGTGTTGCTGCGTACTTCTTCAGACTCTGCGGGTTTCCTCGGCGTTGAGTTGTTGAGGGATCTCCAGGCTGTGCGGCGAGGCCGCCGCGAAAGCAACGCTTTTCAGGATCACCGGGACCGGGCTCAGGAAGACGTCATCTCGCCACCATCTTTTCTATTCATGAATCACCCACCAGCTGTGGTTAATTCGGGCGTTGCTCAGCCCGCAGGTAAGAGGGACAAGAACCAGGACCAGAGGAAGAGGGTTGAGAAGAAAGGCCTGGTATCTGTTCTGGGGAGTGGGGGGTACACAGAAGGAAATGTTGACAGCTCTTCTTTTTCAGCAGCTGCAGAGGGTCAAACGCTGCCCAGCGTGCCCACTTCGTGAGTGCCTTTGGCTTTGTATCTGGGAGAGGAATGGAAGTGGGACGGAGGGATGAAGAGCAAGCTGCATGTGAAGTGTTGGCTCATGGGACTGAGAGCTACTGACCACACACCCTGATAGGGTCCTTGAGAAAGGAAAGGGAAAGGGGGGGGGGTTTAAAATAGGAGAGGAAGGTGAGCGTTTGCGGTTCTTGACTCTCCCCCTCCACCTACGGTAACTCCCAAACTGAGGCTTTTTTTCCCTCTCCTGTCAGGCGGCGTCTCACAATTGATGACTTTGAAATCGGGCGTCCTCTGGGCAAGGGAAAATTTGGGAATGTGTACCTGGCTCGGCTCAAGGAAAGCCATTTCATTGTGGCCCTGAAAGTCCTCTTCAAGTCCCAGCTAGAGAAGGAAGGACTGGAGCACCAGCTGCGCAGAGAAATTGAAATACAATCGCATCTACAGTAAGGACTGTCCGCATGAGATTCCCACACTGGTTCTTAACTCTTGTTCTTCTGTATCTTCTTCCATCTTTGACATCTAAACCCAGCATTTCCCCCAATACTACCCCCAAATAGGCCGTTGCTTCCACCTTGAAAATTTTTCTCTTCAATTCATTACATTACACCAGGTAAAGCTCCCTGTGTCACACACCAAATGCCTATTCCCTGTTCTCCCCTTATGCACTCCCTCCTCAGGCTATTATTATTCTGGTCCCAGCACAATTTGCTTCTTGTGTGACCAATCACTGTAATAACATGATTTGGGCCTCAGGGAGGAGTCTGACTTTTCCTCCATCTCTCCTCCAGACACCCCAATATTCTACGTCTGTACAACTACTTCCACGATGCACGCCGCGTGTACTTGATTCTGGAATATGCTCCACAGGGTGAGCTCTACAAGGAGCTGCAAAAGAGCCACACATTAGATGAGCAACGTACAGCCACGGTGAGGTGTGGGGGGACTGGGGGCTCTGGGGTCCATGAGTTTACCTTGGGCTGGTAGGGGGTGGTCACTGCTTGTGGCTGTCATAAGTGTCCAGATTACTTTTTTACTTTTTCTCTGAATTTTATTCTGTAACATTTATATAATGACATATATATCTTACAATTTCACATTTAGATATCCTAATTGCCCCCAAAATATTAATAAGTAGTGTGTCTAAGTTTGGATTCTTTGGTTGCAAGCATAGAATGTTACTCCACTGCCTTATGCAGAGAAACATATTGAAAGGCTATGAGGGAGTTGGCTGAATAAATGAGTGAAATCTGGCTTAGAAATAGGAAACAAGAGGTTTCTAGAGGGCTTCTCATGGGGGAGCAGAGCAACAATCATCCCGGCAGGAATAGTTGGGTCATCCTACTGCCAGAATGAATGATCTTCCAATTTTTCTCCTGTTTTTGTATTATGTCCTCAGGCCTCAAGTCTTGTGGGAGATCATCTGATTGGCTCAGCATAGGTCCTCTGTCTGGCTACTTGCTATGCTATGGCAAAAGGGAGCATGTGTCCACTTTAGCATCCATCCTATAAGACTACATAAAACGGGAGGAGGGGGGCGGTCAGATGGTTCATTTGGTTAGAGCACGAGCTCCTTTCCCACCCCTCTTCCTTCACCTCCCCCCCAACTCCAGCAGCTCTCCCTGGCTGCCAGCCATTCATGCCAACCTCCAACTGAGGGCACAGCTCACTGGCCCATGTGGGAATCGAACTGGAACCGGCAACCTCCGCATTAGGAGTATGGTTCTCCAACCACCTGAGCCACTGGGTGACCTGGTGTGCGAGCTCTTAACAACAAGGTTGCCTGTTCAATTCCTGCATGCGATGGTGGGCTGCGCCCCCTGCAACTAAGATTGAAAACGGCAACTGGACTTGGAGCTGAGCTGCGCCCTCCAAACTAGGCTGAAGGACAATGACTTGACTTGGAGCTGATGGGTCCTAGAAAAACACACTGTTCCCCAATATTCTCCAATAATAATAATAATTAAAAATATATATATATATAAATATACATATATACATTAAACAATAAAAACGGGGAAGAGGAAATCTTCTCCCACCAATAGTTATGGTACTATTAAGGAGGCAATGGAGTTGGTAACGAGGAAATAAAAGATTCCACAACAGTTATAAAATGTATGATGAGTATTTTACATCAGGTAGTTGTGACAGGCTTTGACTTCAGACTGCTTTTTCTTTGCTCACACAGATAATGGAGGAGTTAGCAGATGCTCTGACCTACTGCCATGAGAATAAGGTGATTCACAGGGATATTAAGCCGGAGAACCTGCTGCTGGGGTTCAGGGGTGAGGTGAAGATTGCAGACTTTGGCTGGTCTGTGCACACACCCTCGCTGAGGTAGGTGAGGTGGTGGTGGGAGGGGCCCTGGGTGCTGGTTAGGAATGATCCAATTTAATACGTTCCGTATGTAAGACCCAGATACAAAACTGAGTTGGTGTTTGAATATAGTCATGTGCTACCTAATGACATTTTGGTCATGATGGACCACATATATGACGGTGGTCGCATAAGATTATAATGGAGCTGAAAACTTCCTATCTCTTAGTGATGTAGCCAACATAATGTTCCAGCACAACGCATTAGTCACGTGTTTGTAGTGATGCTGGTGTAAACAAGCTTACCGCACTGCCAGTCGTCTAAAAGTACAGCACATATAATTATGTACCATACATAATACTTGATAATGATAGTAAATGACTATGTTACTGGTTTATATATTTGTTATACTATACTGATGCAGTTCTAGAAGGACTACAACATCTATGACTGCATCAGGAACCTTGCTTGGGATTGGGGTGATGTCACCAAGGAGTGTATAATGGCATCAGACGTAGTCCAAGAAGACAGTCAGGAGGTTGTCCATGACTTCAAAGGATTTACCAAGGGTGAGGAGGTTGCAAAAATCAACAAGGCTGTGGTTGAGACGGCAAACCCAGCACTTTAACCTGGGTGTGGATGAAGGTGACATTGGGGAGCTCCTAGAGGTGGTTCCTGAGGGATTGACTAATGAGTTGTTGGAACTGGACAGGAACGCATAGCTGAAGAGGAGGCAAGGACAAAGGAAACTGCAGGGAAAGAAAAAGAAGAACCAAGAAAAACTCACAGTGAAGCATTTAGCAGAAGGTTTTGCAGACCTCAACAAGCTCCTTAAAAAATCTGAAAACATGGACCCCAACACCAAAAGGTTTTCATTAATAGAGAGGGATGTTCATGGTGTATTGTCTGCTTACAAGCAAGTCTATGATGAAATAGATTAAGCAAATCACCTATGATGAAATTTCATCACCTATGATGAAATTAAGCAAAAAAACCTATGATGAAATAAATTAAGGACATATTTCTGAAAAGAGGGACACCTCAAGAAGAGCCTCAGGCAAGTCCTTCAGGAGGCCTTCCAGAAGAAAGCATTGTTACCACAGACAACAGCTCCACACGTGTTATTGCCCCCGAAGACCTTCCAATGGGACAAGATGTGGAGGTGGAAGTCAGTGATGCTGATTAACCTGACCCTGTGTAGGCCTAGGCTAATGTGTGTGTGTTAGTTTTTAAGAATAAAGTGAAAAAGTAAAAGAATAATATAAAAAATATATAAAAATAGAAAAAACTATAGAATAAGGATATAAAGAAAATATTTTTGTACAGCTATACAATGTGTTTGTGTTTTTAGCTAAGTGGTATTACAAGAGTCAAAAAGTTATAAAAAATTAAGTTTATAAAGTAAAAAAATTACTGTACCCTAAGGTTAACTTACTATTAAAGAAAAATATTTAAAAACTAAATTTAGTGTAGCCTGTGTACAGTATTTTATCTAATGCAGAGTACAGTATAACTTATTCTACTTTTTACTTCAAAGTCACAGAGATGATATCCATATGATAATTATAATGCCTACTCTACATTTTCAAGTACTCTACCCGAACATACGTGTATAGATGAGGATAGGTCATTCTCATAAAAAGACAAAATAAGTTTGATTGGGAGCCAGGCATTACGCTACTCACACATCAGCAGAATTGTGGAAGCCAAGAGGCAATCCTTTTTTTTTCCTTTTTAAAATAGCAAAGGAACAATAGAATATTGGCTGACTGGTGAGTGGCCCCACTAAGTGTACAGTGTTTATAAAGCCTACAGTAGTGTATGTAATGTCCTAGGCTTTCACATTCACTCACCACTCACTCACTGACTCACCCAGAGCAACTTCCACTCCTGCAAGCTCCACACATGGTAAGTGCCCTGTACAGGTGTGCCATTGTTTTTATCTTTTATGTTATCTTTTTTATGTTTACATACACAAATACCATTGTGTTACAATCGCCTACAATATTCAGTACGGTAAGATATTGTACAGGTTTGTAGCTTAGGAGAATAGGCTGTACCACAAAGCCTAGGTGTGTAGTAGGCTAGACCATCTAGGTTTGTGTAAGTGCATATGATGTTTGGACAATGATGAAGTCGCTTAATGATGCATTTTTCAGATGCATCTCTCCCCATCATTAAGTAGCACATAACTGTACTGCCTTTTTCAAATGCACGTATTTAATATTTGTTTGGAGACTGAAAGAATGCGGTTCAACCATACATGTTTTGATCTCTGTTAATGTTACCAACCAGTTTCCATGTAAATAAACAACCATTGCTCTGTAATTCCAGGAAGTTTACTGTATGAATAAACCATAATCCATTTACTTGATCTTTCTTGATGCCCAGAATATTCTTGTGAAAACACCCTGGATCATGAGTTAAATAATTGTATGAATAATTCTAGTTTTCCTTCCTTCCTTCCTTCCTTCCTTCCTTCCTTCCTTCCTTCCTTCCTTCCTTCCTTCCTTCCTTCCGTATGAATAATTCTAAAGTATAGAAATGGTAGGTCCCACTACTTGCTTTGTCTGAACCTTGATCCATATTAAAATTTGGTGTTTCCAAAGTCCGTGCTGGGGAGGGGACATCTCAGGACTTCCTAGGTCTCCCAACTCACTAGAGACTGGGGAAGAAGGGTTTCACTTGCTCTGGATCTCTGCGCAGTGCTCACTTCTCTGCCCTCTAGGAGAAAGACAATGTGTGGAACTCTGGACTACTTGCCCCCAGAAATGATTGAGGGGAGAACATACAATGAGAAGGTGGATCTGTGGTGCATTGGGGTGCTCTGCTATGAGCTGCTGGTGGGAAACCCACCCTTCGAGAGCACCTCCTATTCTGAGACCTACAGACGCATCCTTAAGGTGAAATGGCCACATTCTGAGAATTCATGGGGGATCCAGTCAGTGGTGGCTGGTGGGCGTGCAGAGCCTGAGGCACACACAGAGGTTGAAAACATTGCCTTGATGGGATTCAAAAACAGGGAGAACATGGACCAGAAATTAACCATACTCCTCTTCTTTTCTGGCCTCATCAGGTTGATCTAAGGTTTCCTCCATCAATACCTTTGGGGGCCCAGGACTTGATCAGCAAGCTTCTCAGATACCAGCCCTCGGAGCGGCTGCCTTTGGCCCATATCCTGCAGCACCCCTGGGTTCGAGCCCATTCTCGGAGGGTGCTCCCTCCATCTACTCAAATGGCTTCCTGAGCCCTTTCCACTCTGTACCTTTGTGTTTGTTCAGAGAGCTCCCCTGCCTCCACTATCTCATCTGCCTTTTGTTTCTTCTCTTTTAAAATGCAAGATGCTAATTAATAAAAGCTGAATCATTTTGTACTAGGTCTTTATAGTTGTGAAGTTGGTATGTAATTATGTAGAATCTTTATTTCTTGTAGAACTTTTTCCTATGAGAGGGGCCCAAAATGATGCTTCTCCTGGCCACCAGGGTTGGTGACTGGTTTTCTCTTTGAACACTAGTGACTACTTTCTACCGATAACCATCCCAGTGGTGCATAACCTACCACCTATCATAGTGGTTCCTAGACTCAACCTACTATTTCCCATGTTTTCAGGAGTATGCCATTTGTAAAACAGGACCCTGATCAACCCAGATTCAGTTTCTATTGACATCCAACATGCGGCTGTCTTCTAGATAAAATGTCTCACTGCACATCAGTGCCACCCAATTCTCAAATCATTTCACTAGCACCTCTGTGATGTGTCATCTGATTGCATCAGAATAAATCATCCCAAATAATAAAAGTAGCATCACCTCTTATGAAATCACATCCTCGGCTTGCAGCAATTTAGAGAGTGTTCTAACTTTCTTTCATGTGGCAGTTGCTCCATTCATGATTAGCTGACTGTACCAGAGTAAACATCTTAACTCAGCTGAGAGCTCAAACATGTATTCTGCTCATTGCAAGCATCGTAACCACACTGTCTCCTGACTAAAAACATGGAGTTTGCCCCAGTAATATTACTCCCACCACCATATTCTATACATTCTCAATGTGAACTGTCCAGCAGATGCAGGAGCACATCCTGTGATGACCAGACTCCCTCATTAAATATAAATAATTCAGCCACTCCACTCTTGGATGCACAGCCCCATCACTGCAGATCTATCATTTAAATGTTATGAGACATTGGCTTATGGTTTTTCACCCACACCTTCAGTGTTCACATCTCTGCTTTCTAGCTTCATCCTCTCTATCAGTTCTCTTGACTTAATACTTCAATTAAACACCTGGAAATTCCTAATAACTGGTGCATACGCAGGAACCATGCAATTTTACTAATTTCTGGTGTTGAATAAACTCATCAGTGGGCACATTTTGGACAGCAGAGAAGGAAAGGAAAATCAAACTAGTGCCTCAACATTGACTAGTAGATGATATGTGTTCAAATAATGAAAATTCTGACATGCTTTACAGTAGGGATTTCAAAGTTCTCCAATAGGTGTATAGTTTTCCTCACCTGCACTGATTTAGACATTCTGCCTCCCATGATGCAGAAAACATAAAAATCTTAGCTTTAATATCTGTTTTATGTCCTAACTCAAAATAATTTCATTTAACCAAAGGGTTTACCACATGTGAAAAGGAGAATTATGTCTCTCTTCCAATATGGGCAAATTACTGTCTCCAATGATGGATGATATTGTTCCTTATGCGCTAATTAAGCCACATTTGTCTACAACCTCCTTTTATGAGCAGCATCATCTTCTAGGAAATTAACTCCACCTTAATCCTTGATTCAATTAAAATCCTGTCACTACGCATTTCTCCAATTTAAAAATTAAATCTCTTGGGGCTGGCCCGGTGGCTCAGGCGGTTAGAGCTCCATGCTCCTAACTCCGAAGGCTGCTGGTTCGATTCCCACATGGGCCAGTGGGCTCTCAACCACAAAGTTGCCCGTTCAACTCCTCGAGTCCCGCAAGGGATGGTGGGCTCCACCCCCTGCAACTAAGATTGAACAGGGCACCTTGAGCTGAGCTGCCTCCCGGATGGCTCAGTTGGTTGGAGCATGGGTTCTCAACCACAAGGTTGCCAGTTCAATTCCTCAAGTCCCGCAAGGGATGGTGGGCAGCGCCTCCTGCAACTAAGATTGAACTCAGCACCTTGAGCTGAGCTGCCGCTGAGCTTCCGGATGGCTGAGTTGTTTGGAGCGCATCCTCTCAACCACAGGGTTGCCGGTTCGACCACCAAGGGATGGTGGGCTGTGCCCCCTGCAACTAGAAAATGGCAACTGGACCTGGAGCCGAGCTGCATCCTCCACAACTAAGACTGAAAGGACAACAACTTGAAGCTAACGGCACCCTCCACAACTAAGATTGAAAGGACAATAACTTGACTTGGAAAAAAAGGCCTGGAAGTACACACTGTTCCCCAATAAAGTTCTGTTCCCCTTCCCCAATAATAACAATAAAAAATCTCTTGAGTTCCATTTTCATAACCGCATGTATTCTCTACACATTAGAAGCTGGATTTTATTACCTGATTTTCATAGTCATGAGAAGAAAACAAGAAGTCACTGAGGTTGACTTCCAAGACTTTGGGCAATGTAATTCTAGAAGGAATGTTAGAATTCCTAACATGACTTTGTTGGTTTCTTGTCTGCCACTAGTTAATGATTGGTTCTGGGTTCACCCGTCCTTTACTTTCTCCATCTATTCTCATTCTTTTGTTGGTATCATGACTTGGAATAAAAGCATGCACTAACAACTCCTAAATTTATATACTCAGGCATGAACCCTCTCCTAATGTTCAGACATGGGTGAAAGTGCCTATGTGACACAATGTGTGGTCTTACAGATATTTCAAACTGACCTTGCTGTAAAGTGGAATACTGAGCTTCCCTCCAAGCCACCCCTATTTACGGCCTCCTTTCCTCAGAGGATGGCAAACCACTCTCTTCTGGTTACCTGGGCCCAACTCCATTACCCAGAAGTCCCTGCCTCACGTGAAGGTGGCTCTGAGCCAAAGGCAGCCCAAAAGACCTGTTCTTGCCTGCGCAACACGTCGGCGAGGAACTTTATGGAGTGCTCCTTTTGGCGGTTAATTTGCTCATTTATACGTATCGCCTACAGGAGGAGCAAGAGAGAGATGAGGCGCACCGGGAAGTCACGAAAACAGCAGAGGGCCGGGTTTCGCACCTTTGCACTTGCCATGACCCGGGGTGAATGTCCCTGCCTCCTGAGCCTCAATTTCCCCGGGCGGAGAATGGACGGTCTCGCCCCTTCTCCTTGGTTGCCCCGTGTTGTGTGAAGACACGTGACGAGGCGGGTCTGACCCGTAGCTCTGGGCCTGGTAAGTCTTTCACACCAAGGACCACTCGCTACTGAACGCGCTCAATGCTGGTTGTTTGAAGACAAAAACTATATCGTCCAGAAGGCTGTGCAATGTACGTGTGCGGCGGGCGCTGGACCAATGACGGACCAGGAGAGGGGCGTTTCCTGCGGCGGCCGGCTGAGGGGGACTGGATTTCCGGTCTCTCTGTGATAGACGTCATTTGCATGCGACGGTTTCGTCCACGCTAGTTGTGGGGAGGGGATTGCTGTTCTGTGGTCGCTGGTAGTACGGCTCTTCGAAAATGAGCAGAAAGGAGGCTAAGAGTCACCTCCGTCCTTTCGAACGAGCCATGAGCTTCCCTGTCAGCGGGGAGTGCGACAGTCAGTCGAGGTCACCCCGAGGGCAGGGAAGGGGTGGCGGTCGGCTGAGTCCGCGGGACCCGCCTGTGTCACCGCCTGTCTGGGCCCCCCTCTCTCCACTGGGTCCCGTGATGGCGGCGGCGTGGATAGACCCGGCACAGGTGAGTGGACATTGTTTTTGGCATTGCTGCTTCTCTGCTGGTTCGGAGAGGGCTCCTGCGCAGAGTGGAGGCCAAGTCAGCCATAGAATTCCTCTTTGTCCTTGTCGTTTATTTACAAGTGTAGCTGGCTTGTCACTTATCTCCAGCCTTAGAACATGAGAGACCGAATATGCAAATGTACAGTAGACAGACCAGATAGAAAAACAGAATTTTGACCCACAACCTGCAGCAACCTGCCAGGCAAATCAACCGCTTACCTACAAAAAACGACTCAGGACGTCAGCCTGCTCTAAATCAACTAACCAGACCCCAGATTACTATCTTTAGTGACAGTCCACGAAGCTGAACAATGACGTCCATAACTGTCGACCCGAAATGGCCAGGACTTGATTAATAACCAACTCTTTCTCTAATTGTTTCCACACTTCTAACTTAAAACCACAGAAAGACATATGTGCAACCCTAACCAGTTATATAGTATGCTATGATTGTATGTCAGAGAGTTTTCATCATTGAAACATGTATCATCTGGTAGTAAGTGTTGAGGCCCTAGTTGATTTTTCTATCCTTATCTGTTATCCACAGTAATGTGAGTTTATCCAGCACCTTAAATAAGTAATATTGCATGGTTCCTGTTAATTTATTAGGAATTGAAAAGTATTTAATTGAGATATTAAGAGAACTGATAGAGAGGATGAAGCTAGAAAGCAGAGATGTGAACACTGAAGGTGTGGGTGAAAAACCATGAGCCAATGTCTCATAACATTTAAATGATAGATCTGCAATGATGGGACTGTGCATCCGAGAGTGGTGTGGCTGAATTATTTATATTTGATGAATGGCTCTGGTCATCACAGGATGTGCTCCTGCATCTGATGGACAGTTCACATTGAGGAGAATGGATAGAATTTGGCGGTGGGAGTAATTACCGAGGCAACCTCCATGTTTTTAATCAGGAAACACTGGTGAAAACGATGACTTATGAACTGGGGACTTGTTATCACTTTAAGATATAATGTGAAGCCCTCAACATGGGGAAGGCACCTAGCAGGACCAGTGAGGCTCAGGTCCTGCTGTTGTTACTGTTATTGGTATTATAATTATTTCCTCAGTTCTCTGAAGTCCTAGAGACTTTACTATCTGCATCTTCCAGTCCATATGTCATTGTCTTTTGTCGTTTTACAATGTCTTCTGCATAGGAGACTTCTCTTTTACACTGTTATGTCCAAAGCATTGTCTACCTTGCTCGTGAGCCCAGCGTGGAGCTCGTCCCTCAGGAGGTGTTCGATGATTAGGGCCTTGATAGCTACACCATGATGCAGAATGAGCTCTGATTGCATGCAGCAGCCAGAAGGCCAACTCTGTTACCTCTATTTCACATTCCAGGTGTCTGTGACCTTTGAGGATGTGGCTGTGACTTTCACCCAGGAGGAGTGGGGGCAGCTGGACCCGGCCCAGAGGGCCCTGTACCAGGAAGTGATGCTGGAAAACTGTGGGCTTCTCGTGTCTCTGGGTAAGTCCTCCCCACTCTGCCATGGGGGACACCTGCCACCTCCTTCATTCTAACCTCTGGCTCTATCTTGGCTGGTCAAGAAGGCCCCAGAAGCCCTCCCTCCCTCCTACCACCAGGTGCAGTTATTTTCTAAACTCATTTCTTCCTGCCTGGTCTCCTGGTCTCACTTGAGCAAGAAACAATTTCCCTCTGGCTCCTAGAATGTGGTGGAAGGAAATGGGGGTGTTCTGTAGAACCCAAAGGCAGGATGTCCAGTCGGGCCCAATGAGAGACTGGTATAGGAATTGGGGACCACCAGGACTACGTCTTGGCTCCTGGGTCTCCTCTTCTGGCTTCTCTCTCTGGGTCTGCTCATGTCACTGTGTTCACAATGGCTTTTACTCCACATTGAGTTTGCGACAGGACTGGCCACCTCGGTCTCGGCTCTCTGTGGCCCCAGATTCCTTGTCTGTACTTCTTTGCACGTTTATATTGTTTCTTTTTCTTACTTTGCTGCTGGGCTCCCTGGGGCATCCCTGAGGCAGGAATGGCCATCCGAGCCCATACTTCCTGGGATCTCTCACCCCAGTGCCCAGCACAGACTGGCCTGTCTGTGGTTCTTATTTCACATTCCAGAGAGGGATCTGACTGAGCCAGCCTGCTCAGCTCAAGCGTCCCCTACAGGCCAGTTTTCAGGGCGGTGAGTGATGGGATGTTGTCCAAGAAGAGGGTGAGCAGGCAGACCCCCAGGAGGCCTTTGCCCTCCTTGCTACAGGGTATTGTTCCGAACAACATGGTCTTGGCTATGGGCCTTCTTTATTCTCGTGTGCCTCCATGATCGTCTCTTGTTTCCTAAGTCCAGGGCCAAAGTCCTCTCCTAGCACAAGAGAGAACAGTTAAGAGTGGCATTTTTATCCCCCAGGCAACATTTGGCAATGTGTGCAGTCACTTTTGCTTGCTCCGCCCTGGGGTGGGTGGTAATGTCATCTAGTGGGTAGATCCAGAGGTGCCATTAAATCCAGCAATGGACAGGACAGCCTCTCCCCACTCCTGCCCCACTCCCCCGCCAAAGGATTGTGCAGCGTAGTGTCAGGAGTGCCGAGGTCGAGAAACACCAGCTTAGGTGTTTTGTCTGCTTAAAGATGGTCACTGCAGACCACTCAGCTTGAGGGAATGGAGGGCTGAAAATCCAGGGTAAGGCATGCCTATTATTACAGAACTGGAATCATGTCCTGTGTCTATCAGAAGAGATAAAACACAATTAGAAAAGTTTGATAGATTAAATATTTAAAAAGTTTTAAAATAAAAGGTGCCCCATCTGGCCCTGCTGACTCTTCACCCCCTTTACATGCTTTCCTGGAGCTCACGCTGCCCGTCATGCTGGGTTTCTTGCTAGCGCCCATGCACATACCTCTTTATATGTCAAGGAAAGTGTTTCCCATTTATTAAGCGCAATACAGGATTTCATTTTTATTTTATTTTATTTTTATTTTTTATTTTTTTAAGAAGGGCACAGCTCACAGTGGCCCATGAGGGGATCGAACCGGCAACTTTGGTGTTATCAGCAACACACTCTAACCAACTGAGCTAACCGGCCACCTCCCAGGATTCCCTTTTATTTATTTATTTATTTATTTATTTATTTAAATCAATTAAGTTTTTTCTAAAACTTTAAGTATGATTTTCCAGGACCCATCAGCTCCAAGTCAAGTAGTTGTTTCAATCTAGTTGTGGAGGGCGCAGCTCACAGTGGCCCATGTGAGGATCGAACCTGCAACCTTGTTGTTAAGAGCACTGCGCTCTAACCAACTGAGCTAACCGGCCGCTCCCAGGATTCCCTTTTAGAAGCAGTCTAAGAAAAATAAAAATTGGGTCACTTTAAGAAAAGTGATTAATAGTCACAGCTTGTGGTCCGTGGAGCACTGGTGGCATGTTAGGCCTGTTCCAGGTTCTGTTCCCTCTGCACCCATTTAATTTCATGGCATGCCAGGCCGCTGCAAAGTCAGGAAAACTTGGCCATTGCCACTTAACTTACCCAATATAGAATATACACTTCATTTCATGAAGCTGTCCTCTCTATTTTTTTGTAGTAATCCTTTTTTAATGAAATGTTGAAGACAGTAGATAATATTTGATGTTCCTGTAAATGTCCTTATGTGACCATATCACTATGTAGCATTCTCAGTTTTATTATTTTTTAGTAGTTATGAAATGCTGAAGTCTAGAGTCACTGAGTCTGCCCCTCCCCTGGCCCGTTCTCTGAGGATGAATCTTTATGCTCACGTCCCTGCCTCCCCACAATCCTGCACTTGGTCTCAGGCTGCTGGCCCCACATAGTGGTGTTCACTGTTTCCTCAGTAATGGAGTGTTTGGGAGACAAGGGTCTGGAGCCAGACCCCTGGTGTTCACTCCAGCTCTGCTCTTTAAAAACTGTGGCCCTGGGCAAGTTACTGAACCTGTCTGTGCCTTCCTGTGCTCATTGGTAAAACGGGGTGATAATGATATCTACTTTCCAGGACTGTGGCAAGAGTAAATGGGTAACTTACGCAGAGGGCTCAGAACACCTGGTGTGATCCCGTTGTGTGCAGGTTAGCAACTGAAAACCCTGCTACCACCACGACTACTGTTACTCTCATCAGATTCTTTTGGTCCTTGTGTCTGGACTCGGCACCTTCTGGAGCTGAGTTGTGTAGCTTTGAGGTTATAGCACAGAGAGCAGAGATGGCTAGACCTGGCTTGCATATTGGCTCCGCCACTCACCACTTACGCTCTTTGGCAAGTCGCGTTATCTGCTTGAGCCTTGGTTTCTTCAGTGATAAAATGGTGTTGATCACAGTATGTACTTCCTGGGATGTTATGAGGAAATCCTGAGATACAGAATCCTCATGTTGTCTGTGGTCTGTAGGAAGAACGATATACAACTTAGTTTAGGATCTAAAAAGACCTAGATCAATGAAGACACATACCTTGTTTTGAATGAAAAGAGTCAATATTTTAAATATGTCAATTGCTTAAATTACTCCATAAATTTATTTCAATTTTGAAATGACATAATTCATTAAAGTTGGTTGGAATATGATTGTACTCTCTATATATTAGTTTTTGGTTTAGTATTAGGAATAACAACTCCATGTCAGTATGGCATATCTGTGGTTTCCAGCATTTTGCGTGGATGGGAGCAGCTTCATTCTGAGGTCTTGTCCACATCCTGAAGTCCCTGACTAGACTGACAGGTTGTGTTTCTTTTCACAGAAATCCTTATGTGCTCTTTCTCCATGAACAGGGTGTCCTGTTCCCAGACCTGAGCTGATCTACCAGCTGGAGCAGGAGCTATGGACAGTGAAGAAAGACCTCTCGCAAAGCACCTGTCCAGGTAGGAGCCAAGATGTGGGCAAGTGGGAGACCCTGCAGGCTTGAGACCTCGAGGAGACCACTGTCATGGATCCCTGGGGAAGCTTCTTGTGGCCTGTCTGGTGGTTTGGAAGCCTTGTAGCCCTTTGATCCGTGGGCCCTCTGACCTCATGGAGGACAGAGGTGTGTGAGCTAAGATCTGTCTTAGGCTCAAAGCCTGACTTGCCGACTCCCAGCTCTGTGGTCAGAGCGAAGTTACAGGATCTCGCTGTGTGTTCATATAAGCTAAAACTAGCTACCAGATCAGACAAACTCCAGAATCTCAGTGCTCAGCATATGGAAACTGTTTTTCTCACTTCCCCTGAGGTGGGTCCATGTGAGTCAGCGGGGAGCTGTGTACCACACAGTTAATCGGGGACCCAGGTCCTTTCTGTCATCAACATGTGGCTTTCATGTTGTCCTGACATCCTGCAGCTGGCAGAGGAGAATGGAGAGAGGAAGGGGGAATGTCACACCTACTCCCACAAACATCGGGTTCCCCTCACATCCCCCTGACGAGAACTAGGCATTCAGGCCCACTTGGGTGTGTGGAAGTGTGAAGCTGTGTGTCCAGTTTGAGGAGCGCAGGGTTTGGTGAGTGTTGTCTGCTACACTCAGTGTGTTCCTGGAAGATGCTAGTAAATCACGTTTTCTGTGTCATGGGGTTGTTTGGGGCTGTAAGCACATCATGCATTTATGCATAAAACTGCTTAGCACAGTGTCTGAGCCATAGGAAGTGGTTCATGAAAAGTAAGTTGTTGGTATTATTTATCGCGTCAACTGAGAAGGTCATGTTGGCATTTTCTTCATTCTGTTAATGTGTATGACATTGATCAGTTTTTGTATGTCAAACCTTCTTTGCATTACAGGAATAAACCCCACTTGGTAATGGTATATTATCCTTTTCATATGCTGCTGGATTCAGTTTGATAATTTTTTTTTCTTTCTTTTTTTTTTTAGTTAAATTTTATTAGTTTCAGGTGTACAAAACAGCATAATGATCAGAAATTTACGCCCCTCACAAAGTGATAACCACCCCAAGTCTACTACCCCTCTGACATCATACATAGCCTATTACAATACCATATTTCCTGTTGTGTACCATATATATACATCCTGTGACCATATATATACATGTATATATATGTATATATATGTATATATATGTATATATACATATATATGTAATTATATTGACGTTCAATATTCTATATCAGCTTTAGGTGTAGAGTGCAGTGGTCAGGCATCTACACGATCTATGAAGTAATCCACCCCGATACGTCCAGTACCCTTCTTACACCCTACATAATCTTTATAACAATATTGATTATATTCCCTATACTGTATTGCATATCCCCATGACGATTTTGGGACTACCAATTTGTACTTTCTAATCCCTTCACCCTCTCTCCCATCCCCCAACACCCCTCCCATCTAGCAACCATCAGTTTTTTTCTCTGAATCTATGAGTCTGTTTCTGTTTTGTTTGCCTTATTCTGTTCTTTAGATTGCACATATAAGTGAGATCACATGGTGTTTGTCTTTTTCGGTCTGTGTTTCCCTGAAAATAAGACCTAGCCGGACAATCAGCTCTAATGCGTCTTTTGGAGCAAAAATTAATACAAGACTCAGTCTTATTTTACTATAAGACCCGGTCTTATATTATAGTAAAATAAGACTGGGTCTTGTATTAATTTTTGCTCCAAGACGCATTAGAGCTGATTGGATGGCTAGGTCTTATTTTTGGGGAAACACGGCAGATCCATCAATGTTGTTGCAAATGGTAAGATTTCATTCCTTTTTTTTTTTTTAATTCAAGTTTATTGGGGTGACAATTGTTAGTAAAGTTACACACATTTCAGGTATACAATTCTGTATTACATCATCTATAAATCCCATTGTGTGTTCACCACCCAGAGTCAGAGATTTCATTCCTTTTAATGGCAGAGTAATTCTCCATTGTATAAATGTACAACAATTTCTTTATCCAGTTGTCTATTGTTGGGCATTTCGGTTGTTTCTATATTTTGGCTATTGTGAATAGCTCTCCAGTAAACATAGGGGTGCATGTAGTTTTTTGAATTGGTGTTTTGGATTTCTTTGTATAGATACCCAGGAGTGGAATTGCTAGGTCATAAGGTAGTTCTATTTTTAATTTTTTGAGGAACCTCCATACTGTTTTCCATAGTGGCTGCACCAATTTGGAATCCCACCAACAGTGCACCAGGGGTCGCTTTTCTCCACATCCTCACCAACACTTGTTTTTTGATTTATTGATGATAGCCATTCTGACAGGAGTGAGATGGTATCTCAGTGTGGTTTTCATTTGCATTTCTCTGATGATTAGTGACATTGAGCATCTTTTCAGACGAGATCGGGCGCGTTCAGGGTGGTATGGCCGTAGACTGAGCATCTTTTCATACGTCTCTTGGCCATATGTATGTCCTCTTTGGAGAAATGTCTCTTCATGTCCTCTGCCCGTTTTTTAATTGGGCTGTTGGTTTTTTTGATGTTGGGTTGTGTGAATATTTTTTGTTTTAATTAATCCCTTATCAGATGTATCATTGGCAGATATCCTCCCATTCAGTAGGATGTCTTTTTGTTTTGTCGATGGTTTCCTTTGCTGTGAAAAACCTTTTTGGTTTGATGTAGTCCATTTGTTTATTTTTTCTTTTGTTTCCCTTGCCCTAGAGGATATATCAGTAAAAATATTATTAAAGGTAATGTCTGAGGATTCACTTCCTATATTTTCTTCTAGGACTTTTATGGTTTCAGGTTTTACATTTAAGTCTTTAATCCATTTGAGTTTATTGTAAATGGCTTAAGAAGGTGGTCTAGTTTCATTTTTTTGCTTGTATCTGTCCAGTTTTCCCAGAACCATTTATTAAATAGACTGTCTTTACCCCAATGTAAATTCTTGCTTCCTGTGTGATTAAATGACCATATAGGCATGAATTTATTTCTGGGCTCTGTGTTCTGTTCCACTGATCTATGTGTCTGTTTGTATGCCAGTACCATGCTGTTTTGATAACTATAGCTTTGTAGTATAATTTGATATCAGTTAGCACGCTACCTCCCACTTTGTTGTTATTTCTCAGGATTGCTGTGGCTATTCGGGGTCTTGTAAGATTCCATATAAATTTTAGGATTATTTGTTTTAGTTCTGCGAAAAATGTCGTTGGTATTTTGATAGGGATTGCGTTGACTATATTGCTTTGGGTAGTATGGATATTTTAGCTACATTAATTCTTCCTATCCATGAGCATGGTATATGTTTCCATTTGTTTGTATCTTCTTAATTTCTCTTTTCATTATCTTATAATTTTCTGAGTACCAGTCTTTTATTTCCTTGGTTAAATTTATTCCTATGTATTTTATTTTATTTATTTATTTTTATTTTTTAAAAAAAAGATGTTATAAAGCTTTATTATAAAGAATAAAAAGGAAAAAGAGAATTGAAAATACTTAACGATCACTTAACATTGTTATCTGTGCTCCATCAAAATCTAACAATCATGCCTTTTTCACACCTATATATACAATACAAACTTTTCTACAACTACCAACTTTATTTTCTTCAGGGAGGAGAGGTTCATATGAAGGGAGTGGGGAGTATTCTTAAATCAACAAAAGTTTACTGTCACAATAATCTAATTGAGAAGAAGAAAAAATTGAAATTAAAATCCTATAGAGATGGAGAAGAGAGGGCTAGGAACAAAAAAAATAAACAAGCAGTAGGTAGCAGGAAATTAACAAACCAAGAAAAATTGGGGTAAGGGAAAGAAAAAAACTCTAGGGAACTGATTTATATATAATTTTTTTCAATATAGTCCAAAATGTAATTTTTTATTGTTTTTTCACATTTTCTTTATTGAAATAATTAATTCATTTGGGAGGGATAGCAATGGACAAAAATATGCCTAATAAAATATTTCTGTTAACTGAATCTGTAAAATTCCCAAGTCCAAATTCAGAAAGGAGGTAAAAATCAGAATAATGTGCTCAGAAGTATCCAAGTTTCTCAAAAATATTAACAGTATATGTACTGTCTATTTCTTAAATGTCTGCTTGCACCTTTTTGCAATACTCCTGCTTCACTTCACTACCTTTTCTGGCCTACTGATATTCTCAAACCAGCACAGTCTTTAAAAAAAGAAGGAAAAGAAAGAAAAAAGGAGTACTTGAATAGCACAAATCCTAGATTTAAAAAATAAAAGTTCAATGACCAAAAAAGGATTCTAAAATCAATTACATTAGCCCTCGTAAATAAGTGTACTACATATACTATTCTGGCCACTGCTGAAGTTTCTCTGTGACCACTAAGAATGCCAGATGAGTAGTTAAACATTTGAATAAAGTATTTTCAAGCTCTTGTTTATAGGCGAACTACTGACATACTAACTGAAAATAACTCATCATTAAATGAGATAGCTATAAATCTCTATCTGACATTTTATTAAACTGCAGTAAGAGAAATTCCATTGTCTGATTCTGGCAAATGTAAATATTCAAGAATGGTAAAATTTAGGGAAATGATCTGAAACAGATATCACCTGTTCCTGTTTTTGCATCAAATTAGGAAATTCTTGGAATCACTAGCAGTGTTCCAAGGTGTCTCTCCCATAATTTACACTTAAGTTATAACTGTGGGTTAATTACAGGTTTGTTTGTTATATTTTCCGGTAACTTGTGTTTAAATATATTTCTGTCATGTTGAAAGATGTTATGTCCCTAAAACTGAGCCAAAGAATTTGAGAAGGGAATTAGTTCAGTAACTCACATTTTAACCTCCAGTGGATTTTGTCTGAACAGAATGTGACTTACAATAGGCAGTTTTCATAACTCTGTCTGAAATGAATGATCCAAAGGTCAGAGCTTTGGGATGCTGCTGTGGCACTTGGTAGCACTCAGTAAATGTTTGCTGAATAACTAACTATTCAGATTGAATAAATCTGAAAGACTTCAATAAGTTTTCTTTCACTATTTCTACAATATAAAATTTATACCATTGTAGGTAAAAATCTTAACATTCTCCTGCCTTTAGGCATAATGAATCAATCTCCCACTCTCAAAGATCTCAAAAATGTCAAGTGTATTTTGTTTGGAATGTTTGAGACATTAACAAACCTCCCTGAAGCTTTTCTTTTTATTTTTTAATAAGACAATGATAAAGAGATGGTATTTATTGTCATAACAAAGGACTAACTGTGCTCTAGGCCCTAGAGTCTAGGAAAACACTAAGTATAACAGTAGATTTTACAAAAAAATTTCTTCAGTTTTATCCAAATATAATAAAAACTTGAGAGTTAGAGTTAGAAAACAAGCCACTATGTAAGTATATGTATAAGAAGTCTTTAAATCTCTTATTAGTGTATTCTTTGGTAGTTCTTACCAGATAGAGGAAGAGCCCATGTTAAAGTCTGCTGGACTCTGTGCTTCTTTAACAATTATAGCTTCTTCTTGATTTCCAGTTTCTTTTAACTAGGTGGCTCAAGGGTAACAATATCAGAATCATCACTGACAGTTCCAAAATAGACATTGTCTTCAGGTGACTTTTCCTCTCCCTCAAGTGCTGACTTCGTTTCCTCCAAAGCTGGATAAACAGTTTCTCCCACTAACATTGTGCCATTTTCGCTTCTCTCTCCTTGCTCTACCTGCAGTACTTGTAACTCCTCTTGCTCTGAAGATGAATACTCTGGGGTGAGCTCACAGCTGTCACTGGCTGTACCATGTTCAGAATTCACCATCTCTTTATTGACCCCTCATGATTGATGAAAGTCCAACCACAAGACGATTCACTGTCACTGGAGTTTTCAGGCATATTTTAGGTCTGAAGGGGCAGCGCCACCTCCACCCCACTGCGCTGGCTGTCGTGGTGGCGGTGGTCATAGCCGTATTTTATTTTTTTTATGCAATTTTAAATGGGATTGTTTTCTTAATTTCTCTTTCTGATACTTCATTATTGGTGTATAAAAATGCAACCGATTTCTGAATATTAATTTTGTATCTTGCCACTTTATTAAATTCATTTATCAGTTCTAATAGTTTTTTGATGGAATCTTTGGAGTTGTCTCTATATAGTATCATGTCATCTGTAAATGAGGACAATTTTATTTTGTCCTTTCCAATTTGGATGCCATTTATTTCTTTTTCTTGTCTGATTGCTCTGGTTAGAACCTCCAGTACTAAACTGAATAAAAGTGGTGAAAATGGGTATCCTTGTTTTGTTCCTGATCTTAAGGGGAATGATTTTAGCTTTTCCCCATTGAATGTTATATTAGCTGTGGGTTTGTCATATATGGCCTGTATTATGTTGAGATATGTTCCCAGTATTCCCACTTTGCTGGGAATATCATCATGGATGCTGGCTTTTGTCAAATGAATTTTCTGCATCTACTGATACGACTGTATGATTTTTATTTTTCATTTTGTTTATGTGGTGTATCACGTTAATTGATTTGCGCATATTGAACCAACCTTGCATATCAGGAATGAGTCCTATTGATCATAGTGTATGTATTTTTAATGTATTGCTAAATTAGTTTTGCTAATATACATATACATATATATATATATATATATATATATATATATTTTTTTTTTTTTTTTCCTTTCCTTCTTCTGCTTCACCCCCACTCTGGTTCAAGCCGTTGTTCTCAGTCTAGTGTAGGACACAGCTCCCTGGCCCATGCTGGCATTATGAGCCTTGTGCCCCCCCTCCCCCACAGCTCAGGCAGTCGGTCACCTGTTGTCAGTCGGCTGCTCACAGCAGCTCATGGCAGCTCTCGCCTGCTGCCGGCCACTCACGATGGCTGCCAGCCACTTGTGCTGGCCATCGGCTGCTCATGGCAGCACACGGTAGCCCACGGCAGCACACAGCAGCCCACGGCAGCTCACGCTGACCTCCAGCTGCACAGCCCAGCTCCAGGGAGAGCTGTTGTTCACAATCTTAGCTGTAGAGGGCACAGCTCACTGGCCCATGTGGGAACTGAACCGTCTCAGCGTTGGGAGTGCGCGCTCCAACCACCTGAGCCACCGGGCCGGCCCAGTTTTGCTACTATTTTCTTGAGGATTTTTGCATCTGTGTTCATTAGGGATTATGGCCTGTAGTTTTCTGTTTTGTAATGTCTTTGTCTGGTTTTTGGATCATGGTAATGGTGACCTAGTAAAATGAGCTTGGGAGCTTTCTTTCCTATTTGATTTTTTGGAATAGTTTAAGGAGAATAGTTGTTAATTCTTTTTTGCATGTTTGGTAAAATTCATCTGTAAAGCCATCTGGTCCAGGACTTTGTTTTTTGGGAGCTTGTTGATTACTGATTCAATTTCATTGGTAGTAATTGGTCAGTCAGATTTTCTGTTTCTTCTTGATTGAGTCTTTGAAGATTGTATGCTTCTAGGAATTTATCCATTTCTCCTAGATTGTCTTAATTTGTTGGTGTATCATTGCTTGTAGTATTTTCTTAAATTTTTTTGTATTTCTGTGGTGTTGGTTGTCAGTTCTCCTCTTTCATTTCTGATTTTCTTTATTGGGGTGCTGTCTCTTTTTTTCTTGATGAGTCTGGTTAAAGGTTTGTCAGTTTTGTTTATCTTTTCAAAAACCAGCTCTTGGTTTCATTGATCTTCTATATTGTTTTTTTGTTTGTTTGTTTGTTTTTTGTTTTTTGGTGTCTATTTTGTTTATTTCCACTCTGATCTTTGTTATATCCTTCCTTATACTCCCTTTGGGTTTATTTTGCTGTTCTTTTCCCAGTTTCCTTAGGTGGAAAGATGGATTGTTGATTTTGAGATTTTTCTTGTTTCTTTAGGTAGGTCTGCATTGCTGTGAATTTCCCTCTTAGGACTGCTTTTGCTGTGTTCCATAGATTTTGGGTCATTGGGTCATGTTTTCCTTTTCGTTTGTCTCAAGGTATTTTCTGATTTCTTCCTTGATCTCATTGTTGACCCACTCATTATTTTGTAGCATGTTATTGAATTCCCATGTGGTTGTGTGTGTTTTTCAGTTTTTTTCTTATAATTGATTTCTAGTTTCATACCACTGTGGTCAGAGAAGACACTTTATATGATTTCATTCTTCCTAAATTTATTGAGACTTTTTTTGTGGCCTAACGTGTGGTCTGTCTTTGAAAATATTCCATGTGCACTTGAAAAGAATGCATATTCTGCTGCTTTGGGGTGAAATGCTCTAAAAATATCATTTAAATCCATCTGGTCTAGTGTGTCATTAAGGCCACTGTTTCCATGTTATTTTCTGTCTGGAGGATCTGTTCATTGGAGTCAGTGGGGTGTTAAAGTATTCTACTATGATTGTGTAATTATTGGTCTCTGCCTTTGTGTCTGTTGATATTTTATATATTTATGTGATTCTGTGTTGGATGCATAGATGTTTATTAGGGTTTTGTCTTGTTGGATTGATCCCTTTATTATTATGTAATGTCCTTCTTTGTCTCTTATTATAGTCTTCGTTTTAAAGTCAATTTTGTCCAATATAAGTATTGCTACCCCAGCTTTTTTCTCGTTTCCATTTGTGTGAAGTATCTTTTTCCATCCCTTTACTTTCAGTCTGTGTGTGTCTTTTGATCTGAGGTGGGTATCTTGTAGACAGCATATGCATGGGTCTTGTTTTCTTCTTATGCATTCAGCTACCGTATGTTTTTTTTCTTTAGATTTTTTTTTATTGGGGAAGGGGAACAGGACTTTATTGGGGAACAGTGTGTACTTCCAGGCCTTTTTTTCCAAGTCAAGTTGTTGTCCTTTCAATCTTAGTTGTGGAGGGTGCCGTTCAGCTTCAAGTTGTTGTCCTTTTAGTCTTAGTTGTGGAGGGTGCAGCTCAGCTCCAGGTCCAGTTGCCGTTGCTAGTTGCAGGGAGCGCAGCCCACCATCCCTTGCGGGAGTCAAACCAGCAACCTTGTGGTTGAGAGGACACTCCAACCAACTGAGCCATCCGGGAGCTCAGCGGCAGCTCAGCTCAAGGTGCTGTGTTCAATCTTTAGTTGCAGGGGGCGCTGCCCACCATTCCTTGTGGGACTCGAGGAGTTGAACTGGCATCCTTGTGGTTGAGAGCCCACTGGCCCATGTGGGAGTCGAACCGGCAGCCTTCGGAGTTAGGAGCATGGAGCTCCAACTGCCTGAACCACGGGGCCGGCCCTACCCTATGTTTTTTGATTGGAGCATTTAATCCATTTACATTTAAAGTGATTATTGAGAGGCACATAGTTACTGCCATTTTATTATTCATATTTTTTATTTTCTACTTAAATAAATCCTTAGAACATTTCCTGTAATAATGGTTTGGTGTTAATGAAGTCCTTTAGCTTTATTATCTGGGATTTTTTGTTTGTTTGTTTGTTTCTATTTCAATTTTAAATGATAGCCTTACTGTGTAGAGTAGTCTTGGTTGTAGGCCCTTGTTTTTCATTACTTTGGATGTTTCCTGGCACTCCCTTCTGACCTGCAAAGTTTCTGTTGAGAAATTAGCTGATTGTCTTATGGGAGCTTCCTTGTGAGTAACTAGCTGTCTTTCTCTTGCTGCTTTTTGGATTCACTCATTGTCTTTAACCTTTGCCATTTTAACTATGATATGTCTTGGTGTGGGCCTGTTTGGGTTCATCTTGTTTGGGATTCTCTGTGTTTCCTGGGCTTGTATTTCTATTTCCTTCAACAGGTTGTGGAAGTTTTCAGTTATTATTTCTTTTTTAATGATGAAATCTGAATTAAGTCTGTAGTTTATAGTAGTGTACCAAGATTATTTTCTTTTTTTTTTTTTTTTTAATTTTATTGGGGAGCATTGGGGAAGTGTGGTTCTCCAGGGCCCATGAGCTCCAAGTCATTGTCCTTCAATCTAGTTGTGGAGGACACAGCTCAGCTCCAAGTCCAGTTGCTGTTTTCAATCTTTAGTTACAGGGGGTGCAGCCCACCATCAAATGTAGAAATTGAACCGGCAACCTTGTTGTTGAGATATCGTGCTCTAACCAGCTGAACCATCCGGTCGCCCCTCAGTTATTATTTCTTCAAATAGGTTCTCGATCACTTGCTCCCTCTCTTCTCCTTCTGGTATTCCTATGATACAAATGTTCTTGTGCTTGATGTTGTCCCACAGGTCCCTTAAACTATCTTTATTGTTTTTTATTCTTTTTTCTTTTTGCTGTTCCATTTGGGTGTGTTTTGCTACCCTTTCTCCTAAATCGCTGATTCAGTCCTCAGCTTCATTTGATCTGGTGTTGATTCCTTCTAGTGTATTCTTCATTTCAGTTATTGAATTCTTTATTATGGTTTCTATGTCCTTTATGCTTTCTATCTCTTCGTTGAAATTCTCACTAAGTTCCTTAAGCATTTTAAACTCTGTCTCTGGTAGGTTGGTGGCCTCCATTTCATTTAGTTCCATTTCTGGAGGTTTTGCCTGTTCTTTTATTTGGGACATATTTTTTTTGTTTCCTCATTCTGGCTGCTGCTGTCTGTTTGCTTCTGTATTAGGTAGTTGTCCTATGTCTTTCAGTTGCTGGGGTGGACTTATGTAGTATGTGTACTGGGTAGTCCGATTGCACAGTCTCCCTGATCTCCTCTCCAAGAATATCCCTTGTGTGTGTTCTGTTGTAGTTGAACCTTGATTGCTTTTGGCACATCAGTAGGTGGGGTTGACTTCCAAGTTGAGTAACCGTGAGGATTGTCTCTACCCACAGTGTATGAGCTGCTCTGTGGGGGCTGACCCCTCAGAGGAGGCTTTGCCCTTACAGACTCTTGTGCCTGTTGAGACCCCCTCCCCTTTGGGTGTGCTGCTTGTGGGGCTAACCAGGTAGTGCTCTGGTGTGTTCTGAAGCTGGCCTCTGGGTGTGTTGTTTCTGGTGTCTTTTGGGCGGGTATCCAGACAGCAGGCCAATTTCAGCTTCAAGTGTTACCTGACCATGGCTATCTGATAGGAGCCTCAAAGCTGTCTGGGCTGGACTTGGAGGGATGTGGGGTTCGCCTCGCTGTGAACTGAGGCTGCGTTCCACCAATTGTGGGCCTGAGGCAGCTTAGCAAGAGGCCCAGGGCCCCCTAGGCCTCTCACCACCTGCCAGCTGCCCATAAGGTCTAGCTGTTTAAAGAGGCTTCTGAGATGCACGTGCCTGGCTGGTTGACCCAGTGTTGAGAGTGTCCATGGTGATGCAGCACTAGCTGGGTGGGGTAGAGTTCAAGGGAGTCACAAGACATGACTGGTTTTTACAAAGTTAATGCAGATTCAGTTCTTATGCCAGTGCCCAGCCTGTGACCACCTTGCACAGCACCCGCAGAACACTGAAGCCAGCCACCACCTCAAGCTTGCAAATTCTCAAGAGTTGCCCCTAAGTGGGCAGGTTTTGGGTCACTGTCCACCACCGGGGCTATTGTGGATTGTACACTGCTATAGAAAACATCTGCAGCTTGTGGGATTGGGCCAGCCACCCAGGCGCCCAGAGTGCCCCAGCAGTGCAGCTCTAAGTGGACAGGGTAGGATTACAGGGAGCTAAGGGGCATGGTCCATGGTTTTATAAAGTCAGTGCACTCTCGGCTCCTGCCCTGGTGCTGGGCCTGTGTCCACCCTGCAAAATCCCCCAAGAATACTACGACTAGCTACTGCTTGTCTCAGGCCTGCTACCGCCTATCTACACAACAGTGCAGGTGTTGGGTCACTGCCTTCCAGCAAACACGGGCTGCCACAGGCCCTCTGCCCACTTTAATCTGTAGCCGGTGTGGCGGGGCCAGCAGCCCAGCAGTCAAGTTGCCTGGGCGATGTAGCACCAGCTGTGTGGACGGTGGGGACCCAGGTTGTCAACAAGGCAGTGCACACACACAGATTCCCCCAGACCAGTGCATCAAAGTCTTGGCCTTTTGGGGAAGGGCTTAACCCTCAATAGATGGTGCCATCCTGTAAGCCACACGTGTGTCAGGCTCCACACAGGGACAACAATGGCCTCTGTCCCTTTGGCTCCAGCACCAAAGTCACTCAATTCAGCCCTTCCCCGTGTGTCTCTGGGCCTCCCTAGCTGCCACCTCTCCAGCAGAGATCATGAGTGCCCATGAGTGAGTGAGTCCATGTGCCGGCTCCACAAGAAGGTGTCTTGGGTTCCACCTGGCTTCCATCCCACCAGGAAGGGAAGACAGAGTCCTCACTGATTTTCACTGCCAGATGTTATAGGAACGCCTCTTTCTGGCACAGGATCCCTTAGCTGGGGAGCCTGGTGTGGGGCTGGGGGTCCTCTCCCTCTTCAGGGGGTACCTCTGCTAACGAGGTCTCCCTCCTGGCATACAACCTCTCTCTGTGGGTTTCACATCTCTGTCCCTCCTACCAGTCTTGATGTGGCCTCTTCTTTATATTCTTAGTTATATTCGTTCTCTCAGTTTGCTAATATTTTATTGAGGATTTTTGCATTGGTTTTCATAAGGGATAATGGTCTTGTACTGGTAGTGTCTAGTTTTCTTGTAGCGGTAGTGTCTGTGAGCATCAGTCAGCCCCTCACAGTAGCTCTCGCTGGCTGCCATCCACTCACTGGCTGCTGGCTACTCACGCTGGCCACCGGCCGCTCATGGCAGCACACGGTAACCCATGGCAGCACACAGCAGTCCACGCTGACCTCTGCTGCTCACTGTAGCACAGCTCCAGAGAGAGCCATTGTTCACAGTCTTAGCTGTAGAGGGCGCAGCTCACTGGCCCATGTGGGAATTGAATCGGCGACCTCAGCGTTAGTAGCACAGCGCTCCAACCACCTGAGCCACCGTGCTGGCCTTTTTTTTGTTTTTTAATGTAAGCATGTGTAGCTACAAATTTCTCTTTTACCACTGCTTCCACTGCATGCCGTAAGTTTTGGTATGTTAAGGTTTTTTTTCATTAGGAACGAATCATACTTAGCATGATATCTTTTTAAAGCTGTTGAAACTAAATTTGTGGCCTAACATAAGGTCTACTCTGGAAAATGTCCCATGTGCCCTTGAGAAGAATGTGTATGCTATTACTGTTACGCAGAATGTTACATGTTTATTAGCTTTAGTTGGCTTATTATGTTATTTAAGTCCTCTATTTCTTTACCAGTCTCTTGTCTGATTGTTTTATCTATTATTGAGAATGAGGTATTGAAGTCTTCATCTATTATTATAGAGTTGTCTCTTCCTTCCATTTTGGCACTTTTTGTTTCATATATTTTTATATCTACAACTATGTGTTTACAATTGTTACATCTTCTTGTTGTATTATACCTTTTATTAATATAGTCATGTACTACATAATGACATTTTGATCAACAGTGGACTGCATATATGATGGTGGTGCCATAAGTTTATAATTTCTTTATAACCTTTTATACTGTATTTTTAATGTATCTTTTCTGTTTAGATATGTTTAGATACACCAGTACTTAACATTGTATTACAGTTGCCTACAGTATTGAGTACAACAACATGCTGTATATGTTTGTATCCTAGGAGCAACAGGCTGTACCATACAGCCTAGGTATGTAATGTAGTATGCTCTACCATCTAGGTTTGAGTAAGTGCATTCTATGACTTTCATACAACGAAATCACCTAATAATGCATTTCTCAGAATGTATCCCCGTTGTTAAGTGATGCATAACTGTATATAATGTCCTTTATTGTCTCATAACCTTTTTTTATTAAAAATAAATTTTATCTGATGTTAATATAGCCACCCCTGCTCTCTTCTGGTTAGTAGTTGCATGAGATACCCTTCTCCATCCTTTGACTTTCAATCTATTTGTGTCTTTGGATCTAAATTGAATCTCTTGTAAACAGCATATAGTTGGATCATGTGGTTTTACCAATTCTGTCTATCTCTTGTCTTTCATTTACATTTAATTTACAGAGTAATTACTGATATGGAGAGATTTTTGTCATTTTGATATTTGTTTTCTACATGCATTATAGCTTTTTTCTTCCCTCATTTCTTGTATTATTGTCTTCTGTGTTTAATTAATTTTTTGTAGAGAAATGTTTAAATTCCTTTCTCATCTCCTTTCGCAGATATGCTATAGGTATTTTGTTTGTGGGATTACATTTAACATCTTAAAGTTCAAACATTAATTTGATTTTGTACCAGCTAAACTTCAATAACATAAAAAACAAACTCCTCTACAACTGTCCGCACCCCTTTCAGTTATTCATGTCCCAAAATTACATCTTTACATATTGTATACCCAGTAACTTAAAGTAATTGCTCTCTTAAATGCATTAGTGTCTTAAGTTATGTAGGAAACTACATTATAAACTAACGTTACAATACTTGCTTTTAGATTAATAATTTTAAAAAATTCATCTCCTAAATTATGTAGAAAACAAAAATTGTAGTTCTAAACCATTGTTAAAATAACACTAGCTTTTAAAATTGCCTATGTATTTACGTTTATCGAGACTGTTATTTCTTCATATGGCTTTGAGTTACTCTCTAGTGTCCTTTCATTTCTAGTGTCCTGCAGGACTCTCTTTAGAATTTTTTGCAAGGCAGGTCTAGTGGTAACAAACTCCCTCAGCTTTTATATATGGGAACATCTTAATTTCTTTCTCACTGTTGAGGACAGTTTTGCCAGATATAGGATTCTTGGTTGACAGGTCTTTTTTCTTTTACACTTGAATATATTGGCCCATTCTCTTTTCGCCTCCTAAGTGTCCAGTGATAACTATGCTGATATTCTTATTGAAGATCCCTTTTATGTTTCATGCTTGATATTAAGATACTCTCTCCATCTTTGGCTTTCAAAAGTTAGATATAATTCTTCTCAGTGTGAGTCTATTTGAGTTCATCTTGGAGTTCTTTGAGGTTGTTGGATATTTATATTGATGTTTTTAATGGAGTTTGGGAAATTTTCAAGCCATTTGTTCAAATATTCTCTGATCCTTTATCTCTCCTCCTGGGAATCCCACATGAGTATATTAATTCACTTGGTGGTATATCACAGGTCTTTAGGTTCTGTTCACTTCAGTCTTTTTTCCTCAGACATGAGAATATCCATTGTCCGATCGTCAAGTTTGCTGTTTTGTTCTTCATGCTCAAATCTGTCTTTGTGGCCCTCTAGTGAACTTCTTGTTTCACTTATACCTTTCTGCTTCAGAAATTGTTTTTGGTTTCTTTTTAGGTTTCCTAGCTCTTTATTGATATTTCCATTTTGTTTATACACTGGTACCTCGGTTTTTTAACATAATCCATTCCAGAAGACCATTTGAGTTCTGAAACATTTGAAAACTGAGGCACGGTTTCCCCATGGAAAGTAATGCAAAATGAATTAATCTGTTACAGACCTTTAAAATCAACCCCTAAAACTGCAAATTTAGCATGAATTTTACTATCTAATGATACCATAGACCCATAAAATCTACGGTGTTTGTAAACCAAAATGTTCGTCAATGGAGACGTTCAAAACTGAGGTACTACTGTACATAACTTAAGTCTTTGTCTAGTAAGTGTGCATCAGGTGTTTTTCTGGAAAATTTTTGGAGGGGATCCAAACATAAGCTACCATATTCTCAGGGACTCGTTACCCTCCTAACATTGATGTATGGCAGTAAATGCCTGAAGTATTGCCAACCTAGAAATTTCAACTGGTTTCAGGGTCCAAATTTGATTGACTCTTATTTCATAAGCACAATGGATTGACTCATTACCCACATAACTCAGTCTCTTGCCCTCTCATCATCTCTTTCCAGAGGCCCAGTTATCTTATAGCTCAATGCCCCAATCCTTTAATCACATGGTTAGTATTTCAAGTGTGGCCAGGACTTGCCCTGAGTCATCTCTTCAGCATAAACTATCTAAAGGACCAAATTAGTTACCTATTTGTATAAATATCCAACCTGGAATTGACTGTGTCTGCTCTCTAGTATTGTGTTCCGTAACCCAGCCACTCCCCTGAGTCTCCTATTCAAGGTGTCAACAGTCCAGGGACCAGGAAAGAAAGAAATTGCAATCATGGGATTCAGAGGTAGCAAAACATAACAAATACAGAGGCACTGTTTCATCTTCATTTTTTTCACTGAAATGCTAATATTTCTTCTCTATTGGCATTACTAACAGGCCCTATTGTGTATTGAATTTCTTTCAGATGACAAAGAAAAGCCCAACACCATAGAAACTACCACTTGTGAGCCAGCCTTGTCCAAGGCAGCCTCACTTCAGGAACAATTAACAGAAGGAGCTGGAGCCCCGGAAGACTCCCAGTTAGACCAAACCAAGGATCAGAATGGGCCATTGGAATTACAAGAAGGATACTTGAAACCAGAGGTAGACCCCCAGAAGGAGAGGATCCCTAGGAAATCTAAGTCTAAACATGGTGGCTTAGGGACAGCTGACGGTGTGTGTTCAAAGATTGTACAGGAGCCAGTCCATCCAGGAGGTGCTGTACTTGACCATGACTCATACAGATTAGGTAAAGATCCCATTGTTCAGGAGGAGGAAAATATCTTTAAATGCAATGAATGTGGGAAAGTTTTTAACAAGAAACGCCTCCTTGCTCGACATGAGAGGATTCACTCAGGAGTAAAGCCCTATGAATGCACAGAGTGTGGGAAAACCTTTAGTAAGAGCACTTACCTCCTTCAACACCACATGGTCCACACAGGGGAGAAGCCCTATAAGTGCATGGAGTGTGGGAAGGCTTTTAACCGCAAGTCACACCTTACACAACACCAACGGATTCACAGTGGAGAGAAGCCCTATAAGTGCAATGAATGTGGAAAGGCCTTCACCCACCGTTCTACTTTTGTCCTCCATAATAGGAGCCACACTGGAGAAAAACCCTTTGTGTGCAAAGAATGTGGAAAAGCCTTCCGCGATAGACCAGGTTTCATTCGACACTACATTATCCACAGTGGTGAGAATCCCTATGAATGCTTTGAATGTGGCAAGGTTTTCAAACACAGGTCATACCTCATGTGGCACCAGCAGACTCACACGGGGGAGAAGCCCTATGAGTGCAGTGAGTGTGGGAAAGCCTTCTGTGAGAGTGCAGCCCTCATTCACCACTATGTCATCCACACGGGGGAGAAGCCTTTTGAGTGCCTTGAGTGTGGGAAGGCCTTCAACCATAGGTCATACCTCAAGAGACACCAGCGGATCCATACGGGAGAAAAGCCTTATGTGTGCAATGAATGTGGAAAGGCCTTTACCCACTGTTCCACTTTTATCTTACATAAAAGGGCCCACACTGGAGAAAAACCTTTTGAGTGCAAAGAATGTGGGAAAGCCTTTAGTAATCGGGCCGACCTCATTCGACATTTCAGCATCCACACGGGGGAGAAACCCTATGAGTGCAGTGAGTGTGGGAAGGCCTTCAACCGCAGGTCAGGCCTCACGAGGCACCAGCGGATTCACAGTGGAGAGAAGCCCTATGAATGCCTTGAATGTGGGAAAACCTTCTGCTGGAGCACAAACCTCATTAGACACTCCATCATCCACACCGGAGAGAAGCCCTATGAGTGCAGTGAGTGTGGAAAAGCCTTCAGTCGCAGCTCATCCCTGAGTCAGCATCAAAGGGTTCATTCTGGGAGAAATCCTGTCAGTGTAACAGAAGTCGGAAGACCCTTCACAAGTGGACAATCCTCAGTCAACCTCCAAGAACTCCTTTTGGGGAAAGACTTTTTGAATGTAACCACTGAGGAAAATGTTTTACCAGAAGAAACATCTTACTCAGAATCTACTCATTCATACCAAAGAGAAACCCCACAATTTTCCCTGTGAGAAAATGTGTTGGAGGTTATCAGTCATCGTCTAATGAGTCATATTGGAAATTGACCCTGTGTAGAGTCCTATTCTACATCTGAGAATTCATCCAGGAGAGTGACCCAGTAGTTATTATGCACTTATAAAACATTCACCTACATCTGTCTCCTTAGTTTATACTGCAGTGTTATCTCAGGAATTTTTTTTTTTTTTTTTTTTTTTTAAAGACGGGAGAGACTTAGAAGAGAACAAGAACTACAGTTTCTTTCAGACTGCTTGCCAAGCCTGGGGCACTTTGTCACTGATTCCTTAGTTTAATTGGCAGAAGGAAAGTTTTGTTCCAGAAGTAAAGGATATAGGGTCTTTATGTCTTGTACATATACATTCATTACTGTCCAATGTCCAGAGAGTTTGCCAGTTCAGGGCAGGTCTGGAAACTTTCATTGAACCTCTTATTTGTTCTAAAACATTGTCTCTACTGTTAAGGAGCTTAATTTTAATGACAAACATGAAGGTTTGAGTTACCAAATACCTATTTGAGGAGATAAGAAAACATATGAATAGGCACATTTTTTTTACATCAGTTAAGGCTGTTTAAGGCTGTCTGGTTATTTAAAAACAAATTTTTGATGTGGTGTTAAAGACCTAATACGCAGATATTTCCTTGGATCTGTACTATTGGTTTACTTGATTGCTATAGTTACATGATAAGTTTTTTAATTGGGTAAAGTGATTCTTCTTATTCTTTATTTAAAACTGATTTATCACTCCTAGTTACTTTGAATTTCCATATAAAGTTTTAGATATAGTTGACTGTTTTTATCAAAAAAATCTTTATTGAATTTTGATAGAAATTGAGTTAAACTGGCAGATCAATTTGTTCAGAATAGGCATTTTTACTATGTTGAGTCTAATTAACATGGTATGTCTCTACATTTAAGTATGGCTTGATTTACTTCATTACAGTTTCATAAATTTCAATAACAGGTCTTGTACAATTTTTATAAGATTTATATCTAGGCTTTTTTTTTTTTTTAAGTATAAATGGCATTGATTTTTTTAACTTTCAATTTCCACACAATCTTTGGTAGTATACAAATATAAGGATTTTTTTTATGTTATTTTGTCATCCTGAAACCTTGCTGAACTGTAGCCATTTCTTTTGATAGAATGGTTGGAATTTTCTACATAGAAATATAATTTGCAAATAGTGATAGTTTTGTTTCTTCCTTCTCATCTATGTACCTGTTTTTTCTTGTTGTACTGCACTGGCTAGGATTTCCAATATGATACTGAATGGTAGTAGTGAGAAAGGATATCCTTGTCTGATTCCTGATACTAGGGGGAAACATTTAGTTTTTCATCAAGTATGATGTTAGTCTTAATGTTTTCTTCATAGAGGTTTCTTATCAAGTTTCCCATATTCCTAATTTGATTTTTTTTTGTTATTTCGAATGTGTGTTGAATTCTGTTAAATGCTTTTTCTCTATCAGTTGATATAGTCATGTTTTGTTTCTTCTGTAGCCTATTGATGTGATGTATTATATTGACTTGAGATTTGAAAGCTGAACCAGCCTTGTGTCCTTGGAATAAGCCTCACTTGGTCATGGAGTATAATTTCATATATTACAGTATTCAATATGCTAGTATTTTATGGAGGAAGTTTTCCTCTATTTTCATGAGAGTAATATGTAGTTTCTGGGGTTTTTAAAATTTCATTTGTAGGTTTTGTTTGTTTTGTAGTGTCATTGTCTGGTTTTGGTGTCTAGGTGATACTGGCCTCCCAACATGTGTTGGGGGGTTGTTCCTTCTTCTATTATTTGGAAGACAGTGTGTAGAATTGGTTTTATTTGATCTTTTAGTGTTTCGTTGCACTCTCCCGTGAACCATTTAGTCATGGAGGTTATTCTTTTGGATGTTTTTTAAATTATATATTTATTTTATTTAATATGTATAGAACTATTTAGAGTATCTAGTTCCTATTGGATGAATTTTCATAGTTTGTCCTTTTCTAGTAATGTTTCATTATGTCTAAAGTTTATTTGCTTCAAGTATTCCTTTATTATTCTTTTGATGGCAGCAGAATCTGTTTGTATACCCTGTTTTATTCCTCATGAGAAATGTGTCAACTCTCTTTTTATCTTTGTCAGTCTTCTAGTATTTATCAATTTTTTGATCATTTCCAAAAGCCAGCACTTTATCTCATTGTTTTTACTGTTATCTTTCGGTTCCTGATTTCACTGATTTTTTTCCCCTGATATTCTTTTTACTATTTACTTTGGTTATATTTTCATTGGTAGTTTCTTGAGGTGGGTGTTTAGATTATTGATTTGAGATTTACTTTTCTAATGTAAGCATTAAGTTCTATAAATTTCCCTCATAGCAGTGTTTTAACTTCATCTCAGAAGTTTTAATATGTTTTGATTACGTTTCATGCAGTTTTAAATATTTCTTCATTTCAGACTTCCTCTCTAACCCATGGATTATTTCAAAGTATGTAGTTTAATTTTCTAGTGTTGGCATATTTCATGTTCTCTTTTTGTTACTGATTTCTAGTTTGTTATATGTTTGATCTGGCTGTTTAAATTTGTTGAGGATTGTTTTATGATCCAGGCTATGGTCTGGTTTGAATATTCTGTAAGACTGTTTGAAAAGAATATATTCTACTGTTATTGGATGGAGTTTCTGTAACTGTCTACACAAACCTTTTGGTTGATGATGTTATTCAGATTTTCTATATTCTTGCTGATTTTCTGTCTAGTATTTCTATAATAGCTGAGAGATGGGTGTTGAAGTCTTTCAGTATAATGGTGGAATTGTCTGTTCGTCCTTTAAGTTCTATCAGTTTTTTGCTTCATGTATTTCAAAGCTCTGTTGTTTGGTGCATACACATTTAGAATTGCTATGTCATCTTGGTCTATTGACCCTTTTATCATTATGTAATGCACCTTTTAGCCCTAGTAAATTTTCTTTGCTTTGAACTATACTTTATCTGATATTAATGTAGTCACTATTGCATATGTTGGTTAATGTTTGCATGGTTTAAATTTTTTCATAATTTCATTTTCAACCTTATCTATATCATTACATTTGCAGTAAGTTTCTGTGACTAGCATATACTCGGGTCATACTTTTTATCCATTTTATCAATTTCTGGTTTTAAATTGGTATATTTAGGCCATTTAAATTTAAAATAATTATTGATGTGTTAGGGCTTAAGTCTGCCATTTTATTTTTGTTTTTGTTCCTTGTGTATTGTCCCCCTGTTGTTATTTTTGCCTTCCTGTGGGTTACTTTAGAATTCCATTTGATGTATCTGTGATGTTTTTGAGTATATCTCTTTGTATTTTAATGATTACTTTAGGTATTGTATTATATACATAACTTATCACAGGCTACAATATTAACATTTTAGCACTTTGATGTATAGAAACCTTACTATTATTGGGTCCCTTTACATTCCCCATTCTTTAATAATACAATTGTCTTAAGAATGTCCTCTTCATATGCTGAGCACCATATTGGGTGATGTTCTTTTTTGCTTTACCTTTCAAATAGGTTTTACAAAACTCATGAGAAGCATAGTCTGTTTGCCTTTACTTTTACACATTCCATTGTTCTTTCTTCCTTTTTGAAATCCCAAGATTTCTTCTATTAACATTTCCTTTCTTTTCCACTAACTCCTGTAGTCTTTCTTTTAGGGTAGATCTTTTGGTAACAAACAGTTTTGTATTCCTTCATCTAAAAATGTCTTTATGTCCCTCCCCTTCATTCCTGAAGGATGTTTTTGTGGGATTTTTATGCCCTTGGCCAAATTTGGGAAATTTTTAGTTATTCTTCAAAAAGTTTTGAAGCCCCATACTTTCTCCTTTCTTTCAGACACTTCAATAACATGAATGATAGACCTCATTTTTTACCCCTCAGGTCCTTCAGGCTCCCATCTGTATTTTTCCCCATTCTATTTTTCTCTGTTGCTCAGATTAATTAATTTGCATCAATCTTTCTTTGAACTCATTGATTTCTTTCTCATATCTAATTGATTGAGCTCACCCAGTGAGTTTGCATTTTGGCTTTTGCATTTTTCAGTTGTTTAATTTCCATTTGGTTCTTTTATACATCTTCTAGTTCTTTGCTTAGTTTATAATGCCAAAAAAGGACTCTGAGAAAACAGGCAAAACCGTAGTAGTTCAAAGTCATGGTTCTCTGGTGGTTTATCTTGACGTTGGAATGGAAATCCTAAATCATCTGAAGGAATGGCAGGCCTGTAGTCTTATATGTTGGTATCCACAAATGTTTCTAAGGACAAATATTATAACGGTGTGATCTGCAGATTGTTTAGAGTTGTATTCTTCAGGAAAGGTTTCTGTGTAAAATTCCCCAGCTCTCTAAACCGTGTTGTAGCCTCAAAGGAGAAGGGGTCATTCCTCTTCCAGGATTACTCTTCCTCTTTGTGGTCGAACACATCCCCCTACTTTCCAACTTGTCTAGGACTTTCCCACTTTCCTCTGTCTTTTATGCCCCTACTGCTTGGTCTTTAACTTCTCCCTCATAATCCCTTCTATCCTCATGATCCATACCCGTGTTCAAGTTTCTAGTCTCACCCTCAGGCACTTTCTGTCCCACTTGCCCATTGAGCTCTGCCCTACTCCCTTCTTTCACAGACACATTTTGTATAACTTTTGTGTCCACTTCTGTCCTCACTGTCTCACATTCCTTTCACTCCACTGACAACTAAAAGAGTGGCTTCTACCACTGTAACTGACTTCAGCAGATCTCACAAAGTTCCCTTTTGCCCTCTCCCCTCCCCCCTTCCATTATTGGACCTTTTTACTGATACCCTCCTCTCTGATTTGAAGGTCCTTTCCTAGCTTCTGTGAGTTCCTTCCCTTCTCCTTCAGAGGGTCTGTATCTTCTATCTATTAAACCATTGTGCTTCCTAGGACCCATCCGTGGTCATTGCTATCTCACTTGTGTTCTATGAGTGAGTTAATTCCCTCTCAATTCATTTTATTCTGAATGATCTAGAGGTTCCCCCAAATTCATATCTCCAGGCTGAATGAGTCTAATGTCTGTTACCCACTGGTCATCCTTCCACACCTTCTCTGTATTCATATACACTGAGTTTATGCATGTGTCATGTAGCCATGGCTATGGATGCACACATAATAATCATAAGAGCAAGCAAACATAGTATTACTGTGTATCGGCCACTGTTATGAATGTTTTACACATTTTGACTCTTAACCTTTGCAACAAGTCTCTGTGGTAGGTCTTGTTATCCCCGTTTTACCGATGAGAAAAGTTAAGGAACAGAAAGGTTGAAGAATTTGCCCAAAGTTGTAGTCGATTGGGAAGTGTGAGATTAGGGATTGGAGGCCAGATAGGGTGGCTGTAGAATCCATGCCTGTACGACTCCTATATTTTTTCTCACAGGATAAGTCTTTGTTTTCCTGGTCACTATTCATTTTTACTAAAATAGATCAAATAATCCTCATTTAGCTGTAACCCCCTTTTCTCATTTGACAATTCATCTTGGCCATTCTTTCAGGTTGAATGAGATAAACCAAACTCTTTAATGGTTGTATAATCTGTTGTAACTTTGTAGAATATACAGATGATCTCTGGGTTTGAGATTGGGGGAAGGTAGAGAGAGATTTAAGCAGGCATTTGGTTTTAGATGTTATGTTTGGGGTGCCTGAAAAACATCTCAGTGAATCCCATTACCTTCTGCTTTGTCCAAGCCTGATACTTTGCAGCCATTTTTCTTTCATCACCCTGCATCCAGCCACTGTCATTTTACCTTTTTATTTTCCTTACTAGACACTCAATATGTGTGTGTTTTAGTGAATGGCCACATGCAGCAGTGTATTTTTATTCTAATGTTTGTGTCCCTCACAGAATGCTTACACAAAGCTGTGTATATAGTTGGCATAGTACGTGACGTGTTGACCTCAATGAGAATCTACATGGGCTTTTATGGCCGGATCTATAAGACTGCAAATCATAATGAATAGTTGTGTCAGAAGTCAACACTATCCCAGGTTTGATGATTTACTATGGAAACGCAAAGGACTGAGCCTATTACCATACTCAATAGCTATGATTGTTTTACAGCAAAAGAATACAAAGCAAAGTCAGACAAGGGAAAAGGCATGGACTGAAGTCCAGAGAAAACCAGGGACAAGCTTTAGACGTTCTGAGTGCTTAATTTAGGATTCATCAATGAGTTAGGACAGAAGGTGTGAAATGTCTGCTAGAGAGGCTCATTAGAAACTCAGTGCCCAGAATTTTTTGGGGCATTCTTTGTTTAGAACATAACCAAGATTTTAGACCACCAGAAGGATAGCAGGTCACCAGCATACACCACATTGTTTACACAAACAACAGACACACTGAGTCATTCATCATTACTGGGAATGATAGAAAACCTTCCAAAATCTGAGGTCCCAAATTCCAGCCCAGGGCAAATGCTGAAGTTCAAAGGATAGCAGTTTAAGGCCTGCTGTGTTAACTCTTCTTCACAGTGACTTGAATGGTGTTACAATGTTGAGTAAGTTCAAATATTTTTGACAAATATAGTTTGCTACAACAAAAAATACATCATAGCTCTGTGGGGAACACGCGCGCGCACACACGCAAACCATGGTAACTAAAACAGTCAGTTAAGTCACAGTAGAAATTCTTACAAAGCAGTCAGTATTTAATTTGATAAGGTACAGAGAATGGTGGGAAAGGATCTTGTCTCTCTTGATACCTATATATGTATATAGATATGTCTTCAAGTGATTTAACTTGTAAATATTCCCTTTGTTTGCCTTTATGTCTACAAAGATATAATGGCCAGGTCAATGCTGTGTATTTCCATTGCACATATGCCAACAATTTCTCCTTTACTATTTCTGCTTATGAAACTTGTAGCCTTTGGGTTCAAGAAAGAGAAAATTAAAGAACATGGGGTCATAATCATTTCTGTGTCATTAAATGTACATAACTTGAGATTGAGGAGTGTGTTACTGCAGGCTTAGTCATGTTCACAGATCTGTGTGTGAGTTTCACTTGGAAGGTGTGGGAGCAGGTGGCCCTGGCTAGGAGGGCCTTCTACAGGGACATGATGCTAGAGACCTACGGGAACCTGCTCTCTGGGAGTATGTGCAGCTCCCCTTTGTACTCACCCTCCGGCCCAGACCACCTTCCCTGTCTCAGTTATGGGAAGCTGGGGTACCCCCGGAATCCTCAGTGATGTCATCCTTGTGTTTTGAGGGTTCAAGATTTGTAATCTGTTTGCTCACAGGTATGTTATGCATCTCATAATGGAATGGTCTCAGCTAAATTGTAAATGGGCAGTGAAAAGAGCATGGGCCCTCTAGTCTGCCTACCTGGTTATACTTGCTGGCCCTGTTCTTACCTGCTGGATGATTTTAAGGAAATTCCTGTCCACTCTGTAATTTGAAGGTCCATGTATTAAGTGTATCTTTTGTTCTGATGTTTTGGCATCTGGTACCTTGCTCATACTGCAGAGACTACTCTTTCTTTGGAATGTCCCAGGGGCTAGCTGATTCCTAGAGGTAGCAAAAGACTCCCCTGAGCACGCCTTTTACATGCAAACCAACCAATCCAGAGCCCACACCCTTTAACCTAACTTTTCAAAGTCTCACACATGGAGCCACTGTCTCCTTGCCCTAATCAATCCAGAGTCAGGTCCCAGGCAACTGAGGGACTCAGGTGGTCTTCCTGAAGCTGGTCAAGAGCCAGTTTTTTCTTTGGAATGTGCAGCATTTGAGCAACCAAAGACTTCAGTTAAGACTTTCCTGCACAGCCCACCTCTCTGTACTTTGGCCTAGGCTCTATTACAGCAAAACAATCATATTTGCCTGAGCATGTACTTGTATGAAAGCATTTTTGTAACAGATACACCATAGTATCATCTTGAATATGCCTAACATTTGAAGGGTACAGTGGGGGGTATGGATAGATTTAAAGAAACAACCAATCCATACTATAAATCCATTATATCCATATCTGTATTGTAGTGCTCATTTGATTACATGTCCTATTTGATCAATTGTTGTTTGTACTTTGTGATAAACCACCTCCCCTGTCATTACATTGGTTTAAGTCATCATCCTCACACACATGGAAAGCAGTGAGAACTTCCTAACAGATCTCCTTCCTCCTCTCATGACCCTTCCATGGTCTCAGCAAAATATTCATAGGGGCCATTCCTTTCATATGCAAATTAAACAATTCAAAGCCCCTAATTGGAACCACCCACTCTTTCTGGCTTAAAGAGACAATATTCTGTTCTGGTCATCTCAGGGCCTGGTACCAGACAAATAGGGAGGTCCCTATGCCCCAAAGTCTGCTGACAGTATTCAAGTTAGGCAGCCCTAAGCTGTTTTCCCTGGCCCTGCCTTTCCTGTGGAAAACAATAAAGGCTGTGGGTCAGGCTTTCTCCTCTCCTGCCCCCTGACCCATCCTGGTCTTCCCCACGTTGCGCAATGTGATATGCCCTGCTTCCCCTTTATAAAGATCTGTGAGTATAAACTTCCGTTATGACAATCATTTCCAGGTCTGTGCATCTTAACCATACCAGGTTAAACAATTCCTGGGTACATTTTAGAACCCTCAGAGAACATGTTAGAACCTCCTTACAATGGCCTGCGAGGCTCTCTAAAAGTTGTCTCCATTTATCTGTCCAACTTGTCTTGAACCACTCCATTCTAACCCCTGTGGATGCAGCTCTAGCCACACTAGCCTTCTTGCTCTTCCTCAGACACCCCTGTACTCTTGTCCTAGGTGTTTATGTGGGTCACTATTCCCTCTGATACCCACTTGGTGACTCAGTCCTCAAAGTCTGTGTTCGGATATCAATGTCTTATGAGACCTGTCCCAACCACATTACTCAATATTGCAAAGTTGCTTTGTCCCACTCTTCCACTATTACCTGCTCTACTTTTTCTTATCTCCATAGCACTGCCTCCTTTTAACCATCTATATTGTTTAGGTTTTGTTGTTGTTGTTTTAAAATTATTGGTTGTTAGGGTGAAAGACCCTCAAGAACAGTAATGTACTTTTTTTTGGTTATATATCCCGTAGTTTAGAGTAGTGCCTCTCAAAAGATAGGCACTCAATAAGTACTTACTGAATTAGTTAATAGGTAAATATATTTTCAAATGGTTATGAGTGACAAGAGAAATAGAACAGCGTCACATTGGGGTGGGGGACCACTTCAAATTGAGAGATGCAGAAAGGCCTCTATGAGTTGGGAATGGTTATATGATCTGATCCCATCACCCTGACCTCTGATGTCAAGTTACTGTTTTTCTCTTTCCATACTTAGTCACTATGTCTAGCCAACTCAGGTGGAAGGGAATCAAACTCCACTACCTGAAATAGGGGTATCTATGTATTCTTTGGTATTCTTAAGGAAGATTTGTCTCATTTCCCTCTATGTGCTTTTATTTTTAAAAATCAAATAAATATGAATACTTATTATGTGTGTTGTGATTCCCATTTTATACATGTGGGGGGCAAAGGAGAAAGGAGAGGTCAATTCCTTTGCCTGTGACAGTACAGCAGGGTCAAATGCTGTTGACCTGTTTCCATTTTCATAACTTTATGTATCCTCAGGTCATCGGAAGCTGAATTTTATTTTCTCACCTTCATAGTCATTTGAAGAAAAAAGTCACCAATTATGACTTCTAAGACTTTTCTTAATATAATTGTTGAAGGATTGTTAATATTCCTAATGTGACTTTTTTGATTTCTGGTTTGCAACTACTTAATGCTGGGTTTGTCTGGTGTTCACCCCTGTCCATTTCTTTACCTACACACTCATTCCCTGTTGGTGTCACCCAGTATCATTACTTAAAATAACAGTGTATGCTAACAACTTCCAAAATTTATATATCCAGTCACAAACTCTCTCCCAATGTTCAGACATAGTTTGAAATGCATATGGGACACACTGTGGTGTGGACAAAAAAGGGGTTCTATGGAAAGTAACTTCACAGGGTGATCTGATCATAAATTCCTAACTGGGTAGGTCATGGTGAGTAGTCACACCTCAGGCATATGACTTTTTTAGTAAAAGGCTTATCTTTACCTTAAGCAAGCCCTGTCCATTGTTTCTGTGCATTTAGATGAACACACCTTTGAAATGTGTCTTTTCAGACTTAACAATGCTTGACCACACTTTCAAAACCCTCCCTCCAAAACGTGACTACCCTCTAGAGAGCACATAATCTTGTTAACCATCCTACAATCCAATTCCCGCCTTGCTTTCTCCCACCTCCATGTCATCTTCCTTACGTTCCCTCCTTAATTCTATATGCATAAAAGAATCTGCAAATGACAGTGTTTTCTCATTCTGTTTAGATCTTGACTCCAGGCATATCCTGTTTGGCTCAAATACACTTCCAAAAAAAACCCACAACAACAAAAAACTCACTACAGGTTTGGACATTCTTACCTTGACAGTGGTCTTGAGTTGTTTTACTCAGAAGTCTGTGCATCCTGTGGAGGTGGCTCCAGGTCAAAGTAGGTACAAGGGTTTGAGGTCTGTGCGTTCTGTAAAATGTCAGGGCGGGACTTCCGGCACCCTCCTGTGGGCGTTTATTTAGATTGCTCATTCATCCGCGTGCCCTGTAAAGGGATCCGGAGAGAAGAAACCAAGATCGCAGCGTTGATTCCACGCCGAGGGCGAAGGCCTTTGCCTCCTGAGCCTCGATCCCTCTGCTTCTTGTTCACTCAGTTGTGAAGAGGCGGATCTGAGGCGGCGTTCAGGGTCTCCTGGCTTGGACAGTTCCCCACACCCTGTTGTCGCTAGGAAAACAACTGCATTACCCAGGAGGCTAGGAGCCGCGTGTGCGCGGGGCCAATGACGGCCCAGGACGGCTGTTTCCTGCGGCCGGTCCGGCGGGGCGGGGCTTCTGGCTCCTGGCTGATGTACGTCATCTGACTGCGGGGTTGCGCCTCCGGTGCGCTAGGAGCTGGAGGGATGTTCCGGGCGCGTTTCCCCGGCCCGGGTAGGGAAGGGGCACCCCGTGAGCGCCAGCCGGGGCCCCAACCTCGGTCCCCGCAACCCTGACGCGACCACTTAGGCCTGGTGTGCATTTTCACTCGGGGAAACTGAGTGCGACAGTCAGGCGACGTTGCCCTGCTCTGGGCAGGGAGGAGGTGGCGGTCGGCAGAATTCTGGAGCCGCCTCGGTCGCCACCTCTCCGGGTCCCGCTTTGTCCGCAGGGTCCCATGATGGCGGCGGTGTGGATGGACCCGGCACAAGTGAGTGGACGATGTTTTGGGCATTGCTGCTTCTCTGCTGGTTCCGAGAGGGCTCCTGGGCAGGGTGGAGGTCAGGAAAGGCACTGCATTTTCTTTGTCCTTGTCGTTTATTTACAGTTGTGTCGCGTCTGTGACACGTTTTCAGACTGCGTGAAGGACAAATGATGCTTCCTTCCTAAGCTCCCATGAGCAGTTACGAATCCAGCCGCCGCCATGGCCTGCAGGCTCCTACCCCGTCACCCACCGGCTGACCTCTGGCGTTCCGTTCTTCCCGTACCACCTCTTCAGAAACATCAACCTGACCATTCCAAGTTCTCATTCATCCCCCAGTCTTTGTCCTTGCCTGAGTGTTTTCCTGGGATACTGTCCCTATACCTTTGCAGGGCCTCCCTCTCATCTGGCCTGTGCTCAGATGTCACCTATGTAGAGAGGCCTTTCCTAGCTGTTCCAGCTACAACGGCCTCTTCCCTACTTGCCAATCTTTCTGGCATTTTTGTGTAGAAACCTAGCCAAATGAAATAAGTGTATCTGATTGAATTTGTCCAGGATGTTGTGGGAGCAAAGAGAAAACAATAACAAAAAAGTAGAATAGCTGACCTTCATTGAGTCCTTGCTGTGGGCTGACAGGCAGGCATAATATATAACCTGGTTACATCCTCAACTCAGAGCTGAGTTCTGTTTTGCACAAGATCAACTTGAGGCTCAGAGGCTCAGTTACCTGCCCAAGGTCACCGCAGCTCTTAAGTAGCAGAAACTAACAACCACTATGTCTACCACAGCCTGTATTTTTACCCTCTTCTCTACCAGCAGTGGATAGGGAGGCCTGCAGGTAACACGTAAAGTAAGCGCCGAGTGGGATACCTTCCAGTAGGTGGTCTTGGCATGAGTTGAGGACATGGCATTTCAGCAGGTGGACAGAAAGAGGATATATTGGTTGTTTAAGGAGTCCCCAGAGGACGTGTGGGGTTGCCTTGCCCCTCCCTCAGTCTGCTGAGACATGTCCTAGGATGGCCAGACTGTGGTCATTTGCTGAATGTTCCAGCCTACTCAGCCAGGACAGACATCGTTCTGTTGTGGGTCACAGCCTGCATTGTCCTTGGCAACTCCTCTTCCTGGTCCCGAAGTATTCTTTCCTCAGGGATATGTGCTGTCAGGAAAGAGGTAAGTTAAAGAAATGATGTCTCATTGTGGATTCTCCTTGGGAGTCTCCAAGGCACAGAAGCAACGGGAGCTGGTCCTGCCACTTCCCAAGCAGGTGCCACCACCTCAGGTGACTCTCCTGTAAGGTGGGTGATAATGAGTCTGCTCCTCTGCCCAAGTCCACAGAAATATTTTCAGTGGTGGCTGAAATGAATGTAACAGTGAAATTTATTTGAAATACTTCATATCTTCACTAACTCTGATTTTGCTTTGCTAATGGAGGAATGTCAGGGTTATGCAATTAGACCCTAGACCAGAGGGGCCCGGGTTCAAATCCTACCTCTGCTCATAAGACATGTAAACTTTGGGTGAACTGGTAGAGCCCCCTGGATCTCAGGTCTCTGACTGATGTGAAGATGATGGTATTGACTTTACAGGCTGTGCTCAGTCACCCCAGTATTTCTTTCACAAATATTTTTTCTTTAATTCTTTATAACTATTATTGCTGAGTGAGAATTATTGTATTCATCCAGAAATCCAGGTTCTGAGAAATGAAGTGAGGTCCCCAAGTTCACACAGTAGGCAAGTGTTGATTTTAAGATTTGGGATTCGCATCTCAGTATGACGTCAGAACTGGGGACTTCCTGTCACTTTTAACACAGGTAGGCACACAGTGAGGACCAGTGAGTCTTGGGTGCAGGTACTGTAATTATTATTGGTATTGTTTTCATTATCATTATTACTTCCTATTCCTCTGACATCCGAGAGTTTTTACTATTCTGTCCCTCATAGTCCACACAGGATGGTCCTGACCTTGTGTCCTCCTCCATTGGCTCCCACAGAGGGGACTGGTCTCCTGCACTGCTGTGATCAGTGCAAGCAGTGTCTGTTTCCTTGAGCCTAACACAGAGCTCAGCCCTCAGGAAGTGTTTGCTCTCTGCCCCTTTTCCATCGACACAGACGGTCTCTGATCCCATCCAACAGCCACAGGACCAACACTACTGCCTCTATTTGACTTTCCAGATGCCTGTGACCTTTGAGGATGTGGCAGTGACTTTCACCCAGGAGGAGTGGGGGCAGCTGGCCCTGGCCCAGAGGACCCTGTACCAGGAGGTGATGCTGGAAACCTGCAGGCTCCTGGTATCTCTGGGTAAGTCCTCCCCACTCTGCCATGTGGGGGACCTGCCACCTCCTTCATTCTATCCTCTGGCTCCAGGCTTGCTGGTTGAGAAGGCCTGTAGCCTGCCCTCCCTAATCCCCACAGCTTCAGTCTTTTTCTGGACTCTTGTCTTCCTACCTAGTCTCCTGTCTCTTAGCAAGGGTTGGGCAAGAAACAGACTTTTTCACCTTTGGTCACAGCCAAAGGAGAAGGATGTGTTGGGAGGAAGTGAGGGTGTCTTGCAGAACCCAAAGGCGCATTCTGGCTGGGCTCCTTGAGGGACAGATAAAAGAACTCAGAAAACCATGATTAGCCCTGGCTTCTGGGTCTCTCCTCCTGGCTTCTCTCTTTGGGGTGGCCTGTGTCATTGTCTTTTCACAGTGGATTTTTCTGCCGCAGCTATTTTGCAGAAGAAAGTGGTCATCCAGCCCTTGCTCTCTGAGGCCAATACATTCCTCGTCTCTACTTCTTTCTGTATGTTTATATTGTTTCTCTTCACTCATTCAATTCTCCCAGCATGCTGTCATTGGCAAGGAAGGAAAATAGGGCCATTGCAATGAGTCCCTCATAAAGGTTAATCCACTCAATTTAAACGACTCATCTTTATTTTGAAAAGCTCTGCAGTTTTTGATGGTACAAGTCCTTTCTTTTGTGAAATGTTGATAAGAATAGATACTTGATGTTTGTACAAATGTGTCATTTTGACCAGATCACTATGTGGAATTCCCAATTTTTTATTTTATTGGTTCGTGAAATGCTGAAGTCTGGCGTCACCAAGCCTGCCCCTCTCTGGTCCCTGTTTCCTGAGAATTGAATTCTGCTCATGTCCTGTCATCACCACAGCTCATTTGTCTGAGGGTGCTGGCCCCACACAGGAGTATTCGTAGCTTCCTCCTTAGTGTAGCACTTGGAAGACCAGTGTCTGGTCTCAGACCCTTGGTGTCCAGTCCCTACTCTGCTACTTATGAGCTGTGCATTCCTGGGCAAGTTACTGAACCCATATGTGCCTCAGTTATTTCATAGGTAAAGTGAGGTGAAATAGTATCTACTTCACAGGCTGTTATGAGGGTAAATGGCTCAGAACAATGCTTGGTGATTCCTTGCTATGTGGTTTAGCATTTGTGACTCCTGCTGCTGTCATGACTCTTAGTGAGACCATCATTGTCCTGGTCATCATCCTCACACTGGGACTCAGCCTTTTCTGGAACAGTGCTGTGTAGCTTTGTAGTTAAGTAGGCCAGATGCCAGACACGACTAGACCCTGGTTTCCATCTTGGCTCAGCTATCAATTTACCTGATTTCAACAAATCATTTTGCCTCCCTGAGCCTTGGTTTCTTCATCTATAAAATGGTGCTCATTCAGAGTATGTACTTCATGTGGATGCCATAAGGAAATCCTAAAATGGAATTTTTCATGCCTACAGGAAGAACAACAGAACACTGCTTAGGACCAAAAAAAAAAAAAGAATAAAAACCAGTTAGATCAATGAATGAAGACACTTAACCTGTTCCTTTTTGAAAAGACTCAATATTTTAAACATGTCATTTCTTTTCTAAATTACTACATAAATTTAATTCAATTTGAAACAAAACGATGCTGTTAAATTGCTTGGCGCAGTCCCTGGGATGTGGTTACACCCTATTAACACTAGTTTGGTTTTTTTTTGTTTTTAAGATTTTTTACAGCAGTTTTAGGTTCACATCAATATTGAGAGGAAAGTACAGACATTTCCCATACAACCCCTGTCCTGACATGCACAGGCTTCCCCATGATCGACATTTCCCCAGATGGGACATTTGTTATAGTTGAGAGCCTACACTGACACATGATAGTCACCCAGAGTCCATAGTTCACAGCAGGGTCACCCTTGCTGTTGTACACCCTTCTCCCAGGTGACTTAGGCTCTGATAAAACTCTAGTTGGTTAGGCTTTGTTAACTCCATAGTTTCTCCTAGAGGCGGGCTTGTTAAGAACAGGGCACTATGGAATATTTCAACATTGGTTCTTTTCCCCTCCCCCTGCCAGAAGCCCAAGGGGATGTTTTTCTTGTATTTTTTGTGGGAATCTAGTTGAGCTCCTAGAGGTAAATCTCATAATATTGTGAGGATCCTTCTCTGACTGGGTCCCCCTGGAGTTGTCTGCACTGAGCTTCCAACAATTCATCTCTTACTGCTCAGGTTTCCTGCCCAGGCACTGGTTCCCACAGCAGTTTCTGCTCATGAGTCTGCTCTGGAAAGCCATGACTCCCTGTATTCGCTGTCTATCTCTGCAGTCTTGGGGGCAGGCAGCAGTTTGCCCTGTGTGCTCCCCTCTGTCACTGTTCCAAGAAGAGTTGTTGATTTTGCCGTTCAGTCTTTGCAGCTTTTCACTTGTTAGGATGGAGTGGCAACTCCCAAGCTCCTTATATGCAGAACTAGAAATGGGAAATGCCCTAAGTGTTAGTTTTTGACTTACTATTAGGATTAAAAATTCCGTAACAACATGGCAGATTAATGAAGCACCCGGACCCAGGAGCCACAGTTCAGTGAAGTCTTTTCAGGAAGTGACATTTGAGCTGAGACCCAAAGAGTTAGAGTTAGCTAGAAGGAGCTAGGTGGGAGTCAGAACAGCCTTCCAGGTAGAAGGCTGACATGTGCAAAGGCCCTGAGGTCACAGGGAGAATGGCTTCTGATAGTTCTGAAGGACAGCCTCGGTCACCTTTCCACTGCCCTGTCACCGAGCTCTGTGCTGGGCATGTGGCAGACGTGAGTGAACATTTGCTTTGCGAAGATGGGTGAACCCTGAGCTTTGGTGCAGGATCTGCAGGTGACTTTTCTGTGGTCCCGGCTCCTCTGCTGTTGACTTCTCCAGCGTCTTTTCCCTTCATATTTGTTGATATGTGTTTAGCTACACATGACACCAGCTCAGTCTTCATCCTGAAGGAAATTCAGCATCTCATCCAACAAGAAACTCAGATGTGGGCAGGCTCCTGGGTTGGTGGGTGCTAACCCAGTTATCTGTTTCTTCGCTTCCTGTCCTTGGTCGTGATGCTCAGGCTGGGTCCCTCACAGAAGTCTCAACACGCTCCAGGACAACAGGAGCTGTAGGCGTGTCATTCCGCCCTTCCTGGAATAAGCTCTCTTGTTACTCAGAGTGGTTCGTGTGGGTCACCTGCCTATCTCAGACTACTGACGATCAGGGCTGTCATTTGTGAGATGATGGAGACCAGGGCTTTTTAACCTATCAGGTAGGTGGGTCACCATCACCTGGGGCTTGTGTAAAACGTACTGATGCCCAGGCCTTGCCCACAGGTTTTGTCTGAATGGATCTGGTGGCGACCAGGAGCCCTGGGGTTGCTGATGCCTGGGGAGCTTGAGGCCCGACTTGGATTAACGAGAAAGCATCTCTGTGGTGGGATTCTACACATGGAAATCAAAGGGAACTGGTGTGGTCTATGCAGCCAGCCTGAATGTCAACAGTCTGGGGCCCAATGATGGTGTTTTCGCCATTGGTTTCCAGGTCACAGCATTTTGTTTGCGTGAATGGGAGCAGCTTTGTTCCAAGGTCTCCTCCATATCCTGAAGTCCCAGCCTAGACTGAGAGGTTTTCTTTCTTGTCACCAAAATCCCTATGTCTTCTTTCTATCTCTATGAACAGGCTGTCCCTTGCCCAAACCAGAGCTGATCTACCCACTGGAACATAGCCCGGAGTTACAGACATCAAAGAGAGGCCTCTCCCCAAGTTCCTGCCCAGGTGGGTGCCAACAGCTGGCCAGGTGGGGGTCACGGCCCCCTTGCTGACAATGAGTTGACCACTGCCTCTGGAATTTGTGGGAATTTTCTTGTGGCCTCTGTAAGGTTGGGATCCATGGAGGCTTTTAATCTGTGGTCCTCTCTCCCCCTCCTTTGAGCCCTATCACACTCTTCACTGCTCCTGGTGGGGAGTTGTGGGGTGTTAGGTACATTTGCATTCTAGGCTCTGGCTGCCTGGGTTTAAAAGCTAGCTGTGACGCACAGCAGCCTTGTGGCCCTGGGGAAGTTGCGTGTGATCTTGTCGTGCCACTGATGTCTCAGCAGAGTTTCATGGCAAAAATAGTCTTCTTCCTGTGTGGCTTGGTCCTCACCCTTACACATTCATCTTCATCTCTCGTGTGTGTGTCTTCCCTTCTCACCTCCCTAGGGGAGGTCTTGCCTCCAAACACGGCCGATTCCTGCACCAGTGTCTAGATCACACCTTCTCCGGAAACCTGCTTCTTCTTTTCTGCCTCTTCAGTAACTTCATCTGTTCTCTACTTGACATAAAATATTCTCAGGGCCTTGTGCTTGGGGAAAGTAAATAAAAAGTGCCAATGCCTCTCTAATGGCTTCACACTGGCATTGATTCCTTTCCCTGTCCAATCGATCTTAGAGAAGCTTTGTCATTCTTCAAAGAGATGTCTACACTTGTGTTCCATACCTCCCACTTACTATTATTTCTTGCACTTTTTGAATGAGGTGTACTCATCCTGTATTGTGCAAAATCTTAAGAGGTCAGCTTGATGAATTTTTGCATATGTATAAACTTTTACACACCACCTTGGCCAATATATAAACTATCTCCAGCACCTCATCGAGGTCCATGCCCTGAGTAGCCCTTCTCTAGGTTCCCCTATTTAGCCTGTCAGCATAGATCAGTTTTGACTATTGAGCCCCACAGTCTGCTATTTGTCATATCTGCCTTACAATTCTTATTCTTTTTAAAGATTTTATTGGGGAAGGGGAACAGGACTTTATTTGGGAACAGTGTGTACTTCCAGGCCTTTTTTCCAAGTCAAGTTGTTGTCCTTTCAGTCTTAGTTGTGGAGGGCGCAGCTCAGCTCCAGGTCCAGTTGCTGTTGCTAGTTACAGGGGGCGCAGCCCACCATCCCGTGTCGGAGTCGAACCGACAACCTTATGGTTGAGAGGATGCACTCCAACCAACTGAGCCATCTGGGAGCTCAGTGGCAGCTCAGCTCAAGGTGCCATGTTCAATCTTAGTTGCAGGGGGCGCTGCCCACCATCCCTTGCGGGACTCGAGGAATTGAACTGGCAACCTTGTGGTTGAGAGCCCATGTGGGAATCGAACCGTCAGCCTTCAGAGTTAGGAGCACGGAGCTCCAACTGCCTGAGCCACCGGCCGGCCCCTGCCTTACAATTCTTTTTGTGTGGTTGGACTTTGATCAATTTCAGTACAATGTGTTATGTCACTGAAATTCATTTATCCATTCCTGTCTTGATGGACATTTCTGTTGTTTTTAACTTAACACTGCAGGAAATACTCTTGCCGTGTCTTGGTGTATGTAAGCATTGGTTTCTGTTAACCTGTTCCGGTATGTGTATAGGTCGTGGGGTAGCTTTATGTTCAGCATCAGTAGAAACTACCAGACTCGCAGTGTCTGCAACCTTTCCCATCCCCACTGTTCACATGTGCATGTCCATCCCTCCCTGTCCTTGTCAGCTCAAGGTAACATAGTTCCCTTTGCCCTTTGAGGCCTTGTGGGGAAGTCCCTTTGTTCCAACAACAGCAGTGAACTGCTGCTTCTACGGTCAGTGCTTTGCTCCAAATTTTCAAATGTGGCAGTGATCACAATGGTTTGGCTAATGGCCCACAGTTTACCGAACGCTCCTGCTGTGCCCGGCACAGTGCAAAGCGCTTTACGGACATCTTCTCACTTAGCCCTCATGACAGCCTGTGAGGCAGAAACGGAGTCTCTTCATTTTGCAGATGAGGAAATTGAGACGGGAACAGCTAAGGAATTTGTCAGCTGACTTTGTGCAGGCAGAATTTGAGCTGCGTTGTTCTGGTACAGGAAAAACCTGTATTAAAATTACACTGATGATAACGACTTTGAGCACCTCTGGTAATTGCATAAATCAAATGTGACTTGACTTATATTCATCTTGTGTTATCGGTATATATTAAGTATTACAATTTCAATACAATTTTTTCCTTTCTTAAAATGTGTATACATTTTTTTGGCACCCTCTGTATAAGCATTATATAAGGCAGGCACTATTTTTAGCTTTATTATTTAGAGAAGAAAGTGAAGGCTTACAGAATTTGAGTCCCTTGCCAGGTGCCACAAAGCTAATATTGAGTTCCTCTGGAACTTGGGCCTACAGTTTTTGTGGCCAGAGACCACGATCTTACTGCTTCCCATCTAGGCTGCATTAGGTGCCCCTTCGCTGGCCCCTTGTAGCACCTTGAGATATTCTTGCTTTGAGCAAACTCAGTGTCATTATGCTGTACCCGCCTGTACTCTCCAGACACTTTGTCCCCCATCCATCCGTTCCCTCTGAGTCTCCCTTCTAAAGGTTTCAAGAGTCCAAGAACCAAAAAAATAAATGGCAAACCTGGGTTTCAGAGATTGAACACAGGGCCACTATCTTCATCTTCTTGCTCTCACTGAAATGGTGATCCTGTTTTTTCTGTGTTGTCATCACTAATAAGCCATTGTGTGTGTGTGTTCTCTTCAGGTGATAGCACAAAACCCGAGACCACACAGCCTCCCCCTTCCCACCTGGCCTTGTCTGAGGATTTCTTACTCCAGGAAAGACGGACTCATCAAGCCTCAGGGGATGCCCGTGTAGGGCAAGGCAAGGGTCAGGATGGGCTATCAGAAGTTCAGGAAGGACCTTTGAGACCAGGGACAGAATCCCCGAGGGAGAAGCTCCCTGGAAAACTGAGCTCTGAATGTGATGGTTTAGGGAGAGATGATGGTTTGCCCTACAGGATTGTCCAGGAACCAGTCTCTCCAGGAGACATTCTATGTGAACAAGACTCATGCAGACTGATGAGAGGTCCCTTAATTCATGAAGGGAAACAGCCCTATAAATGTGAGGAATGTGGGAAAGTGTTTAACAAGAAATGCTTCCTGGTTCGACATAAGCACATTCACTCTGGAGTGAAGTCCTATGAGTGCACAGAGTGTGGGAAAACCTTTAGCAAGAGCACACACCTCCTGCAGCACCACATGATCCACACGGGGGACAAGCCCTATGAGTGCCTCGATTGTGGGAAGGCCTTCAACCGCAGATCACATCTCACGAGGCACCAGCGGATCCACACTGGGGAGAAGCCCTATGTGTGCAGTGAGTGTGGAAAGGCCTTTACCCACCATTCCAATCTGGTCCTGCATAACAGAAGCCACACTGGAGAAAAACCCTTTGTGTGCAAAGAATGTGGGAAAGCCTTCCGTGATAAGACTGGTTTCCTTCGACACTACATCATCCACACGGGAGAGAAACCCTTTGTGTGTGTCGAGTGTGGGAAGGCTTTCAACCGCAGGTCACACCTCACATGGCACCAGCAAATTCATAGCGGAGTGAGACCCTTTGAATGCAAGGAATGTGGAAAAGCCTTTTGTGACAGCACAGACCTCATTCAGCACTACGTTATCCACACTGGAGAGAAGCCGTATAAGTGCCTTGAGTGTGGTAAGGCCTTCTACCGCAGGTCACACCTCAAGCAGCACCAGCGGAGTCACACTGGGGAGAAACCTTACGTGTGCAGTGAGTGTGGAAAGGCCTTCACCCACTGCTCCACTTTTATCTTGCATAAAAGGGCCCACACTGGAGAAAAACCCTATGAATGCAAAGAATGTGGGAAAGCCTTTACCAATCGGTCAGACCTCATTCGACATTTCAGCATCCACACTGAAGAGAAGCCCTATGAGTGCAGTGAGTGTGGGAAGGCCTTCAACCGCAGGTCATACCTCACGAGGCACCAGCGGATTCACAGTGGAGAGAAGCCCTATGAATGCTTGGAGTGCGGCAAAGCCTTTTGCCAGAGGGCAAACCTCATTCGACATGCCATTATCCACACAGGAGAGAAGCCTTATGTGTGCACTGAATGTGGAAAGGCCTTCACCTACTGCTACACTTTTATCTTGCATAAAAGGGCCCACATTGGAGAAAAACCTTTTGAGTGCAAAGAATGTGAGAAAGCCTTCAGCACTAGAAAAGACCTCATTCGACACATCAGCATCCATGCTGGAGAGAAGCCCTATGAGTGCAGTGAGTGTGGGAAGGCCTTCAACCGCAGCTCAGGCCTCACAAGGCACCAGCGGATTCACAGTGGAGAGAAGCCCTATGAATGCATGGAGTGTGGGAAATCCTTTTGCTGGAGCACAAGCCTCATTCGACACACCGTCATCCACACTGGAGAGAAGCCCTATGAGTGCATTGAGTGTGGAAAGGCCTTTAGTCGCAGCTCATCCCTGAATCAGCATCAAAGGATGCATTCTGGGAGAAACCCTGTCAGTGTAACAGAAATGGGAAGACCCTTCACAAATGGGCAGACTGCAGTCAACCTCTAAGAACTCCTTTTGGGGAAAGACTTTTTTAATGTAACCACTGAGGAAAATGTTTTGCCAGAAGTAACATCTACTCATTCATACCAAAGAGCAATTCCACAATTTTCTTCTCTGTGAGAAAACCTTCTATTGCAGTATATCAGTTGTCATTTAACAAGTCACGTTAGAAATTGACTCAGCCTAGAATTTCATTCAACATCAGAGAATTCATCCAGGAAAGTGACCCAGTGTTTATCATGCACTTAGCAAAACCTTCAGCCACATCTTCCTCCTTAGTTTATACTACAAAATTATTTTCAGGGAAATTTAAACAAAGGAGAAGAGACAGAAGAGGGAAGACAAATGCAAGCACAGCTTCTTCCATACAAGTTTATGGCAATTTGTCATCCCATCCTTAGTTTATTTGGGGAGAGGGGAGTGTTGTTTCAGAGATCAGAGGGTCTTGTCCCTTTGTCTTTTATATACCTTCACTTCTGTCCAGTATTGGGAGAGTTAGCTGTCTGAAAACATCGATTGAAAGAAAGCCTGTGTTCTACAACATTGTCTCTACCTGTGAGCAGCATAAGTCTGTGAGAAATATGAAGGCCTGAGTGATGAACTGCTTTTATATGTCTATGAATGGGTCCATTTTACTGCACACTTAAGACTGTTTGAATTTTGAAAATCATGATTTTTTTAAATGTGTCTTTAACCACCCAAAAAACTCATACTTCGTCTTTATCCATTCACTTGTTTGTTTTTTCTCTATTTTTCTGTGAGGTGAGGATGATAGTGGCTGTGCAACCTTTCCAGATAAAACTTAATTCTTACCTCTGATTGTGGTTTCTGAGCTTCTTCAATCTTCCTTAGAGACGCTTCCACCTCAACAATTTTATAGGGGTTGAATGAGAGTGAAAATAAAGTAAAACATGGCTAAGTTAAGCTAAAGAATGATAATAAAGTCAGAAAAACACATAGAGAAAGCATCTCATTTTTAACTTTACAAAAGATTGTGTGAAGGTTCACTGTCAAATTAACTAGCATTTTAACAGGTGAAATGGGCATGTATACATTTAGGTATGTGTGAGTGGCACTGTTGTCACCATAAGCTTAGTCTCGATATAAAGACTAATGACTAGTATCTTTTATCAGGGTATTTTGGAATTCCTTCATTGATTTTTTTTGAGCTTCATGTGATAGTATTACCTCATGTTAAGAAATATACTGTACAGAAAGATATCAAAATAATCACGTATTCACTTGGAACCCTCCTTAGGGCCTTTTAAGTGAGTACATGTGTAGTTTTGGCATTGTAGGCCAAGCCATTTTCGTTGTATTTATCCATGGCATTATTGTGAAAACCTTCATCCTTTTCATGTTATGTCTAAGAAGTCTTCAGAAAGCTTTAGGTCTGGAATATTTTCTCTTGTGTTTTCTTATAGTTTTACTGTTTTATCTTTTACATTTCTGGTTCATGTTAATTTTTGTATTGCCATGTGAGGTTTACATTAAATTTCTTTCTTGTGTTTCTACCTAAGGATGTTCTAGCACCATTTGTTGAAAAGACTATCCTACCTTCATTGAATTGCGTTTACTCCTTAGTCAAAAATCAGTTGGGCATTCATGCTGGGCTATTTCTGAGTTCTCTATATTATCCCATTGATTGCTGTGTCTTAACTTCTGCCAGTACCACACTATCTTGATTACTGTAGTTATTACTAAGTCTTAAAATTGGGTAAAATGGTTCTTCCATATCCTTTTAAAAAATTGATTTAGATTTCCATGTCATTTTTTTTCCTGTCTTTCCATATACATTTTTATCATGTGCTTATCTATATTTACAAAACTTCATGCTGGGATTTTGGTAGAAATTAATCTGTGGGTCATTTTGGTGAGGTTGGAATCTTTATTATATTGACTCTTTCAGTCCATGGACATGGTATGCCTCTCCATTTATCTAGATCCTTGTTGATTTATTTCGCTAATGTTTTGTAACTTTAGCTTATAGACCCTGACTGTATTTTGTTAGATTTTTATCTAGGCACTTTTTTTTTGAGTCATTGTATGCATTGTTGGGTTTTTAATTTCAGTTTGCACATGATCATTACTGTTATATTGAAATATGATATTTGTATGTTGAACTTGTATCTTATGGTCTTGCCGAATTCATTTATTAGTTCTAGCAGCATTTTTTTTTTGTAGATTCCTTGGAATTTTCTTCATAAACAATAATGTTACCAGTAAATAGTGAACATCTTATTTCTTCTTCCTAATCTGTAACCCTTTCATTTCCTTTTCCTGTCTTTATCATACCAGCTAGAACTTCCAGTAAAGTGTTGAATGGAAGTGATGAAAGAGGACACACTTGTTCTTAATGGTAGGGAGAAAGAATTCAGTGTTGACCATTAAATAAGATGATAGCTGTGGGTTTTTATTACACATGTTCTTTAGTTTAGAATGTTTCCCTCCTAATTTGCTAAGAGCTTTCGTTATGAATGGATGTTGAATTTTGTTAAATACTTTTCTCCAGCCAGCCTGGTGGCTCAGGTGGTTGGAGCGCCGTGCTCCTAACACTGAGGTCAGCAGTTCCATTCCCACATGGGCCAGTGAGCTGCGCCCTCTACAACTAAGATTGTGAACAACAGCTCTCCCTGGAGCTAGGCTGCTGTGAGCATCCGTGGGCTGCTTATTTCCTGCCACAGGCTACCGTGTGCTGCCATGAGTGGCCAACTGGCAACCGGCAACCAACTATCTCCCTTGGTAGAAGCGCAAGGCTCATAATACCAGCATGGGCCAGGGAGCTGTGTCCTACACAACTAGACTGAGAAACAATGGTTTAAACTGGAGTGGGGAGGGGAGGCGAATGAAGGGGGGAAAATTCTTTTCTCCTTCGATTGATGTGATCGTGTGATATTGTCTCTTATTTTGTTGGGGAATTTTGTGTCTAAAATCATGTACATATTGGTCCATAGTCTAATTTTTTTTGTAGTGGTGTTGGTGTCTGAATAATACTGACCTCCAAAAATTAACTGGAAAGTGTTCCTCCTCTTCTTCTTTTCTGGATGAGATTTTATAGTATTGGTGTTATTCCATCTATTTCTGTATTATTTCTTAGTGTCACTGTAAACAGAATATTGCTGGATATTTTTCAACCCACCAAAGTTACTGACTACTAATTTAAACACTTATTCCATACTCATTTCATATGGTAGTTGGTATATTTGGGTTTAAATGCATTTTTCTGTTTTGTGCTTATCTTTGCTTCAGTTCTGTTTCTTGTACTTTCCTTTAAAAATTTATGTAGATTGTTTACATTCTACACTTTTCTTTTAGTTGGGAGTGTATATACTCCTATTAAAGTTTAAGCTAAAATTATAACACTTGTCCTTAACATAAATGAGCATAGAGTTAATACCTTCACCTTCCTCTTGCACAATATGAGGGATATTGAGGATTGCATGATAATTCTATCATTGTACTCAGCAATGAGATACTGTTTATGTTTTATACAGATAATGAATAACTATTATTCACAGATGCATCCTTTTGGATCTTTATTCCTTCTACTGTGTTTCCCTGAAAATAAGACTGGGTCTTATATTAATTTTTGCTCCAAAAGACACATCAGGGCTTATGTTCAGGGGATGTCATCCTGAAAAATCATGCTAGGGCTTATTTTCCGGTTAGGTCTTAATTTCAGGGAAAAAAAGTATTGCTGCAGACCTTTCACCTGGTCACTTTCCTTTGACCTTAAATGGAACCTTTAACATTCATTTTCTGTGAGTTAGTTTTCTATTACATTTTTCGTTTTTGGCCACATATAATCTTATTCCACGCTTTTTCTTGAAAAACACTATTGAAATCTTTGTTGGCGATTTCTTCAGGATCTTCAGTATGTCCTTTCATTATGTCCCTGACCCACTATATATTGGGAGTGAGTGGAGACTATTTTGTGTTGATTGTTTCCTAATGGTAAGGAACAATATTTGAACATGATGCAAAGGACAACACACCTTAGGGATTGTCAACAGTGAAATGAGCTCAGTAACTAATGGTGTTTTGACTTGTAATAATAAAAGGGTGACAGTGCAGAATACATAGGATAAATAATAAAATATACATCTGGTGGCCAGATTGATGGGTTGTGACATAAACTGGCCAGATGCTTACCAATCCTATTTTCTTTTTTTGGACACCTGGCAGAACAGTGTCTCAGCTTTCTTTACACTTAATTTGGGACCATGTGAATGAGTTGCAGCCAGTTGAATATAGGCAGAAATGACTGAAATTGTGTATTAATTGTTCTTGTATTTGTGCACCATTCTGGGGATCTCCTCAGTGATTCTAGATTTTACACCTCCCCAGGATTTAGTGCTGCCTTGGGGGCTGCAAGTTCAGGTGATGGGCTTATTGTGATGGTGTTTTGATGAGGACAGGACCTGATGACCTGAAGCCTCTGAGCTTCAGGCTGGGCCATCTCATGATTACTTATTTGTACCTCCTCTGAGGGTCAGAAGGAGATGAAGGAGGGGAAAAGGGAGGTCCTGGTTACTGTGAACTAGTATGTCACAAGTGTGAAGCTATATCAACTCCACTATCCATTTAGGCCTGAGAGCAGTTAATCCTGATGTTTCCAAGATCTGAACTGTGTGGCCTGCAATAAGGCATCTCTTGGGCAACATGCCTACCTGTAGTTTAAGAAACCCTGCCGTGCTGTTTAAAAAATAACTAAAGCCAAATAGTACAAATGTGTGCTTTTTTTTTTTTTTTTTTTTTTTTAATTTTATTGGGGAAGGGGAACAGGATTTTTATTGTGTATCTCTAGGACTTTTTTTTCCACATCAAATTGTCCTTTCAATCTTAGTTATGGAGGATGCCATTCAGCTTCAAGTTGTTGTCCTTTCAGTCTTAGTTGTGGAGGGCGCAGCTCAGCTCCAGGTCTAGTTGCCGTTGCTAGTTACAGGGGATGCAGCCCACCATCCCTTGCGGGAGTCGAACCGGCAACCTTGTGGTTGAGAGGGCGCACTCCAACCAACTGAGCCATCCAGGAGCTCAACAGCAGCTCAGCTCAAGGTGCTGTATTCAATCTTAGTTGCAGGGGGTGCTGCCCACCATCCCTTGCAGAACTCAAGGAATCGAACTGGCAACCTTGTGGTTGAGAGCCCACTGGCCCATGTGGGAATCCAACCGGCAGCCTTCGGAGTTAGGAGCACAGAGCTCCAACCGCCTGAGCCACCAGGCGGCCCCAAATGTGTGCTTTTATGTAAAACTTTTAATCAAAACTTATGCAACTACCTGCTGAGTCAGTGAGTCATTTTTTGTTTTGTTTTGTTAAATAATGGCAAGAATCCTGCAGAGATGCCCCCCCACTTCACCTCCCACAGCAGTGTACATGAAAGCATTGTGATGATAACGCTAACGACAGTGGTCTCCCTTATCTGTGGGGGATACTTCCAAGATCCGCAGTGAATATTTGAAATGGAGGATAGTACCGAACACTATACTATGTATTTTTCTATTCAGACATATACATATACAGTGCAGATATGCTGGACAAAGGCATGATTCACATCCCGGGTAGGACGGAGCAGGATGAGTTGAGATTTCAACATGCTACTCAGAACTGTGTGCAATTTAAAATTTATGAATTATTTATTTCTGGACTTTTCCATGTAATATTTTCAGACTAGGTGACCACAGTTAACTAACACTGCGGAAAGCAAAACCACTGATGGGGGGATTAGTGTAGTTATTAATTTATTGTGCACTATGTGAAAGGCACTTTTATGTGCATTCCCATGAGGGACTTAACTACTTCCCATCAAAGTCACAGTAGCGCTATGGTTCTCATGGTTGAGTGAGCTACCAGAAGATTCCATAAAGCAGCATGCTGCACCCGGTCCCCAACGTTTCTGATTCACTAGGTCTGGGTTAGGCCACAGAGCTGGCATTTCTAACAGATTCCCTGGTCCTGCGGTTACATAACTGAGGGCAGGCTTTGCTTCCATGCCTATCGAAATTTGGTCGTTTTAAGAGAAAGAGAACCAACCGCTCCTGTGTTTGGAAACCTGGAACTTTATTTCCCGGCCTGTTCCACTAGCGCCGCTTGTCGGTTGATATGGAGAAGAGAAACCGCACATGCGCACAAACACGGAATAGACTTAACTACTCAGAAGGAGATGCCTCACGCTTCCGCCCGAGCTCTGGGCCAATGAAAGCCTGGGAGAGGGGCGATTCCGGCGCCTTGGGGCGGGACTTCTGGCCTTGCCTCCGGAATACTTCCTGTAGCGCGCAGTTGCTGGTTGGACCGGGTCCACGTGGATGGGAGCGCAGCGCTAGGCGGCTACTCGGGCGGAGCACGAAAGGAGGGTGACGTGGCGGGGCTGTCCCTGCTCCTGTGCGATTGTGACTTCTGGCGCCTGCTCTGTCTCCCAGAGACTGTCGGCGACTGTGGGAAGGGCGCCCTCGTGCCTCGTGCTTGCCCAGGGCTTCAACGATCCGGCGCCCCGACACCTGAAAGTGGCGGCCTGGGCCTTGTGAGGGTTCTACACCCTCTTATAGCGACGCTCAAAGTGCGACACGAAGCAGGAGGTTACCCCACCCTGGTCACACGCCACACAGGGCTCCGCGTAGCCCATTCGGCCGGGTGACAGAGGCGTGGGCGGCAGCGCTGATGAATCCCGCGCAGGTGAGTGGAGGGTCCTTTGGCCTCACCGTCACATACCCTCGTCGTCACCATTCCCCTAGGTAGCTGATGGTGGTGTCCTAGGGCTCTACCTTTCCATCTCTCGGTTCTCTTTCGTGGAGTCCCTGGAGGGGGTCAGTTCTGGACTAGTGTCCTGAGAACAAGCCAAGGATTACATGGAAGAAAAAATGTTCGGAAGTGTGTCCCAGTCACGAGAACAGGCATGTACAAAGACTTGGAAGTGAGACTGAGTTGGGAGTGATCGGGATCTCTATTGTATCTTACGGAAACAGCGTGGGCAGAAGCCCGGCCTGGAATGGTATCTGGAGGAGCTAAGTGCCCCTTCTGAAAGTTTGGATCAGAGAACGGAGATGATTTAACAGATTTCATTCAGCATGTTCCTTCTGGCTGCAGAGTGGAGAATAGAAATGAGACAGGAGGAAGGGAGACCAGGGAGGAATATGAACTGACAGCCTTAAAGTTGTGTCTTGGAGGCATGGTCTGGATGGCACCAGGGGAACTGACTGGCAGCAAGGTGTTCTGGGCCCTTCCCGCCAGACCCATAATTTACAGAGTATCTGTCTGCCCACCTGCCTGGTTCTGTTTGGGGCTGGACATAGTGATCAGAGGCCTGGTGTGTCCTCTGAGTTGGGAGGCTGGGAGGAGAGGGACCAGGGGTTGGGTATGTGAGCAGATTGACTGGGGGGTCCTGTTGCCTGTGGGCTCAACTCCCCATCATGGCAGGGCTGTGTGACCTTCGAGGACGTGTTCGTGTACTTCTCTCGGGAGGAGTGGGAGCTCCTTGAGGAGGCTCAGAGATGCCTGTATCGTGATGTGATGCTGGAGAACTTTGCACTTGTGTCCTCACTGGGTAAGTCCCTGTTTTAGTTATCTGTTGGTACACAGCAAATTCCCCCAAATTTAGTAGGTTGAAAAGACAGAAATTTATTATTTCATGGTTTTTGTGGGTCACAATCAGACATATCCTACGTGGGTACCTCTAGCTCAAGGTCTTTTGTGACATTGCTGTCACACTGTCCAGGGCTGTTGTCTCACCTGAAGGCTTAACTGGAGATGAATCTCTTCAAGATCATGTACACAAGCAGGAGACTATTGGGCTAATTTGTCATTTCCTTGCTGGCTGTTGGCCAGAGCCCTCCCTCAGTTTCTTGCTATGTTGTCTTCTCTGAAAGCAGGCCACAAGGCAGCTGATTCCCATGAACATGAGCAAGAGACAACATTCAACATAGAAGCCAGTATTTTTGTAATCTATTCTCAAAAGTGCCATCCCAGGGCCAGGCTGGTGGCTTAGGCGGTTAGAGCTCCATGCTCCTAACTCCGAAGGCTGCCGGTTCGATTCCCACATGGGCCAGTGGGCTCTCAACCACAAGGTTGCCAGTTCAATTCCTCGACTCCCGCAAGGTATGGTGGGCTGTGCCCCCTGCAACTAGTAATGGGAACTGGACCTGGAGCTGAGCTGCGCCCTCCACAACTAAGATTGAAAGGACAACAACTTGACTTGGAAAAAAGTCCTGGAAGTACACACTGTTTCCCAGTGAAGTCCTGTTCCCCTTCCCCAATAAAATCTTAAAAAAAAAAAAAAGGCCTTCCCATCATTTTTGCCATATTCTGTTTCTTATTAATAAGAAAGAGTATTTAGGTCCAGCCCAAACACAGCTGGAGGTGCTTAATGAGGGCATGGATTCCAGGGGGGGTGGGTATGATTCCCAGTTTCCTGGGCTGGGTTTTAGTCTTCCTTTTTTTCCCAAGGGGCAGCTCTGTGTCTCATGGTTCTATCACAGCACAGCTCTTTGGTTCCCTGGAGTAGTTGGTGTGGGTACCAGGGCCAGGCAGTGGGCACTGCCTTCTACTGCCTTCTCCTTTTCCTGAGCAGCCCCAACATGTACTATCCAAAGCTTTGAAATGAAGGATTTGGGGTCACGAGACTTACAGTCTGTTCAACAGATTGCCAATGTCCTGGCCACACGTTGGCTGGGAGGACTATCCCAATTCCTGGCCTTTCTGTTCCCAGGTTCTGCCCCTTTCCTCCAAATGACATTTCCCAAGGCCTAACTATTCAAAGAATTGCAGGCACTGATGTGATTACGCCTTATGAAAAACAGTGAGCTGTTCCTGCAAGAGTTTCTTCCAAGATTTTTTTTTTTTTAAATTTAATTTTCTTCTCTGTGGAAATCGTTGCCCTGGGTCATGGTTGGCCACTCACCAGCTCTTTCCCCTTAGGACTTGCAGTTTCCAGGTCCCATGGAGTCACCCACATGGAGCCAGAGGGGAGCCCAGGGTTCCTGAGAAGGTAGACAGCTCCAGCCATAGCAAAGAAGACCTGGAGGAGGCCTGGCCCTGGTGAGTGCAGTGGTGACATCAGGGCTGGCTTCGCATTACATGAGTGATCTGTGCTTTTGACTAGTAGTGTTTGATGCCAACATCAGTGGTTAACCTCATCTCACTTTTCCTTCCCCATTTTTGATGCTTTGCTCACTTGTCATTTGTACTCGGACTTTAGGTACCGGTTAGTCCCCCACCTTTCTCGTCCCACATCTTATCTATTCTTTTCTTGGTACTCCATGTAGTGCTCTACAGAATTGGCTTTCAATGAACATGTCATGAGGTGTGCACATTTCGTTAAAATTTCCTTGAAGACTAAGTATTCAGTTTCAGACAGATTTTTCTGGCCCTGGACACACCCTTTGGCATAGCATTCACCTGTCACAAGGAGCCTATGCCTTGTTGGGAGACTATATCTCTTCTCCTTACACTGTTCCTTGTCCTCAGACCCTCTCCCCGTGATGTGTCCTCCATTCTGTGAAGTGCACAACAGCCCTTCCTCATCCTGATTCTAGCACCCATGTTCTGCCAACAGTCCCAGGGACTAATTCCTTTGTCAGACACACGTTTGTTATGGGATGCCATTTGCCCCCCCATTAAACATGTACTTCACCAGCATTTCTCTTTCTCCAGGTTGTTGGTGTGGACAGGAGGATGAAGCTGCACCTTCTGAGCAGGGTGTTTCTGGAAGTGTCACAGATGAGAACTCTCAAGGCGGGCCCTTCCCCACAGAAGGCTCACTCTGATGGGTAGCCTGGTTTTGACAGACAGTTTTGCACCTGGCTGAGCCACAGGGACCAATGTCTGGCAGTGACCATCCAGCAACATGTGACTCATGTAGGAGAGACTTCCCGTTCAGTGTAAGCCTTGATCAGAGGCAGAAGCAGCAGGGGGAGCAGAATTGTTTAGAAGGGTAGAGGGCTAGGCCTCATTTGTGAGGAGTGGCAGATCCTGTGTGTTAGAGAAGGCCTTCACTTGCAGGGCAGGTCAGAATAACTTCTGGCCAACTCTGGATTTGTTCAGCACCAGGCCCCTGACTGGGAGAAGCCACACATGAGCACGGAGTGTGGGGAGGTCTTTCTGTGCCGGCATCACTAACAGGCCTTTGTGTGTGTGTTGGATTCATGTTAGGCGAGAAAGCATGACCTGAGACCATAAAGCCTTCCTCCTCTCAGCTGGCCCTGTTGCAGGGAGCCTCACTGCAGGGTCAATTGACTCGGAGTCTCAAGGGACTCCCGGGTGAGGTGAGCCAGGGAACAACCAAACTGCTGGAAGCCAAGGAGAGTCTCCCAAGGAAGATGAGCTATGAACACATTGGTGTGGGGACAGATGATAGTCTGCTCTGTCCAGGACATGCTTTCCACGAACAGAACTCACATGGACCAGGTGATGCCTTCATGGTCTCCACAGGGGAAGATCTGCACATGTGGAAGGAACACGGGTAAGGATTCCAACATTGGCATGTTACGCCATTAGCAGTTTGTGCCGAAGTGAAGCCCTGACTGCAGTGAACATGAGAAAGCCTTTCTCAAGAGGCCGGAGCTATTTCCCACACTAGACAAAGTTTCTGAGTGCAGAGTATGTTGGTAAGCCTTTTGTGACAGGTGTTTTTTCACTCATCACCAGTGGGTTCTCACAGGAGCGAAGCCCTGAGTGCAGTGAATGTGGAAAGGCCTTCTTCACCCTTCTGTTTTTTTCTGGGGTAATAGGATCCACATTGGAGAAAAACCCTTTGAGTGGAAAGAATATTGGAGAGCCTTTTGTGACTGCTGTTCCCTAACTCAACATGTGAGGAATCACACTGGGGAGAAACCTGTCAATACAGTGAATGCAGACCCACCTTCAGCTTTCGTTCATTCCTCACCCAGCCTCAAAGTATGTGTGTTGGAGGAGAAAACCTGTGAGTATAAGGGACGTGGGAAAGCCTGCGAGTGGACATACCTCAGTCAAATTTAGAGAACTCATACTAGGGAAAGACCTTTAGAATGTAACTTTTTGAGGAACAGCTTTTGACCAGAGGAAGCATCTTACTTGGCATCCGAGAATTTTACCAAAGAGAAGCCCAGCAAGTGTCATTGCTATGAGAAACTCGGAGGCAAATCATCAGAGTCATACTGGAAATCGACCCAGCCTAAGATATTACATCTGAGAATTTATAAAAGAGAACCAGTGATTATTGTGCAATTATAAAAACCTTCACCTGTAGCTCTACCCTTGGTATTCACTGACAAGCAATCACAGGAATATTTAAAAAACATAAAACAGACGCAAAGGAGGAGGAAGAAAGGAAGTAGACGAAACAAAAAGAAATGCATTCATGGCTTCTTTGGGGTTTTCCTGACAAACCCATGACAATTTGTTATTCATTGTTTTTTGTTGCTGGGTGGCAGAAAAGGAGCAGGGTTTGAAGTAAAGGGGACTTGTCCCCGTCACCTGACTTAATGTACATGCTCTGCCTTCCTGCGTCAGGTAACCTGCGCACTTGAGAACAGCTCTGGAAATATTTATTGAAATCCTTTATTACAAAACACTGTCTCAACCATTGGGGAGCATAAGCCTTTGTGATAAATGTGAAGCACTTAAAACTTAAAGGAGAATACTAAAAGTCTTGTTGCCTAAGATTATTTCATATCTAAGGAGATAAGTCCACACCTATGAATAGGTACATTTTACTGTGCCACTTAAGATCGTTTGAGACCTCAGTATTAATTTATTTGGTATTGTTTTGAGGTATAATTGACATATAACACTGTGTACAACGTTTAAGACGTACAATATATTCATCTCATACATTTATATTGCACTATGATTGCCATTGTAGTGTTAACTACCACCTCTATCACGTTGCATATGTATCATTTCTGGTAGTGGGAACAATTAAGATCTAGTCTATTACCAAATTGAACGTTTGTAATACAGTTTTGTTGTCTGTAATCTGTACTGTTTATTAAATCTCCAGGAAATATTTATCTACCAGTTGCCAGTATGTACCCTCTAAACAGCAATCTCTTCCATTTCTTACCCACCAGCCTTTGGTAACCATTGTTCCACTCTGTTTTTTTTAATTTGATTTGGTTTTTCTTTTAGATTCCACATGTAAGAGAGATCATACAGTATTTGTCTTTCTCTGTCTGACTTATCTCAGCATAATGTTCTCAAGGTCCATCTATGTTTTTGCAAATGGCAGGATTTCCTTTTTTGTCTTGGCTGAATAGTGTGTGTGTGTGTATCAATTTTATCCATCCATTGATGGACACTTTGGTTGTTGCCATATCTTGGCTGTTGTGAACAGTGCTATAATAAACGTGCAAGTGCATATATCTGTTCAACAACCTGTTTTCATTTCCTTTGGATAAATACCCAGAAGTGGGATTGCTGAATCATATGGTAGTTCTATTTTTAATTTTTTGAAGAACCTCCATACTGTTCTCTAAAGTGACTGGACCAGTTTACAATCCCAGCGGTATTACACAAGGATTCTCTTTTCTCTACTTTCTTGTCAACATTTTTCTTTCTTTCCTTTTTTTTTTTTTTAAATTGTGGGTTTTCTTTTTTTGTTTTTGTGTTTTCAAGATTTTATTGGGGAAGGGGAATAGGACTTTATTGGGGAACAGTAGTATGTTTTTCCCAGGACTCATCAGCTTCATCCAAGTCAAGTTGTTGTCCTTTCAATCTTAGTTGTGGAGGGCACAGCTCAGTTCCAGGTCCAGTTGCGTTGCTAGTTGCAGGGGGCTCAGCCCACCATCCCTTGCGGTAGTCGAACCGGCAACCTTGTGGTTGAGAGGACGCGCTCCAACCAACTGAGCCATCTGGGAGCTCAGCGGCAGCTCAGCTCAAGGTGCTGTGTTCAATCTTAGTTACAGGGGGGCGGAGCCCACCATCCCTTGCAGGACTCAAGGAGTTGAACCGGCAACCTTGTGGTTGAGAGCCCACTGGCCCATGTGGGAATCGAACTGGCAGCCTTCGGAGTTAGCAGCATGGAGCTCCAACCGCCTGAGCCACCGGGCCGGCCTGTCCTTTCAATCTTAGTTGTGGAGGGCACAGCTCAGCTCCACGTCCAGTCACCGTTGCTAGTTGCAGAGGTACAGCTCACCATCCCTTGTGGGAGTAGAACCGGCAACCTTGTTGTTAAGAGCATGCGCTCTAACAAACTGAGCCATTTGGCTGCCCACCGGCAGCTCAGCTCAAGTTGTCTTCAAGGTAGTTGTGAAGGGCGCAGCTCACTGGCCCATGGGGAAATTGAACGAGCAGCCTTATTAAGAGCATGTGCTCTGACCTACTGAGCTAACCAGCCACCTCCTGGTGTGGTTTTGATTTGCATTTCCATGATGATTAGTGATGCTGAGCACCTTTTCACGTATGTGTTGGCTGTTTGGGTATCTTCTTTGGAAAATTGTCTATTTAGTTCTTTTGCCCATTTTTTAATCGATTGTTTGGGGTTTTTTTGTTGTTGTTATTGAGTTGTTATTTAGGAGAACCTAAATAAATAGGTCGCCCTTTTATTTTGTTAATTATTTTACAGTGAAAAAGGTTTTAAGTTTCATGTAGTCCCACTTGTTGATTTGTTGTTGTTGTTTGTGCTTTTGGTGTCATATCCAAAAAATCATTGTCGAGGAGCTTCTTCCCAGTGTTTTCTTTCAGAAGTTTTATGGTATCAGGGTTTATGTTTAAGGCTTTGATTCATATCAAGTTAATTTTTGTGAATGGTGTAACACAGGCATTCAATTTCATTTTTCTGCATGTGGTTTTTCTATTTTCCCAACACCATTTGTTGAAGAGACTATTTCCCTATTGGATGTTCTTGGCTCCCTTATCAAATATTACTTGAGCATTTATGTGGATTTTAATTCTAGACTCTCTGTTCTGTTTGATTGGTGTATCATTTTTTTTATGCCAGTACCATACTGTTTTAATTATTATAGCTTTGCAGGATAGTTTGAAATCAGTAAGTGTGATACCTCTGGTTTTGTTCTTTCTCAGGATTGTTGTGGCTATTTGGGATCTTTTGTGGTTCCATACAAATTTTAGGATTGTTTTTCTATTCCTGTGAAAAATGCCGTTGGAATTGTGATAGGGATTGCATTGAATCTATGGATGGCTTTGAGCAGCATGGACATTTTAACAATATTAACTCTTCTAATCCATGAACACAGGATGTCCTTCCATTTGTTTGTGTATTCTTCGATTTCTTTCAACAGTCTTGTAGTTTTCAGTGTACAGGTATTTCACGTCCTTGGTTAAATTTATTCCTAGGTATTTTATTGGTTTTGGTGTTGTTTGAATGGGATAGTTTTCTTTATTTTGCAGATGTTTCATGGCTAGTGTATAGAAATGCAACTGATTTGTGTGTTTTGATTTTTATATCCTGCAACTTTACTGAATTTATTGATTAGATCCAATAGTGTTTTAGTTGAGTCTCTGGGATTTTCAATATATAAGATCATATCATTTGCAAATAATGACAATTTTTCTTTCCAACTTGGATGCCTTTTATTTCTTTGTCTTGCTTGATTTCTATAGCTAGGACTTCCAATACTATGTTGAATAAGAGTGGTGAGCGAGGACTTCAATTAAAACAACAAAAAAGTAATACATATGAAGCTAATACAATATTGTATGTCAACTGTATTTTTAAAAAATAATTTAAAAAGATACTGTTAAGAGAAACAAATGAACAAAAAAACCAAGCTCTTTTTTCATGTCAGTTTAAACATCCAACACAGTCATTTTTCCATCGTGATCTGCGTGTTTTTTATTTTCTCTGAGGCATGAAGATGATCATGAAGCTGTGCAGTCTTCCCAGTGAGTCCTGATTCCTTCCTCTGGCTGAATTTTCACTTTTTAAAATCTCTTGAGGGTCTTTTCTAAGTCCACCTCAATAATTTTCTAGGCGTTGAATTAGGGCTAAAACAGTAAAAGCATACATTCAATTTAAATTCATGCTAAACTTCGAAAAAACAAATGAATAAGCAATATCAGTATTTAATCTTATGAGAATGTATCAAGTGTTGCCATAAAGAAAAGTGATTGGAACTACCAGCGAGCTGAAGACATGCAGGTACGTGTGGGTTTCACTTTGTTGGTGCTCTCATCAGGAAGTTCATTTTGGAATATCTCCTATGGGATTGTCTATGAGGCTAAATGTTGAACTATATGACATGATCATTATTACCTCATGTTAAAAAATATAGCACATTGTTTAATATAAAAATAATCACACCCTCACTGTGAACCGTCTTCAGTGCCTCGTCAATGAGCTCAGGCATAGTTTTGAATCACCATTGTGGATGAAGCCATTCTGTGGTGCCTTTACCATGTTTCATTATGCACTCATTTCTCAATGAGTCAGTAGTCAAAATAATTACGATTTTTTAGTGACAACCTGTATAGTTTTCTGTTATTTGTGAGAGTTGTCTCTCAAGGGCCCATCTATCCTCTCTTGAAAAACGTATCTGTGCAGTGGCTCTGGCTGTACCTGTAGCTGAGCTCCTGGGTCCATAAAAATCAAAGAAACCCTCTCCTGCAGAAGATGTTTCTTTCCACACCTGGGAGATCTTCAGTATAACAGCAGATTCAGAGACTTGGTCCTGCATTTGTCCCAAAGCAGTTATGACATGCCCTCCAGAGGATGAAGGACTCAGGTTTGTTCCCTTATCTCCCGTTTCTCATTGTCTGGTCTTCCATGTTCAGTCAGAGGGGCCACTATGACCTTGCCACTGTTGGGGCAAGTGATGTGACCCTGTCCTTCATTCACATGGCACACGGTGAGGAGCTGAGCTACCCGGGGTGACTGAGATGTGGGCCCTGCCCTTGAGCTCGTCTCATGTGGAGAACATTAAATGAAGCCCGTGCAATCAAGTAATTGTTGCGTTGACAGAAATGTGTCTGGGGACCCCAGAAGTACAGAGAAAGAAGGATGGAAATGGGGGAATGAGAGGGCAGGTGTGGAGGGGGCAGAGTGAATTAGGAGCTAAGAGCTTGGATTTGGGATTCCAGCCTGTCTGCACCATACCCATCCCCAGCCATGTCACCTTGGAGTTCAGTGCTCTTGTGTGTAAAATGGGAAGATGGGCATTGAACGAAAGCTCAGGAAGCAGGGCAGACAAGTGGTTGATACAAAGACTCCTGAAGGATATGTGATCCTGTGTCGATAAGTATCGATTGCTGTGCACAGACTTAATTTCAAGGCGCGATACGCAAGACACACCACCACAAGCCGGGATGAAGGGGTTAGAGTTTTATTACAAAGCGAAAGTAAGTAAAACAAGACAGAGATTAGGGGAATATATCATCATACCACTAACAAGGAGGCAATACATACCACCAGGGCCCAGTCAATTAGAGTCGCAGAAACAGCACCACGGGCGAAACATCATGTGCAGAAACAGCACCAGCCCTTCATCCATGCGGGTGAAATCCCAGTCAATTAGAGTCGCAGAAGCAATAATGGCCTTTCATCAGTACGGGCGAAATATCTTGCAGTAGCAGAGGCGGCTGGGGGAACAACCGTGCCTGCCTCGGTTTTCTGGGGTTTGAGGACTTCACTAACAACAGTGGCAAGGAGCCAATAAGCATACATGTCAGCAACACAAGGAATTGGTCTCGGATCTGGCTAGGAGCCAGGGCCAGCCCTTGGTACAAGATTAGATGTATCGGAGCTTGGCCCAGTTGCGCTGAGGCGAAGGCCAGGCTCCTCATCATGTTGTTTTCTTGGTCTTTGGGAGGGTAGCCAATCTTTCCAAGGCCATGCACATATCCCAGCCACTGTGAGAGTTTACATCCCCAAATGTTCCCAGGCAGACCTTCATATATTCTATTCCTTACAGATCCCCAGGCAGAGTCAGTTGTAGAACACCTCCAGCAAAGGTAACAGAGATTGACAATATCATGGTCTGTTGCACATGCCAGATGAAGGCTACCATGGCTGTAGTGAGCAGTGAGATTGACGGGCAGGGATAGATGAGGAATTGTTTTGTACTCAGTGAATTTGAAATGTCCATCAGACATCCAAGAGGAAACAAACTAGTTGGACGTATAAGTCTAGAATTTAGGGGAGTGTTTCAGTCTGCAGGTATGTGGTACCAGTACCCTCAAGCACCAGCAACATACCTGAGACCTGTGGAACAGTAAGGTTGGTACATTGTGATGTGGGATACAACACGGAAGTACAGGGTGCTCAGTAAGAGGATGATAGGACATTTTCTAGGCTCGGCTTGTGTTCAGTTATTTGGAGGAGAGTTTAAGGAAATATAGCTTTGGTCTGAAGTGGATGCTGTTGACTATTGAGATGTGGGGTTAATTCTATGATCAGATATCCTAAAATTTGCTACCTACAAGGCAGGGGAAGGAAGCTGCACTGAAGCAGCAGGTGATAGAAGATGTAGCTGTCACTTATGTTACCCAGGAAAAGGGGGCTATGTGGTCATTTCTGTTTGCACAGGGTTCTTGTTTTTGTCTGTGCTCAGACACAATGATAGGGTAATTTTGTCTTTGTCTCACTCAATCATGGTCACTGAGTGGCCTTGACTGAGGTTGGTGTTCTGTGAACTTGTTTATATTCAACAAGAGATTCCCAGAGTTTAGAGGTGATTTCCAGATCAGCTACTAAAAACAACATGGCCTGACCTCCTGGATCGCCCTGAGCTCCTCTTTCCCCCTTCCAATCACAAGCCCTACTGTGGCATATAATTTAAACCTGATACAATAGAAGTTAGCCCTACACCTGGACTTCTAGGCAGAGAGAACATCCTGAGCAAAGGTTGGTGTGTGGGAGTGATCCTGGGCATTTGAGAAAGTGAAAGTACAGTATGGGGAGATTTGAAGTCAAGGCCTGGGGACTGTGGTGGCCCACCTGAGGGGCTGGTCACAGAGGCCTCCCGGAGGAGGTGCATTCTGAGTTCACAAATGATGCTGATACTGCGAAATCAAGGACCCAAATTTGGGAGTCAGCGAATTCGAGAAACATTTAATGTTAACACTACACAAATCCCCCACGAGTGAGGTATATTCATTGTTCAATTTAAATCTCAGGCCCCAAAGCTGAGAGACGTGAAGCAGCTCTTCAGGGATTAAAGTATGGATCACCTGCTGGAGACCCCTGAGGACGTAGCATTGTCCCAGGTGACCACGGAAATCTGGATGCGTCCCCTTTAAGATGCCCGTTAGCCTTTCAGGACGTTATTTCCCCAACTTTCCCTACTACTGGCCTTCGCGCTGTTGTCCTGGACAGCCGGAAAAGTACACACGGTTGGAGTGGATGTAGTGCATAAACTGCATTACCCAGAAGTCTCTGCCCGGCGCCTAAACGTTGCGTCAATGGCAGCCCGAAAAATGGGCGTTTCCTGCTGCGGGTGAGGCAGAGGTGGAACTTCCGGTGCCGTCGTCCTGACGTCTTTATCTTGTGCCGGGCCTGTCAGGCAGTCCGCTCTGGCTGTAGAGGCTCCAAAACCTGGGTGGGGTTCGCTTCCCGCGCGGCCCTTCGGAATCCAGCCGGAAAGGACGATAAAGGAAAGGACGTCCCTCCACGCCTTTGTTACGACCCCTGATCCCCGTCCGGGGACGGGTGGCCCTGCGCCGAGGTGTCCGCCCGGGCTGCGCTCTTTTCGAGGCCTTCGCGCCCGCGCCCTGTCCTCGTCCGCCCCCAGAGGCGTCACCCTGAGACCTGTGCGCGTTTTTAACTGGGGGACGGACGCACCGTGCGACGGTCAGCCCAAGGTCACCCGGCCCTGTGGAAGTGTGGGGTTTCGGCTGAGTCTTAGGTCTGCTCTCGGGACTCCATGGCGGCTGCGGCGCTGACGGACCGGGCTCTGGTGAGTGGAGGGTCCCGTAAGCCCTCACTGACACGGATCTAGTGGGTGGTGTGTTCTAGGACCATCATCACTTCGCCCTCATCGCTCCCTCCTCTCAAGTATAAAGGCCATGGAGGGCGGACACTCCGGCGGATATATTGCGAGGTGCTCATTCCCAGTGTCGATGGGATGAGGTGTGCAAGGGTTTCCAAGGCACGGGAGCCAGCTGGTACAAATACGTGGAGATGAGAATGAGTCAGGAGTGTTTCGGGAACCGCGGGTCTCTGTTATGTCTGGTGAGAACAGGGAGCAGGAGGTCAGGGGTCAGTCCTGGAGCGGGAGCCTGAGGAGCTGGGCCTGTGTTCTGATGGTGGTGGGAGCCATGGGAGGTTTGGAACAGAGGAGGGAGGTGATCTGACTTAGGTGTTAACAGGCTCCCTGTGGCTGCAGAGTGGAAAAATTGGGGGGCAGGGGTGGTGGTTAGGGGGTGGGCAGGGAGAATAAGATGGAGTCTACTCCACTAATCTAAGTAGGTATGGTGGTGGGTGGACCAGAGTGGTGGCAGTAGATGTTAGAGAAGTTTATGGGTTTGTGTGTGTGTGTGTGTGTGTGTGTGTGTGTGTGTGTGTAATTTGTTTCAGCTTTACTGAGGGAAAATTGACATATAAAAAATTATGGAAGGCTTCACAAACTTGCGTGTCATCCTTGTGCAGGGACCATGCTAATCTTCTCTGTATCATTCCAATTTTAGTATATGTGCTGCCAAAGCGAGCACTTGTATAAGTTTTTAAAGTAGGGCCAACCAGATTTTCTGATGAGACATAGCAATAATCTGGGACTCTTCACTTGTCCTTCTGTCTACACTTGAGTCTGGGAGGTTTGGGTGGGTCATTTTTAGCCCAGCATCCTGAATCTAGTCCAGAAGTTAGATAGAGAGGTTCCCACTGGACAGCCAATAGGATGAGGACTGGAAGGGTGTGTTAGTCCCAGGAACAGCATGTGCAAATGCTTGGAGGTAAGATTGAGCTGGGGATCCTCAAGGAATCTCATGTCTGAATTACTATTGGGAACAGGGCTAGGAGTCAGGTAGGAATGGCAGGCTGAGGAGATGGGCCTCTTCTGAGGAGGGTGAAGGACATGAAAGATTTGGAGCAGAAGAGAGATGGTCTGACCCAGATCTTAATAGGTTCCATCTGCCTGCTGTCTGGTTGTGAACAACATGGGTGTGAGGGAGGAGCTATGAGTGTTGACGGTGGCTGGGGAAGTGAGAGAATTTGGTGGATTCAGGATCTTATAAGTGATGGGGTTTTTCAATGTGAAGAGTAAACAAGAGAAAACGAAGAGTCGTGGGTGACCCCAGGGTGGTTTTTTTCGCTTTAGTTGGTAGGACAACAAGACATGCCAGCAACTGAGATAGAGAAGTTGGTGGCAGGAGTAATTTTTCAGTGGTTACATCGAGACTTAGGCTTTCGACGTGTTTAGTTTAAGAAATCCCAAAGACCCCCTTAGTTGAGGCATTGTGCTGGACATAGGATTTTAAGTTCTGGTTGGAGAAGTTCAGATGTGGCAGCCAGTGTGTGGAGTGGGGTTGAGCTGTGGGTTAAATTTAGGAGGGATTATCTTCAGATAGTGGTAGTGCCGTTAATAACAAGAAAGTCAAAACGTGTGACTAAGGACTCGGTATCTTCCTTAAGCACTTGGGTGGCAGTGGTACCTGTCACAAAGACATAAGGTCGTTTCCTGGACACCATGTGCAGAGTGGCATGGGGGTGGAGTGCACTGGAGGTGCATATAGTGTGGTCAGTGGTAGTGGGGTCCCAGATGTGACAAAGGTGTTGTTCAAAGGGTGATGGACATGTTGGGAGGAGTGTGAACTGACAGCCTTAAAGTTGTGTCTTGGAGGCATGGTCTGGATGGCACCAGGGGAACTGACTGGCAGCAAGGTGTTCTGGGCCCTTCCCGCCAGACCCATAACTTACAGAGTATCTGTCTGCCCACCTGCCTGGTTCTGTTCGGGGCTGGACATAGTGATCAGAGGCCTGGTGTCTCCTCTGAGTTGGGAGGCTGGGAGGAGAGGGACCAGGGGTTGGGTATGTGAGCAGATAGACTGGGGGTTCCTGTGGGCTCAACTTCCCCATCATGGCAGGGCTGTGTGACCTTCGAGGACGTGTTCGTGTACTTCTCTCGGGAGGAGTGGGAGCTCCTTGAGGAGGCTCAGAGATGCCTGTATCGTGATGTGATGCTGGAGAACTTTGCGCTTGTGGCCTCACTGGGTAAGTCCCTGTTTTAGTTGACAAATTTCCCAATTTAGTGGCTTAAAACATTAAAAATTCATTGTCTCACATTTGGTGCATCAGGAGTCTGGTCACAGCTTACCTGGGTGCTTTTGGCTCAGGGTCTCCTGTGAGGTTTCAGTCAAGCTGTCAGCCAGAGCCATGTTCTCATTTGAAAGCCAGTTTCAGGAAGAGTCCACTTAGAAACTCACTCGTGTGGCTGTTGGCAGGATATAGCTTCTTTCGGTTTGTTGAACTGTGAGCATTAGTTCCTCACTGGCTGTTAGCCAAAGCCCTCTCTCAGTTCCTTGTCACGGTGGCCTTTCTGTAGTGTACCTCGTAGCATGGAAGATGTCTTCCCTCTGAGCAAAAGAGCAGGACAGAATACCCAGGATGGAAGCTGGTCTTTTTCTCACCTGACCTTGAAAGTAACATCCCAATATGTTCGCCATGTTCTGTTTCTTAGAAATGGGTTAATCAGTCTAGTCTATAATCAAGGCTGATATAAGGGCATGAATACCAGGTGGTAGGCATTCCTCAGGCTGTCTTCGAGGCTACCTTCCACAGACCCTCACGCCCACTCCAGTGTCCTTGTGGGTTGGTTACTCCCATGTTCCCTAGGAGCAGCTCTTGGTGTCCAGCCAGATCAGTGAGTCTTCTCTCCCCCTTCTTTGGTTATGGGTGCCAGGCCTGGGCTATGTGCAGCGTCCCCTTCCTCGCTGAGCAGTCCTAACACCTGCTGCTCAGAGCCATGAACGAACAGGTTAGGGGCTCAGGGCCTTTTCAGTCTGCTCAACAGATTCTACATGGCGTGGGCACTCCACATCCAGGTGAATGTCCAGCTCCATGGTGTCCCAGGTTCTGCCGTCATTCTCTAGCTGACATCTTCTGGGGCCTGACTATGCCAGGAATTGCAAGTACTGACCTGGTCACTACTTGCAGAGGTCACAGGACTGTTCTGCCAAATCCCCCTGTGAGGTTGTTTTTTTTTAACATTTTGTTTTCTTTGAGGGGATAGATACCTGGGCCACTCATCTATCCCTGTGTTTTCTTCACCATTTCCATCTGCCAGAGCCCATGTAGTTGTCCAGTTGGAGAGGGTCAGAAAGCCCTGGGTGCCTGACGGGGCAGACCTGACTCCCGCCACAGTGAGAGAGGCCCCGAGAGGGCCTAGCCCAGTAGAACAGGAGCTGGAGACAGTGTCATGTTAGGACTGCTTTCAGAGTGTATCTTCAAACTGCTCTGCATGCACCAATGTTTTTTTGTCAAGGCCAATAGCTACACCTCATTTATCCCTTTCCTTCCCCAGTCTTGGCACTTTTTCCACTTTTCATTGATCTTGTGGCTTCTGTCCCTTGGCTGTTTCCCCACTTCTCTGGCCTTTGTGTCTCATTCTTTCTCCCTGCTCCCTCTAATGTGTCATGAGCTGTGCACACATCCTTGAATCATCGTGAAGAACCAGCTACCTCCCTGCAGTCAGATTTCCCTTGGCCTGGACAGAGCCTTCTGCACAGAACTCACCTGCCACCAGCAGCTGAGGACCTGCTGAAACTCTTTTGGAGAAGAGTGAGTTGGAGACCTCACCTCTACTTCCTATGCTGTGCACCATCATTGTGTCTTTAACTGTCATTGGAGTCCCTCTGTTCTGTGGCATTCAGAGGGCCAGGACTGACAGTGGGCCCTTTTTCACCCCCATCCTGGCTCCCTCGTCCTGCCCACAAGCCAGTAGACTCATTCCTTGGTGTGTCACACACATGTAATAGGGCTGCTACTTCCCGCCAAAGTCAACCTGCACTTCACCAGCATTTCTTTGCTTTCAGATTGCTGGCGTGGAGCAGCCCCTGAGGACTCCCCTTCTGAGCAGAGCATTTCCGTAGGAGTGTCACAGGTCAGGACTCCTGAATCAGGTCCATTTATCCAGAAAGCGCACTCATGTGAGATGTGTGAGCCACTCCTGAAAGGCGTTGTGCACCTGGCTGAACACCAGGATTTACACCCTGTGCAGAAACTGTACACATGTGACCCATGTGGGAGAGGATTGTTGTTTGATGCAAACTTTGACCAGCACCAGAAGCGACATAGTGGCGAGAATCCCTTCAATGGTGATGAAGGTGGGGCCTCATTTGTGAATAGCTGTGCAGTCCACATATTAGGGAGGCCCTGTACTTGCAGGGAGGAAGGGATGGACTTGCTGGACAGTTCTGGCCTCTTCCAGCACCAGCCCACTCAGTGCGGGATGAGTCCATGCAAAAGGACAGAGTTCATGGAGTCCTTCCCACACAGCACCAGCCTTGGGCAACACCAGGAGGATCATGATGGACAGATGCTCTTCAATTGCAGTGACCATGGGAAAGCCTTCCTGAACACCTTCACTCTTCTTGACAAACAGATAACTCATACTGAAGTGAGACCCTTTAGATGCCTACCATGTGGAAATATGTCCAAGGAGAAAGCGGCTGTCATACATCACCGAAAAATTCACAATGGAGAAACTCCACATGTATGTAAGGAGTGTGGAAAGGCCTTCATTCACCTGTCCCACCTGAAAATGCACCAGAAATTTCACACTGGGAAAAGACATACATGCAGTGAATGTGGCAAGGCCTTCAGCCGCAAAGACACACTTGTGCAACACCAGAGAGTCCACACGGGAGAGAGGTCTTATGACTGCAGTGAGTGTGGGAAAGCCTACAGTAGAAGCTCCCACCTTGTCCAGCACCAGAGAATCCACACTGGAGAGAGGCCTTACAAGTGTGGTGAGTGTGGGAAGGCCTTCAGCCGTAAAGACACACTTGTGCAGCACCAGAGGTTTCACACTGGAGAGCGGCCATACGAGTGCAGCGAGTGTGGGAAATTCTTTAGCCAAAGCTCTCACCTGATTGAGCACTGGAGGATTCACACTGGGGCAAGGCCTTACGAATGCATTGAATGTGGGAAATTCTTTAGCCATAACTCCAGCCTAATTAAACATCGAAGAGTCCACACAGGAGCAAGGTCTTACGTGTGCAGCAAATGTGGGAAGGCTTTCAGCTGTAAAGACACACTTGTTCAGCACCAGATAATTCACACAGGAGCAAGGCCTTATGAATGCAGCGAGTGTGGGAAAGCTTTCAGCCGCAAGGACACACTTGTGCAGCACCAGAAAATCCACACAGGAGAGAGGCCTTATGAGTGTAGTGAGTGTGGAAAATTCTTTAGCCACAGCTCCAACCTTATTGTGCACCAGAGAATCCACACTGGAGCGAAGCCTTATGAGTGCAGTGAGTGTGGGAAATGCTTCAGCCACAACTCCAGCCTCATTCTACACCAGAGAGTTCACACCGGAGCAAGGCCTTACATGTGCAGTGAGTGTGGAAAAGCCTACATTAGTAGCTCCCACCTTGTTCAACACAAGAAAGTTCACACTGGAGCAAGACCTTATGAGTGCAGTGAATGTGGGAAATTCTTTAGCCGCAACTCCAGCCTCATTCTACACCAGAGGGTTCACACTGGAGAAAAGCCTTATGTGTGCAGCAAATGTGGGAAAGCCTATAGCAGGAGCTCCCATCTTGTTCGGCACCAGAAAGTTCACACTGGAGAAAGGCCTAAGGAATGCAACAGTTTTGGTGGCCCTTTAGCTGCATCTCTTAAACTTGTTTAGTACCAGAAAGTTCACATTAAAGAAAGGCTGTGTGAATGCAGAAAACCTGCTGTGTCCTTGTTCAACCTCATAGGATTCACATTCAAGGAAAGCTCTGTGAGTACCTTTTGTGAGGGAGGCATCAGCCAGCAGGTTAACCTTGTACATTCATGTATCTATCCTGGGGACATTCCCAATAAGTACCACGTAGGTGGGAAGCTTTCAGGAGGTATGTTGCACTTTGTAAAACTGTTCAGGGACCTTGACAGAGTTACATCAATGTCAGTGCCTCGGCAGAAGCCATCTCATTGCTGCCAGTTGTCAGGGTCCCACAATGTGTGTCAGTCACGCCAGTGTGCTCAGGGAAGGCGACCCTCCTGCACTCTGTCTCTCATTCCCGGAGGGAATCATGAGTGTTCTGAGCTCACTGAAGGTCCTCATTTCCTCCCCCATGACTGGCCAAAAGGATCTGAACTGGAGTGTGTTGGGGATTTCCAGACAAGATTTTCCTTCTTCATGGACAATGTTGACTGTAAACATGAGAGCCATGACTTATTCGTCCTGCTTCCATATCACCCAACTTTGGAACTGCCTGCCCCATGCTGCTCTGGTTTGTGCAGTGAGAAAGGCTTATGGTGGCAGTCTTTACTTTGGGGAGTGGACTGTTCATTGTGTAGAATGGATTGAAAATAAATTGGGTCCTGCCAGCATGAAGGGAATTATACCTTTTGTTGGCACCAACTTTATGTGCCTCAGAAGGGACAGCAGGATGGCAGAAAAGTCTAGTTTGGCCTCATTTACATTGCTGCCCAAAGCTTTCTAGAAAAGACTGAAGAGCTTTGTGTGCCTAATCCTGGGGCCTGGAAGTCAGGATTTCCTGTGAGCCGAGTTCATTCTGAGAAGGGCATAGCTGGTGTCAAAATCTCCAGTGCTTCTGGAAGCAACAAATTGGGTCCCTTGAAACTCAGGAATGTCCCCTATTCCACAGCACTTTTAAGGAATTTCTATCTCCTGGACCTGTACATGATCCTGTCCCTGATGTCCAGAATCCCATAGACTGGTGTCATTGATTGGAAAGCCTACAGTACTGGGTGGGAATCATAATTTGTCCAGAAACACTGAGATAATATAGTGAGGATGACTGGCCAATGAGAGGAGATGTGTCTTCTAGAGAAGGCATCTGTAAATGTCCATGTGATTTTGGCTGAGTGGAATGAGTACAAAAATTCTTAGGACATTCAGACGTCTGTATCTCCTGTGGCCAAGGCCCCCGTCAGAGTAAGTAAGGTAGATTCCTCTACCTCCCTGGGCTGCTGATATTATGGCCATCGCTGCACAGGCAGGAACCACCGCACTGACAAAAGAAAGATCCAGGATATGACTTCTCTGACCCAGCCAGCATTCCTCATGTAGAAAGTGGAGATGGACTTCATTGCTCTCCAGTTTTTGCTGACTTTGAGGCAGGGCTCACCCTCCTAAATTGTGGGGAGAGAGATATAGTAGAACCAAAATAATTGACAGGAGTCATGTTCAAAGAGGGATGATAAATATGGATTTTGGGGGGAACGTTTAGTTCTTAACAGCTTTATTGAGGTATGATTGACATGAAATAAACTGCACGTATGTAAAGTGTAAAATGTGTTATGTTTCAGCATGTGTATGTATCTGAAAAACCATCACCACAAGCAAGGTAATGAATGTGACCAACAACCAAAAGATTGCTTGTGTTCCTTGTGTCCCTTTATAAGCCTTTCCTCAGTCCTTTCTAGACCCCTTTCCCACAATTCACAAGCAACAGCAAGCAATTTCTAGAATTTTCTGTAAACGGAATCATATGGTATGTACTTTCTGGGGAGTGGGGACTCTGGCCTTTTTCACTAACCATGGTTATTTTGAGATTAACCCACCTTGTTGCATGCATCGATGTTTATTTATGTGTATTGCTGAGTATTATTCCATTTTTTTCATCCATTCAGCCGTTAGTGGATATTTGGGTTTCCAGTTTTGGGCTATTGCAAATAAAGCTGCTGTGAAGATTCATGTACAAGTTATCACTGAATGTACAATGGTTTATGCGTTCACCTACTGAAGGATATCTTGGTTGCTTCCAAGTTTTGGCGATTATGAATAAACCCACAATATACATTTGTTTGTAGGTTTCGTGTGGGCATAAGTTTTCAACTTGTTTGGATTCAAGCCAAACAAGTTGCTGGATCATATAGTAAATTATGTTTTGTTTAGTTTTGTTATAAACTGTCTTCCAAGTGGCTGTACCATTTTGCATTCCCACTGGCAATGAATGTTTGTTCCTGTTGCTCCATGTCCTTATCAGCATTTGGTTGTGTCAGTATTTTGGATTTTAGCCGTTCAAATAGGTGTGTAGTGGTATGTCATTGTTGCTTTAATTTGCAGTTCCCTAATGACATATGATGAGTATCTTTTCGTATTTTAACAGTGTCTTTTGCAGAGCCTAAGTTTTTAATTTTAATCAACTCTAAACTATGCAGTTTTTATCTCATGGATTGTGTTTTTGGTGTTGTATCTAAAGAGTCATTGCCAAAAACAAGGTCACCTACATTTTCTCCTATTATTTCTAAGTATTTTATAGTTTTGTATTTTGCATTTAGGTCTATTATCCCTTTACAGAAAATATTTATGAAAGGTATGAGATCTATGTCTGTATCATTTTTTTAAACATGAGGATGTCTGTCAGTTCCAGCACCGTTTTTTGAAAAGACTATCCTTTCTCCATTGAATTGCTTTTGTTTCTTTTTCAAAGATCAGTTGACTATATAGTTGTGGATCTTTTTCTAGACTCTGTTGCAATTTTTCCATCTGCTGAGATAATCATTGTGTGGGTGTGGGTTGTTACTCCACTGTTAAACTAATCTTACATTTCCTGGGACAAATCCCACTTTGTATATGTTGCTGAATCACTTTTCTGATACTTTGTTAATGTGTTTTGCATCTGCATTGATGAAGGATAATGGCTTTGTAGATTTCTTGTGATATCTTTGACTTTGCTATCAGAGTAATTTTGACCTCACAGAATAAGTTGGGAAGTGTGTCCTTTATTTTTTGGAAGAGTTTTTGAGGGATTAATGACATTGCTTCTTTAAATATTTACTAGAATTCCTTAGTGAAGGCACCTAAGCCTGGGATTTTTTGTAGGAAGATTTTCAATAAAAATTTAGTTCTCTATAGATTTTCTACTTATGTCAGTTTTGATAATTGGTGTCTTTCTAGAAATTTGTCCATCTCAACTAAATTGTCTAATTTGGGAGGATAAAGATTGTTTATAATATTTCCTTATGGTACTTATAATTTCTGTAGGGTCAGCACTGTCCTGCCTTCATTCCAGATTATGCTAATGTATTGTCTACTGTTGTCAGCCTACTTAAAGTTGTGTCAATTTTATTGATCTTTTGAAAGAAAAACTTTTTGTTTCACTGATTTTTAAAAGTGTTTTTGTTTTGTTTTGTAGTTCATTGAGTTTTGTTCTAATCTTTATTACTTCCTGTCTTATCCTTGCTTTGGGGCAAGTTTGGTCTTATTTTCCAGGTTTCTTAACATGGGAGCTTAGGTTATTGACATCTTTCTTCTTTTGTACTAAGTTTAAAGCTGTATATTTCCCTGTAATCATTTAATTTAGCTGTCATATTCATTTTTATAGGTAACATTTTTATTTTCATCTAGTTCAAAATATTTATGTTTTTAAAATTTCCCTTATAATTTCTTTCTCCTTTTACCCATAGTATATTTGGTGGTGTGTGGTTTTGCCTGGGAACCTGGGTCTATAACTGATTGACTGTCTTTTGGGACTGGGGCCTGAACACTGATTGGCTGAATTTTAGAAGTTTGGGTCTATCAATGATGTGCTAATTTTCAGAAGTTGAGTTACTGGGATGAGGCTGTTGTTGCCTGAGCTGGCTTTCAGAGGTCATCCACAATTCTTTCTTACAAATTTTTGTTTCTTGTTTATGACTTTGGAATTTGGCCAAAGTACAGTCTTTTCCTTTCCTGAATGTGAAAAACAACCACTTAGTTGTTAGCCCCCCCTTTTGTTCTTCCTCAACCAAACCTATAGGAGAGACCATAAGGTATTTTCCAGAAGGTTATTTATGCAGATATGCTTTTGAGCTAGTTTTGCCACTAAATTATTTAATTGCCAAATTCAGTGAGAGAAAAAAAGCTCTAACAACTGACTTTTTGTAATGTATTTTAAAAAGCTAGATACAGGATCATTAGGGCATCCTGACTGTGTCAATACAGGATATGGGACATGTGCTATATACACAGAACAGCTGACAGTCCTATGCCTGATGTGTGCCATGTGCCTACCATTGTTCCTGAAACCCTGTAGGGTTTGCTCTTTGAACATTTGTAGATCAGTAAATACACAACATTACAACTTTTCTATTTATGTTTACCTTTCTTACAACTCTTTTTAAATACCATCATTACCTCTCCCTCTGAGCTGTTAATGCACAATGTTGCCAACTATTAAAAATAATCACATTTTGGGACCAAACCCTGAGTGTAGCTAGTGTTTCAGCCAGTCACAGTCTCAACTTTATTCTCTTTAACTTTTCAGATACAGTGCCTCTTGCTCAAACTTCACTGAGATCTTAACAGCCCTCCCCACATTTGTCACAGATACATTTCTCTAAAACTATTTCGGCCACTTTCCTTGAAAAACTGCAAAATCATTATTAACAACATTTAGTAATATCCATTTCACAAGTGTTTTTCCAGAGATAATCTCAACTCCTGTGCAGACAACTGTTGCTGCAATTACAGATGAAATGATAAACTACTTCCGAGCAAGGAGATGATCTTGGATAGCCAAACCTTTATCTCAGGGATAAGACTCCCCTTTGCACACGCGGCTTTGCACATGCGGTCAAGTTGTCAGAAAGGCATACATTGTCCCAGCAGGAGATGGTATGATATGTCCCTCTTCTTTTGGAGAGATTTCAGATTCTTTTTTTTTTTTTTTTTAATTTATTGGGGAATATTGGGGAACTGTGTGTTTCTCCAGGGCCCATCAGCTCCAAGTCATTGTCCTTCAATCAGTTGTGGAGGGCGCAGCTCAGCTCCAAATCCAGTCGCCGTTTTCAATCTTAGTTGCAGGGGGCGCAGTCCTCCATCCCATGTGGGAATTGAACCGGCAACCTTGTTGAGAGCTCAGGCTCTAACCAATGGGCCATCCTGCCACCCCTCTGGAAGCTCAGCGGTAGTTCCTGTTCAATCTAGTTCTGGAGGGCGCAGCTCACTGGCCAATGTGGGAACTGAACTGGCAACCCTGTTATTCAGAGCTGGCGCTCTGACCAACTGAGCCACCCTGCTGCCCCTAAATTACTTTTTTTTTTTTTTTTTAAAGAGGGTGTAGCTAACAGTGGCCCATGCGGCAACCTTGGTGTTATTAACACCATGCTTTAACCAACTGAGCTAACCAGCCACCCTGCAGATTCTTAAATGGAATATATCTCAGATATGGATTAATAAATATTATCTGAATAAAACTGTGGTTCGCTAGGTTGGAACACCATCACTGACTATACAGGCAGGAAAGATGTTTTCTGTGGGAAGGTGAGGCACAGCGTCACCCTAACTACTTCAGTGCCTCCTGTCATCCCGCCTCCAAGTTCCCCATCATAGCCCCGTCTGGGAGCTTTTCTTACTGTCCCAGACTGAACCTATTGAAGCTCAAAAAACTACTCCAAAGCGTCTTTGACAAGATAGCTGACAGCGGTGAGGGGACGCCGAGTGTCATTACGGTGTGGTGTGTCCTTTTCTATGTGCAGCCTTTGGAAACTGGCGATTCCCGGAGTCTGAAATAGCTGGTCTCTAAACATTTCTGTAACGTGTCCTGCACTAAACTCCAACGAAATCTGAGTATAACCCCTTTAAGAGCCAGCGAAGGCCCGCCCCTTTTGGACACAGGAACTTCATTTTCCAGCGCCTCTTTTGTAGCTTGGCGGGTATCCACAGTCAGAAACCACCTACATTCTGAGACAGAGCAGATAATGGCGTGGAAACTGCGTTACCCAGAAGGCAGTGCAGCAGTGACGGCAACCGACCAATGAGGACCCAGCGGAGAGACGTTTCCGTGTGTGCGCAGCGCGTGGGGCGGGATTTAAACGGCCTGCTAGTGACGTCGGGCGATTTAGGTACTCTGGCGTCCGTTTGCTGGTTCTGAGTGTCATCAGTCCTGAGTCAGTGACTGAGGTCAATGGGAAGTGTGAGAGGCGTCGTCCCCGGCTGCACGGAAGCCGCTGTCAGACCCGACTGAGTCCATTGGTGACGGCGGCGCCCTGTTCTCGCCCCATCGCCCCGTTCCGGTTCCGCTCTTCCCGCAGGTCTGTGGCGGGGGCCGCACCGATGAGCCGGACTCAGGTGGGTGCTGCGTACCCCCGCCCTCACCTCGCTCGGCTCCCACCTTCGAGAGCGAAGCCCGAGTGGAGGGGAACCGATTGGTTTCCTGCAGTCAGGCCCCCGTGTCCGCCGTGTGATGAGGGTGGGAGGGTTCCCTCAGGGGCGGCCTGTGCACAGGCTGCAGGAGCTGCTGGGTCGGCAGCACTGGGGAGACCGCGGGTCTGTGTCTCCAGAGGACACAGGGCCAGGCGTGTTGCCTGGAGTGGCGACCTGAGCTTCTGGACGTTGTGGAAGGTTCTGAAGGGACGGCGGTGAGGAGGGGCACGCCCAGAGCTAGAAGTTTAAAGTGGGTGAAAACAAGACGGGGAATGGAGGCCGGTAAGGTCACAGCAATAGAGCCCAGGGGAGTGGTGGTGGTGGTGGACGTGGTGGTGGTTGGTGGTGGGTGGTTGGTGGTGGTTGGTGGTGGTGGACCAGGGCGGTGGCGGTGAAATTCTGAGTTGATTTCAATGCAGCCTAAAGGATTTCCTGATGCATCACACATATCTGTGAGCAAAAGTAGGGAGTGAACCACTATCTTAAGTTTTTTGTTTTATTTTGTTTTTGCCTGAACATCTGAAAGTATGGAGATGGGGAGAGCACAGGAAACAGGTTTCAGGGAGATCATGAGTTGGATTTTGGACATGTGATCCTAAGATGTCACAAGGTGGAGACATCACGTGAGTATGTGGACATAGAGATCTAGAGGCCTGGAAAGGGACCTGGGCTGGAGCTATCCAGGAGGTGGAGGGTGTTGGACTGGAGCAGGGCAGGTCTGGGGATCAGACTGCGGAGGGAGCATCTTAAGGTCATTATTTTTGATGGGCCCTGTAGTGAGTGTCAGGAGGGCTGAGACTGAGTGCAGGGCATAGGGGTTTCAGCTTCCCTGATGCTCCTTGAGCATATCTGGCATACGAGATATTCTGGCCAGTGTCTATAGAAAAGGATGCCTGAATGTGGTAACTTGATGGCCTGTAAGGTAGACTCAGCTCTGCACGTCAACTGACAGTTTCTATAGGACAAAGAAACAGCCAGGTTTGTGAAGCATATGGGTTCCAGACAAGGGCACTGCTGTCTCACCTTCTCCACCACTCCAGACAAGGGGAATGAAGGAGTAATACAGTAACGGGCTCCTGTAGGCGCCCTTTGGAGGGTCATGTAGTAGGCAGGCCTGCTTGCCTAAAGGAAAAATGGCTGACCTGTCTGCTCAGACACCACCATTTTCAAAACCTTATCCTTTTATTTGCACTGAAAACATACAAAATTGTTAATCCCGTGGATAGTTACAGCTGACAGGTAATGTGTGCTATTTATGTTTAATACTGTTATCTCTATAAGGTGGGAACCATTGTTATCCTTGTTTTACAGTAAAGGAATTGAGGTTCAGTGTTATGCATAGTCACACAGCTGGTTATAGTGGCACTGAAGTCAGACAAACTGAGCAGCACAGGGCAGGGGTGGTGGTCCAGGCAGCTTGTTGGATCCTACCATTACTGCCTATTTCTCATGGCCCACTTCTTCCCACAGGTTCCCATGGCAGTGGCAGAAATGCGTATGGATCCTGTGCAGGTGAATGGAGAATATGCCAGGTCTTCATCCACTCCAGTGACCACCCTGATGGTTTTGCCACTCCCATATAAAGAATGGTGAAATTGTTCACCCATCCTTCTCCCTATCTTGGGTCTGAAGTCCCTGTGGTTTCACCAATGCCCAGGGTCTTGAACTCAGCCTCAGATTATATGGAGAAGTTCCCATTTCTGACATCCGATGAGGTAAGAGGTGGAAGGGTGTCCTGGGCGCAGGATCCAGAATGTTCAAATGATTGGAGGTGACACTGAGCTGGAATGTTCAGGGAACTATAGGTCTGCTATATCTGGTGGGATGCAGGATGGCAGTGCGAGTGTTTAAGGGATAAAAGTACACAGCCTAAAATTACAACCTAAGGTTTAGAGTCTGTAATCTGAAGCAAGTAAGAGCTAGGGAATATTTGGAGCAGAAGAGCCAGGTGATTTGACCCAGATTTTAGTAGGCTGCGTCTGGCTGCAGAGTAGAAGAGATTCTGTGCGTGGGAAGGTGGCGGTAGAGTGACCTGGGAGGAAGTTGCTGTGATCATGCAGGTGACTGTGTATAGAGGCTGTGGAGGTAGAGGACTAGTTGCTTTCTGGACGTGTTGTGAACATAGTTGCCAACATTTAGTGATACGGAGAGTGAGAGAGCTGGGAGATGAGATGGAAGGGGGAGTTAGGGACAGCCCCAAGGTTTTTTCCTTTCTGCAGAAGGATGGATGTTTTGTCAATTGAGATGGGGAAGTCAGTAGTAGGAGGGATTTTCAGAGGAATAGGAAGAGTCAGGTTTTGTCACAGGTGTCCAGATGTCCCAGAGACTCTGAGGGGAGGTGCCCAGTTGGCAGCTGAACACCGTGGGCAGCTGGAGGTCAGGGGATGTGGTCAGATTGCAGGCAGCCACAGCATAGTGGCCAGCATGTGGGCCAAAGTGTAACTGAATCAGATTTCGGAGGGGGCATTGTTGGGTTATGGTGGCAGGAAGGGGAAGCAGGAGGCTGAGGTTTGTATCTCTGTTGGGAGCCTGGATGGTGGTGATGGATGTCACATAGGCAGGTGAGGAAGCAGAGTGCCTGTGGGGAAGTGTGCCTGGGAGAGACGGGCAGAGGAGTCTGAAAGGCTTCCAAGGGTGTCGGCTTCCAAGGCTTCCAAGAATGTGGGGTAGATGTTGAAGCACCTCCATGAAGGAGGTGAGATGTCAGTGAGCCCAGGGTGGGCTCTCTGCTCCTGCCTGCACTCACCAATGTTTGGTGGTCACTCTTGGTGAGGCCTTTTTGTTTCATTTAGGCTGGTAGATCAGTTTAGGTGAAAAAGGAGAGCAAGGAGCATTGCTATGCCTGGAGAGAGCGCAGAGGACTCAGTGTATCTGGGCTTTGAATGAGGGTCAGGTAAAGAGAGGTTGTTCATGACTGCGTATGGGACAGCACATGCAGTGAAGACGGTGGCAGGCCGAGTCTGGGTTCTGCACCTTAGCCTTGGGAGGGTGAGTGTGACGCAGGTGTCAGGTCCAGGTGGGGAGAACTATAAAGGGACCCTCATGCTCTCTGGTGCTACAGGTCTTGGGCATACAGAGCAAGGATGTAATTCCATTTACAAAATACTGCCTGGATTCCATGTGCACAGTGGCATGGAGGCCACGGAAATGCCTATGGAGTAGGTGGGTGGGGGGTATCAGTAACTGAGTTGTTAAAGTGGAGGGACCACAAGGTCTGTAGAGAGGTTGAGTTCAAGAATGATCTGCAGTGTCTAGCCCCACACCCTGACACTGGACACTTAAGGGAGAAAGATGAGTTCAAGTTTCATTGTCTGGGAGGCAAGATCTGGGGGACCTAAAGATAATTTAGTGATGAAAGAGGAGTCCCCATTCCAGCCCCAGAGTTTAGATGATGCTTATCTGTGCCCTACCCCACTTGTTTTTACTGTATTCTGGGCACAGTGATCAGTGGTGACAAGGAGAGAGTAGGCACTGGTGCCACCAGTACCTGGTATCTCTTCCACATTTGGAAGTCGGGGTGGAGGGTGAGGGAATGAAGGTGTGAGGGGAAAGACTGAAGATCCTGGAGAGAGAAAGTGCGCATTGATTGACCTGTCCCCATTTTGGCAGGGGCAAGTGGTTTTTACAGAAATGGCCATACATTTCTCCCAGGAGGAGTGGGACCTCCTTTAGGAGGCTCAGAGACGCTTGTACCACCATGTGATGCTGGAGAACTTTGCAGATTTGTCATCACTAGGTAAGGTCATCACACCTACCTGAGGGTCCTGGCCTGGCGTCTGTTTTTCCCCTGTTCCCTACGGGTAGTTCTGTCCTTCCCACGAGACTCTGGTGGGCACTACTTCCTTTCCTGGCATCTCTGTTGTTGCTGCCAGGGCTGGGCCGTGTGCACTGTACTCGCTGTCCCCAAGTAGCCCGTCCCTGTTGCTCTGAGTACTTGTAAGACAGGGTTCAGGAGACAGAAATATTGAAGCTTGTCTGAGACCTCCCTTCATACCTGCCTGTCCCTGCTTGGGTCACTCAGGTTAGATGCTAGAACCTCGGTGCCCTGGGCCTTTCCCCTTCCTCTTGCTGACATTTCCTGGAGTCTTCCTGTGTCAGGAATTTTAGGCACCAATGTAGTCACTACTTGTAGACACCACTGATTCTGCAAGACCCTTCTGTGAAGTGTTCATGATTTTAGAATGTGGGGTGTCATGTGCTGGATCGCTCTGGGGACATGCTGTCCACTCCCTTTCCCTGTGTTTCATTTGGTTGGCCTGTTCAAGGTTGCCTTGAGGAAAAGGGAGGGGCCTGGCTGCCTGACAGTGTGCACATCACTCCATCAATGGCAACAGGAAATGACCTTGGTGCTTCATAGCTAGGAAAAGCCGTGTTGTCAGAACTGGGTTCAAATCATACTGGGAACCAGGCCTGTGCCCACCGTTGTGTGATGTGAGGGACACTGGTGACGCCTCATTTCTACCTTTTCTTTTCCATTGTCATTTCTAATTTTCTGGTCCCCAGCTCTCCCCACTTTTGTGGCCTTCACCTTTCATTTGTTCCCTTCCACTGCTTCCTTTGCAGTGCCCTGGACATTTGACGTCTGCACATATCCTTAAATAGCCCTTGAACACTAGCTATTGTGTTGCAATCAGACATTTCTGTGTCTGGACACAACCTGCTACACAATGATCACCAGTCACCAGCAGCCAGGCCTTGTTGAAAGCCATTTGCAGAGGAGTGATTTGGAGACCCTGCCTCTGCTCCCTGCACTGTACCCCTGCCTTGGGTCCTTCCTCATCGTCAGGGGTCTCCCACCCAGCTCTGCACAACAGGCCTTCCTCTCTCTGGCTCTAGCTCCCTTTCCTGTCAGCAGTCCCATGGGCTTACTCGTGGTGTGTCTGACACTCATTTGTGATGGGGCTGCCCCCTCCCACCACAGTCAACATTCACTTCACTGGCATTTCTCTACTTACAGGCTGTTGGCATGGAGCCCAGGATGAGGTGGCCCCTTCTGAGGAAGGTGATTCTGTGGGAGAGTTACAGGTCAGGACTCCAAAGCCAGAGCCATCCACCCACAATGCCCAGGCCTGTGAGACATATAGCTCCCTCTTGAAAGACATTTTGTCCATAGGTGAGCAGGATGGAACATACCCTGATCAAGGCCTGTATGCTTATGGGGCAAAGCACCAGCACCAAAAGCTTCAAATTAGAGAGAAACTTTCCAGAAAGGACAAGGGGAGGCCTTCATTTGTGAAGAAGTGCAGCGTGCACTTGACAGAGAGGACCTTTACATGCCAGGAAAGTGGGAAGGACTTCACAGCCAGCACAGACCTTTTCCAACAACTGTCTTTTCACAGTGTGGGGCAGCCACATAGGGCAGCAAGTGGAGAGGCCCTTCGAAATTCGCAAAATGATTATAAGTGTACTCATTGTGGGAAAGCCTTCAGCCATAAACATAAACTTGTCGACCGTGAGAAAGTCCACACTGGAGAAAAGCTTTATGAGTGTAGGGAATGTGGGGAGGTCTTCCTTAGAAACTCCCACCTTGACCAGCACCAGAAAGTCTACACTGAAGCCAGGCTTTCTGAGCACCTGGACTGTGGCATATTCTATACACAAATACTGGGCCTCAGTGATCACCAGAGAATTTACACCAGGCCGAGGCCTTTTGAGTGCAGCCAGTGTGGGAAGACCTTCCTTAGACTGTCCCAACTCGTTGCTCACCAGAAAGTCCACTCTGCAGAAAGACCTATGGTTGCAGTGATTGTGGGAAATTCTTTAGGAACCACTCCAAACTGGTTAGACATCAGAAAGTGCATACTGGAGAGAGGCCTTATGTGTGCAGTGAATGTGGGAAAGCCTTCAGCCACAAACAAACTTATCGAGCATCAGAAAATGCAGAGTGACGAGAAGCCTTATGAGTGCACAGAATGTGGGAAGGCTTTCAGCCGCAAAGACAAAGCTGTTGTACCAGAAAATCCACACTGGAGAGAGGCCTTACATGTGCAGCGAGGGTGCGAAAACCTTCAGTCACAAATATAAACTTGTCAAGCACCAAAAAATCCACAGTGGAGAAAGGGCTTATGAGTGTAGCGGATGTGGGAAATCCTTTCTGGATGACTCCACACACATTATTAATCAGAGAGTTCACACCAGAGAAAGGCCTTATGAGTGCAGTGAGTGGGAAGTTTTTTAGGTACTGTTTCACACTCAACATCATGAAATTCATACTGGAGAAAGGTCCTATAAGTGCAGTGATGTAGGAAATTCTTTAGTTGCTGCTTCACACTCATTAGATGTTAGACAAGTCACACTAGAGAGAGACCTTTATGAGCATAGCTAATGTGGGAAGTTTTTGTGGTACAGCTGCAGACTCATTACACATCAGTGAATTCACATTGCCAGGAGACCTTATGAGAACAGCAGCTATGGGAACGTCTTTACATAAAACTCTGGCCTCAGTAAACATTGTTGAGGTTGCACTGGAGAAATGCTTTCTGAGTGCAGTGAATGTTGGAGAGTCTTTAGCTAATGCTCCCAGTCACTTGGCTCCCAAAAGTTCATACCAAAGAAAGAACTTACGAGTGCAGCAGATGGGTAAAAGACTTCAGTCAGTCTACTCTGATTGGTACTGTAAAGTACTATTATGTATTTATGGGTTTTTTTCTTTTTATTGTGTTAAAATACACATACATAAAATTTGCCATCTTAAGTATTTTAGTGTACAGTTTAGTTCTGTTAATAAGTACATTCACATTCTGTGCAATGAATATCCAGTACTTTCTTCATCTTGCATAAGTGGAACTGTGCCCATTAAATGATGTCGATTCCTCTCTTCATCCAGCCTCTGGCAACCTCCATGCTACTTTCTGTCTCTTTGAATTTGACTGCCCCCACTACCTCATGTAAGAAGAACCATACAGTTTTTGTCATTTTGTGAGCAGCTTACTTTATCTACCATATCTCAGGTATTATCTAATATGTGACATGTTTCAGAATTAACTTTTTAAGGCTGTGCAACACTCCATTGTATGTGCATACCACATTTTCTTTATCCAGTCACTCACCCGTTGATGGACATGTCCCTCATTTCCACATTTTGGCTATCATTACAATGTTGCTATTAGGATGACTGTACAAATATCTCCTTGAGATCCTGCCTTCCATTCTTTTGGGTATATAGCCAGGCGTGGAATTGCTGGATTATGTGCTAATTTTATATTTAGTCTTTTCAGGAACTGAGGAACTGTTTTCTGTATTGGCTGCACCATTTTACGTTCCCATTAAAGGTCCAAAAGGTTTCCAGTATCTCCACATCCTCTTCAACATAATTTTATTTTCTGTTTCATGTTTAATAACAGCTATCCTAATGGGTGTGAGGTAGTATTTCATTGTGTTTTTGTTTAGCATTTCCCTAGCGATTAATGATCATGGACTTCTTGGCCATATTCTTTGTGGAAATGTCTAAATTTGTCCATTTTTTAATCAGGTTATTTTCTTATTGTTGAGTTGTAGCAGTCTGTATATAATCTAGATACTAACCACTTATTGAATATATGATTTGCACATGTTTTCTTCCATTCAGTAGGTTGCCTGTTCACTCTATTGATTGTGTCTTTTGATGCATACTTTATAATTCGATGTAGTCCAATTTAATCTATTTTTATTTTTGTTCCCTGTGCTTTTTGTGTCAGTGCCAAGAAGTTATTTCCAAATCTAGTGTTACGAAGGTTTTTCCCTATGTTTTTATCTAAGAATTTTATATGTTTACATCTTGCTGTTAGGTCTTTGATCCATTTTGAGTTCATTTTTATGTGTGGTTTAAGTAAGGGTCCAACTTCATTCTTTTGCACGCAGACATCCACTTTCCGCAGAATCAGTGTTGAAAAGACTGCCCTTTCTCCATTAAATTGTCTTGGCACTCTTGTCAATTATTTGATCAAATACGCTGGCTTTCATTTCTGGGAACTCTGTTCTATTTCATTGCTCTATATGTTAATCTTTATGTCAGTGCTATGGTGTTTTAATATGTAGTTTTATGAAAATATTATTTTGATCCAGTTTTGTGTTCCTGGCTTGATGCTGGTTATTTCCCATTTTGTAACAGCTGATTAAGTCCACACTCCAACCACTGTCCTTATGAGGAACTCACATTCTAGACTGCTGTACTCTGATGTCTCAGAACCAGATATCAGGCAACTCGGGACAACCCCTAGTTGCCCTTGAGCCCATGAAATTATTCAAATGAAGCCACTGGCAGGGAGCCTGGGAAACCTACCTAACCCCAGGCCACTTGCTATACATAGGGTGCCCTCTACAGCTCCAGGTGGCTTATCATGTCCCCCTCTGCAGCCCACTGTGTGGTCCTACCTGATGCCCTTCTGTCATTCCAAGGTCAAAGTATCTACTCAAGTGTCATTGTGTTGTGTCCCGCCATCAAGAATCTTTAAGTCTTATAAGGTAGCTATGAGATTATTATAAAAGGCATCACTTGGTAAGGTCCTCACACCTACTCCAGTGTCCTGGACAGGGCACTACTTTTCTCCTTTCTCCTCAGGGCACATCTGGGTTCACCACATCCAGACCATGAGTCCTAATTCCTTTCCTGGCATATTTATTGTGGGTGCCAGGGCTGGGCTTTGTGCAGTGTACTGTCTGTCCCCAAGCACCCCCTCCTCTGCTGCTCAGGGCTCAGAAATCTCAAAGATTGTCAGAGATCCCAGTGGCCTCTCCTATCCCTTATCAGTTTAAGGTCCCTGCAACCTGTTTGGCCAAATACAATGAGTGTCAAGGCAGAAATACCATGGAATAGCTTAACTACACTTTGACACCCTGGAAATGAAGAGGCCAGGCACACCACAGAAGTCCACATGAAACGTGTCACATGTGGGAAGAAGTGGGTGGGGGAGAAACTGGGATTATGCCTTAATGACTAAAGTGACCAGGAGTACCTAGGTGGGGACATCCCCTATTTGGCAGGAATTGAAAACACATTAGGGTTTGTTTTTGGGGTGTTTGTAGTACGAGTTTTTTGAACCCTTGAAAGCTGACTTGCACAACTTGACTGTTAGTTTGGCCTTGTAATAAATGAATGCTAAATAGACAAATACCGAATCTAAGAAAACAGAACAGCTCTGTATACACAGAGCAGCTGGCACCTACTATTGTGCCTGAAACCCAGTAGGTGCTCACTGAACCTTTCTTAGACCAATGAATACAGCACAGCTCCCCTATTCATTTTCACTTTACCGTCAAGTCTTTCAAATACCATCTCTATCACTCCAAACAATTAAGGAGCCACATTTTCAAGTATGAAAAAAATCATGTTTTGGAGAATGAAAGCCTGAATGTGGCCAAGATTCCAGCATAGCCACAGGCTCTGCTTCATTCTCTGGCTTTTCAAACTAAACTGTCTTGATTAAATTTCACTGAGATCTTGACTTTTCTTTACATGTCACAGGTGTGTTTCTCTAGGACTTTTTCTGCTACTTTCTTCGAATAACTACATAGTCGTTATTAATACCTTACAGTAATTTCCATTCACAAGTGTTTTTCACAGATAATGTCAACTCCCTTTGAAGGCACTGCTGCTGCAATTTCAGGTGAAATGATAAATCACTTCCCAGCAAGGAGATTAGATCATGGAATCCCACACCTTTGTTTTGGGGGCAAGGTTCTCCTTTTGTACATGTGCTCCAACAATGAAAAGAGCACACATTGCCCCTGCAGAAGATGGTATAAGTGACATTCTTTTCAGATGGCTTTCAGATTCTTAAAAGAGTTGAAAAATGTCTCAGGTATGGAGTAGTATACATATGAAGAAATGTGCTGTGCACTGGGTTCATACACAATCACTGATTATACAGCCAGGAAAGATGTTTTCTGTGTGCCTCTGAACCCGAGGCACAGCTTCACCCTTTCTACCTACTTCTGTAGCTCCTGTCATCCCTTCTGCATCTTCCCCACCATGCCTCTGTCTGAGTCTTTTCTTGTTCTGGGCCAAATATACTGAAAGCTCATTAAACAGCCCCCAGATCTTCAGTCTACGTGTATTTGAAAAGCAACAAGATATCTGACAACCATGAGTGGACGTAGAGTGTCATAATGACATGGTGGTCCCTTTGGATGTGTTAGCCTTTGGGAATTTGCTGTGCTTCAGTCTCTGAAATAACAGGTCCCTAACCTTTCTGTGACTTCCTACACTGCTCTCCAGGAAATGTCCCCTTTAATGTCGCCCTCTTCTTAGAGTTGTGGAACTCTATTTCCCAGCGCCCCTGTCCTGGTTCCTTGCCTGTTATCCGCCACTAATGAGTGACTTAATGCTCTGAGAGGGGATAAGTGGTGGCGATAGTGGAAACTACAATACCCAGAAGTCTCTACGGTGCGGGCGGCAGCGTCGGCGGCGACTGAACCAATGCGCGCGCATGGTGGGGATGGGACTGCCGGCGTCCCTTATAGTTGTTATTTTGGTCGCTCCAGGGTTGGTCATCGGTCCAGCGCCTCAGAAGCGTTTCCCGGGCATCGAGGTAAGGGAGCGGAAAAGCGCGAGGAGAGGTGTCGCCCCCGCCGCATGGAGGCAGCTGTGAGGCCCGACTGAGCCCGCTGGTGACCGCAGCGCCCTGTTCCCGCCCCGTCGCCGGGCTCCGGTTCCACTTTTCCCACAGGTCGGTGGCGGGGGCCGTGAACTCAGGTGGGTGCTGCATCCCCCGGGCTTCACACTGCCGGGCTCCCGCCTCCGAGAATGGAGCCCGGGTGGAGGGGCGCCGCTCGGTTCCTCGCACAGGCCCCCGTGTCCGCCCTGTGATGAGGTGGGAGGGTTCCCTCAGGTGCGGCCTGTGCACAGGCTGCAGGTGCTGCTGAGTCGGCAGCACTGGGAAGACCTCGGGTCTGTGTCTCCAGGAGACACTTGGTCTTAGCCAAAAGGCTGAGAAGCGATGGGGTAGGTTTCAATAGAGTCTAAAGGATTTCCTTCCTGATGCATCACATATACCTGTGAGCAAAAGTAAGGAATGAACCACCATCCTAAGTATTTTTTCCTGAACATTTGAAAGTATTCAGATGGGGACATGTGACCCTGACACGTCTCAAGACAGATGTTACAACATGGAGATATCATATGTGTAGATGAACGTAAAGGTTTGGAAGCTGAGGAAGGGGGCAGGATTGGAGATGATATCAAAGGGTTGAAGAATGTGGACTGGACCAGGGCAGGCCTGGGGATCAAACAGGAGGGCGAGTCTTAAGGTTGTTGTTTCAGATGGGACAGGAGGGCACAGGGAGGGGGTGTTGGCATCCCTTCTGCTCCCTCCAGAAAAGAAGGAACGTGACATAGGAGGAACACTGGCCTGTGTCTGTAGAAAGGGAGGCCTCAATGGAGTAAGGAGCTTCCCTTCAGTGGAGCCTGCTGTGTGACTGGTGCAGATTCTCCACTTGCAGGCTCTGCCAACCCTCAGGGCCACTCCCTATGGAATAAAGGAAACATTGGCCTGGCTGGTGGAGCCGCTGGGTCTCAGACCAGGGCACTGCTGCCTCTCACCTCCTCCAGCCCTCAGAGCCAGAGGGGTGATCCACTGCTTCAGTCATGGGCCCCCAACAAGCTCCCCTTAGAGGATTATGTTGCAGGCAGGACTGGTTGCTGAAAGACTGGTAGCTGACCTGCCTGCTCAGTCCCTCCCTGCAACTCATTAACATAAGATTGTATGAAGTTTATTGATTTAAACACTAACCAATATCCCTCTCAATGTGTACACACAGGTAGGCAATTAGAAATGAACCTATTCAATAAGTTCAGTTTATACAAATACTTCATAATTGGTTTGACAATGATTTACTTCTAAGTATTTGTTTGCAGTGTAATTTTAGATATGATATCCTGTGAAATCTTAAAAAGCGGTAAAAATAAAGACCCCAAATTGTAAAATCCTACCACTTCATCTGCACTGAAAATATATAGAAATTTGATCCTATGGACAGCAATAGCTGATTTAATAATAGCATACTGTGTAATGCACACAATACCTAGTATGCACTCCTTATATTCAATACCAATTTGAGCCCTATGAAGTCGGAAGCATTCTTAACCCCATAAGCATTTTCTTTTTTCTGAGGCTCAGGGAAGCTCAGTTCTTCTACAGGATCACCCAGCTGGTGAGAAGCAGCACTGAGGTCTGAGGAACTGAGATTCGACCATCAGGCTGAGGTCGCTTTGCTCTAGGGCAGGGCAGGGGTAATGGTCCAGGCAGCTTATTGGATCCTACCATGGCTGCCCATTTCTCATGGCCTCCCTCTTCCCGCAGGGTCCCATGGCAGTGGCAGAAATACTTATGGATCCTGTACAGGTGAGTGGAGGGCATCCAACCTTTAATCCATCCCAATTATCACCCCAAAGGTTTTGGTACCTCGATATATAGTGTCCTGAGACTTCTCCCATTCTTCTCACTCTCTTGAGTCTGAAGACCATGTGTTTTCACCAAGCCCAGGATTTTGTATTTAGTCCCAGGTTATATGAAGCAGTTCCCATTTCTGACAACTGATAGGGTTGGATGTAGCAGGGAGTCCTTGATGTCCACAAGGAGTCCTGGTCACAGGATTTAGAATGTTCAAATGCTTGCAGGTGAGACCTAGCTGGAATGTTTAGGGAACTGCAGGTCTGTGTTATATCCAGTGGGAATGGGGAGCCGGGGGGCGGGAGTAGAGGAGCGCAGGTATCAGGCTTGGAATGACAGGCTGAGGTCCTGGGCCTCTGTCTAGTTGGTGTGAAGGTTTGAAGCAGAAGAGGAAGGTGTTGTGACCCAGATTTTAACAGGCTCCCTCTGGCTGTAATGTGGAAGACAGACAGGGTGTGTGTGTGAAGGCAGGGAGACCTGGCAGGAATTTCTTGCAACAGTTGGCAGTAGCTACACAGAGTGGTGGCTGTGGAGATAGAGTAGTGGTTGGTTTCTGGGTTTATTTGAACTACAACTGCCCATGTTTTAGGATATGGAGTGTGAGGGAGATGAGGTGGTGGAATGGAAGGGAGAATCAGGGATGACCCCAGGTTTTCAGCCTTGTTAGGAAGGATGGGTGCCTTGTGAACTAAAACGGGAAAGTCAGCAGGATGATGAGTGTTCAGATGGAACATGAAGAGTCAGTTTGTATCATGTCACAGATGTTCCAGAGACTGCAAGGGAAGGGGTCAAGTGAGCTCTTTTACATAGAGGCCTGGAGTTCAGGGGATGGATTCAGGTTGGAGACAGCAAGTAGGGGCCAGTGTGTGGACTAGGATGGATCTGGGAGCGGGTGTCAGAGGCAGTATCTGTAGGTCATGGTGGCCTGCAATCACTGGAACACAAGCAATGGCAGTGAAAGGCCTGAGTACCAGGCCTTCTGATTGGGCAACTGGATGGTCACAGGTGAGGAAGCGGAGTGTGTGTGTGTGTGTGTGTGTGTGTGTGTTTTGGGGAGTAGGAGTGACAGTCTTCCCAGGCCAGCGTGCACATGACATGGATGTGGACAGGACAAATGGGTCAGCCAGGAGAGTTGCTAGACTAAGGGGTGTGGGAGTATGGGTGAGAGGGCAGTGTAACTGGCTTTCAGTGAGGAGACAGGAGGGTTCTGAGCATGGGACAGCTAGTGCAATGCAGAAGGGGGAGGCTAAGGTATGTGAGGTCCCCACATGGGAAGGGCCCTGGGAGACTGGCATTCAGGGGCGGGATGGAACTGAGTCAGATGCTGCATGCACTGGTCATGCACAACTGGTTTCCACGTGCAGAGTGGCCTGTTAGGAGGTGAAGGAAATGCCAGTGGCATGGGCTGGCGTGTCTGTGGAGTTGTCACTGTGCAGGGTTCAGAGTTCTGAGGGAGGGCAGTCCAAACAGTGATGTGCAGGTGAGAAGGGTGAGTGGTTGGCCCTGGGCCCTGGCACTGGCCCTTAGGGTGGAATGATGAGACTGAGTTTGGTTGTCTGAGAGGCAAGATCTGGGAGACCCTAGGGAAACTGGCTGACAGGAGAGGGCTGGGATCCCATATACCAGGCCAGAGCCTAAGATGGCACTTTTCTGCCCCCTCCCCCACCTGTTTCATGCTGTGTGCTGGACTCAGTGCTATTGAGAGAGGAGACACAGGTGCCCCCAGCACCTGGTAAGTGTTCCACATCGGGAAGTCGGGAAGAGGATCAGCAGGAGGGATGTGTGGGGGAAGGGCTGATGGTGCTGGAGAGAAGTGTATGAGTGACAGTACCTATGGGGTTTTAATTTATGCACAATCAATGAGTAAGTGAGGACACAGAGAGGCCAGTGACAGTGAAAGAAAGTTTTTATTACTTCCTTTCTTCCACCTCCCCCCCCACTCTGGTTTAAGCCATTGTCTCTCAGTCCGGTTGTAGGACACAGCTCCCTAGTATTATGCTGGTATTATGAGCCTTGCACTCCCCCATCTGAGGCAGTCGGTCACCAGTTGTAGGTTGGCTGCTCACAGCAGCTCACGCAGCTCTCGCCGGCTGCCAGCCGCTCACGATGGCTGCCAGCCAGTTGTGCTCATGGCATCACAGTAGCCCACGGCAGCACACAGCAGCCCATGGCAGCACTCAGCTGCCCCAGTAGCTCACGCCAACCCCTGGCTGTTCACTGTAGCCCAGCTCCAGGGAGAGCTATTATTCACAATCTTAGCTGTAGCGGGCGCAGCTCACTGGTCCAGGTGGGAAAACAACCAGCGACCTCTGAGTTAGGAGCACAGCGCTCCAACAACCTGAGCCACCGGGCCAGCCCTACTTACATTTCCTGAGAGGAGAGGCACACCATATAATACAGGGCCACATGGGGAAGCACGAGTAGAGGGAAACCTGAGGTCAGAGCCTTTATTGGACTTTCCAAGGGCAATGCAGGGAGGGTGGGATGAAAAGCTTAGGGATGGCTAGTTTGTATAATTGTAGTGTACCTGGGGGGCAGAGGCTGTCCCTAGTTGTCTGATCCTTCATCCTGGGCTGATTTGGGGCAGGGGAACTATCCACTTGATGTGCGAGAGTTCATTGAGGTGATTCAGACTGGGCTCTGGATCACAGGGGAGAGATAAACAGATTTGGCCGTTAGTTTGGTTCTGTAATTAATGGGTGGCAAGGAGACAAATGCGGAATTGAAGGAAACACAGAACAAGAAGCTGCTCATGGACTAAATTGTCCCCACTTTGGCAGGGCCGTGTGGTCTTTGAGGACGTGGCCGTACATTTCTCCCAGGAGGAGTGGGAACTCCTTGATGAAGCTCAGAGATCCCTGTACCACCATGTGATGACGGAGAACGTCGCACTTCTATCTGCCATAGGTAAGGCCCTCACACCTACCCCAGGGTCCTGGGCTGGGCATTGTTTTCCCTCTTTTCAGGGGCAGCTCTGTCCTTCCCACAATGAGACTCTGGTGGGCACTACTTCCTTTCCTGGCATGTGTGTTGTTGCTGCCATGGCCGGGCCGTGTGCACTGTACTCGCTGTCCCCAAGCAGCCCGTCCCGGCTGCTCTGAGTACTTGCAAGACAGGGCTCAGGAGTCGGAAATCTTGAAGCTTGTCTGAGACCTGCCCTCATACCTGCCTGTCCCTGCTTGGGTCACTCAGCTTAGATGCTAGAACCTCGGTGCCCTGGGCCTTTCCCCTTCCTCTTGCTGACATTTCTTGGAGTCTTCCTGTGCCAGGAATTTAGGTATCGACATTGTTACTAATTTGGGGGACCACTGGATTGTTTATACTGTCTACCTTGTGAAGTTCTTGGAATTTGAGAATGACGGATGTCCGGTGTTGGGTCACTCTGGGCACATGCTGGCCATGTTTTTCGTGTCTTTCACCTAGAACCGGCCTCTTTAGGTGCCATGTCAGTGCTCACCTTGAGCAATGGAGAGGACCCTGGACACCTAATAGGGTGGATATTATTATGTCAGTGGCACGAGACACTCTAAAGTACATGGCCCTGCAAAGGGGCTGGGCGAGGACGAGATGTCAGAGCTGGGAAACTGGCTTTTGTTTGTCATTGCTCGATGCCAGGTTAGTGGCCACACTTCATGTCTACTTTTTCTTCCCCATTTTCATTTCTACTCTGACTTCTAATCCCATTTCTGCCACACTCCAACCATACCTAGGTGGCCTTCAGCTCTCACCCATCCTGTTTCATTGCTCCCTCTGCAGCACTCTCCAACATTTGATCTACACTTACGAAGTTGCGAGGTCTGCACGTATCATTAAATGTCCTAGAACTGCAGCATGTCTGTTCTAGTCACGTATTCCTGGGTCTGGACACTACCTGCTACACAGTGCTCACCAGTCACCAGCAGCCAGGACTTGTTGAAAGCCATTTGCAGAGGAGTGATTTGGAGACCCTGCCTCTGCTCCCTGCACTGTACCTGCTATGGTCTGAATGTTTGTGTCCTCCAAGAATCATACATTGAAAACCTCATGTGCAAGGTGATGATATTAGCAGATGGGGCGTTTGGGGAATGATTAGGTCATGAGGGCCAAGCCCTCATGAATGACATTAGTGCTCTTATAAAAGAGACCCCACAGAGGTCTCGAGCCCGTTCCACTATGTGAAGAACCAACGAGAAGTCTGCGACCTGGAAGAGGGCCTTCACCCAGCCATGCTGGCACCCTGATCCTGGCATTCCTGCTTCCAGAACTGTGGGAAATAAATTTCTGTTGTTTAGAAGATTGTTTTTGTTGTTAAAATACCACCCAGTCAATTGTATTTTGTTATAGGAACCTGAATGGACTAAGATGTTACCCCTGCTTTCGGTCCTTCCTCATCATCAGGGGTCTCCCACCCAGCTCTGTACAGCAGGCCTTCCTCTCTCTGGCTCTAGCCGCCTTTCCTGTCAGCAGTCCCATGGGCTTACTCATGGTGTGTCTGACACTCATTTGTGATGGGGCTGCCCCCTCCCACCACAGTCGATGTGCACTTCACCGGCATTTCTCTGCTTGCAGGCTGGTGTCATGGAGCCCAGGATGAGGCGGCCCCTTCTGAGCAAGGTGATTCTGTGGGAGAGTCACAGGTCAGGACTCCAAAGCCAGATCTGTCCACCCACAGGGCCCAGCCTTGTGATGCGCATGGCCCACTCTTGAAAGACGTTTTGCATCTTGCTGAGCGTGATGGAATGTACCCTGATCAAAGGGTATACATTTGTGGGACAGATCTTTACCAGCACCAAATGGAGCAGATTGGAGACAGACTTTCCAAAAGGGATGAGGGGAGGCCTTCATTTGTGATGAATGGCAGCACTCACATGACAGAGGAGATTCTCACGTGCATGGAGATTGAGAAGGACTTCCAGACCAGCACAAGCCTCCCCCAGCACCAGGCCCCTCGCAGTGGAGGGAAGCCACATGGGGACTCCGAGTGCAGAGAGGCCTTTGAAAGTGGACAAAATGACTACAAGTGCACTCAGTGTGGGAAAGGCTTCAGCCGAAAGCAGATACTTGTTCAGCACCAGAAAATTCACACTGGAGTCAGGCCTCATGAATGCAGCAAATGTGGAATGGCCTTTATTAGAAAATTCCACCTTGTTCAGCACCAGAAAATCCACACTGGAGAAAGGCCTTTTAAGTGCAGTGAGTGTGGGAAAGCCTTTAGGTCCAAGTCCACACTCATTAGTCACCAGAGAGTTCACACTGGATTAAGCCCTTATGAGTGCAGCAAATGTGGGGGATTCTTTAAGTACAAAGCCAACTTCATGAAACATCAGAGAATTCACAATGGTGAATGGCCTTATGAGTGCAGAGAATGTGGAAAATTCTTTAGGTATAACTACAGACTGATAAGACATGAGAGAGTTCACACTGGAGAAAGGCCTTATGAGTGCAGCGAATGTGGGAAATTTTTCAGGTATAGCTCCACATTCATGAGACACCAGAGAGTTCACACTGCAGAAAGGCCTTATGGTTGCAATGAATGTGGCAAGTTCTTTAGGTACAACTCCACACTTGTTAAACATCAGAGAGTCCACACCGGAGAAAGGCCTTATGAGTGCAGTGAATGTGGGAAGTTCTTTAGGTACACCTCCACACTCATTAGACATCAAAGAGTTCACTCTGTAGAAAGGCCTTATGAGTGCAGCTTATGTGGGGAATTCTTTAGGTACAAGTCCAAGCTCATTAAACATTGGCAAAATCACACTGGAGAAAGGCCTTATGAGTGCAGTGAATGTGGGAAAGCCTTTCGGTACCACTGCAGACTCGTTAGACATAAGAGAGTTCACACTGGAGAAAGGCCTTATGAGTGCAGTGAGTGTGGGAAATTTTTCCGGTACAACTCCAACCTCATTAAACATTGGAGAAATCACACTGGAGAGAGGCCTTATGAGTGCAGCGAATGTGGGAAAGCCTTTAGCCATAAACATATACTTGTCGAGCACCAGAAAATCCACAGTGGAGAAAGGCCTTATGAGTGTAGCAAATGTCAGAAAGCCTTCATTAGAAAGTCCCACCTCGTTCATCACCAGAAAATCCACAGTCAGGACAGGCCTATGAGCACCACGAATGTGGGGAATTCTTTAGATACAACACCAGTGTCATTAAACAGAATTCACACTGACCAAGACTTCATGAGTGCAGAGAATATGGTAGATCCTGTAGGTACCACTCTAAACTCATTACACTGGAGAATCACCTTCTGAGTACAGTGAATATGGGGAAGTCTTTAGGTACGACTGCAGCCCCATCACACGTCAGAGATTTCACAGTGGAGAAAGACCTTATGAGGGCAGCAGACATGGGCACGTGTTCAGCCAAAACTCCCACCACATTCTGGCACCGAAAAGTTCACACCAGAGAGAGGACTGCAAATGGGGAGACTTCAGCCAAAAGACCCTGGGAGCTACTGTAATGTGTTTTTTTTTTTTATCTTACATTTTTAATTGTGGTAAAATACATGTAACAAAGTTAATCCTCTACCATTTTAATTGTACAGGTTAGTAATGTTAAAAAATTCATATATCTGTGCAACTAATCTCCAGTATTCTTTTGATCTTGCAAAACTGAAACTCTATACTCATTAAATAACTCCTCCTCCTCCCTCCCCACCCCCACCTTTCCCACTGCACCTGACAACCACATTGTACTTTCTGTTTCTTTGAGTTTGACTACTCTGGATACTTCATATAAGTAGAATCATATATTATTTGTCTTTTTGTGACTGGCTCATTTTGCTTAGCATAATTTCCCCACATTGAAGCATTTGTCAGCATTTCCTGCTGTTTTGAGAAGGAATCAGATTATCCCACCTGACATGGGAAATGGTGCCAATGGAGTCAGTACGTTTTTGCCAGATGTATTTCTAGAGGAAGAGACTTAGATTTTATATGGAATCTTTATTATTATTATTTTTTCCAAGTCAAGTTGTTGTCCTTTCAATCTCAGTTGTGGAGGGTGCTGTTCAGCTTCAAGTTGTTGTTCTTTTAGTCTTAGTTGTGGAGGGCACAACTCAGCTCCAGGTCCAGTTGCCGTTGCTAGTTGCAGGGGGCACAGCCCACCATCCCTTGCGGGAGTCGAACCGGCAACCTTGTGGTTGAGAGGATGCTCTCCAACCAACTGAGCCATCTGGGTGCTCAGTGGCAGCTCAGCTCAAGGTGCCATGTTCAATTTTAGTTGCAGGGGGCGCTTCCCACCATCGCTTGTGGGACTCGAGGAATTGAACTGGCAACCTTGTGGTTGAGAGCCCGCGCTCCAACCAACTGAGCCATCCGGGAGGCAGCTCAGCTCAAGGTGCCGTGTTCAACCTCAGTTGCAGGGGGCGGAGCCCACCATCCCTTGTGGGACTCGAGGAGTTGAACTGGCAACCTTGTGGTTGAGAGCCCACTGGCCCATGTGGGAATCGAACCGGCAGCCTTCAGAGTTAGGAGCATGGAGCTCTAACCACCTGAGCCACCGGGCCGGCCCTGGAATCTTTATTTAACAGCTTTATTGAGGTAGTGACATACATTAAGCTGCATTTATTAAAAGTGTAAAATGTATTTTCATGTGTGAGTATAACGGGACCATCACCAAAGTCAGGATAATGAACACATCATTGCCCCTATAGTTTTCATTGGCTCCTTTATAGTCGCTCTCTCCCAGCCTTAACCAACTTGCCATCCCAGGTAGACGGTATAGTTTGCATTTCTAGATTTTTATATAAACTCTTATATGGCTGTTTTCACGAAGTATGTATATATACAAGTATACACACACACACATATATATATTTAGTACTATCCATGTGTGTACAAAAAGCATGGCATCAAATAAGCAAGGCTCTGTGTTATGTATTAGAGTGGCATGTGTAATAAACAAAGGTGCTTTCATGTTCTGAGAATCACTGAGAAAAAGTTGTTTCAAGTGGGAAAGTGAAGTTAAACTAACAAATTTAAATTCTGTTTCATATGAATTCTTTATCAATAAAAATGTTTGAGTCATCTGCCTTGTACACAAGTTTCCACCGAATTATGTTTGTAGGTTTTTCTTATTTGACTTCTTTTTTCTAGTAGTGTCTTTCAGTTGTTAAGTACTTTAGAGAGAAGGAAAATGATATGGATTAGGTACTCAGATCTACAAAAAAAGGAAGAGCATTGGAGAAGGAATAAGTAAAGGTAAAATAAAAACATTTTTCTTAATCTAACAGATTACAGTTTGTCCAAAAAATAATAGCAACAATGCATTCAAGTATGTATGTGTGTGAATATATACTATAAGTGAACTGAATAACAGCAATGGTACAAGGGATGAGACGGAGGAATTAGGATTATCTTGTTAAGGTGCACACACTACCTGTGAAGTGGTATAGTGGATTTGGATTAGCTGTAAATGTATACTGTAAACTCTAGGGCAACCACTAAGCAAAGTAAAAAAAGTGTAACTGATAAAGGAGAGAAAACTGAATTATAAAATGCTCAAAACTACAAAAGGCAGCGGGAGGATGGAAGACAAAAATAGGAGCAAAGTACAAGGGCAACAAATAGAAAACAGTAACCAATATGGTAGATATTAATCCAACTATATCATTAATCACTTTGAATGTCTGCACCAATCAAAAGACATTGTCAAAGTGGGTCAAAACACAGGAACCAACTATATGTTGTCTATAAGAAATAGGTGGTTTAAATATAAAGATACTTATATATTTTAACATACAGTAAATGGAGAAAAATATACCATGGTAATAGTAATCAAAAGAAAGCAGGAATAGCTATATTCATTTTAGAGAGGGCAGACTTCAGACTGAGGAAAGTTATCAGGGATATAGGGGTGCATTACCTAATGATAAAAGGATAAATTCTGTACAATTTCTTTTAGAAGATAGAAGCAGAGGGAATACTTCCCAACTCATTCTACGAGGCCAGCGCTACTTTAATAGGAAAAACCAGATAATGACATAAGAAAACTACAGACCGACATTTCTCATGAACATAGGTGCAGAAATCCTCAACAAAATACTGGCTTCCCTTGTGAAGACATCTGAGCCTGGATTTTCTTGTGGGAAGATTTTAAATAAAAATTACGTAATGTAGTTCTAGTATATAGATTTTCTACTTCTTCTTTAGTCATTTTGATGATTTGTGTCTTGGAATTTATGCATTTCAACTAAGGTGTCTAACTTCAGGGGATAAAATTTGTTCATAATATTCTCTTATAATACTTTTAATTTCTGTGTCATCAGTAGTCATGTCTTCCCTTCATTTCTGATTTCCTTAATTTGACTTATTTTAATTGTCAGCCTACCTAAAGTTTTATCGATTTTACCAATCTTTTGAGAGAACCAACTTTTTGTTACGCCAATTTTATAATTTTGTTGTTTTGTTTTCTATTGCATTGGTTTTATTCTAATCTTTCTTGTTTCCTGTCTTCTTGCTTTGTGGCTGTTTGGTTTCATTTTTTTTTTTTTTTGGTTTCTTAATCTGGAAGTCTAAGTTACTGACATCTTTCTTCTTTTGTAATACAGCTGTTTTAAAGCTGCACATTTCCCTTCTAAGTGCTTGGTCTTCCTGGGTCTCATTGATTTTGATGTATTGCATTTTAATTTTCATCCAGTTCAAAATTTTTATGTTTTAAACTTTTTCCTTATAATTTTTTTTCTTTTACTCATAGATTTATTTTTTTGGCAGCTTGTTGATTAACAAGTCTCTTCCTATTGTATTTGCAAAGCTGGTATCACAGATCAGGGAGGAATTTTTTCAGTCAAAAGCCCTAGTATTTCAGTTGAGGGCTGGGAGATGGGGAAAATCTATGGGTTACTGGAAACACCTGCCACCTATTTGGTATGTTTACTCTGAAGAAGAGGTTGAGCAATTGTGGTTTAATGATCTGTTGTGCAGCCTGTTGCCTGAACTGTTTTCATCTTGCAAAACTGAAACTCTATATCTATTCAACAACAATTACTCGCTACCCCCAGTCCCTGGAAACCACTATTCTACTTTTTGTCTCTATGGATTTCACTATTCTAGGGACCTCATCTAAGTGGAATCATACAAATGTTGTCTTTTGGGACAAGACAAGCTTACTTCATCTACAATAATGTCATTGTAGCATACGTAAGAATTTTCCTTTCTTTTTTGTTAAGGCTTGACAGGCCATGAGCAGAAAGGTACAAGGGACCATCTACGGTAACGTACCCGGAGGAAATCTGGAGCCCGCAAGTGAGGAACAGTGGGACCTCTCTCGTAATTATGATACATTGTAGCTTAGCTTCTATTGTCACGCAGTTGCCTGCCTGTCTGTCCCCTCGTGCCTACCCCTAAAAAGAAAGAAGAGTCTGTGAGACTACTTTCAGGGACTTTGCTTCACCTTTGTGCTTACACCTCATGTCTCTGTTTGGCCCCCAAAGGATGGCTGGTAGCCAGTGACGGGTAAGATTCCTCAAAAGAGGAACGACCTAAGACAGGCACAGTTGTGTCGGGACCACCAGAAGAACTCACAGGGTCAATAGAGGTGGGCACAGCCCCCCACTTTCCCCCGTCTAAGGATTGCGTCTGACTATGTGGCTGTATTCCTTCCCACAACCTGCTTAGGAAGTGATTCTTGATGTGATAACATCAGTTCTCCATCTCAGCAAGTTTCAGCATAAAGGTTTTGTCCCCTGGGGAGGTACAAACAACAATTACTAATACATCATGGGACTTTCAGCAGGCAAGGCTGCTTGATTTGAACCAGTTTCCTGGTATGGTGTATGAGACTCACAGACCGTAGAACAATGTTACTTCCTTGTATGTGCATCAATAAAAGCCACCAGGTGGCCCAATTCGGAGCTCTCAGTCCTTTGAGGCTGTGACACCCTTGGCTCCTTTTTCAAAACTTTCCTGATTTCTGTTTCTTAACCCTTTGCCACCCCTTCTCATTCTCTTACTGTCTGCGTTGTGCTGGATGCGACAAGCTACCATAGCAGTCACATCCTACTTATATCATTCTTTTCTCCATCAGACGTTTATAATGAGAAACATGATCAATAGTACTGTTACTGAATTTCAAATATAGATAACAATGGAAATAGTGAGTACTCAAATGAGAACGAGCAGAGCCCATTTCTTCAGAGAGAGTCAGACACCATTACTCGTATTTGGGAGAGACTCAAACATGAGCAGAAAAGTGAAAAAACTTTGTGATGGATAAAAGACACTGTACTCAGTGTGCCCTGGTGGAAGGCTGTCATCATGGGGCAGCTGTAGGGGGGGTCTAGATGAAAGTGGGGATCAAATAGGATTGGTTAGTCATGCATCCTTACCTTTCTCTGCTTGGTCCTAAGTTGGCAGTGTGGGCAAAATTAGAGAAGCTGAAGGTTATTAATCAAGTCCTGGATGTCTTGTGCCAATCATTGCATATGTTTTTGTTTAGCTTCCTGGTCTGGTTGCCAGAGATTGTGATCTGACTTCCTGGACTATTTACTGTGGATACCAGGTCAGCCATCTGGATAGGTTGGCACAAATTGTAGGTTAGAGTTCTAGAGCTGGTAGGTTAGAGTTCTAGAGCTGGTGTGGCCATTGCCTATGTGTATAGTCATCTCTCACACCAAAAAGGGAAAAAAAATATCCACAATGGTGAGATTCTTTATTATCGTAACTGGTCACACGTTGAGCATTATATAATTTCCATTCATTTTTCAGAGGTGTTTTTGTTTGGGTTTGGCTTTTTTAATCTGTCAGGTGAACCAAAACTTCAAAACCAGAACACTCTGAGGGTCCAATGGATCCTGCTTTCATTGTGATGCTGCAGGTTTATTTTTGGACATGGACTTACTAATACATTCCCCACAACGCCCCAGATTCCAGACATAGTGATCCAGGCTTTCGGCTGAGAGCAGCAACTCAACTTCTCTTGGCAATAAAGAGTAACCATAACCACCCAAGGCAGTGGAGTGTTTCCCTTTTTGCTGACGTGGCATGAGGAGCCCAAGAGGTCCAAGCAGCTGTCTTATGTCCCAAATCAGGTTTAATAATATTCTTCTTCTGGTGGAAGCTTTCTCTTTAAGAACAAAGGCCTTCCAGCCAGCAGAACTTACTGTAGAAGGGATGAGAGCAGAAATTATCTGAGTGGGTGATTAGGTATAATAATGTGGCAAAGTAGGCTTGCCAGATTTAGTAAATAATGTCGGACCCAGTAAAATTTGAATTATTTCTAATTCCCTATGCAGAGAAAAAGAAAAATATTGCATGGGACATACTTATTATAAAAATTATGTGTTGTAAACAATTATTTGTGCATCTGAAAGAAAGTATAACTAAGTTTCATACCTTTCTTTAATTACACTTCTCTGGTAGTTTGCCTCTCCTTAACAGTTCCTTGTTTTGCAGTATTTGTTTATAAAATTCATTGTAGTTACTGCCTATGTTCCATTTACTTTGTTTCATAGCTTCCAGGGTAGTCCAACTTTTTCATTCCTTTGTCCATTGCACATTCCTTATTGAGACAGGTTCAAAAGTAGCGTTGCGAGTGATGATCTAATGATGATGTACAATGCGGAAGACCATTACAACTTCTCCTTTGATTTTAAAAAAATTTTCATCTGAATCCCTCTGAATAAAAATCTTGTTTTATCATTTTGTTTGCTGCTAGGTGAAATCTTACATCTCACATGTTTAAATGTTGTTACATGCTGGTTTATATCTGACCGTGCATAATATCCAAGAATGAATGAACAATTGCATTCCATACAAAGATCTTCAAAAGGAATTTTTTCTCATTTAATAAATGCCCATTCTTCAGAAAATTTATCACAAAATGTACTCTTGCATTTTGGCATTTTCTATTCAATATACACAAATAATAGGTAATATAAAACTTCACAAAAATTGAAAACATTTTATTTTACAGTCTTATGGTTGTATCAACTCATAAATAACTGTACCCAGAAGTTGAACCATTGAAAGTGTTGCAAACTTATGAAGTAACAGTAATTTGAATTTGGTATCTAAGGCAAAATGAAGTGACCTTCCTATTTTCCTGCACGAGAGAGCTCTAGTTTTAAGGCTGTTTCTTTAAACCAAGTCCAAGCTGCTGTAACAGAAGTGTTTGGGAAGTCTGGCATTCAGACTTAGTGGACTTTCAGAAGGGGCAAGTGTTTAAGGTTTGACAAACTTTTAGGTATACTGATGTGGTCACTACTGTTAGTGTGGTCACACCTCATGGGTCTAATCACTGATTGGCTGAATGTCGTGCGGGAGACCCTGCTCACTGCGCCATTTGTCGTGGGCGGAGGCCTGCTCGCCTCGCCATTTTTCAGGCAGGGCGGCCTGCAGGGTCTCTGCTCCTGCTCCCCACACAAGAACGCAGGATATGGTGAGGCCAAAAAGGAACACCCACGGAGCCATAGGTAGGGGAGTCATACCACTATGGTCTCACTGGAGGCTGGGCCCACTGGACGCGTGACCTGCCATCCGCCTTTCCGCCAACCGACCAACCGATGACTCTCCTCCACTCTCTCGACTCTGTTCCTCTCCTCTCTTCCGCTCTGCTCGGCTCTCCTCTTCCGCTCTCCTCTGCTCTGCTCGGCTCCTCGGCAATCCTCGGCAGTCCTTGGCTCTCCTCCGTAGCCGCAGCAGTTATACCAGCGGCCAATTGGCTAACCGGCCACAGCCGACAGCCAATCAGCCACAGCCGAGCCAGCACCTTTCCACGTGAGGCCGAGAGCCTGTAAACTACTTTCTGGGGCTCTGTCCCCATACTGAATCTTAGCAGCTTGGTACTAGCAATGATTTCCTAACTTTTATAAGGTTAGTTACTGGGGTAATTCTATTGTTGACAGGCTGACTTTTCAGAGCATATATATTCATCCAAAGTTATCTCTAATAAATGGTGATTTCTTGTTCATGACATTAGACTTTGGTAAATGACAGCCTTTTCCTCTTCTGAAAATGAAAAATAAGCACTTCAATTCTTAATCCTCCTTTTTGGTCTTCCTTCAGGCAAATCTTCAGGCAGGAGATACCATACGGCATTACTCAGATCTTTATTTGTCGGTGTATGGTTTTCACCTAGGGTAACCATTAAGTGGTTTAATCATCAAGTACAGTGGGAGAAAAATAGCTCTGTAAACTCTTTGTAAATCTCATGGAATCCCACACCTTTATCTCAGGGACAAGAGGCCCCCTTTGCACACTTGTCGGTTAGGAGGGCACACACTATCTTGGCAGGAAAGGATCTGTGATAAATCGCTCTCCTTTTCAGATTCTCCATATCCGGAAACTATCTCGGATATGGAGTAATAATATTATCTCAACGAGGGCAAAATATTATCTCAATAGAAGTGTTGCTCTGTACCTTGGAACACAATCACTGATTGTCCAGGCAGGAACAATATGCCTCCTCCAATCCCTGTCATGCCGTCTGTGGTCTTTCTTGTCACTGACAGAGCTTATCGAAGGTCATAAAACATTCTCCAAAACTTCAGTCTATTGGTATTTGACGAGCAACAAGACAGCCAACAGCTATGCGTGAACGCTGAGTGTCATTATGGTATGACATGTCCCTTCGGTCGTGCAGCCTTTGGGAATTTGCTGTATGTCATAGTCTGTAATAACAGATCTCTATTTCTGACACGTCCCCTTTAAGGGCCACAAAGCCGCGCTGCGTCCTTGGAGTTCGGGAACTCCACTTCCCAGAGCTCCTCAAGTTGTGCGTTGGTCTTTATCCCCAAAGTCTGGAAAAACAGTTGCTGCCAGAGTGGGTACTAGCTGGAAAACTACGCTACCCAGAAGGCTCTGCGGCAAGGGATGAGGCGGGATGAGCCAATGAGGGTTTAGCATAGAGACGTTTACGTGCCTACACGCACGTGGGGGCGGTACTTCCGGAGGCTTTCTCTCTGTAGGGGCGTTTGGGCGGTTCTTAGGGTTCTTCTCTGTTTCCTAAGGGCGGCGGAGCTCTGGGGCGGGACCGAGGAGACAAAGAGGGAGAAGAGGTGTGTCCCCGCTTCCCTGAGGCGGTTGTGAGGCCCGACTGAGCCCGTCGGTGACGGCGGCGTCCTGTTCCCCCCCGGTCGCCAGCTCTGGTCCCGCTCTTCCCACGGGTCTGTGGCTGGGGCCCGTGCCGATGAGCCCGACCCAGGTGGGTGCTGCGTACCCCGGGCCTCACCCCCCCCCCCACCGGCTCCCACTTTCGAGAGCGGAGCCCGGGTGGAGGGGAACCGATTGGTTTCCTGCAGTCAGGCCCCGGTGTCGGCCGTGTGATGAGGTGGGAGGGTTCCCTCAGGGGCGGCCTGTGCACAGGCTGCAGGAGCTGCTGGGTCGGCAGCACTGGGGAGACCTCGGGTCTGTGTCTCCAGGGGACACAGGGCCAGGCGTGTCACCTGGGTGGCGACCTGAGTTTCTGGAAGCCATGGAACGTTGTAGAGGAAGAGAGGGGCTGCGATATTGTGATTTATAAGAAATATGTATTTGGTCATTTAGATGACCAGAATGTATTCCTCGTATATACTTGGTCTTCACCACAGGTCTGGCTCACTGCTTCCAAAATCCTTGGAATTTCCTAGGTGTTGAGAGTAATAAAGGTGTCTTTTGTACTGTGAATGAGGTGATTTTTTTTTTCTTCCCTGAAGCACCTGAGGATGGTGGCTGATTGTCAGGAGAATCGACCATATGATTAGAAGATTGGAATTTTAATTCCCACTCCACCCCACCTCCCTAGAGTGGAGAGGGGCTGAAGGTTAAATCAGTTGCCAACGGCAGTGATTTAAACAACCAGGCCCATGTAATGAAGCCTCCATGGAAACCCATAAGGACAGATTCTGAGTTGGTGAAGAGGTGGCGATATGGGGAGAGTGGTGAACCTGGAGTGGCCGTGGCAGCTCCGGGTTTCTTCCCCATACTTTGCCTTGTGCATTTCTTCCATTTGGATGATCCTGGGTTATATCGTTTTTTATAATAAACTGGTAAGTTAGTAAGTAAAATGTTTCTCTGAGTTCTGTGAACGGTTCTAGTAAATTAATTGAACGCAAGGAGATGGTGTTGGGAACCTCTGATTTATAGCTAATGGGCCAGAAATACAGGTTATCAACCTGGACTTGTGACTGGCATCTGAAGGGGTAGTGTTATAGGACTGAAGTGTTGTAGGACTTAATCCGTGAATCTGATGCCATCTCTGGGTGCACACCGTTAGAATTGAGTTGAATCCTTTGACAACCCTGCTGGTGTCCGAGAATTGCTTGGCGTTGTTTGGGAAGTCACTCCCCCCCCCCCCCCCGTATGTTGGTATTGGGTCATGGAACCTAATTTAGGTGCATATCGGGATTTGAAGTTTAAAGTTGTTAAAAGGGGGATGGGAAATGGAGACAGGAAGATGCTAAGGATGACAGGGCAGTGGACTCCAAGAGAATTATGGGAGGGGCTGGACAGGAGGAGTGACAGTGGAGGAGAGATGTGACAAGAGTTTCTATAGATCATAAAGATAGAGTCACCAGGATTTCCTGCTGCATCACATGTGTCTGTGAGCAAAAGTAGTGAGTGAAAGGCCATCCCAAATTTTTTACCTAAACATTTAAGGAATGGAGACGAGGAAGTTAGCGCAGTGAACAGGATTCAGGGAGACCATCATGAGTTGTATTTGGACATGGTGATTCTGAGATGTCTCCAGATGGAGATGTCAGAGATCGAGACCTCACATAGGCAGATGGACATAAAGATCTGGAGGCCTGGGAAGGTGGCTGGTCTGCACCTTTCAAAAGGGTAAGGGGTGCTGGACTGGACCAGGATGTAGTCTGGGGATCAGATTAAAGAAGGAGCATCTTAAAGTTGTTATTTTCAGATGGGCTCTGTGGTGAGGTAGGGGATGCCTCAGACTAGAGGGCAGGGCGCAGGTGGGTGTGCATCCCTGATGCCTCTTCAGAGAGGAGCGGTCCTGGTGTGGAATGACTTCTGGCCTGTGTTTGTAGGAAGAGAGGTCCAGATGGAGTAAGGAGCTGACCTCGGTGGAGGCTGAGGTGCGAGTTGGTATAGATTCTCCCCAGTTTAGGCTAAGCAGAACCTCAAGACCACTCCCTGTGGAACAAGACAGGAGTCACCTGGGCTAGTGGAGCTGTTGGGTCCCATACCAGGGCACTGCTGCCTCACCTCCTCCAGCCCTCAGAGCCAGAGGGGTGATCCACTGTCCAGTCATTGGGTCCCTGCACGCTCCCCTCAGAGGATTATGTTGCAGGCAGGCCTGGTTGCTGAAAGGACTGGTAGCTGACCTGCCTGCCCAGTCCCTCCCTGCAACTTATTAACTTAAGCTCATATAAAGCAGTTATTGACTTAAACATGAATGAACCAGCATCCCTCTAAATACGAGGCGTGACAATTAAGTTTGCAAACTTGTTGCAGCGATATTGCTAACCTTTTTTGATAGCAAAGGGATTATTCATTGTGAATTTGTACCAATTGGACAAACAGTTAACCAAGTTTACAATTTGGAAGTGCTGAAAAAGCTGTGTGAGAAAGTTAGACAACCTGAACTTTTCACTAAGAATTCATGACTTTTGCATCACGACAGTGTACCAGCTCACATGGCACTGTCTGTGAGGGAGTTTTTAGTCAGTAAACAAATAACTATTGGAACACCCTCCCTACTCACTTGATCTGGCCCCCATGACTTCTGAAGATAAAGGAAATATTGAAAAGAAGGCATTTTGATGGCGTTCAAGACCTCAAGGGTAGTATGACGACAGCTCTGATGGCCATTCCAGAAAAAAAGTTCCAGAATTGCTTTGAAGGTTGGACTAGACGCTAGTGTTGGTGCATAGCTTCCTAAAGGGAGTACTTCGAAGGTGACTGTAGTGATATTCAGCAATGAGGTAGGTAGCACTTTTTCTAGGATGAGTTCGTGAACTTATCAAACCTCGTATGTACACATAGGTAGACAGTTAGAAATGAATCTATTGAATTAGTTGCATTTATCTAAATACTTAATAATTTGTCTGAATGTTAATTTATCTTTAAGTATTTGCTTATGATGTAAAGTTTTATATATCATATCCTCTGAAAACCTTAAAAGGTGGAAAAAATACATGCCCAAATTTTCAAAACCCTACTACTTCATTTGCACTCAACACATATACAGAACCATTGGTCGTGTGGACAGTACAGCTGATACATCGTGTTTACTCTTTATGTTTGATATCACTATCTGCCCTATGAGTTGAAAGCATTCTAATGCCCATTTTACAGATGAGAGCATTGAGGCTCAGGGAGATTCAGTCCTTCTCCAGTGTCACCCAGCTGGTAAGAGGCAGCACTGAGGTCTGAGGAGCTGAGCTTCGACCATCAGGCTGAGGTCGCTTTGCTCTAGGGCAGGGCAGGGGTAATGGTCCAGGCAGCTTATCGGATCCTAACACGGCTTTCCATTTCTCATGGCCTTCCTCTTCCCACTGGGTCCCATGGCAGTGACAGAAATGCTTATGGACCCAGCAGGGATGAGTAGAGAGTTCCCAGGCTCCCACCCACCCTAGTTATCACCCCGATGTCTTAGGTACCCCAATGTAGGGAATGGAATGGTGGTGTCCTGAGACTCTGCACCTATCCTCCTTTTCTTGTGTCTGAAAACCCTGTGGTTCCACAAAACCCAGGATCCTGAATTCAGTCCTGGGTTATATGGATCAGTTCCATTTTGGACAGCTGATGGGTAAGATGTGATGTGCATGCAGGGTGCAGGATCCAGAATGTTCAGATACTAGCAGGTGAGAACTATCTGGGGGTGTTTAGGAAATTGAAAATTCCTGTTACATTGGATGGGATAGGGAGTGGGGTGACGGGAGGTTGGAGCATGCAGGGACCAGGCCCAGAATGACAGCCTTTGGTTCCCAGCCTCTAATATGAGGACAGTGGAAACAGGGAAGGTTTGGAGCAGAGGAGGGAGGTCATCTGATCCAGGTTTTAACAGACTCCTTCAGGCTACAGAGTAGAAGATAGATGGTGGGGGTAAAGGGGGTCGCTGCCCCAGTGCAGGTGCATGCTGCTGTTGGCTGGACAAGAGTGGCTGTGGAGATAGAGTAGAGTGGTGGCTTCTGGATGTGTTTTACACAGAGCTGCCCACATTTTCTCATATGGAGAGTGAGATGGAAGTGGGGAGTCAGGGACGGCCTCAGAAGTGGGAGAGGGCCGGGAACCTTGGGATCCTCATGTAGGTTTCTGTGGCTGGGTTAAAGCAGGAAACAGGGTTAGGTGGGGAGATGTGCAAATGAGAGGTCCATGCTCTCTGGTCCTGGGGGAATGCTGTCCTGGGGCCAAACCAGGGCGGATTAAGATGCTGCTTGCACTGGCCGTGCACAACTGGTTTCCACATGCAGAGTGGCCTGTTAGGAGGTGAAGGAAATGCCAGTGGCATGGGCTGGCGTGTCTGTGGAGTTGTCACTGTGCAGGGTTCAGAGTCGTGAGGGAGGGCAGTCCAAACAGTGATGTGCAGGTGAGAAGGGTGAGTGGTTGGCCCTGGGCCCTGGCACTGGCCCTTAGGGTGGAATGATGAGACTGAGTTTGGTTGTCTGAGAGGCAAGATCTGGGAGACCCTAGGGAAACTGGCTGACAGGAGAGGGCTGGGATCCCATATACCAGGCCAGAGCCTAAGATGGCACTTTTCTGCCCCCTCCCCCACCTGTTTCATGCTGTGTGCTGGACTCAGTGCTATTGAGAGAGGAGACACAGGTGCCCCCAGCACCTGGTAAGTGTTCCACATCGGGAAGTCGGGAAGAGGATCAGCAGGAGGGATGTGTGGGGGAAGGGCTGATGGTGCTGGAGAGAAGTGTATGAGTGACAGTACCTATGGGGTTTTAATTTATGCACAATCAATGAGTAAGTGAGGACACAGAGAGGCCAGTGACAGTGAAAGAAAGTTTTTATTACTTCCTTTCTTCCACCTCCCCCCCCCCACTCTGGTTTAAGCCATTGTCTCTCAGTCCGGTTGTAGGACACAGCTCCCTAGTATTATGCTGGTATTATGAGCCTTGCACTCCCCCATCTGAGGCAGTCGGTCACCAGTTGTAGGTTGGCTGCTCACAGCAGCTCACGCAGCTCTCGCCGGCTGCCAGCCGCTCACGATGGCTGCCAGCCAGTCGTGCTCATGGCATCACACAGTAGCCCACGGCAGCACACAGCAGCCCATGGCAGCACTCAGCTGCCCCAGTAGCTCACGCCAACCCCTGGCTGTTCACTGTAGCCCAGCTCCAGGGAGAGCTATTATTCACAATCTTAGCTGTAGCGGGCGTAGCTCACTGGTCCAGGTGGGAAAACAACCAGCGACCTCTGAGTTAGGAGCACAGCGCTCCAACAACCTGAGCCACCGGGCCAGCCCTACTTACATTTCCTGAGAGGAGAGGCACACCATATAATACAGGGCCACATGGGGAAGCACGAGTAGAGGGAAACCTGAGGTCAGAGCCTTTATTGGACTTTCCAAGGGCAATGCAGGGAGGGTGGGATGAAAAGCTTAGGGATGGCTAGTTTGTATAATTGTAGTGTACCTGGGGGGCAGAGGCTGTCCCTAGTTGTCTGATCCTTCATCCTGGGCTGATTTGGGGCAGGGGAACTATCCACTTGATGTGCGAGAGTTCATTGAGGTGATTCAGACTGGGCTCTGGATCACAGGGGAGAGATAAACAGATTTGGCCGTTAGTTTGGTTCTGTAATTAATGGGTGGCAAGGAGACAAATGCGGAATTGAAGGAAACACAGAACAAGAAGCTGCTCATGGACTAAATTGTCCCCACTTTGGCAGGGCCGTGTGGTCTTTGAGGACGTGGCCGTACATTTCTCCCAGGAGGAGTGGGAACTCCTTGATGAAGCTCAGAGATCCCTGTACCACCATGTGATGACGGAGAACGTCGCACTTCTATCTGCCATAGGTAAGGCCCTCACACCTACCCCAGGGTCCTGGGCTGGGCATTGTTTTCCCTCTTTTCAGGGGCAGCTCTGTCCTTCCCACAATGAGACTCTGGTGGGCACTACTTCCTTTCCTGGCATGTGTGTTGTTGCTGCCATGGCCGGGCCGTGTGCACTGTACTCGCTGTCCCCAAGCAGCCCGTCCCGGCTGCTCTGAGTACTTGCAAGACAGGGCTCAGGAGTCGGAAATCTTGAAGCTTGTCTGAGACCTGCCCTCATACCTGCCTGTCCCTGCTTGGGTCACTCAGCTTAGATGCTGGCACTTGCTGACATGCTTTGAGGTCTGTCTATGCCACTACTGTCATCACTACTTGTGGGTGTTGTGGTGACTGGCGGGTTGTGAAACAATTTATAAGGCACAACGGAATAGAAGTTAGAAAATTTGTTTAAGAAGAGAAGCACCAGCAGAAGAGTTGCCGGGGGCAGAGTCTGGAGTAGACAGCTGCTGTGGGTTTCTGTTTAGCTGAGGCTTTATATTTTTCTATGCAGGATGTAGGGGGCTTGTCAGCTGCAGGGCATTGGCATTACAGTTGGCTTCCCTGGGGAACCGTTCCGTTTCTGTAGCCAGCCAGGGGATTCAGAGCTCAGCGCTTAATTCTTAAGCTCGTTCCTGTTAACTCACAAGCTCATTCCTGTTAACTCTTTACCTGTTTCATCAGTGGGGACCACTGGATTGTGTTTTTAAAGGCCCTCCTCTGAACTTCCTGTAATTGTAGAATGTTGGCTGTTATGGGGTGGCTCACTTGGGGTGTGTTTTGTCCACTCCCTTTTTCTGTCTTCCCCTGTGGTCTGGCCTCTTCAAGGTCCAAGTAGTTACTCAGTTTGAGCAATGAGGAGGGTGCTGGGTGCCTGACAGGTGGATATTACTTTGCAATGTCAGGAGAGGCTCAGAGGAATGTGTTCCTGGTATTTGGGAGCTGGGAAATGGAGAGCTGTCAGAGATGATTTCCAGTCACTCTGGACATTGGTCCTGTGTCCACCCTTGTATGACACGAGGGACAGAGGCCACAACTCATTTCTGCCTTTTCTTGCCCGTTGTTATTTTGACTCTAACTTCGGGTCCCAGCTCTTACCCATTCACTTAAGGTGTAGTGATGTCTGCACATATCCTTAAATAGCCCTTGAATACCAGCAATTGTGTTGCAATCAGACATTTCTGGGTCTGGACACAACCTGCTATGCAGTGCTCACCAGTCACCAGCAGCCAGGCCTTGTTGAAAGCCATTTGCAGAGGAGTGATTTGGAGACCCTGCCTCTGCTCCATGCACTGTACCCCTGCCTTGGGTCCTTTCTCATCGTCAGGGGTCTCCCACCCAGCTCTGCACAACAGGCCTTCCTCTCTCTGGCTCTAGCCGCCTTTTCTGTCAGCAGTCCCATGGGCTTACTCGTGGTGTGTCTGACACTCATTTGTGATGGGGCTGCCCCCTCCTACCACAGTCGATGTGCACTTCACCGGCATTTCTCTGCTTACAGGCTGGTGTCATGGAGCCCAGGATGAGGCGGCCCCTTCTGAGCAAGGTGATTCTGTGGGAGAGTCACAGGTCAGGACTCCAAAGCCAGATCTGTCCACCCACAGGGCCCAGCCTTGTGAGATGTGTGGCCCACTTTTACAAGACGTTTTGCGCCTGGCTGAACCCAGAAGAACACACCCTCAGCAAGAGGTGGACATATGTGTAGCACATCTCTCCCAGTACCATAAGGAGCAGAATAGAAAGGAACTGCCTAGATGGGATGTGGGGAGGACCTGCAGCACTCACACTGCAGCGGGAACCCTCCTATGCATGGAGAGTGGGACGGACTTCCTGTCTAGCACAGACCTCCCCCAGCACCAGGCCCCTCACAACGGAAGGAAGCCACACAACACTGAGGGCAGAGAGACCCTTGAAAGTGGGCAAAATGAAAATGACTACAAGTGTGATGAATGTGGGAAAGCCTTTAGCCACAAACACATGCTTGTTGAGCACCGGAAAATCCACAGTGGAACAAGCCTCTGTGATCATCTTGCATGTAGGAGGTTCTTTACTCAGTGGTCTGGCCTCATTGACCACCAGACAGTTCACTCTAGGCCAATGCGTTACGAGTGCAGCCAGTGTGGGAAATGTATTAAAGACAGCTCCATGCTCATTATTCATCAGAGAGTTCACACTGGAGAAAAGCCATATAAATGCAGTGAATGTGGGAAGTTGTTTAGGTATAGCTTCACACTCAAAAGACATCAAAGAGTTCACACTGGAGAAAGGCCATATGAGTGCAACGTGTGTGGGAAATTTCTTGTGGACATCTCTACACTTATTATTCACCAGAGAGTTCACACCAGGGGAAGGCGTTTTGAGTGCAGCAAATGTGGAAAATTCTTTAGGTACCGCTTCACGCTTGAGAGACATCAGAAAGCTCACACTGGAGAGAGGCCTTATGAGTGTAGTGAGTGTGGGAAACTCTTTAGGCACAACTCAAATCACATTAGACATCGGAGAAACCACACTGGGGAGAAGCCTTATGAGTGCAGCGTATGTGGTAGACTCTTTAGCCAAAACTCCCACCTCATTCGGCACCAAAATATTCACACCAGAGAAAAAACGTATAAATGTAGTCAATGTGGGAAATTCTTTATGGATGGTTCCACTCTCATTATTCATCAGAGAGTTCACACTGGAGAAAAGCCTTACGAGTGCAGTGAATGTGGGAAGTCCTTTAGATACAACTCCAGCCTCATTAAACATCGGAGAATTCATACTGGGGAAAGGCCTTATGAGTGCATCAACTGTGGGAGAGGCTTTAGGCAGAACTCCCACCTCGTTCGACACCAAGAAGTTCACACTAAAGAGTATTGCAAACTGGAAAAGTCTTCAAAGAAAAGTCTGCTCTGATTTAGCACGGGAACTACTGCTATGTAGTTTGGGTTTTTCTTTTTTTGTTGTTGTATCTTAAAATACGTGTAACATAAAATTTACAATCTTAACTATAAGGGTAAGGTTCAGTAGTAATAATACACTGACATTTTTGTGCGACAAATATCCAGAAATCTTTTTTATCTTATAAAATTGAAACTACACTCATTAAACAGCAACTCCTCATTGCCCCCTCCCTTACCCCTGAGAACCATCATTGTGCTTTCTGTCTATGAATTTGTCCACTCTGGGTATATACGAGAAGAATCATAGTTTTTCTCCTTTTGTGACTGGCTTATTTCACTTAGCATAATTTCCTCAAGGTTCATCCCATGTTGTAGCATGTGTCGGAATCTCCTTCCTCTAACTAGGTAAATAATATGGCATTTTATATGTGTGTCACGTTTTCTTTATCCATTCATCCATCAGTAGACATTAGGTGGCTTCCACCTTATGGCTACTGTGAATAATGTTATAATCATGATTGCACAAATATTTCTTCGAGGCCCTCCTTTGAATTTTTTTTAGGAATGCCTCCAGAAGTGGAATTGTTGGATCACATGGTAATTAAATTTTTAATTTTTTTGAGGAATGAGGGGCTGTCTTCCATAGTAGCTGTACCATTTTACATTCCCACCAACAGTCCTTAAGGGTTCCAATTTCTCTACACCCTCCCCAGCACTTTTTATTTTCTTGTTTTATTTTTTATAACACTATCCTGTATCTCCTTGGGCAAGGGAAGTAAGAGGAAAAATAAACATGGGATTATGTCAAACTAAAAAGTTTTTTCACAGCTAAGGAAACCATCAATAAAACAAAAAGGGATCCTACTGAATGGGAAATGATATATCTGATAAGGGGTTAATATCCAAAATTTATTTAAAAAAAACTCAGTCAACTTAACACCAAAAAAACAAACAATCCAATTGAAAAATGGGCAGAGGACATGAAGAGACATTTTTCTAAAGAGGACATACAGATAGCAAACAGACATATGAAAAAATGCTCGGCCTCACTAATCATTAGTGAAATGCAAATAAAAACACAATGACCCATCGCGAGTCCCAGCAGCTCGGGCGCGGGAGGAGCGGCAGCTGCCAAGCAGCCCAGCTTCGCAAAGGCTCTCGGCGCGCTGCGGTCCGCAGGCTTCCAGCACGCGCCCGCCCCGCTGCCACGATGCCCAAGAGGAAGGTCAGCTCCGCCGAGGGGGCCGCGAAGGAGGAGCCCAAGAGGAGGTCGGCGAGGTTGTCAGCTAAACCTCCTCCTGCAAAAGTGGAAACGAAGCCCAAAAAGGCGTCAGGAAAGGATAAATCTGCAGACAAAAAAGTGCAAACAAAAGGAAAAAGGGGAGCAAAGGGAAAGCAGGCCGAAGTGGCTAACCAAGAAACTAAAGAAGATTTACCTGCAGAAAACGGAGAAACTAAAATGGAGGCGAGTCCAGCCTCTGATGCAGCAGGAGAGAAAGAAGCCAAGTCTGATTAGTATCATACCATGTCTTATCAGTGGTCCCTGTCTCCCTTCTTGTACAATCCAGAGGAATATTTTTATCAACTATTTTGTAAATGCAAGTTTTTTAGTAGCTCTAGAAACATTTTTAAGGAGGGAATTCCACCTCATCCCATTTTTTAAGTGTAAATGCTTTTTTTTAAGAGGTGAAATCATTTGCTGGTTGTTTATTTTTTGGTACAACCAGAAAATAGTGGGATATTGAATATGGGAAGCTTTGATTGTCTTGGGTGTCAGCTTAACATTCCATAGATGGGGGTAGTTTTTATATCCTATAATACACAGAGCATATTAAGTGGCCATTTAGAGTCAGTTGTGCATTTAATAGGTCTTGAACATTTTGAATTCTATTTCCGTTTTTGGTAGACTTGTTTCCTAAACAAAACCACTCCTTGATCCTGACTCTCCCTGTCAGGATTTTGTGCACTCTGTACCATTTTTGGTCGTGGTAGTCCAGTTTTCCTAGTCATTTTGTTAATGTGCTGTGAAAGATCGAAAATTTGAGTATGTAGTATATATGATATTAAATTGTGTATCAGTGGGACTTTTGATGTAACAGTGTATCAACATTTGAAGATATTGGTACTTGATATTCTATTAAGGAAAATTAGCTTCCAAATTGTAAGCTGGAAAGTCACGAATAACTTTAGAAAAGAATCACAACTACATGACTTTTTAGGTTTTTGGTACGTACGTTAAGAATTGTGTACAAATTTGAAATGTCTGTGTACTTATTCTCAAAACAACCAATAAAATCTCGGTTATGAAAAAAAAACACAACACAATGAGACACAGCCTCACTCTGGTCAGAATGCCTATCATCAATAAATCAACAAACAAGTGCTGGTGAGAATGTGGAGAAAAGGGAACCCTTGTGAACTGTTGGTGGGATTGCAGGTTGGTGCAGCCACTATGGAAAATAGTATGAAGGTATCTCAAAAAATTGAAAATGGAACTACCTTATGACCCAGCAATTCCACTCTTGGGTATCTGGAGAATTCCAAAATGCTAATTCGAAAAAAATCGATGCACTCCCATGTTTATTGCAGCACTATTCACAATAGCCAAGACACGGAAACAACCGAAATGCCCATTGGTAGACGACTAGATTAAGAAACTTGGTACATTTATACAATGGAGTATTATGCAGCCATAAAGAAGAACAAAATTTTACCATTTGCAATGATATGGATGGACCTAGAGAACGTTATGCTAAGTGAAATAAGTCAGACAGAGAAAGACAAATACCATATGATCTCACTTATATGTGGAATCTAAAGAATAGGATAAATGAACGAACTAATCAGAAACAGTCTCAGGGACATAGAGGAAAAACTGAGGGTTGCTAGATGGGAGCGGGGATGGGGATAAGGGGGAAGGTGAGGGGATTAAAAAGCATAGTCAGTAACCACAAGATGGCCACGGGGTTACGAAAGTTAATTTGGAGAAAGTAATCAATAATGTAAAGATCTTGTAGGGTATCCGATGGACACTTGTCTTATTAGGGAGACCACTTCAGGGATGCTGTAGATGCCTGATCACTGCACTGTACACCTGAAGCTGAAGCTGAATAATGTCAACTATAATTTTATATAGTTGAAGTGGAGTACAGCATAAGGAATAGAGACAGTGGAAATGTAATGGCTGTATGCGATGTCAGAAGGGTAGTAGATTGGGGGAGGTGGGTTATCACTTTGTGAGGGGTATAAATGATACATGTCTATTTATAGTGTTTCGTACACATGAAACTGAAAAAACAAAACAAAAAACACCATCAGAGAGATGAGGTGTTATTTCATCGTGGTTTTGATTTGCGTTTCCCTAAGGATTAATGATGTTGAGCATTTTTTCATCTGCTTGATGGCTGTTTGTATATGTTCTTTGGGAAAATGTCTTTTTCAAGTCTTTGCCCATTTTTTAATCAGTTTTTGCTGTTGTTATTAATATTTAGATGTAGGAGTTCTTTATATATTGTGGATGTTGACCTCTTATCAGATACATGATTTGCAAATATTTTCTCCCATTCTGAGGGTTGCCTTTTCACTGTTCATTTAGTCCTTTTTTGCACAGAAGTTTTAAATTTCAACATAGTCCAATTTTAATTTTTGTCGTCCGTGCCTTTGTATCATGTCTAAGAAATTATTGCTAAATCCAATGTCATGAAGCTATTTTCCTATATTTATTTTAAGATTATTATTATAGTATGTTTAGGTCTTAACATTTTAGGCCTTTAACCCATTTTAAGTTCTTTCTTTTTTTTAATCACATAAGGCAAGCGTGTAAGTTCATTCTTTTGCATGTGGGTATCCAGTTTTCTTAACACCATCTACAGAAAAGGCTCATTTTCAATTGAATGGTCTTTGCACGCTTGTAAAAAATCTGAGTATGTATGTGAGGGTTTGTTTCTGGGCTCTTTTATTTCATTCTTTTATATGTCTCTATGCCAGTACCACAGCATTTGATATATACTTTTTTAAAAATTTTAAATAGTAGTTTGACCCAGTTTTGAAGCCCTGACAAGTAGACTGTCAGTTTCCCTTCTAGAACAGCTGATTAAAGTGCCAGGTGTGTGGGAAGCTTTCGTGAACTGTGTTGTACTTTCAGACCTGCCTGTGGCCTTTGCTGGAGTTCTGTCACTGCCCGTATCTATTACAGAGGCCATCCTCCGTCTGTTAGCTGGCAGGGAGCCACTGTATCTGTCACCTTAGTCTCTGAAATGCTCAGGGGGAGCAGACTGCTCTGCCCTTTTGCTTTATTTAGAGTCTTTTCAAGGCATTTGAGCCATTTTGGCAAGGTCTCCTTTCCTCCCCCCACCTGGTTTGGGTGTGAACATCACCCAGTTTTGGACAAAAGGACTCAAACTGGCTTCAGCTGACAGCTTACAGAGGTTTCCCTTCTTTGAGGGCATTATTGTCTCATGTGACTTGTAATGGATTTTTCCAGTCTCCAGGTCCTCTCATGTGGGAACTCCCCGCTCACCCCACTGGCTTTTGTAATAATAAAGGTCTTATTGCTTAAACTACATTTAGTTTCTTAGGCTTCTATTCACTGTGTGCTGTGGCTGAGAATAGAATTGGACTCTGCCAGAATGAAAGGGTGAATGGGTTTTGTTGGACCCTCTACTGTGTGTGTTTCAGAGGAAATAGGAGGATAAAGAACAGCTCTCAGTCTAAATTTGGCTCAGTTTATATTGCTGCACGAGGTCCCCTGGGAAAGTTTACAGGACTTCTGCCCCAAAGTTTGTGCCCTGGGTTACTGTAATTCTGTAGTCAGCTTGAGCATGAGGCAGTTGCCTTGACAGTTTTCAGTGCATTTGGCAACAGCTCATGTTGGGTCGTTTGTACTCAGAGGATGTCCCCTATTCCTGGCATTGCTGAGGGATAGTTGTCTCCCCTGCTCTACCTGGTGGTCTGCGTCCTGAAGTCAAAAATCATGTAGTTATATGTCCATGGATGTAAGACTTACAAGGCCCAGGGTGGGAACCATATTCTGTGCAGAAACTGATTGGATTGTAGGAAGTGGAGGAGTCAGCAGCAAATTATAGTAGATGAGCCCCTTCTAAAGGAGCACCCATCAATTTCACAGTAAGTGTGGCTATATGGGAGGAGGGTGTGCAGCAGTCCTCAGGACCTACAGACCTGTGTATGTCCTATAGTCGTTGTCACTGCCAGAGCAACAAATCCAGAGGTTTTCTGGATTCCTGTAGCCTCCCTGGGCTGTTTGCTTCAAATAGCTGTACAGGCTGCTAAGGGGTTCTACTGATTAACTCCAAATGAAATAGAACCTATCAGATAGGGTTTGAGTTCCTCTGAAAAATTACAGAAAGCTGTAAATTATGTCATATAGGACTGGGTGAATTTGATTGTTCTCCCTTTGGCTGTTCTGTCATAATCAAAGACATAGCAGGTGATTTTCCAAGAGTTAGCAAGGCTGTGTCATGTATTAGAACTTTATCATCTATAAACAGAAAAGGTGCTTTTACGTTCTGAGAGTTACCATGTGCAAAAAGGTGGTTTAATGTAGGAAACTGGGATAAGCTAAAGAAGTTAAATTTAAGTTCAGGTACGCATGAAGTGGTAATCAATAAAAATGTATGAACCACCTACCTCCTACACAAGCTTCCAGCGAAGCATCTTTTAGATTCTCTTTTTATTTGAATAGCTTTCCTAATAGTGTCTTTAGTGTATGTCTGTGTGTTATGAAAATTCTTACGGCATTTTAAAAAATCATTATTTTTTATTGTGGTAAAATACACATAACAAGAAGAACCTGACCACATTTCATCACCACCACTGCTGATCCCAATCGGAGCCACCATCCCACCCACCTGGATTTTAGTGCTGGTCTCTAAATGGTCTCCCAACTTCTAACAGTCCTCAGCACAGTAGTCACAATAATTCATCAACAACATAGACAGGTTCTGTTCTATTCAGGTTTTTTTGTCACGGCTCCCGAATTCATTTAGAGCAAAATGAAAACTCTTCAAAACAGTCTGCCTTGCTCTACCTGTCTGGCTCCAGAACATCCCTCAGCTCATCTCCTTCCACTTCTGCTCACTCACCTGGTCGCACTTGCTCCAGGCCCCTTGGCTTTTACTGGAAGGTAATAAACATTTGAATTTAGGGTCTTTGTTCTGACTTTCTCTTCCTGGAACTAATTCCCCAAAATATCCACAAGGCTCAGACCTTTACCTCCTTCAATTTTTGCTCTAATGTCTTACTGAGATCTTCCCTTAATAATCTATTAAAAACGTTTTAAATTGCAAAAATATAACCCTATTTAATAGCACCCCAAACTTTCTGTCTTGTTTTGAAAATTACTTATATAGGAATATTACATAATTGACTGTGTTGTCATTAATATTTACTGTCCATCTCCTTTGACTGGAATGAAAGCCCCATGAAGGCAGGGATCTTTGACTCTTGGATCCTGATGTATCCCATGTAGCCACAATAGTGCCCAGAATGCAGTAGGCACTTACTGAGTATTTGTTAAGGAGGGAATAAATATACTACAGATGTCCTGTTCGTTTTTGGCATTCTGGCAAAGCTGTCTGCTCTCTTTACGTCCTCCTTTAAGCTGGTATTGCTCAGTGTACTAAAACATGATTGAAATAATAAATCACAATTTAGAAAGTTGTAACCTCAGGCTAGCCAAGTTTCCTGTGTAACCAGCTTCATTCCCTCACTTCTCAGAGTTAAGTGTCCCTTCAAATTTCACTGAGATACTTTGTTCACATGGCCAAGAGCTATTTTGGCCACCAACTTTGAATAACTAATCATTGATTTCAGCAATTTCAACATTTCACAAAGATTTCTCTGAGATAATCTCAACTCCCCATGCATAGTCACTGCCATTGCTGGTGAAATTATATTTACCTCCCAGCAAGGAAAGGAGATCATGTCATCCAACCTTTACGTCAGGGTTCCGGTACCCCCTTTCCCAATACTGTGACTGACCACAGACTCACCTGTCCTGGCAGGAAATGGCATGTGGTAAATCACTGTTCTTTACAGATAGATCCAAGCATCTAAAAATAAATTGAATAGTACATATCAGGATAGGAAGTAAGAAATATGGGTCGGTTCCTAAGCTGTATATTTTTTCTGAGGGAACTGGAACCGGAGACAGCGTATTACGCCCACCTGCTTCGGGCAGTCTCATATCCCTTCTCTGTACTGCATCCAGTGGCCTTGTCTCCTGCCTTTCCCGCCATGGCCCTGTCTGCAGTCTTTGCTCTCTTGCCCTCAACCTAACGGTGAAACATCCAGTTGATTTTAAAGCTCCGGTCTACATGGATTCGAAGAGCAATAAGACAGTCATCAGATCCCAGCTATGGGTGAATGCACTTTGTGTCTGAGTGACAGTGTAGCTCATGTGCCAATTTGGCTTTGTAGCTTTGGAGAACATCAGAAATGATACGTCTCTGTACATTTCTGTGGTCAGCACGGACTAAATCCCACAGAAATCTGGGTACGTCCCCTTTAAGAGGCGTGAAACCACGCGCTCTGCTCAGAGCTTCAGAGCCCCTTCACAGCGTCCCTCCGCCTTGGTGCTGAGGACAGTTCCCTGAGTCCTGTGGCGCTGAGAACTACATTACCCGGCAGGTACTGCGTCGGCCGCACTGGGCCAATGAAGGCTCAGCGGAGGCGTTTCCGTGCGAGAAGACGGCGTCTGGGCGGGCTTTCCGCTGTCTTCCTCCGGTGTTAATTTGCAAACTTGGATCTGTCCAACGATCAGAACGTTCGGAGCGCTGGGCCCGCCTGAGGTAACCAGACCAGGAAAACGCTGTGCCCACTGCTCTGGGGCGAGTCTGTCGCTCAGTGGTACCCGGGTCCCCGCCCCGTTCCTCCCACAGGTTCCGGGTGTGGTGGCTGCGCTAAAGGGTCAGATTCAGGTAAATGCTGCCTCCCCCAGGCCCTCATCCAACTCTTTCCTATTCTGTGTTAAAATTTCATAGTTTAGGGGGTGGGGGAAGTACGAAAAGGGTAAAGGGGTCAAATGTAGGGTGACGGAAGGAGACTGGACTTTGGGTGGTGAGCATACAAGGGGAGTACACATGTCGTATTATAAAGTAGTGCACCTGAAATTTATGTTATTAACCATTGTTACGCCAATATATTTCATTAAGAAACATTTCTACGAAGAGTGTAAAGTGGATCAAATATATGGTGAGAGAAGACATTGTGTGGTGAGCACACAATGAAGTGTACAGATGCCGTATTATAAAGTTCGTACACCTTAAATTTATATAATGTTATTAACCAATGTGACTCCGATAGTTTTAAAAAAAGAAGCCACAGGCAATTAACTTCGCTATAACAATGCGTATGGTCCAATAAAAAAATTCATAGTTTTGTTCTTATGACTGTTCTCTTAATGTAAGTCTCATATTTATTTACCGCAACCCCCTCCACCCCCAAATTTGGGTTTTCTGAATTTCAAAATAGTGAAGAAAATTGCACAAAACTTACATGTACAGCTGAATAACCAGCTCTAAAATTAATATCTGTTTACTGCCCAGGTCAAGAAATGGGATATAAATAGGACCTCAGAAACCACCAGTGCAGTCCTTCCAAAACATTATCCCAGTCCCCAGAGTAAAGCTCTTTTCTGATGTTTCAGGTAAGCATTTCCTTGCTTTTTATGGTAGTTTTACCGACTATGCGGGAAATACTCAGATGAGCATAGTTTAGTTTCTCCTGTGTTCAACCTTTCTATGAATGGAATCATGATAAGGATTAGGATGTGTATTCATTTGTAGAATCTATTCTAATTTTACCCATGTCTTTCATGTCTGTGCCGTGTTCTATGAAATGTCTTTATATGTATTTTCTTGGTGAAGGCTTTTCTTTGTTTATGTTTTTGCCTATATTTTCTGTACTTATTACACATTGCTGCTGTAGCCATACCTGTCATGTGTTCTGGGGTATTTATAAGCACCCATTTGTCTATCCTATAAAATAAATTTTTTTCTAGAAGTAGTGAATGGTTTAAAGTTTATAATGCCAAACTGTTTTCCAAAATTTTACCAATCTATACACCCGCTAGTAGTTTACGATGTTTACTAATTTCTACAGTTTTGCTAACACTTGGGGGTGTCAACCTCACTAAGTTTTGCCAGTTGGATGGGTTTTATTTTAACTTGCATTTTTAGAAAGTGTTGTTTGTTTGCATCTGGAATTCTTGTGTACGCACAAGAGTTTTTCACTCTTTTTTTGAGTTGATTTTTTTCTCATTAACTTGTAGGATAATTTATTAACTTTTTAAACCATTTACTTATTTGTATGCTAATTTTAACAGTTATAGAAGGCTCAAAATTTTTTTCAACTATGTGGCTTGTCATTTCAATTTTTATGATAAATTATGATAATAGGAGTCCTTTATTTTAATGTAGTTGGATTTATTATGTCTTTATTGCAGTGCTTTTTATTTTGAGAAATCTATACTACATATGTCACACATGTTTTCTGTTAACTTGTAAGAGATAATTTTTGCTTTCCCAATTTAGCCTATTCAGCTGAAATTACTCTTTGTGCATCAACTGGAGGCCTAAATTTATATTTTGCTGTTTGGATAGTCTATTGCCTCAGAACAATTTAATTAAAAGCTGCCATTTCTGATGCTCTATATCACCCCTGCAGCCATAAATCAAGATCCATAGAGACATGATGCATTTCATAAGCTCTGTAGTCTCTACCATTAGCTTTTTGTTGTTGCTGTTGTTTCAGGTGTACAAAGCAGCATAATAGTTAGACATTTACAACCCTCACAAAGTGATACCCCCCTCCCCCCCAATCTGCTTCTCCTCTGACATCTTATATAGCTGTTACAATACCAGGTTAGGAAAGTTTTCTGTCATTTCTTCAAATAGGCTTTCAATCCCATGCTTCAATCTCTTTTTCTGGTACCCCTATGATGCAAATGTTGGTGCACTTGATGTTGTGCCAGAGGTCCCTTAAACTCTCCTCACTTTTTAAAATTCTTTTTTCTTTTTGCCATTCCAATTGTGTGTTTTCTGCTAACTTGTCTTCCAGATCGCTGGTTCAATCCTCTGTTTCATTTAATCTGATATTGATTCCCTCTAATGTGTTCTTTATTTCAGGTATTATATTCTTTATTTTTGAGTGGTTCTTTTTTATGTTTACTCTGTCTTTGTTGAAGTTCTCACTGAGTTCATGTATTCCTCCCCTAAGTTCATTGATAATCTTTTTAACCATTGTTTTGAACTTTGTATTGTACCTGGTAGATTGTATCCATTTCATTTGGTTCTTTTTCTGGGTTTTGTCTTGTTTGTTCACTTGGGACATGTTTCTTTGTCTCCTCATTTTGGCTATCTCCTTGTGTTTGCTTCTATGTACTATGTAGATCTGCTATGTCCCTTGGTCTTAGTAGAGTGGCCTTATGTAAGAGGTGTCCTGTGGGGCCCAGTGGTGCAGTCTCCCTGGTCACCTGAGCCAGGTGCTCTAGGGGTGTGGCTTGTGTGTGCCCTGCTGTTGTAGTTGAATCTAGGTTGCTGTTGATCCTCAGTCTGACTGACTGTGGGGGCTGGCCCCATGGAGTGAGAGTCCACTGGAGTGGGACACTGGTGCCAGCCAAGTGAGCTCTTCACGTGTACATTTGGGGAGCTGGTTGGGTGGTGCTCTGAAGCCAACTACCAGGTGTGTTGGTTCTGGAGCCTCTTGTGAGGAACTCTGGTGCAGGCCCAGGTCAGCTGTCATTTGTGTCTGGCTTGGGGCCACCTGTTGGCATCTACAAAGTGATCTGTGGTTAATTGCCACTTGTGCTGGCCTTGGAGAGACTATGCTGTGAACCAAGGCCTACTGCCACTAGTGCCAGGCTTGGGAGCCTTTGGTGGGCACCACAAGGTATGCTGAGGTCGGCCGCCACTTGTGCCAGGCTTGTGGCCACTTAGTTGAAGCTACGTTCCAGGCCAAGAATGGCCACCACTTATGTAAGGCTTGGGTCCTCTTGACGGGAGGTACAATGCAAGTTGAGACTGGTTGCCACTTGTGTTGGGCTTATCCCCACTTAGCAAGAGGTACAGGGCCTGCCACAACTTGTTTGGGGTTTGTGGACTTTTGAGAGATTTTAGGAAAGTCCGTAGCATGGGGTGAAGCAGGCCACTTGTGTGGAAGAGCTGCTGGAAGTGGCTCGGGCCAGGCCTATGAGTTAGGTTCAGGGTGGTGAAAGGTTTTAGCCAGGTTAATGGAGAGCGAGGATTTGGTGCCTTCTCCCTATATGGGTAGTGCTACTTGCCAGTACTTCGGTTCTAGGAGTGAGCTGCTTCTCCTGCCCTCACCCTGAAGCTAGTAAATTCAGTTCCTCCCTCCACGGGAGCCCAGAGCTCGTGAGTCCATATGTGGACCCCTCAAGAGGAACACCTGGGACTCCAGCCTCTCTCCATCTCACACAGAGCCATCCACTTTGGGTTCACAGCCAGATATTGTGGTGGCCTCTCTTGCCAGCACTGGTACCCAAGGCTGTGATCCCTCAGGGGGAACCTCTGCAGTCAAGATATCCCTCCTGATTTTTTTTTAAATTAAAGTTTATTGGGGT